>NC_062972.1:14666463-15311312 GCF_023078275.1 Leguminivora glycinivorella
CATCTACTTTTGTACGCTTTTAGACTGTCGCCTTTTAGGTATGGGATGGTATAATCTTCTAATATTTAATTTATGACGTGATGCAATAGTTGTAAAAGCGGACATGAGCGTATTGAGCGTAAACGTCGTTAAAGGGGACGTCCAGGAGGCTAGGAGGAGGAAAGGTAGTCGAAATTGACAAAGACCAGGATAACGCTACGCAGAAGTGGAAAATTTTTATTTGAATTTTATTATTTTGTAGGTCAAATTTTTCCAATAAAAAGAATTTGATTACAAAGGGTGAATCACTGAAGCGTGATAGTGTGTTGCTTTTTAATTATAATTTTGTACGCTAAACTTCGGTTCTATTTTTATACAAAAGCCCATAATTTTCTTAGCTGAACTTATAACATTTCTCTTGTGATTTTGTCATGCTAAATAACCCTGTAATCAATAATAGACACCGAAAATCTTAGCAAAAATATGACAAAATTGTAATTCAATATGATCATTATACTTTGTACTTTTTAGTCATACCTTGAACACTCCACAACCAAGACAACTACCAATGGACCAACATCTCTGTAAAAGAATGCACAGTAAATGGGCCGTGAGCTTTTAGGATCATTATGTACATTTAGCAATAAATATATTACCTACAAACGTTTGAAGTGCCAAAAAGATGTGTATATAATGTATGAATGAATGAATGAATGAGACTTTATTCGAAACACATTTACAACAACATCAAAGTAGGCTTAAATCTAGGAAAATTAATGAAGTTACCGTGCTAAGGGTGGTTTCGATTCTAATGAACAAATGTTGATCAGTTTATACTTTTCTCCATAAGGAGAAATAGCCTACAGTTCAATTCTTCGCCTTTGTTACAGGCCCCACTCTGTATATGTCATGACGTTATTGCCTGTAAATTAAAGTCGTGTATAAATATTCTTTGGATTCTGGCTGTACATATTTTATTAGAACCGATCTCGAAAAACCTTTAACAAATAATTAAAATAGAAGAATATAATTTTAATATTCTTTAAACTTTTGGTGTTACCGTCGTATAAAGATAACCATATATGACAACATTTATGTAAAACAAATAGCGAAGAAATTAATTTCAAGCAAATTACAAAAAGAGGGTGGGGTTACCTTACCTCTACTATGCCTTTCCTTTCATAGAAAAAAAAGTAACCTCAAAATTAAATTAAAAAAGACTGGTCATTCGGTTGGGGTCGAGATCAATATCGTACACAAGGAAGAGACTGAATATATTCAATTAAATACTTTATCCACCATTGTGGGTATAGCCCTGTAAACCTGCGTCAAGTGCACGAAGGAAATTCATTCGGTCCAGTGAATATTTCGAAGTTCCAGGAAACTGGGTAGTGGCTATTAGCAGTAAGAGAGCCGCTTTTGAGAATACAAGCTGATAGTAATTGTCCTACAAACAATAATATAGTATTTCATGCAACCGGCATTTAAGGACGACAAAAAAGACGAGTGGCGTGGGTCACTATTGAAGGCGAAGCCGAAAATTGTTAATAAAGACGCCGCGAGTATTTTTTTGACTCAGTTAAACACCGTTGCATACAATACTTTTTCTACGACCATGCACTCAGTTTTTAATAGTTTTCTAGAATAACTTTCGTGAAATTCACACTGTTTCCTGTATTTTGACGCAAAGGTTTGGATTGCCAGCGCTCGAGCCAGCTGCCCAAAGCCATTCCTGGCCGGCTTCCCGCGCATGCGCGCAATATCGTTATAGCAATGCGTTACATAGCCAAACAATGCGTTTTAAATTTTTTCGTTACTGCGCGCATGCGCGGGAAGCCGGCGGAGGCAGGCTTTGAGAAATTGACTTTTATATAGGGTTTTATATAGATATGCACGACCCTGTAAATGACGAATAACAGTTCGGGAGTAGAAAAAAATATTATGGATATCCGTATTATCCGGATTCTCAAAATGTATGTATCCTAAAACATACTTGTAACTACTTCATACCGAGTAACATGTTATATTTTCGCTGACGAAAAAAACTAAAAAAAAACTTGCGTTTATCTTGATTAAGACTTTCTCAAAGTCGTATTGGAGTGATGGATTTGCTATAACTGTCTGCGTCATATAATCTCGTAACCAGGGTCATTCTCCAGCCACTTGCTATCTATACTGCCTTCTTGATCCGAACAAGTACCTATTTACTCAACTACTTACCAGTTCTCGGAAATGGTCGTGCCACGCTCTATTGGGATCAATCTATCATCGCCAATGGGACGATTGTAGCCAATAGGCCTGACACAGCTGACAGATCGATCGCAGCGCTGTCCCGTGTGGGCCGTGCTTAACTGCTTATCGATGTTACCATTCTCAATAAAAAGAATCTCGTGGAAATATACAAAAAGTCCAGCATGGAGATTGGCACTGGCATTACGGATAACCGTCATATGAAATTTGACGATAATTCGCCGTATTAGTAACAACGAATTACGGGACTAAATGGTTTAAAAAAACGTAATCTCCAATCGGCCATATTGACTGAAACACGCTGTAATATAAGACGCCATCATATCATATTCATTGAACAGCAATATAACGACAATGACAGTTATTTTCCCACGACCTAAATAGACGACATGTAAAAAAATTAGTTCGTTCATGTTTGGATAGTTTTAATATTTATTATGTACCTACAAACATTATTATTATTTATACAAACGATATACACATTTATTTGTTACTCTTACTATACAAACATTAATACAATATTTAACTTACTTACTTGCTTCGCCGATGACTCAAAATGAGTCTTTGCCTCGAACACAAGATTTTATACATGTTTAAATAAACTAACCTAACCTAACCACAAAATTAAAATTTTGAATAAAACCCCGACCGCAACATAGTTGACCGATTTTCATGAAACATGGCTAAGATCACTCTCGACTAACTCAGCTTTCAAACAAAAAAAAAACTAAAAAAAATCGGTTCATCCGTTCGGGAGCTACGATGTCACAGACAGACAGGCAGACAGACAGACAAACAGACAGACTGACAGACACGTCAAACTTATAACACCCCGTCGATTTTGCGTAAGGGGTTAAAAATAAAAATAAATCTTTTTAATTATTTAGCTGAATGGATTTATTGCCATGTTAGCCAACATGGCAAAAAATCCATCATGGCAAAAAATCATCGTCTCAAACATAAAATTACAGAAAATAAAAAGTAATGTCGAGACCGTATTTCGCTCAGTGTAGGAATGTAAATACTCGTATGTATAACAGTAAAACAATTGTTATTGGAATTAATTTTTGTAATATTTTAGTTAACTGTAGACTTTGACAGAAATGTTTATTACAAGGTTATTGCTAGTTTACGCATATAATTTTTCTCCTATTAGGATTGAAAGAGCTCGCAATTCTGCGTGGAAAACATAAAAAATTCCAAATCTAAAAAAAAGTGGGGCGGACAACTTTGAAAAAAATGGCCCTTCAGCTCGTTTACTCGCAACTTTTTGTTTGTATCTCAGTTAAAAACAAATCTTATTGCGTTTAGACCCTTCCACATATGATTAAAATGTCTAAAGACAGTTATTTTATATCGGAATTACGACTGGGAAGTTTATGTCACTTTTATAACGTATTATTAGCAGTTCTCAGAACCGTTAAACCGAGCGAGTGATAAACAACTCGATCAATAGCGTCCACTGGCGAGAAACGGGTAACAAAATGTTTGATCATGCGAATACTGTCTATTTATATCAGAGAGGATTGATTCAAAAGGCCCATATATGATTGGGGTATGTTAATCGGCTAATAGCTTTCCACGTATCGGAGATCTTACGGTTGTCTCTTTATTAATTTCTGGACCAATTGATCCTATAACCGGGTGGGATCAAAGACGGTTTACCTGTGTAAACATTCTAGAGATACCAGGGGGGTTACCATGATGTACCAAAGCCGTTCAGTTCAGGTTGAGAGAGAGGGACGGATAAATGGTATAGCCGTGTCCCTTTCTCTTGACCTAAACTGAACGGCTTTAGTGCTTCATGGTAACCCTCCAGAGATACCTATACAGTCCAAATTATGAGCATTTTTACAAACCAACATGCATAGACGACCTTTTTGCCATTTTCTTAGAAAATTGATCATATATTTTTGGCATGTTGGCTTCTAAAGATGTTTTTGAACTCGACCGCGGTAGGTACATTTGTTTGCTTTTGCACAGTTACAGCTTGATGCGAATTTTCAATAAAAGCCTAAATTAGGTTCTGTATAGCCTGACAAGTTTTTATTTGACCCTCGCCGCGTTGCGGATTTACAGTTGAACTAATTTCTTTTACTGGCAAGGATTTTTTTGACACCCGTCATCGAAAGTCATCGAATGTCAGTGATGTAAACTAGAAGTAAATATTTTAAAATTTCTAACGGTTTCATCGCAAATATGCCAAAAATAATATTAAAAAAAAAAAAAAAAACATTCAGTCGAATTGAGAACCTCCTCCTTTTTTGAAGTCGGTTAAAAAGTGAAAACAATTATACTGAACGTGATAAATTACGTACAACAAAAAAGGATGAAGGATTTTACAGCATTTCGATCACAATGTTCCGAGATAGGTTGTTGACATGTCCGGTACTGACGGTTTATAGTGCGGTTCTCCTGTATTGATTAGTTGGTTTCGATTTAGCTTAATATATGTTTTGTTCTTATTGATGGTGTCTGTAGCTCTGCCGTGAAAAATATTGAAAGAAATAAGGAGGCTGTTCCATCATTTCCAACAGTACAAAACAAGGCCCAACGTAAAAAGAAAACAAACATCGACGACTCCGATAAAGGCACAAGATTCATGGATTTTAGGCTGTGCGGAAAGAAGTTAGCAAGTCTTAAAACCTAGCTTAATAAATTTTGATTCGCTAAAACCATGTTTTAATTTTCTACAAATATTAACGCGAAACCAGTACACACTGTCCCCATTATACATGACGTCCGCACATTATTGCCATATGAAAACGATTTGTAGCGACACTCTATCAGGGTCAAATAAAAACTTGTCAGGCTTTACAAGCCTAAAACAAAGCGACTATCAGTCATTATTTAAAATATTGAAATTGACGTTTATAAAATATATACTAGTACATAAGAGTAACGAATGATGATTTAAAATTTATGAGAAAAAATCCTTCTGATCGAGTTGCCGATCTATATCGTATTCAGATCTAGTTTTTGGTCTCTGACTGTTACTCCGTTTTTAGTTTGCAGATAGAAAAAATAAAATTCTGAATTGTAATTTGTAAAGGATAAATAACCTTATTTTTTGTTTACATTTGTGAGTAGACTGCTTGGCAAGTTGTTTACGCTCTTTTTTATTTGCGTGTTTATCACGAATATTTATTTCTGAGAGATGGATGTTTTATACTTATAAAATATGTGCTTTATAACAAATTCTATTGGTCCATACATAAAGGTAAGTATGTATAGCGTCACCTAGCCTATTACCTAACCGCAGTATTAGCTTTGCTTAAGCAGTTAGGTAATAATTTTTAAGAAAAAAAAACCGTCGCCTTTCGGGTTCTGGTGAAAGCTACTTGCGAATGTTGGATTATGTAGAAATGTGTAAGTATTTTTTAAAACTGCTTTTAATGCTTTAATTATTAGGTGGCAACACAAATGAATATACGTATAACGTTAAGGTTTGAGGAGTTTCCTCAATTCCTCATGAATCCGATTAGGTATATTATAAGAAATCGAAGCTTGACAAACTTTGACTTCAAAACTCAATATGCTTAACAAACATAACTAAATAAATGTCACTGTTCTGAACTTAAATGCATGCTTTTCTTACAAAAATACCAAAGTCACTATGAGTGTGCCGTTCAGGTTTGAGGAGTTTGGTTCTGACTATCATAAGCAGTTCCACTGCACCAAATGTCACTGTTCTGGATGTAAGTGCATGCTGTTCTTATAAAAATACCAAAGTCACTATAAGCGTGCCGTTCAGATTTGAGGAGCTCGGTTCTGACCATCATCAGCAGTTCCACTGTACCAAATGTCACTGTTCTAGACGTAAGTGCATGCTGTTCTTATAAAAATGGCAAAGTCACTATAAGCGTGCCGTTCAGATTTGAGGAGTTTGGTTCTGGCCATCATCAGCAGTTCCACTGCACCAAATGTCACTGTTCTGGACGAAAGTGCATGCTGTTCTTATTAAAATACCAAAGTCACTATAAGTGTGCCGTTCAGATTTGAGGAGTTCCGTTCTGACCATCATCAGAAATTCCACTGCACCAAATGTCACTGTTCTGGACGAAAGTGCATGCTGTTCGTATAAAAATACCAAAGTCACTATAAGCGTGCCGTTCAGATTTGAAGAGTTCCGTTCTGGCCATCATCAGCAGTTCCACTGCACCAAATGTCACTGTTCCGTACCTAAATGCATGCTGTTCCTTTAAAAACACAAAAATCACCATATGTATGCTTTTCAGATTTGAGGAGTTCCCTCGATTTCTCCAGGATCCCATCATCAGAACTGGGTTCTGAGAAAAATGGGACCAATAACCCGTATGCATATACATTCAATCAAAAAAAAAATTTCTAAATCGGTCCAGTAACGGCGGAGATATCGAGGAACAAACATAAAAAACATACAGACGACTTGATAACCGTCCTTCTTGAGATATGAGGCGACGGTTAAAAAGTAACCAAACCACAGTATAAAAAGTAATTCATCATCATCCTCCTTGCGTTATCCCGGCATTTGCCACGGCTCATGGGAGCCTGGGGTCCGCTCTGATAACTAATCCCAAGATTTGGCGTAGGCACTAGTTTTACGAAAGCGACTGCTATCTGACGTTCCTACCCGAAGGGTAACTAGGCCTTAAAAGGATAAAAAGTAATTGTTTTATAAATTGTGCTGCGATCGTTATAAATAAGATTGTAAACAAATATTCAATATTTTATTTATTTATATGGTTAAAAATACACAAATCAATTCGTTTATTTTTTGGATATACCTAAACAATCTAAATTTAGCCCAAATGAAACTTATTTTTTTTGGAAAGTCCGACGAAACATTTTCCTCATTTATTCGACATACAAGAAGGATTTAAGCGTAGGTAATACCAAAGAGGATCGAGTATTATAGAGAGTTACTGTCAAAGTAAAATGTGTAATCACAGACTGCCATCTCTTGACACAGGCTTAAAACTTTTGAACCCCAGTTTTGACAATTTGGCCCATATTCTTAGCTTAATTATTAATATTAGCGCCATCTAGCTGAGCGTAGCCCAAGGGTGTAATGCTATCTAGGCCACCGTACCTTTTTCTGTATGGTACTGAGGTACGTTTTTTTCTTAGACTTTATCTGTCTATACGGAGTTATATATATTATGTCTTTGGTAATACTTTGCACCCGAGAAGGCGGAAAATCCTGAACGGGTATATTAGGACCGATTTTAATTATCTAGGTGCTTGTCTACTCCCACAGGATTTACCTTAATGGCACTAAGTGTGAGGTTTTCTTTTAATGAATGTTTTTTCGGTTTGCGTTATTACTTAATTAATGCCTTCTTATGTACGGTCAACCAATTTGAATCCTAGGCCACTCTAGAACCCTGTCGTATTGACATCGTGCTTAATTTGGCCATTGAAGTCACATTTGGCGTTGACTGTGAAAAGGTTCTACAGTGGCCTAGGATTCAAATTGGTTGACTGTACATTAAAAAGGACAGATTACGATTTACAAAATGCGAGATTGTTATTGTACGAGTATAGTTATTTAACTATAAACAGGTTGTAGGGATTTTAAACAAAATCGATATGTGAAGGGCGAAATGACACATATCTAACTGGCAAATGTAAATGTGACCTTACATTTTTCTTTACATATGTATTCCGCGCTTGTTAATAATTGTCAGATTTGGTGTCTTGAGTAGATTACGCATATACTCGCACACATAATCATGCTGTTGTTATATTGACTAAAGACATTACATTTTCTTCACTCAACTTTCAGCATGCTAATCGGTGTTGCCAGGAAAAGTAGTACCTCAGCAATTCCCGTTTAGTTTGTACATTTGGATCACGTCTCCGATTTGGATAAAAATTGGTAGGCTGATAGATGATGATGCTGAGCAAGATCCACTAGGTTTCCCAAAAGGTTGATTGTATGAAACTTTCTTTTTTTGTTACCGAAAATGTATAGAAATCTGGTAACAAAAAAAAGGTTTCATACAAACTACATAGGACATTTTGGGAAACCTAGTGGATCTTGCTCAGCATCATGGACTCGATCAGCCTACCAATTTTTATTCAAATCGGAGACGTGATCCAAATGTACAAACTTAACGGGAATTACACACCTATAACTTTACGACTCGGTACATGAGAAAGTCTTGGATCACATGTTTTTTTTTTATTTCATGTTTTGAAACATCTTTTTCAGTACAGATGATGTTTTTTTACGCACTAGTGCCAGAAGTGGTTAATAATGTGTCAGGTCGAAACTTCGGAGGTCCATCTGTACTGAAAAACGTCGTACGATACACGTGCAAAAAGGAAATTCGTAACTCGTGTCGATTCAAAACACTCCCTTCGGTCATGTTTTAATTTATCGTCACTCGTTCCAAACTTACTTTTTTACGCCCTTGTATCTGTTAGAGTAAAAACACCAGGATACCACTATTAATTATACAGTTTATTGAACGGAATCTCAAAATACAATCTTAGTGACAAACGCTCCCAATGGAAGCTTCCAGTCCGTCTGACGCCCAGTTGACAGCGATGCCTAGGGATGGGGACCAGCGACTAGTGATGTCCTTACATTCGCCCATTCTGACCTTGACCTTTCGTCCCGAAGGTCTCTGCTATCCATGCTGCTACTGATGACTGCCGCAGTCAACGCAGCCGAAGCAGGCCGCGCCTCCAACGGGTGGCGGTAGACTTCATCTGTTCATTTGTTCTTTTCTTTTCTGCAAAGTGAACAAGAACTTTGTATACTCCAGCTATACACTCAGGCCCTGGTCCTTTGAAGTGATTAACTCGAGAACCGTTGGAAACGGCCGGTGTAGTTTAAGACTAACTTACACCAAGATATGTAATTGGCCTCATTTTATAGTCGAATCATAGTAATGACATAACTAAACTCAAGATTGCATGACCAGACTAGCCTAGTACAAGTAAGTCAGGTCATTATTTAACAAATCCACAGCCTGTAAGGCTTTAAAACTATTAAGATGCGATGGTACGAAAAGTACATGTTTTACCGCCATGATCGATACTATATATTAGTCAAATTAATTATGTAAAATAGATGACATCTAGCGGCGGGCAGGTAATTACTGGTGTACAAAACACCATCTAATATTTGCTTGTAAATAACTTCACCCATCAATACATTTCATTTATTTTCAGGCAAGTATTATGCCATTTATGCCTTAAGTTAAGACTTACGTGAGCGGTGCATTCCAAACTAACCAACCGCTCAATATAATAATGATGATTGGCGTCGTTTAAATAGCAAATACATGGAACAAACTCACAGTTGGCTTCGTCACTGTAGGCCGTGAAGCTCCCCACATGCGCAAGAAGGCGTACAACTCGTGAGAGGTTAACATGACACACCCTATGCGTGATCATAGCCACCTTCCAACACAGCACAAGCTCTTGTTAAGAAGCTCTGTAACATACATGGGAAATACTAAGTTCCTTAATGTAACGAGAACGTGATAATTTTTTTCTTGGAACTAAGCCAGTAGGTGATAGAATCAGTACAACACAACTGTCGTTCAAGTAACATGATAAGGTTACGAGAAATTAATTTACAATTGGCATAGTAGGTGCTCTCAATTACAGATCCGGCTTACATAGCCGTTAAATAATTTAGTAATAAACAATGACAATCAAGACATTACAAAATATTGTCATGTATTTTTTTTTTTTTTTCATGAATATATATTAAGCAGAATACATGGCTGTTCCTTGGCAGGACCTTTAACAACCGCTGATTATTTTTTTTTTCTATCAACATGATAAAATTAATAAATGGTAATAATCAATGTGTACTAGCCACCAATTTTGCTATAAGACAACACACATTACCATATCAAATCTTCATACGAAAGCCACGGTGATACGGCTTCTTTCGTGGCTGTCAGCGCAACGACCGCAGAAGTCGGCCCTTCATGACAAGGTTGTCGCGCAGCCTGTAGCATGCATTCGTTCAGCTAGGCATTCCGAACAGTTGCTCTCTCCGCTCTATTGGAAACCGTAATTTCACCAGCGACCTCTGGAAAGTATGCATGTAAGTGACCCTTTCAAGGTAACTTTGAGATCATTACTCTTTAAGGTCATAAAACATGCTTTTGACAAACAAGGTCTCAAGCTAACCTCTTAAGGATATACCTCTTAAGGACTATATAACACATGATGGCATCTCTGAAGACCTTCATCACAAATAACAGAAGCAGAACAATCCTCTTAAGGATAGACTATATAGCACATGATGGCGTCTGTAAGACCTACATCACAATTAACAGAAGCAGACCAATCCTCTTAAGGATAGTCTATATAACACATGATGGCGTCTGTAAGACCTACATCACAGATAACAGAACAGAACTAGCCTCGTAAGGGTAGTCTATATAACATATGATGGCGTCTGTGAAGACCTACATCACAATAACAGAAACAGAACAATCCTCTTAAGGAAAGTCTATGTAACACATGATGGCGTCTATGAAGACCTACATCACAAATAACAGAAACAGAACAATCCTCTTAAGGAAAGCCTATATAACACATGATGGCGTCTCTGAAGACCTTCATCACAAATAACAGAAACAGAACAATCCTCTTAAGGAAAGTCTATGTAACACATGATGGCGTCTCTGAAGACCTTCATCACAAATAACAAAAACAGACCAATCCTCTTAAGGATAGTCTATATAACACATGATGGCGTCTGTAAAGACCTACATCACAAATAACAGAAACAGACCAATCCTCTTAAGGATAGTCTATATAACACATGATGGCGTCTCTAAAGACCTACATCACAAATAACAGAAACAGACCAATCCTCTTAAGGATAGTCTATATAACACATGATGGCGTCTGTAAAGACCTACATCACAAATAACAAAAACAGACCAATCCTCTTAAGGATAGTCTATATAACACATGATGGCGTCTGTAAAGACCTACATCACAAATAACAAAAACAGACCAATCCTCTTAAGGATAGTCTATATAACACATGATGGCGTCTGTAAAGACCTACACCACAAATAACAAAAACAGACCAATCCTCTTAAGGATAGTCTATATAACACATGATGGCGTCTGTAAAGACCTACATCACAAATAACAAAAACAGACCAATCCTCTTAAGGATAGTCTATATAACACATGATGGCGTCTGTAAAGACCTACATCACAAATAACAAAAACAGACCAATCCTCTTAAGGATAGTCTATATAACACATGATGGCGTCTGTAAAGACCTACACCACAAATAACAAAAACAGACCAATCCTCTTAAGGATAGTCTATATAACACATGATGGTCCGTCTCCAAAGACCTGCATCACAATAATAGGTCTTATGCACATGGTCCGCCTCCTTAGGCCTGCATTGCATAAACAGAACTACTTAAGAAACAATAATCAAAGTGCTAAATGTATAGCAGACATTAAAGTAATCATTATAATTATGACTCACACTTTAAGTGACGGAAATCACTTCATTTGTGGATATCACATTAATTACACTACCATGGATACCACAAGATTCAGGTACAATGTGCTTATCAGGAAACCCTGTGAACAGAATATATTATTAACATCATGTAAAGGCAACACAACTCGGTTCTTAATCCGGCGTGTATATATGCAATGGAAACTCAGTTCTTAATCTGAAAGTAATAAGACAAGCACAACTCGGTTCTTAATCTGAGACTAATAAGACAAAACACAACTCGGTTCTTAATCCGGCGTGCATATATGTAATGACAACTCAGTTCTTAATCTGAGACTAATAAGACAAAACACAACTCGGTTCTCAATCCGGCGTGCATATATGTAATGACAACTCAGTTCTTAATCTGAGACTAATAAGACAAAACACAACTCGGTTCTCAATCCGGTGTGCATATATGTAATGATAACTCAGTTCTTAATCTGAGACCAATAAGACAAAACACAACTCGGTTCTTAATCCGGCGTGCATATATGTAATGACAACTCAGTTCTTAATCTGAGACTAATAAGACAAAATACAACTCGGTTCTCAATCCGGCGTGCATATATGTAATGACAACTCAGTTCTTAATCTGAGACTAATAAGACAAAACACAACTCGGTTCTCAATCCGGTGTGCATATATGTAATGACAACTCAGTTCTTAATCTGAGACTAATAAGACAAAACACAACTCGGTTCTCAATCCGGCGTGCATATATGTAATGACAACTCAGTTCTTAATCTGAGACTAATAAGACAAAACACAACTCGGTTCTCAATCCGGTGTGCATATATGTAATGACAACTCAGTTCTTAATCTGAGACCAATAAGACAAAACACAACTCGGTTCTTAATCCGGCGTGCATATATGTAATGACAACTCAGTTCTTAATCTGAGACTAATAAGACAAAACACAACTCGGTTCTCAATCCGGTGTGCATATATGTAATGACAACTCAGTTCTTAATCTGAGACCAATAAGACAAAACACAACTCGGTTCTTAATCCGGCGTGCATATATGTAATGACAACTCAGTTCTTAATCTGAGACTAATAAGACAAAATACAACTCGGTTCTCAATCCGGACAAACTTATATTTAATATGACAAATAGGGCAAGATAATGATCATCTCTCTTTGTAGATCATTAAACCCATAAAGTCACCTGTTATAAGGAATCATTTAGGTGTAATTTAGATCTAAGTACTTGTATCTTATACTCTGTTTCACTGTGACACTGTGACAATTGTCAATATATCACAAGTAGGTTCAATATGTATTATGTATTCTGAAACATATTGTGGTACTTATTGTGATACATTTTGTCAGTATATAAAAGTATTAGTATCTTCAACATGTACATAACTAAGTTGATCTGAAAGAAAGAAACACAACACAGGCTACTATAGTGGATGTTGATAATTTCAGCCCCAGAGCACTGTGTTTGGATCACTTTTACTTCCGATTTCACACTCATTATGATAAATTATTACTCCAAAGTGTGAATATCTCGTAAACTGCAATGAATCTGAAAGACAACACAAGACACGCCAGCACACTAGGCATGTTCTATCTCTTTGTTGGCACAATTACGGACAGGTATTTGATCAAAGCCTTTGCCTTTTACACTTTTAACTGTAGTATATGGTGCTAGTGTCTTTACTCGTCGAATCAGATCGACTGGTGTTAATTAAATACTGTTGGATGACAATGAATGGTTACGAGCGCGGCGCGAGAATGATGACATTGTCAATTTCGGACAAATTTCATAGTACGGGCGTATATGGGTACTTAATATCGCGCTTCTGAAACTGTTAGAGTAAAAACACCAGGATACCACTATTAATTATACAGTTTATTGAACGGAATCTCAAAATACAATCTTAGTGACAAACGCTCCCAATGGAAGCTTCCAGTCCGTCTGACGCCCAGTTGACAGCGATGCCTAGGGATGGGGACCAGCGACTAGTGATGTCCTTACATATCGTAATACACTATTCTTCATCGTTACATTCTTAGAGTGGCCGTGGTCATTATGTTGGTTTTTGAGTTGCCTCACGACACAACGCCATTCCCCCGCGCAGGGCCGTTTTACGAGCGCATTCATTTATGGTCGCCGTCATTGATCTGATCGATCCACCTCGTTGGATACCTTCCTCTAGCTCTGGTACAGTCAGCTACAGAGAAAAGTAGGTCTACTTTTCTCTGTAGCTGGCTGCACCTCCTTGCATGCAAATTTGTATGGCAGGGGGTCTCCTTTTCTCTGCAGCTGACTGTACTCTCTACTCTTAAACTGAGATATACCTCTATAGGCCAATTCTAACTTACACTGATATCATTAGGGCACTTGAAGGGTGTTAGGTTTTTAGATAGATATCGTGCATTTCGTTTCTGCATACGTTTAGCTGTGTGGGCGTGAGCGAGACGAGACGCACGATGACAATGACATCTTTCGGATATCGATCTGATGTCGGTATATTTTCAATTTGCCTTATAGTTTGCTTAGGTATTTCATAAATAATTGCTTAAGAATTTCTACGAAAAATTGGGTTCTCATAACTGCCTTAATTAAGAGCGAATTAACTGCTATCGGCAGACTGCTCGAAAGAAATTTCTTAAGTATTTTTTTGAGTCTCCTTTTAATTTTGGTATTGATTAAGCTTTTTAAAATTTGCGAAGATTGATTTTTGTTACCGAAAGTTAATTAGGTTTTAAATACAGTCTAAGTTTGTTCTTGTGATATTTTTAATACTCGTAGTAACTAAGAATAGGTACGGTCGTTCTACAATGGTTGTACACTTGATAACAATACTGTATTTATAATTATAATAGTCAAATGTTTTAAAATGTTATAATTCATATTCGATATTATAAGCACTCTACTCATGCACTGAACTCTGGAGAAAATTGTAAAAAATGTTTAGAGTTTACCATATCAATCAATCATTCAAATCGTATTTGCGTCTATTACAAACAATTTACAGTGTCAGATATACTTCTTTCCCAGTAAAGGACTATTTATAATAGTAACAAGTTACAAGCCCTGTTTCATAACGTTATAATAATACATTGTATCGCCAGTGTAGAATCACCATTAGACGCACACTGAACAACGCCAAATAATTAAGGGCTGTTCGGTATAGATTAATTTGGAAACTAATTTGAACGCAAAGTTATTAACTTGTAGTCCGCTGAGAAATCATCACGCCGCGCCCATCGAGACTATCGCTGTCAAAATGTTTCGATACGGCTTGCCTTTCCAGCCTGATGGAACTGTTATTAGTTTACCAATATTATTATATCATATCAAATAGTGCGAGTGTAGTAAAGTTGGAATAGTGCTGGCATGTTATAATGTGGCAGCACTGCAGCATTATTTGGACTTCGTACTAACGTTACGAGTATGCTTGAATGCTTTAAGCTGTCGTGGGATATATTTATGTGTTTAATAGTATTGACCATTATACAATAGATTAAAAGTACCTATGGTGCAGTGGGGTAATTTTTAATGCTATTTTCCTTATTAGGTCCAAAATAAATTCAACATAATTTATTGACGTTTTTTACTGCCACTAATGCTACTATGCAGTTTAAAAAGCTTTACACAGTGGGAATATTCCTGTTACAAGGTTTTTCCTTGGTTTACTCTGCTTTTATATACCTACATAAAAGCAGAGTAAACTATGGACTTATCACTATCAGCTTATTACAAAAGTATTACAAAAGCACTTACATAGGATTCAACGAAATTATCCAATCAAAAAAATTGTAAATTTGTGAGAAAAAAGGCTGCTTTCTGGGGTTTAATTTTATTTTGAAGGTATGGCTCATTGGTTGCGTAAAGAAAAACAATAATAGATCCGCAGTTGTTGACTAGCTGTTAACGATAGGTATACAAACATTTACGCGACATAATACACAACGTCAATAGGTTAATGAGTGAGAATAAATGGCTGCCATCAAATAACCCTTTATTGGTCAATTACCGAAGTACTCGAGCAGTGTGGAACACCTGTTACCGAACTGCGCGACCGCTCGTGCGGTTAGGCCTACTACGGAACCACTATTATAACAATCTCTAATCAACGTATGTATAAATCAAATTATTTTATTATATATTCTTTGCGAAAAGTTGTTTATTATGATCTAAATATTCATATTCACACCATAAGTTGTTGTCAGTGAATAAATTAACAACCTGTATAATGAAACATAAATTCAAGAAGACATATCTACAGTTCTGTTGATTGTTCTTGATTAGACTAGTTCGAGACAGCTTAGTTCTGCGTTCAACTGTGAAGACTATGTTGGATAACTGCAATTTCGTGGTAATTAACCAGTTTGCGATGCAAGCTTGAGTTTCTGTTTTGTTTAGTTTTAATTCGAAGCGTTAGTTTTCATTGTAGCAGTTATATTACAACTGTTTTAATGAGTAGCGAAGTAAACGAACCTATTTAGTGGTGCTCGCTTTTAGATGTTATTTATATTTATAAATAGTGTTTGCGAAATTCGTCCGAAAAACTTGTAGAATAACTAAGCTGTTTCCTATGATTTATTTTAATAAGATTTTTTCTAACTCGAGCAATAGGACTGTTTTATAAACAAACTAGCTTTTGCCGGCAGCTTCACTCGCGTTAAATTCGAAAATTGCGGATATATTATAGTACTATATGTTACTCTCCATCCCTTCAACTATCTCCACTTAAAAAATCTCGTCAATTCGTCGCTCCGCTCCGTTTTGCCGTGAAAGACGGACAAACAAACAGACACACACACTTTCCCATTTATAATATTATGTAGTATAGTATAGTATAGTATATAGTATGTATAGGTATTATTCACGTGAAATTACTAGAATGTCCTGTAACTAACGAAGGTACCATTTATATTTGAACTAGCTTTTGCCCGCGGCTTCGGTCGCGTTAGAAAGAGACAAAAGGTAGCGTATGTCACACTTCATCCCTTCAACTGACTATCTTCACTTAAAAAATCATGTCAATTCGTCGCTCCGTTTTGCCGTGAAAGACGGACAAACAAACAGACACACTCTTTCCCATTTATAATATTATATATTATAATATATTATATAAGGTCCTAATTTATTAGTTGCAGATATTTTAACACATGATACTTTACATTAAAATAATTAACTTTAAATATAAATTAAGAAATCTTTTCATGTAACTTTTTTGATTTCATTTTCCTAACAAAAAAATTAATTATAATTTCGTCTAAAAAAATCATCATGTGCATTATCACATGTCACAATAACACTGTCTATCATGTCAACAATTGTTTCATAATTGTTTGTTGTAAATGTCGTAAAGGTTCGGCGGGAAAACTGCACATGTCATTGAAGTGGCCAGTTACAGTTAAGTGGTACGTAAAAGAGGTACTAGAATCTGTTCAATGAGTTTTCATTTAATAATCACATAAACAGGGTGTTTTTACGTAGCAAATTTGTTTTTCCGTTTTCTCCAAAAAAACATCGTAAAAGCTATAATGTTTCACGGTTTAATATACTCCAGAGACCGAGTACTATCAGCTGTAAAAATATCTGCATCTAATAAATTAGGACCTTATATATATTTGAATAAACTCGTACGTCATTCTTTGTGGTCACGTATTTGACAATGACATATCCAATTCACATCGCTAATAAGTAATATTAAACATTTCACACCATTAGAAAAAGTAGAAAATTTCACTGTAAAATATAAGCTATACTTAATTAAAATAAAGTGGCTACGGTGTATTTTGGCGCATAGGTTTTCCGCGCTCACGTGAACTCCAACACGCCTCTGGCTGGAAGTTTCCAGAACGCTCGTCGGTTACCTGCCAATTACCCGCGGACAGTTTACGTATCGATGTTTTATAAACTATCAGCTTAGTCATTCAGAGTTAAATATTTAAAGATTGTAACTTTTCTTGGGACTCGAACCACTGGAGTGTATCCGAGTGTATGGAGAAGAAACAAATAGACCATGTGTACCAACGTCACAATCGCAGACGCTTAAGTACCGTAAGCGTATCGTAGAAAGCTGTCCTGTCTTTATCGCTCTATTATAGTGGCGTGACAGAGTCAGGCTGCGTTTCGATCGCTACGTAGCGTCAAAGATTGTCACTTCGGCTAGGCCCGCGGAGGTTGCTTCGATAGAAACATGACTGTGTTTGTTAAGAATTTGCTTGATAAAATACCTAGTCGAATGAACGTCATCACACTCCGTGATATTCGTGAATCGTGACAGTAATGTTACGGCGAATAACACTCGCTTACAAGAAAATTGACGAACAGATAACAACAATGAAATGCAAGAGTAATGGCAAAAGATATATCAGCATGTCTCCTTAATTATTTTGCAGGAAAATTATGATATCTGATTACCTAACATAATGTACGTATCAGCTAAACTAAACTAAAAAAGAGGCAAGCCTACAATACATATACCTGTTAGATAAAGTAATAAAAACAAGTTGTATTGTGTTTCAATCTGATATTTATGGACTTTTGGTTTGAATACAAAGTAAATACTTTTATTGCGCTGTAGATATGCCCGATGCCGTATAAAATCATTTCCCAAAATCGGCAAAACGATTTCATTCCATAAAAGTACAGCCCCATTTAAAACTACAAAAGCTTCTTTTTGTGATAGAAAATAAATCCCCAAGTAAGTTACCAATTCGCGTAACAAGAAAGAGTTGCATCGCCTACGATAAACGTTATGTAGGGTATGTTCGGAACGCTTTGAAAAGGAAAGCGCGGAGTTTTCAATTCCTCCGCTGAAGTTGAACGTTGCGGCGTACCTACTTGTTATTTTACTTCTGATAATTATAGGAAGTTTTTAGGATTTTTTGTTTTATTATGTAATCTACCCTGACAATGGTGAATCAAATAACGATAAAACTAAAGTGAATTAGTCCATAAAATACATCAAGTTGTCATAAAGTTATCGAGAAACAAAGTCTTGGTATAGTTTGTCTAAAAACCTTCATGGCCTACATAAGTGTTTTATTGGAATACTAATTATTAACACGTATTTAAACTAGTGCCTGTGTTAAATAAATAAATGTTTCAACCATTTTAACTCATAAAATCATGATTGTCCACAAAAATTGCGGGATTAAAGATTACGAACAAATGAAGTGTTTTCATTCTCTAAATTTTCTATTGGTTCACTTTACTTAATCCATTAACTCAATTAAAGTTCTGTTTCAAATAGACTGCACTCTTACAGTATTGTCTGTAATAGAGATAGAGCCTTCGGTTTAATAGTGTTACAGTACATTTGAAAGTTTTGGATAATAGCAACGTCCTCGGGCTTGAAAACATTTCTAGTTAAGCTCAACTTTGATTGAATCCCACCATTATCGTGATTTCTATTTAGATTGAAGTGTCAACTTAAAACACAGGAAGTTTTGAATAAGCAATTAAAATCAAAAGTCAGCCACTCTCCTTTTCATTGAATAAATTTTGGAATTAATTTTCAACGAGACAAAAGACTCCTTTACCAAACTTTGTTGCGCCAAATTATTGGAATATATAATTGGAGTATTAAAGTGGGAAGTTTGATAACTACACACTCGAATTTATTAAAACTGGTACCAAATAAGAGTGGTGAAATAAATATGAATAAAACTTCGAGAATTACGCCACAAAGCCTCGAAATTCATACATTTCTGCACGCTTACTTCGGCTTCTTTGTATTTATAAGGAAGCCGAAGTTAGAATTATTAGTACAAATTTTCAGAATATTAGAATATGAATATGCAGAAATTATTTGTAATCTGCCTAGACGTTCCGTAATCATCTAGGAACCGTATATTTACGCCATGTCTGTCTATTCTTTGCAGCTTCGCTCAATGAAGGTTAGTGCATTTTAATGTAGGTTTTTACAAATTTAATTAGGTATAAATAAATAAATATTATAGACAGTCTTACACAGATTGACTGAGGCCCACGGTAAGCTCAAGAAGGCTTGGTGTTGTGGGTACTGACAACGATATATATAATATATAAATATTTATATACATAGAAAACATCCATGACTCTGGAACAAATATCTGTGCTCATCACACAAATAAATGCCCTTACCGGGATTCGAACCCGGGACCGCGGCGTAGCAGGCAGGGTCACTATACCGACTGCGCCAGACCGGTCGTTAAACCGGTATACTGTGCATTTAACATTGATATTCCCAAATGTCAATCACACCGATTAAAATGTGAACAAAATATTAGAAAATAATTCGTATACTGTATAGACTACATACCTTCTATAACAGTCCCAAACCTGTTTTGTGTAAAAAAAAAACTAGTAGTTTCACATATTTCTGTCATAAATAACTTACTCGTATCAAGGGCGACAGAATGCAAACCTTGCCACTTCTGTGAAATTCAGTACATATTTTGACCCTGATTGTGTAAAAAAAAAATAAACAGAAGATTTCTGCATTCATTAAATTATATGTGTAGGTAAATTAAGTACCTATTTAAGTAAAGAAACAGTAAATTTATATTCAAAATATTCGTGAAATCACTATCGAGAACAAGTTCGGTACGGTAAGATACTAGGAAGGTTTTTTTTTTTCAAATTTTATTATTAAATTAAAATTCGACCTAGTTGGGTCTTAATTGTTGAAATTACCAACACTAAATCTTTCTTCAATTACCTAGCTGTCATTTAATATTTATCTCTCACAAAAAAGTAAAGATTTAAAAGATCTAAACAGAATAAATGCTATATTCATAATTCATCCTTACCCTGGATAAGGCACAAAAATGCTTTCATAGCTGTTTAAAACATTTGCGCGACTGCCAAATCCGATGAATAAAATCGTATTTATTTTACCCATTCCCACACAAGTACCTGAGAGAGTTTAGGAGGGAAAAACATATTTTGCACTATTTTTTGTCTTATTAGAGTTATTAGTCTTATTACTAGGTCCCTAAGTTACTTACTTGTGAATACATTTAATATCACTACTTCAAACATTCTTAGAGTAACGCAACTAATATATTGCTCGTCCTAGTTATTTAAGAAGGAGACAGTTAGGTACATAACATGATCTCAAATATTATGTTACGTATATTCGGGACGTAGAAACAACATTGGTTCTTCAAACATCTCATAACAGATATACGATATAAAGGTAAAATTTGAGACGAACGAAAATAGTTATGATAAGAAAATGTATAATATTGTCGTTTTCAAACAAAAATAAATATAGAAGATACAAATTAAGTTTAGTTTTGATCATCATTTACATGAATACGTGCCTTACTTCTAAACAGCTATTTATATGTATGCCAGTACTTCCTAGATATTTCAATAAACGTACAATATAATGTGTAAAATAATAGTATATTGTGCAACAAGGTAAGGGTAAGGGGGATTTTGTCCACGAGTGTTAATAGCTCGCGACAGCCGCAGGCTGAGTTAAACACAATATTTTTCATCACATTTGAGAGGAAAACACAGAGGAAAAAAATCATGAAGCAAAACCTTCAATGAATGGCGGCGCCGCTGCGACCAGTAGTCTATCTTCACCTATATCGGATTCTTCATATAAATCCATTGTTCTTGATTACAAACGCTTTTTGAGCACAAACAAACAATAAAATACTGTATGTAAATTAAATGCAATGTTCAAAGAAACATACAATTGAACTCATTTTACGTGTCCGTCAAGATATATTGTCAACATTTTCTGTTGTACTGCCCGTTGCTATGGCAACGCGGTCAAGCGCAAATCATTGGCCGTCACAATTTCCTGCCAGATTGCAAATCATAACGATTTATCAACGTGAAATTTACAAAATAACATAAATAAAATGCGTATTTTTCATACCGTATAATATTTTTTTATAGCTTAATAGTCAAATTTTAGTTGTGCAAAAAAATCTTGGCTGATTGAAACATCCTTTGCCTGAAGTATTGTACGGATTGTATTAATTTTTAAAACTTAATCCATTACTCCCTTGGGAATAAAATAGTACATTATTCTTCAGTACACGTAGACGCAATGGGACCTTTGAACAGCAAATATGATGAAAATAGTACATTGTGCAACAAGGGAGGTAAGGGGGTCATTAAATACGAGTGTCCTAATATATTCACGACAGCCGCAGGCTGGAGTGAATATAGACACGAGTATTTAATATCCTTACCTCCTGAGTTACACACAATGTTTTTCATCACATTTGAGAGAAAAATACAAACAAAAAAGTCATAAGGCAAAACCTTCAACGCAACGACGGCGCAAAGACCAGTAGTGTATCTTCATCTATATCAGATTATTCACATTAAATTCCATTGTTTTTGATAACAAACACTTTTTGAACGAAAACAAACACGAAAATCCTGAATATGAATTAAATGCAATGTTCAAAAAAGCATATAAATCATATAATTGAACTAAATTTTTACTTATTTATTTCATTCATTAATTTTTGATCTGTTGTACTCTCCGTTGCTAGGCAACGGTGGGCGCCTTGCGCTGGCACGCGGTCAAGCGCGAGTCGAGAACATATTGTCAGATTGTAAATTATAACGATTTATCTGAGTTAAATTTACGAAATAAATGCAAAACACACTGAAATAATTCTAAAACATAAATAAATTGCATTTTTCATGCCGTATAATATCTTTTGTAGCTTAATAGTCAAATTTTGGTTGTGCAACAAAAATCCTTGGCTGATTGAAACATCCTTTGCCTGAAGTATTGTACGGATTGTATTAAATTTTAAAACTAAATCCATTATTCCCTTGGGAATAAAATAGTACATTATGCTTCAGTACACGTAGACGCAATGAGACCTTTAAACAGCAAATGTGATGAAAAAGTATTTAATCTTCTAAAGACAAGTTCTCTTTAATTTGCAAAATATAAAGTATTTGGTGGATTTTTATGAAAGACCTCCCGTTTCTATTCTAGCACAAAACCTTCTAGACCGTTACTGACTCACAATGGACTTTGCTATCTACTACGACGAGAGATATTAAAGACTTTCCCAACTTTAAGTCTAGATACAAACACTTAAAATAAACAAAGGATTATTTAACAGGATTATACTCCAATCTATATTGAACAGATAAATAATACAGTGTTAAAGCTATTGCACAGTTTAAATAAATGGAATCTGTGGTTCAATTGGACAAAAATGATATAATGTATTACCATTTGCGCACACATATATTATCGCAAACAAAATATATGGAGCTCGTACGGCAACATTTGTTATCCGTATTTATTTGATAATGTCAAGGAAAATAATGAAGAGCCCCGACAGGAATTAACTCGATCACAAATTGTCAAAAAAATTATATTGTGTTTAAGACTGGAAAGGGAAGAAACTCGTATAAGGTACAGCGGGTCAAATCTCGACTCGACTGGTCCATTTTTTCCATGTTTTAAAATGTTTGCATTATTAAATAGAGTGTCCACCGGTTATATTATATATGGTAGACGTGTTCAGTGGATACATGTAGAACTTAGCATCATACTTATAGTGTAATAATGGAAAAAATGGATTTGTTACAATGGCCCCCCAGTCGAGATTTGCCCCGCTGTACCTTACAGAATTAAATGATGTTAGTTTAGGGTCCTTAATTAATTTGATTACTAATCGACTTTAAAAAAAAACCGGCCAAGAGCGTGTCGGGCCACGCTCAGTGTAGGGTTCCGTAGTTTTCCGTATTTTTCTCAAAAACTACTGAACCTATCAAGTTCAAAACAATTTTCCTAGAAAGTCTTTATAAAGTTCTACTTTTGTGATTTTTTTCATATTTTTTGAACATATGGTTCAAAAGTTAGAGGGGGGGGGACGCACTTTTTTTTCCTTTAGGAGCGATTATTTCCGAAAATATTAATATTATCAAAAAACGATCTTAGTAAACCCTTATTCATTTTTGAATACCTATCCAACAATATACCACACGTTGGGGTTCGAATGAAAAAAAAAACAGCCCCCACTTTACATGTATGGGGGTACCCTAATAAAACATTTTTTCCCATTTTTTATTTTTGCACTTTGTCGGCGTGATTGATATACATATTGGTACCAAATTTCAGCTTTCTAGTGCTAACGGTTACTGAGATTATCCGCGGACGGACGGACGGACGGACGGACGGACGGACGGACGGACGGACGGACGGACGGACGGACGGACGGACGGACGGACGGACGGACGGACGGACGGACGGACGGACAGACAGACATGGCGAAACTATAAGGGTTCCTAGTTGACTACGGAACCCTAAAAAGAAGAACGTTTTTAATACACTTTCATGAATATATTTGCATAATGTTCAGGTAAGGAACACCCGGGGTATGAACATTTATGTGGAGTAAAATGAAACGGCATGCGTTACGTCTTTATTATAAGTTGTAAACAATTGAAAATTTGCCCATGTCACCTTGAACCTCGGACCACCGTGCCTGAAAACCAAGCAGAAACTCTTGAGCTACAGATACAGTTAACAAACCGTTCGCAACAGACCATAAAGACGTACAGTCAATCAATTTGAATCCTAAACTATTCTAGAACCATTTCACAGTAAACGTCACAGTCTCCCAGTGACAAATAAAGCACGGCGTCAATAAGACAGGGTTTCAGAGTGAACGTAAGTGTAGCTTGCATTGCACCGGTGTGTACTCAAAAATCCTGGCAAACGCGAATTTTCTAGTTTTCAAGCGTTTTTCTTTCGCGTTAGTATACGCAAAATATGGTCGTTAATTTCGTCGACCGCGCATCGGCTGAGCGTGGCTCAGTCGAAAGAGGTCGGTCAATGTTCGCAGGCACATCGCGGGTGTCAGGGTTTCGAATCCCAGTCAGAAATAAAGTTTTTTTTTTGGTATTTATAAGAGTTTTTTTAACCTAAAGACGTGATATAATAAAGTAGAACCGAGCGAAGCTGGGTCGCCCAGATATTATATCAACAATGAGTAAGGTTTTATGATACTTAGTTAACCTAACTACCTACGTTTTTGGTCAAAAGTCAATTATTCTGATTATGATACCTACTAGCCTTAATAGGTTTTCAAATCTTACTTAAGGTTGATTCAGATCCAGAGCTTGAAATTCATACTTTTTTTAATGCATCCTTTTTTAAAATCAATTTTCCTATAAAATAAAAAAGGTTTTTAGGTCGTGACTTTTGAGATTAGTATTTATCATTGGAAGTAAGTTTTGAATAAGTATTCGTATTGTGTGGGATTCTCTTCGTAGCCGATGTGTAATATTGTTGTAAGCGGCTCTAGCAAACAGGATTACTGGGGGACGTGCCTCGCAAAATCTAATTCAGAGTTGCGCGCTGATGCTTTTGCTATGCCAGTTACGCTATTCAGAGTCTAATGCTTTTCTAATCAATGCATAACATAGCTGACGTGAATATTTGACTTAATACATATAGGTAGTTATTTTGATCGTCTTACTCGTACAATTAGGCCTAGGAATGAAACTGGTTGATTTGTACGTTTTCATACGATCATGGAGTTGGGATGCATAATATCCGCGCCGTTACGTTTAGGTAAAAAATGTTTTTATTCATTAATAATTACATAGGTACCTATATTTTTTGCTTAAAACTACAATAATACAATAAATAAGATCTATTACAATACAAAGCTTAAATTAGGTAAAATAACACTATAAAATAAGTAAAAAAATTTAACACATAACTTACGATAATTATAATGTTTTCATCGGAATTCGAACTAAGGGTCAATATTCTTTCCTGAGCTAAACCGTCAAAGTACTTAAATAATTACAGAATATAAAAAAATAAAATAAAATTTCACGAAATAATTTTATTATAGTATAAATTCTAAACAATGAATATTATTTAAAACTTCACTATCACAGAGCTAAATGATAGGCTCAAGTAGGATTTACGCGCGACAATGACGACTTGAGTGCTGCAAGGTGAATGGCTGAGACTTGATAAGTGAAAATATGTGGGTGCGAAGTAGGCTTGAGGTCACAGTCTTTAGCGACCTTACCGTAATGTCAGTCAACTGTGTGAACTTAGTTACTTTTTTTAATGAAATAGGCAGCAAACGAGCAGACGAGCCGCCTGATGGAAAGCAGTCATCGCCGCCCATGGACATAAGCAACATCAGGGGAGTCACTTATGCGCTGCCGACCTTTAAGAACCCTCAATACCTGCTTCTTGAAGAACCCCATGTCATAGCGCAAGGGGAACACCTTAGAAGGTAGCTCATTCCACAACTTGCAAGTTCTGGGCAGAAACAAGCGAGAGGCACGTTTGTTCTTGGTTTGCCACGTATCTAGAAAGTGTTTCATCGTGTTTATATTATTTCTAATCATACTTTTACAGAAATACGTTACAAAAAAGGCTATCTCTAATACAAGGTCGGGAATAAAGTTTGTTGTGTAACATACGAAGAATTGGGGTAGGGAAAGGCGAAGGGGGTAATAATTAATAACCTAGCATATTCCATAATCAAAAAGTGGAATTATGGGCATTGCGATCATTTCAAATTACGTTGAAGGATGGAAATATAATTATGATACCTAACATAAGGCGAAGGTTTTGTTCACGAATAAAACAAAAAAGTAAATTTATGGACTCGCCCACCGAGGGTTCCGTGCCTACAAAACGTTACTCACATAATTCTAAAGACTGGGCTAGGCTAGAAGTATAGGTTCTCTAATGAGCATAATTGTGTTTAACGCCACCTCTCAACGAATTCGCGAACTAATTAGCACAGCTTGCGTGAGGTCTTTTATAATGTTAACCAAATTCAACATTTTTTATTTTATTTCAAAGTAGGTGTTTTATGTAAAATTTCGTAGCTATAAATTTTAACACCCTTATGCATACACTAAAGTATCCAGCCGATAAAGTTCGTTTGTCCCTTTCTATCACACCAATACGTCGGAAAGGGACAAACGAAATTTATCGGCTTGATAACTTTAGTGTACGTTTATGAATAACGGGGTAAGTAAGTATGGTAAACATCAGAAAGGGTGAGTAAAACAATCTGAAAGGTTCTAAGTTTTACTTAAAGGTTTTTTTAATCTAATCCAAATTTGGTTATGGTAGCTGAAAAAGTATACAGAATTAACGCAAGTTTCTAGCGGGAAATTACTAAATAAATATTATTTAAATTTTAACTTCTGATTAGCAGAAACGTCTGCGCTGGAGTATCGATTCAGAGGCCGTGAGTTCAAGTCTCACCCAAGGCAGACATTTTCCACTTTTAAATTTAAAAATATTATTTAGTAAATACATTATATATCGAAACTTATTACTGAAGAAGAAGGTTCAAAATTTAATGAATACAGGTGTATAGATATTTATGTAGCTTACCGTACGATAAAAAGTATAATTCATACACTTAATTGTAAAAATGTAATGTATACGGATTAATTAATTTAATATAGATAGGTAATTATTGATATATGGCAAAACGAAGGAAATTGTTTACACCTCCGCAAATAAGTGAAGGCATGTTTACAAAAACAACATAACTATCATTTTTTGCGGATTTGAGTTTTTGGTATCATAGCATTCGTCTAAGCAGGATCTATACGTAGAGCAAAAGATAGTGTCCAAAAATTACCCCAATTGTCCACACTCAGTCCCCAAAAATATACCCATTTTGCAAAAACTACATATCTACATTGTTTTTTACAAAAAGAACATAACTGTATATCGTTCACGTAAAAAACTTAATTTTCAATAAAATATATACAAACTCTTTTTAGTTTACGTAACGTTTTAGGCAACTAAGGCAACTACTGGCAAATAAGGGTCCCCCCACATCTAGCGTCTCGCGAACGTCGTCGCCTCTCCAACGCCTGCGCGGCGTCGACGCCGCGCTTCCGCAGCGCCGACGCGACGTTGCGGCGCTTCTCGAGCGTCGACGTCGCAGTAACGTCCGCGCGGCGTCGACGCCGCGTTAGCGCCGCGCCTCCTCGACGTCAGTGGCAGTAAACCAAAAGTAGCTTATACGTTAGTTCGTATGCCTTAACTAATTTTTTGAAAAGTTATTTCTATAATGTAGGTGCATCAAGGCGACTTGTTTACAGAGGGTCTGTGGCCTGTGTTGTATCAACTACGTTTGACCTATTGCTTCCCTGTCACACTTACGATTCCCAAGTGCGACAAATGTGTCAAAAGGTTCACGGCAGGCCCTCCTCAAGGAATGCATCAGAAAAACTGTCATTTCATAGAAATATTGTAAAAACACTAAACATAGAATGTGTCGAAGAAACGGGAGCAAAAAGCAATATTTACGCGTCTAGCGACCGTCATGATGCAGAAATTTAAGGTTTTTGATGAGTAGATTACGTTTATTTGCCATAATTTGTTAGTTACTAAAAATACCGGGAATCCGGTATTACAATATTAAATACCGGTTTTGAAATCTACCCCAAAAATCCCGAGATACTGGGATCTCGGGTATTGTAAGGCCTAGCTGGACGTTGGTCGCCGCTGGCATCGCGGAGGCGCTGCGCGGGCGCGGCGTTGGCGCTGCGTCGACGCCGCGCGGGCGTTGGAGAGGCGACGACGTTCGCGTGACGCTAGATGTGGGGGGACCCTAAGTGTACGATTGTAAAAAAATGGAAACAAAACTATCTCGTTTGATGTACGTAACCTGTCCAGAAGTTTCATTCACATCTTAAAAATGAGTGGAAATAACATTTCATCCCCAGAATCGTTGAAAAGTCTTACCCTAAAGAATATTGCTAAAATTTTAAATGATGTCGTGCTTATGAGTCTTTACTTCCCCTTAATCCTCACAAAGTAGGCGACTTGAGAAAATTGATGCAGTTTTTGGTCAAACCATCGAGCCATCAATTCTACCAATCAATTTTGTATAATACGTGTCAAGAATCGTCGTCTCTGGAAGTAGATAACGATGACAACAGCAGCGGATGTGAAGATTAAAGTAGATCCACTAGTTTAGTAAGATAAATGATAGAATACAAAACATAATTTCTATAGAAACTTCTTTTATTTTCTAACAAAAAGAACATAACTAACAAAATTTTACAAAAACAGCATAACTGACGAACTTATTTTT
Source organism: Leguminivora glycinivorella (assembly GCF_023078275.1). Classification (NCBI taxonomy): domain Eukaryota; kingdom Metazoa; phylum Arthropoda; class Insecta; order Lepidoptera; family Tortricidae; genus Leguminivora; species Leguminivora glycinivorella. The sequence goes on from NC_062972.1 coordinate 14,695,242, forward strand.
CATATTTTCTCCAAAAATAATTGTCTTTGAGATGTGTAATCGTGTGTTTCGGAACTAATGGCCACTTACTTAAATAACGTATACAGCGTTTATGTCCAATAGCTAATATATAAGAAGACATTTAGTTTTTTTCGTTTCCTGTAAATTCATGTCTAGTGTAGTTATGTTGTTTTTGTAAACATGCCTTCAAGTATCTAATGATAATTTTTAATTTACCATGTTACTTCACGTAAAAATGTCTATTGAGTTTCTGCCACAGACCACCATGTGGTTTCTGCATATTCTGCGCTGTGCATAGAATTTGCAGAGACATTGCAGAGAGCGCACGCAGACACCGGCGCGGCGCCAGTGGACGCGTCTGTGTGCGTGAGCTAGGTATGCATACAACTACAACTACTGTAGGCACCGCCCCCCTCAGTAGATCGATGCGATAACATCAATTTAAAAACTTCCCGAGCCTCGTGGCGCCCACCATACAAAATTTTTGCTAGGGAATTTTGATTCTTATTGTACTTGAGATTGAATTCAATTTCAGTTATTCGAAAAATTTTATAAACAATAGAAATTATATTTTATTTGTTTATGAGAGTTAAAATTCCATTGAAACCATTATGTACTTTAGAAAGTACATTCGGCGCCACGAGGCTAGATACACTGTCACCTACAAATTCGACACTCAAAAGTGTCCGATCGCTTAGTTGCAAATGTGTGCGTCTAGTTGACAAACGAAAACTTCGCAATGTAGTAAAAACTACTTTCATTTTTTTACAAAAACAACGTTATTTCTTAGAAATTAAAGTTCAATTTCAAATGCAAGTAATTGGCGGTTATGACATTAATAAATGTGATCATCGCGCAAGCCATAAAATTTTATTACCGCAGGTGGCAAGTGTGCTTATTTTTAAACAAATCTACGTCTTATTGCAACCAACATAAGTTTAATTCAGTTCGCGCTGCTGCGCGGTAGTTTAGAACGATGCAATAGTCCATCGATAATCAGATAATCACCTAAAAACGCGACGAACGCCGTCCACTGCCGCGATCTAGATAATGAATATGACACTGAATTGTGCAAACTATTGGACATAAACCGTGGACGTGGCCTTGAGCGTTCGGATGAATCGGATGGTGTCCTACCGCAATCTGAGGCGCTGAATGTTTTAAGACTGTGCACACTTACGCCGTGTCTCGCGTGGGCGACGGTCGCGCGACCGTCACCTTCACGTCTCATCGCATCGTCTACTTCCATATCGATAAGGTTTGATTTCGTATGCGTCGCATCGCCGTCGCGCGACCATCGCGCGACCGTCGCCCACGCAAGCCATCGGCTTATCAGTCGCGGTCGTCAGCCGCGTCCGTCAGACGCGTCCCATAATTTGTTTCAAGCTTTATACACAAGTTTTCCTTTCAATAGCAATAGCTAACGTAACGCTTGACTTGAGTAATAAAAACTGTATAGTTAAATTAATGAAATATGTATAAGTAGGATATTGAAATCTTCTTTCTTCGTTGAGCCATCACAGCTAACTTTAACTTACAAACGATCTTAAGCACCTGCACTTCTGAAGGCGCTTAAGTCATTTTTGCTAATAAAAAAAAACCACAACTTTCAATGAACATTGGTCAAGTGCGAGTCGGTTTTCGACTTTTCCATACAAAGAACTCATGAGCGCCTGAACGACTATGATGGCAAAGTTAACGTTTCGCACTTTCAAGACTTTACGTATATATCTCGGAAACGATAAGAGATAGAGCAAAATGGACTTCAGATTTGGGCTTTCGGTGGTACAAATTCTATGTTTTTGTCAACAGACACCTTTTTTTGGACCGATTTGAATAAAATTTTGCTCAGTCAATTTATAAACAGTCTTAAGCGCCTCCTTTTTAGTAGGAACTTAAGTCATTTTGTACAAATGAAAAAAAATTTGAACAAGTTCTAAAAGGAAAAAGACAGAAATGAATTTCTTTATACCTGTCCAACTCGCTTACACAATTTTAAGACGTTTAGTAACTACTTGCAGCGGCAGTGACTGAAATTCGTAATCTAAGTTTTTTTCTCTTAAGTCCGACTTACGCTTGACTGTAGATTTCTAATAGGTTTTCCTGTAATCTACAGGGAGAGGGCTATCTCGTGTATTTTTTTGAAAATTTTACGCTAAGTAGTTTCGGAGATAAGGGGGAATGGTCATTTTTTGCTTATTTTCTTAAATTACTTCTAAATTACCAAAACAAAAAATATAAAAAAAATATATTTCAGATGCTGATAAAATGCTCTTTCATTTGATATGTAACACAATATAGTTTTAATAACTTTGATTTTTAATTTTCAATTTTACCCCCCAAAAGTGACCCCTGTGATTAAATTTCATTTAATTAAATTACATGTCCGTCTTTGGGCCATAGGTTTACATACGTGTGCCAAATTTTAAGTAAATCGGTCCAGTAGTTTCGGAGAAATCGGCTGTGACAGAGGGACAGACAGACACGCGAGTGATCCTATAAGGGTTCCGTTTTTCCTCTTTGAGGTACGGAACCCTAAAAATGAAAACATATTAATAGGAGAATATATTCAAATAAAGTTCTTAAAAGCTTTTTAGTGGCATCCAGTGGGTGTTCAATAAAACTGGCTCAACATATCTTATTCTCTGAAATTCGTCTCGCTGAAAAAATCCTAATCCAAGATTTGCGTCGAATGAACCGGCTTTCAATTGTTACGTTTTCCCATGACTTAGGCTTCGTTGGCGCTTTGTTATTTAAATCGGGGTTTTAAATGCGATTCTGTTTTGAGTAATCTGCTTCTCGTGGAACAATTTTTAATGCGCATTATTTTTAATGTATCGCAATGTTAAAAGAAAATATTTTATATTATTTACTGCGATATGAAGTATTTACTTCACTTAAGCCACCACATACATAACATAACATAACTACGGGCGTAGTATTCAGCATACATAACATAACATAACTACGGACGTAGCTCGCTAGTTGGATAAATTTTATCGCATCGGTGCGTCCCTATCGCACTTATAAATAGTGCGAAAGGGACGGCCTGACGTTATCGTTTATCACGCGTGCTTGCCTACCTGGAAGCGAAAGTTAAATAGAATAGTATACTTAATACGAGCGCAATATCATCATTCGATAATCAGCTCCGTCGAGATTTGAGTAAAGCTGTTTGTGTTTAGAAAAAACCTTCAAAGTAATTTCATAAACTGTTTATCCTGTTCTGAGAGTTCTGAGGATTAATGATTAAATACTCCGAAATTCAGATTTCCTTGTGTTTCCGTAGAACAGTTTTTACTTTTTATAAAAACGCTTTTAGCCTATTTTTAAAACGCGTTTTCAAGAAAACAAGTTTTAAAAGGAGTTTTTCAGACATAAATAGTTTCCGCGAAGTCCCTTAGTAAAAACAAATTAAGGCTACGACGTAATTAAAAAGAATTAGATTATACAAAACGACAAACACCACATAAAAAAAGTTATTTTATAAATATTATAAAATACATAGATGGCGCGTTAGGTTTCATAGGGTATTTGGTCACTGTCAATCTAACATGCTCCTCTCCGCTTTCCCTATCATCGCACCTATTGGCTGGGTGCACGATGACAGCATCACCTAGCGGTTACAACTACGGCGGACTTTGAAACGCCAAATGGCTTTCTGTCAATACAAAGAGTAAGTAAATAAACAAATAATTTTAATGAAATAGCGTAATGTTTAATTCGATCATATAAATTTATAGTGTCGATAATAACATTCACCTTTTTAAACTCCGTTTAAAATGACACAATCAATAAATTTCAGGTAAGTACACACGGAGTTTCTCACGGTTCAGTTCGCGAAATGTAAATAAAGGAGTAAACCGATTTTAGGTATTAACGCATTTCATATATATCGTAGACGATTATTTATGCCTGTAGTGTCGTTGATAATACAGAATTTTTGTCTATTTTAAAAGTATGTTAGTTTAATTTTTTTTTTTTTTTTTTTTATTAAGCAGAATCCTTTAATATAAAAAAATGTATGTTAGTTTACTTACTTTTTCCTCTTACAGCGATTATCTATTTCATTTGTTGGTCTCGTTTCCAATTTGCTTGTGCATATTTATTAAATTTGTGATCACTGTTTTTCCTAGTGTTCGTACAGTTAGCTTCGTAGCAAGTATCGTGACGCATATTTATTTATTTTTACTTTAAATGCACGGATACGTAAGTTTCGGTGTAAAAATTGACAGTTGGTCTGCCGAGGGTTCCTTTTTTAGCCACGATGCGCGCTGCGATCGATTCGTGGTTCTCCCACCACTTACTTCGCATCCAGCCAATATTATGACTGACGTTATCCCTAGTTTTAAACTAATTTCGAATTGTTTGTGAACATTTCCAAAACCAGTCGTCACCAATGCCTTTCTAAGAACTAATAGACACTAGTTTTAATACTAAGTTTTCAATTGTAATTGTAATGAATGATCTTTCTGTCAATTGTGGAGAACTATATCTCATGAAGCTAGAGAATGATTGAAGTCACACAACATTGCCATTACTATAACAATTCTCAATGCTCATATACCCCGCGTACATATTTACGTAGCAATAAGTGTCACCGGCGCGCGCGATAACCGCCCTAGCGCAGCAGTTAATCCTCCTTAATGAATTTTCATAGACGAATCCGCCTCATGCACACGATCCATTCGGGAGACTGTCAGTGAATAATGAGCTCCAGTATTTCACTAGTCAAACGGCAATTTTCGGAAATCGAAATGGTGATGGCCCGAGCGGGTTAAGCGTGTGCTAGTTATAGGAAGGAAGGTACGACGCTATTTTGTCAAGTACTACGTTTATTAGTGTAAGCGGGGCATTGGGACCCCACGTTTTGAAATATATCTAGGAAGCTTTCAAACATATTCTTGTTAACAACTGCCGTCGCTGAGCATTTTTAGAGTCATGACAAAACCACTAGACTGAACTGCAGAATTGTAAAATATTTTCCACGGGTTGTCAATTCTATGTAGCTAGAGTAGAAAAGTGCGAAGTGCGAAATAAACATTGCAATTTCAATTGGGACTAAGGGTTTTAAACCCTCATCCACAGTATGGTATCCCGACAGTAATAAATGTGAGCGCAAATAAATATCGACAGACTCGACAGTCGATAAATCGAATCGAATATTGTGTTATGTGACATCCCAATGCGCAGAATGTTCAAGGCGATAAACAGGACCTTGGTCACGCTAGTATTTCGAATTACCAGCACAAATACTAAGTTAGCCAGTCTTCTCCTAGAGCACAGGGACAAGGCCGTCCAATAAACGTCGGAGGTAGCGTTCATAACTTAATAAGACGCGATTAAGTCCCTTGTTCCGTTAATAAGTAATACCTACTGTGCATCTGGACTTTGTCCAAAAGTAGAACGTCATTTTACATACGCATGACAATTTTCCATATAACCTACTTGTAATTAATCATAAGATTATTTGTATTCAAATTTTAATTTTAACCGTGACAGTAAACGCAAGTATTGATATCTTATGCGTTTTTTTGATACCTCGGCAGCCGTTCCTTGACATTCTCTTACATACTGAATAAACAATTCAACTTATCTACACAAGGCAGCGAAAAAAAATTGCTTCATTTGTTTAAAGATACTCCTATACAATATAATACAATATGCAAAACCACATATGGCATTAATAAGCTCTGAAAAAAAAAAGAAATATCTAACATACGTTATTCGCAGTCCGTACGTTTTATGCGAAATTCCGAGGCATTCGCAGAATAATATTCTAAACCACTTAGCATTCATTTGTCAAAGCTAAAAAGCGACACATTCGCATTGCTTTCAAAGCCTGATTTATTTGTATACAGAGTAAGTTTAATGGCAGCGAATTGATTTCATGTCTTGAATGAATTATGCGAATAAAACGGGAATAGCATTACTTTTTACCAGATACTTTCTATATTTATAAGAAAAGCGGGATTAAATGTGCATAAAATAGGATAGTCACTTTTTGCAGCATTCTTTCGAAGCTTTTTCTACAGTACCTAATGGTATAATAACGGTATTTTCACTTAAGATACATCTCTCTCTGCATAAAAATCTATTAGCAGCTGTGCAGCTTAACTTGATGATAGTGGAAATCGACCTATATGTACCTACAAAACAACACCGGCCGGTCTGGCCTAGCGCGTAGTGACCCTGCCTGCTAAGCCGCGGTCTCGGGTTCGAATCCCGGTAAAGGCATTTTTTGTGTGATGAGCACAGATATTTGTTCCTGAGTCATGGATGTTTTCTATGTAAATAAGTATGTATTTATCTATATAAGTAAGTATATCGTCGCCTAAGACCTACAGTACAAGGTTTGCTTAATATGGAGCTAGGTTGATCTGTGTTAGGTGTCCACCAATATATATTTATTTATTTTATTTATTTAAATCAAAGAACATTAATATGGCGCAGGAAGGGCAGTGGAAAGCGAACCTACCTATTACTGATTTCCTCCCACATCATTTTTAGGGTTCCGTAGTCAACTAGGAACCCTTATAGTTTCGCCATGTCTGTCTGTCTGTCCGTCCGTCCGTCCGTCCGTCCGTCCGTCCGTCCGTCCGTCCGCGGATAATCTCAGTAACCGTTAGCACTAGACAGCTGAAATTTGGTACCAATATGTATATCAATCACGCCAACAAAGTGCAAAAATAAAAAATGGAAAAAAATGTTTTATTAGGGTACCCCCCCTACATGTAAAGTGGGGGCTGATATTTTTTTTCATTCCAACCCCAACGTGTGATATATTGTTGGATAGGTAATTAAAAATGAATACGGGTTTACTCAGACCGTTTTTAGGGTTCCGTAGTCAACTAGGAACCCTTATAGTTTCGCCATGTCTGTCTGTCTGTCCGTCCGTCCGTCCGTCCGTCCGTCCGTCCGTCCGTCCGTCCGTCCGTCCGTCCGTCCGTCCGTCCGTCCGTCCGTCCGCGGATAATCTCAGTAACCGTTAGCACTAGAAAGTTGAAATTTGGTACCAATATGTATATGAATCACGCCGACAAAGTGCAAAAATAAAAAATGGAAAAAAATGTTTTATTAGGGTACCCCCCTACATGTAAAGTGGGAGCTGAAATTTTTTTTCATTCCAACCCTAACGTGTGATATATTGTTGGATAGGTATTTAGAAATGAATAAGGGTTTGCTAAGATCGTTTTTTGATAATATTTATATTTTCGGAAATAATCGCTCCTAAAAGAAAAAAAAGGGCGTCCCCCCCCCTCTAACTTTTGAACCGTATGTTTAAAAAATATGAAAAAAATCACAAAAGTAGAACTTTATAAAGACTTTCTAGGAAAATTGTTTTGAACTTGATAGGTTCAGTAGTTTTTGAGAAAAATACGGAAAACTACGGAACCCTACACTGAGCGTGGCCCGACACGCTCTTGGCCGGTTTTTTGATAATATTAACACTTTCGAAACCGGGCTCTACGCGGCGCTACGACATTTTCGCTACATACGGGGAAACCCATGTAATCGGCTACGCTTCTACGAGCGGTGTGCCCGACAGTCGGGTTCTTGGTAGCGAAAGTGTTAATATTTTCGGAAATAATCGCTCCTAAAGGAAAAAAAAGTGCGTCCCCCCCCTCTAACTTTTGAACCATAAGTTTAAAAACCGGTCAAGAGCGTGTCGGGCCACGCTCAGTGTAGGGTTCCGTAGTTTTTCGTATTTTTCTCAAAAACTACTAAACCCATCAAGTTCAAAACAATTTTCCTAGAAAGTCTTTATAAAGTTCTACTTTTGTGATTTTTTTCATATTTTTTAAACATATGGTTCAAAAGTTAGAGGGGGGACGCACTTTTTTTCCTTTAGGAGCGATTATTTCCGAAAATATTAATATCATCAAAAAACGATCTTAGTAAACCCTTATTCATTTTTCAATACCTATCCAACAATATATCACACGTTGGGGTTGGAATTTAAAAAAATATCAGCCCCCACTTTACATGTAGGGGGGGTACCCTAATAAAACATTTTTTTCCATTTTTTATTTTTGCACTTTGTTGGCGTGATTGATGTACATATTGGTACCAAATTTCAGCTTTCTAGTGCTAACGGTTACTGAGATTATCCGCGGACGGACGGACGGACGGACGGACGGACAGACAGACATGGCGAAACTATAAGGGTTCCTAGTTGACTACGGAACCCTAAAAAATATGAAAAAAATCACAAAAGTAGAACTTTATAAAGACTTTCTAGGAAAATTGTTTTGAACTTGATAGGTTCAGTAGTTTTTGAGAAAAATACGGAAAACTACGGAACCCTACACTGAGCGTGGCCCGACACGCTCTTGGCCGGTTTTTAAATAAGTGATGAAAAACGGTAGTGATATATAGCACTTTGTACAACAGACTACAACACAACAGCTGCTACTAGACAATGTCTTCTGATTAGCTGTGTATTCGTCAGTCGACTGAACGAAGATGTAGGTTCGCTCGCTTAGACGTGTCAAAGGCTTTGATTACAAGAAATTACTTCATACTAAGCCCGAGAAGCGGACCCTTGACACAGTTCCGAGAATTTCCTAGTAATTTCTGTTCGGAATCTCCCCTACCGGATCTGCGTTTCCCAATAGTATTTTGATGTTGATGTTTACGTTGCGTTCGTAGGGTCCACGAGTGACGTTTTGTCGCCAGGCTTAACTGGGGCGCTGACATACTTACATACAAAAACACTGTGGTTTCTGTTTTTAGGGTTCCGTTGTCATCGAGGTATCCTTGCTGTCCGTTTGGCCAATAATTTACTCCGAACCCCGTTCATTAAAAAGTATATCGTCACTACTTTTAAAAAAACTTGTATCTTCGTCTGTCAATGAAAAGAAAATGCTGCGTTTTAACTTTGAGGAACAGCGTGAGATACGAGATTTTTTAAAAGTAGTGACGATATGACATGACACAATCACAAGGTGTGTAGTTATACTATTTTTCTGTTCGGCGAAGCTGGGTAGCGGCACACCTCGGACACTGGCGATCAAATATATGAAAGAGGCGCGTTCCTAGCACACAGTGTAAGCTCGTGTAGGTGAACGCGTACCATGCTTGTATGAGTGAGATATGACAGGTCGAGTGTTCGCATTTTTGACAGGCGGTAACTGTGAGGTAACTGAGAGGGGGTGGGCGGCACTTTCAGCGGGGAGCGGGAGTGGCCATACTGTACGATAGTACTCTTTATTATACTGTGGTAGCGGTATTTCATTTAGAACAACTGTCTGAAATTAAATTCTTTTTGGCAAAATTTTGGTTTTTCAGTACATAATTGTAATGTTTTTTTCCGCAACCTGCTCGCAATGTAGGTAGGTAGTAAATTTATTGTCAGGTCGAAAATTCAAGACGCCACATCATACTGAAAAACGTCGTACGATACATGTGCGAAGAAGGAATTCGTAACTTGTGTCGATTTAAAAACACTGCCTTTGGCGGTGTTTTATTTTATTGCCAGTCGTTTCGAATTTCTTCTTTTCCGCATTTGTATCGTATTGTACTATATTTTTATGATAGCAGAGCCTTCATTGACCTGTTTTCCTTTGTAACTGATGTTTAATTTAACTTAATTAGTTACGAATTTGAATAATAGGAATTTACTAATAAACCGATGTTAGTATTACCGTTCACAAGTGTCAAGTGGAAATCAGTGTTCAGTTTAATTTGCAACTCTATATCATGTTCACTCTAATTCCAAATGAAGTAAGTAGAACCAAAACGATGTAATGTGTCCTCGTTTAGAGTATTTCGTGCCTTGTACCAGGTTAGCATAAAGGTGTTTCGGTTAAGCAAGTTCCAATGCGAGTAGTGAACGTTTGATTTGGAGTTGAATGTTATTAAGCCAATAAATTGTCTTTTACGCCGTTATTGTTCTGAGTAGTATATTGAGACACGTACGAGGAAAAAACTTTCCTGGTGATTGACTTTTGCCGACTCCTTTGAACAGAATTATATTGCTGTTCTTGTGTTTATGTAACTACCTAAACAATAGTTTTAGGTTGTGTTGTCCTTGTATACTTTTTATTATACCTCTATACCTATTGTACTGGATCTGAGAAGCCTTGACAGGTTGATTTATTTCAAATGGTGAAAGGTCGCTGAAATCGTTACTGTACCTGTTACTTATTGACTTATTAGTAGGTAAATAGTTGATATTATAATTAATATGAATAAAACAATCTATTTAAATATCAAATGTAAAATAGCTTGTCTGATAGTTTGCCCTATCTTATAACAAATCTTCATTCAAAAATAATACAAATATTTTACGTTTTCACTTTACAGAGTTGGTGAAATAAGTATTTTACAAAATCACTAGAAGCATTGAAATGGATTTTTATTACTATGTTCTTTAATATGCATAATAGCCACATTAGCTACATTACCGATTGAAAGCATGGATAAAACGGACGGGTACACGGAAGGAAATAAGGTTTTAATTTCAAAATTCAAAGCTCTTAACAAATTACCATTGCATAATATTATTAACTAAACGTTTAATTACCGGATTTTACGTAGGTACATTTAATATCGCTCCAAACTCGATTACATGATTAATAATATTATCTTCTAAAGTGGATGAATAGGTAAATGATTTCCCTGTACATCAATCCATACTAATATTATAAATGCGAAAGTAACTCGGTCTGTCTGTCTGTCTGTCTGTCTGTCTGTCTGTCTGTCTGTCTGTCTGTTACGCTTTCCCGCTTAAACCACGCAGCCGATTTTGATGAAATTTGGAACAGATAATCTTTAGACCCTGAGACAAAACATAGGCTACTTTTTATTTCGAAAAAAAAATAAAACCGCCTTCAAAAAAAGCGCGTTACAAAACACGGAGAAACTAAAAAGCAAAAAATAAAAAACCTTTCAATTCAGATTTCTTATCGTATTGCAATAATCTAAACATCCAAATTATAAACAAATCCATTATTTTTGTAGTCGGTACCAGACCTGTTCGTCGCCTTGCTATTGCCTGTTTGCCCCACCCAACCATACGCAGGCTGGCACCGACTCCAAAAATAATTGATTATAATTTGGATGTTTAGATTATTGCAATACGATAAGAAATCTGAATTCAAAGGTTTATTATTTTTTGCTTTTTAGTTTCTCCGTGTTTTGTAACGCGCTTTTTTTGAAGGCGGTTTTATTTTTTGTTAAAAAGTTAATTTATTTGTTGATTTTTAGTGATTCCTATTGATATTATACGTATCAGTCCGAATATATGTACACTAGTGAAAGAATTATCCTTTAACTCCTAACCATTGAGGAGTTGACCTTCCATCATCAGCTCAGCCACATAAAATTATTACCATCAGGCGTAAATACTGGTTTACCTTTGAAAAATACACTAAAAACATTACATGTGCCTATAACATTTGAAGAGTTCCCTCGATTTCTCCAGGATCCCATCATCAGACCCTGACTTGGTGTCAATGGGACCATCTCGGGGTTATACCCGTTCGATCAAAAAAAAATTTTGAAAATCGGTCCACAATTCTCGGAGATATCGAGGAACATACATAAAAAAAAAAAAAAAAAAAACATTCAGTCGAATTGAGAACCTCCTCCTTTTTTGAAGTCGGTTAAAAAAGGGATGAAGGGATTGAAAAAGAGGTTGAAAGTTTGTATGGGATTTCTTAATTTTAAAAGATAAAACCATGAAACTTTATATTTTAGCACTTGATAAGAAATCATTAAACATATATTTAAAGTCACATACAGGTCGAACGCGATTAATTAACATTATTTTTACCTTTAAAATAAACATGGTGGGAAATAAACATTAACTAAAAGCGGCTAGATTATATTTATTTGTCTACCCCGAACATTTATATAAATTAATATCGGGTAGTTTTGTGTTGTTTACATCTCCGGTGACATTTTGCTGGGACGTCAGTCTTCCGCGACCATGGCCAGTGCAACCTGGCCGAAACGTTGGGAAAAAAGGTAAAAATAATGTTAATTAATCGCGTTCGACCTGTGACTTTAAATATGTGTACAAAGCGCGAGAACTTAAAGTGTTATATCATTAAACATCTTGATAAGGGATAGGGATAGCGATAGGGATAGCGATAGGGATAGCGATAGGGATAGGGATAGCGATAGGGATAGCGATAGCGATAGCGATAGCGATAGCGATAGCGATAGCGATAGCGATAGCGATAGCGATAGGGATAGGGATACGGATACGGATAATATGGGTATCGTTAGAGGGATACGGATAATCGGTCGGCGGTCTCTTACAATCAATGTGCTCTAAGACGATCGTTGTTTGCTTGCTTGAAGATTACGTTTGCGATAAGTATAAGCAAAATGTAAAAAATTGTAAGGGATAATAGAAAAAAGTACTTTTTACCCACCGATCATAGTGTCGAAATACGGGCTATGTGGGATGTTTATAAAGGTTTCCCCAGCGTATATAGAATTACCTACGCTGTGGTCGATGTGTAATATTTCTATAATCATTGCAAGCAAAAGTATTATGTGCAATCGAAATAATCGCAGATAAATATACCTACAGAGAAACCTAAGTATCCAAATGAAAATCTTAATGAATACTTTTATTACGCGGGCGAAGCCGCGGGTAAAAGCTAGTTTGAAATATATTTGATACTACTACGTTGGTGTGATAAAAAAAGTATTTCCTATGGCTCACCTGACAGCAGTCACATAAATCTATAATACAAGAAGTATTATAATATAACATATAATTGTATACTTGTTGCCCAACCTCTTAAACTAACACACCAAACCCTTGTTACCCCCCAAGAATGCGAGACTTCTTACACTACGTCATTTGCCTGTGGTGTAAAATAGAAGGTACTTGCACGGTTGGGGTCTGCTCTAGATTTCGAGTGTTACTTATCAGTGTACATCCGGCTTAGCCACATTGACAATCCTTGACGCTAGTCTCCGATCGAAACGCAGTCTGGCTCCGTCACACCAATACCGAAGGGTGATAGCGTTTGTGCACACTGGGCTAGCTGCACAAAGCGAGATGACATTTAGTGGTCATGTCTCTCTTTTGGACGGTTTAAAATATACCTCGATCCACATACTCTATACGTTTCAAATTGGTTCTATCAACTCTGAAGTCATCATATGTATTTGTGCTGAATATGTTCTTATTCAGTTCAGAGAGCTCAGTGGTGGTATAAGCTATATAGATGTACCGAATGCACTTCTATTCGGCCTAAGTATAGTTTTCTTCTCAATTAGCTCGCCCAAGTTCATTGTTTGAGTGCCGGGACTCTTAGCACTCAAACCGACATGCTCTCTGCCAAATGGTTTTCTGCATTTGCATGCCAATGGCATTTCTTGGTAATTTTAATAATGTAACTTTCCATTAAAAATTCTTGACGTTTTTACATAAATTGGTATTTATAAAATTGTGGACCTACTATCAAACATTGGTACAAAACAAAATTCCAAACATGTAAATGTTTATACGACCTCTTCATTGTATAGACGTGATATTTATGATATGTTCCATCGTAAACATATTAAATTTGTGAACTCGACCAACCGACAACCGACTCATGAAATCTTAAGAATCTCACTTCATCTTTAAGTCCTAAATAGCAATCTCAAAAATAAAACCATGTCTGTGTAGATCCACGGTCTTCACAAAAAGCTTCGTCACGTCGGACTGCAGAGTCAAACTTACATTTTTACCTTTCAACCTGCAGTTTAAAAATAAACAGCAGGGAACATTAACGCTCCGAGTTAGTTTCTAGGTCACAGGCATAGTGTGTATAGGGGAGATGTCTGGAGATTATGAAGGCTAACTCTGAGCTGTTCTTGTTTAAACTACATTTTTGTTATGAAACTGTATGGAATAACATCGTAATTTCAAGCAAACAACTTTAATTTAACGTTATTTTGGCCATGTAAGATGCTGTCCGACCGTTTTGATTGTTTTTGGCGCTATTCAAAATGCCTCTGGATTTCCCTAAAAATACAAATTCTAACAAAAATAAATCCGTTTTTTGGATATAAGAGTTGAGGTCTTTAATGTTTTAACATACGTCTGAAAGTGAAAAGTATAAAATCCATGATTTAAGGGTGAGAGTTTACAACGAAGTTTAAAATGTGCGGACAGATTGGAGTCGGTAGCAAAGTCGATTCGCCGACCTATTATTAGCATGGTCCATATTATCAGGTAATAATTCCCCGGATTTAGCTAATTTTGTTTATAACTGCATACCTACATCTCGCTAATGAATAGGTACTTCGCGAGCCGAGGATTCATTAAGTTAACCTCGACGCCCATTATATATATAAGGTTACAAATTGATTTACGAACAGGAAAGGACCGCGCGTGTCTGTTACCACGCGAGGTCGCAACGTGATCAGAACTCCTGAATGAAATAGAATGGTTTGAGTTTACTACGTAAAAAGATTCCGAAAGCTCCATAAACAAATAAGGTAAAGGCGAAAAAAAGCTCCATAAACAAAAATAAGGTAAAGGCTAAAGTATCCTTAAAAAATGGTATATCTATGAACGTCCTTTACACCCACGATTTTTTTGAACAATTAGAGTTGATATGGTCGTAAATGACGGTCTTAGATGATTTTTATACAAATTCGGGGCGTAAATGTAACCGGAATGGTACAAATGGCAACTGTTTTTAGCTTAGTTTACAATTGAAAAACTTGAAAAATGTATCAAAACGTAGTTAATATGCCATAGAATAGCCACAATAGTATTACAGTGTATATTTATCTAAAATATTTAGCAAAGACAAAGAACAAGACTATTTTATACCCAGTTTTGCAATAAAGAAACAACATTTGCTTAAAAACTATCTAGTATTTTGGAAAGTTATTATTTTAGTACTCGCCGCTGTCTCAACTCTCAATAAGTTACGCATTCAGTATTTAATTCAAGCAGGGAAACGCTTTCGTAGTTTAAGTAAATATAAAAACACTAATGGTAATCACGTAAACTTTAATCAGCAACTGTGAATAGTAGACTATATTAATACGACAGTAATTTTAAGTCTAAAGTAGAAAGAAGTTCTAAGAATAACTAAGAGTTAAGTACCAATTTATAAACGCAAGTTAGGACGCGTATACAAACTGTGACCAACTAATAAATAATAGTAACTGTAGTCAAGACTACCTACTATGTTGATTCATATTTTTGATAATTTTAAAACAGAAGATTGTTATTTAGTCTTTAACCTGTTAAATAAGACCTGTTTAATTTATTTAATTTATTTCTTGAACCTACCCGGGTAGGTGTGACTAGTGCAACATGCCTAGATAATATTTTTTGTAACTGTGAATGTATAGATAAGAAATTATTTAACTGTTTTCATTCCGATCACAGCGGCCAAAGGGCAGCTTTCTTAAACGTTATTCATGATACTCCACAAACAATAACATATAGACCCATTACTGGATCTCGCTTGGAATCATTCAAAAATGAAATTCTACATAGTTTGTCTATAATACCATTTTCGCATTATGACTGTAATCATTTGTATCAAGATGTTTTCAATGTAATTCTTAATCAATTTAATAACAATTTCAAAGTGAAATCTATTAGTGGGTCAAAAGTTAAAACAAAGTTTAGTGAATGGGCTACTGTAGGTATTCACAAAAGTAGAAAAAGACTTTATGAACTTTATGGTGAGAGAGAGCTGAACAAGAATTCAGAATTCCTGGACTATGTAAGAAACTACTCAAGAATCTTCAAGAAAGTGTGTTTAACTGCCAAGAAAAACTTTATTAGTTCTAAATTGAAAGTGTCGGACAACAAAGTGAAAACAACTTGGAGTATTATAAATAAAGAAGCTGGTAAATGTAAATCACGCGATTGTCAAGTCAACATTGTATCAGATAATCAACAAATAGTGTCGAACAGCGATGTTGCCTCGGCATTCGAAGATTATTTCTCAAATATAGCCGTTAACACCACAAAATGTTTACATTCTTCTGCGGCTCAAGCCCATTCATTACTTTGTGCTAATGTTAAGAAATGTAATAATTCATTTGAATTTAGTCAAGTAGACTCTGTAAATATTGTTAAAACATTCAAGTCACTCAATTTAAAGAAAACGGAAGACTTATGGGGAACATCAGTTAAAGTAATTAGTCATGTCATAGATATAATAGCACCTTACTTGGCCGTAATATATAATATTTCAATTTCACAAGGCACCTTTCCAGATCTTATGAAATGTAGCAAAGTCATACCGCTTTTTAAATCGGGTGATTCGAGTGATATAACCAATTTCCGTCCCATATCAATACTTCCTGTACTAAGTAAAGTCTTTGAGAAGCTAATGTTAAATGATCTACTGGGACACTTCAACAGACATAGATTACTTACAAGCAAACAGTTCGGTTTCACAAGGGGCCGTTCCACGACCGATGCTGCTTCGGTACTCATTAAACATATATATAATTTTTGGGAAAATTCTTGTGATGCAATTGGCATATTTTGTGATCTTTCAAAAGCCTTTGATTGTGTGGATCATGGAACGCTCATTTTGAAATTAGAACACTATGGTTTGTCTATAAATGCCCTAAACTTTATGTCTTCTTACCTTAGCAATAGAACACAAACAGTAGTTGTTAACAAAACTCGCTCTAGCGGGACTGTAGTCCAATTAGGAGTGCCACAAGGCTCAATTTTAGGTCAATTCCTGTTTTTGGTTTATATAAATGATTTGCCATGTATAGTGAAAAACTTTTGTGAAATAGTACTTTTTGCTGATGATACATCACTGCTTTTTAATGTTGACCGAAAATCTACGGATTACAATGTAATTAATAGCACGTTAGCTGATGTACTGCAGTGGTTTACTGTCAACAATTTACTTCTTAATTCTAAGAAAACCAAATGTATTCGATTTTCTCTGCCGAATGTTAAACCAATCGATACAAAAATACTTTTGAATGATGAATGCTTAGAGATGGTAGATACAACACTGTTTCTTGGTTTAACATTGGACAAAAATCTACAATGGAGTCCTCATATAAAGAAACTAGCAAGCAAATTAAGTTCAGCCGCATACGCCGTTAGGAGAATCAGGCAACTGACTAATGTTGAGACAGCTCGCCTAGTGTATCATAGTTATTTTCACAGTGTAATGTCATACGGTATTCTGGTTTGGGGCAAAGCAGCTGACATACAGACTATCTTTGTATTACAAAAGAGAGCCATTCGTTCTATTTACAACTTAGGAACACGTGAATCAGTAAGAGAACTCTTCAAAGAAATTAATATCTTAACTGTAGCTTCCCAATACATTTATGATAGTATAATTTATGTTGTTAAGAATTTAGACTGTTTCACTAAGAATTCTGATATCCATAATTATAACACTAGAAACAAAAATAAGCTTGCCATAAAGAAGTTTCGTGTCCGTAAAGTACAGAAGTCATTTGTTGGGCAATGCATTCATTTTTATAATAAGTTACCTGACACTGCTTTGAGATTACCCCTCCCAGCTCTTAAGAACTACTTAAAAAAATCATTGATGTTAAAGGCTTATTACAGAGTCGAGGACTATTTGACAGACAAACATGCATGGCCCGAACCAGAAACTACAAAAAACGAATAGCAATTAAAATAATTGTATTATGTATAGAGGACACAGTTCAGATAAGAAAGCACATCAAATATTTTATATTTTATGTTGTGTAGGTAAATTACATATTTAATGATATTGAGATTCATATTATCTTTTTCTTCTATGACAATTTGATATGTTTTCTCTGAAGAAGAACGACGTATTATTAAGCAATAATATAATTTATTGAAATTGATTTCCATAGAGTACCTAGTCTGTTCATATTCTTTGATGAATACTTTTGCATGTTAAATTGTATGTTGTTATTTAATGCATGTTAATTATAAGATGTAATGTTTTGAAAAGAAGTTGCCCGCCGAGTTTCTTGCCGGTCCCATAGTGGATACCCCCTCCCAACTGAGGGGGGACTGAAATCTTCTCGAGGCTGAGGCGTAGGGTTAGAGCCGGCGTAGCTTTATTTGACGTTCATATGCGCATTGTAATATGCCTTCTTGAAAAATAAATATTTCATTTTCATTTTTTCATTTTCAAGAATAATCTTAATTATGAGTTCAATCCTAGAAATATTATAGTCAATGCTTTAAGTACCTGTGGGTACATAGCCAAGTCACCAAACGCTAACGCTCATTCGCTAGCGAACCGCACCTGTTATTGTCGCACTAAATGTTAGTATAGTCTACTGTTAAAGTTTACTGGCGGCGTAGCTGAATGGCAATCGTCGACGCCAGACGCCGACAAAAATGCAGTCTGGTGCAATACGCAAGAGCGATAAAGATATATAGCTACGAAATACTTAGATATTATCGTGAGCGTTTGTGCATACGTTGTGGGTACGTACCCTGATTACCATAGTGTTTTTTTTTTAATTACCTACATCACGTCGCAGTATAATAATACAACGAAAGCGTTTCCCTGCTAGAACTAAAGGCTGAATGCGCAACCTACTGACTAATATGGTTCCGAGAAGTATGTACTCTTATCATCAGAATTAACATGGTTTTCACATTATATCCAATATCCATAATTACTCTACCTCTATATTGTTTGTTGCCGATGAATAAGTTTAATCTCTATTTGATTTTTTGCCGATAACCTTGACCACACAAATCTCAATAAGAGCATACTAAAGCGACAACGCGTTTGTGAAAAACGCCATAATTGTTTATGAGCAATCGCTATAGCAATTGCAGGTGTCGGGGGTGAAATCTCTTCAACCTAAAACGTTATACAGATATCGGTATCGTAAAGTATCGGTAACCTAGTGATAACGAACGTAGTGATATCTGCTGTAGAGTGGGGTTTATTTTAATTAACCTTTGTTGAACAAACTAAATAAAAAGGTTTAGGTTATTCTATACCAGTTTACAGTTCAGTTAACCACAATTATTCTTCTAACTTTTTTTTTAACCTTACATTAACAACCTTAAATTAGAATACTCAATATCATGGGCGGTACTCAAACATACTGTAAGGTACAGCGGGGCAAATCTCGACTGGGGGACAATTGTAACTGATCCATTTTTTCCATTATTACACTATGATGTTGAGTTCTACACGTATACACTGAACACGCCTACCATATATAACCGGTGGACACTCGTATTATTTAATAATGCAAACATTGTAAAACATGGATAAAATGGACCAGTTACATTTGCCCCCCAGGCGAAATTTGCCCCGCTGTACCTTAAATAATATCTAATCAATATTATAAATAAGATGCAATTCGTACAGATCCATTTCAATTGTAGTTTGTGTTCATGGTTTGGATTGATTTGAAGTACCTACATATTTTGAACACAATTGCGGATGGCGTAATTCGCTCCAATGGAATTTAATGAAACTGCTGCTACAGCAGCTATAAAATTTGCCGAACAGATTCTGAATTTGGAACATTTATTTACTAATACAATTATAATTTTCGGTTAAGTTAATTATAATTTGATCATTTGAAATAGGTCATGTCCTCGCATGAATCTCGTTATTGACTTATGTCGGTTTAACTAGATTAAACAATAAAGTAGTTGGAAAAAGGGGGTGTTAAATCATAAATTTCATTTAATAATGTAGTTAAATTAGCAAATGAAACAGATCATAGGGATAAAAGCTGTGAGTCTAGTGAAAAAGGGTACAACTCAAATTGACTCGGTGAAAAAGGGCACAAGTCCCACCTCGGACTTGTGACCTTTTTCACCGAGTCAATTTGAGTTATACCCTTTTTCACTAGACTCACAGTAGCTCTGGATACAGCAGCGGTGGGAGCGGGTGTTTCAAATGTCGAAATTGACATTTTTGAGGGAAGAAACATCTAATTAGACAATATCTAATATATGCCATCCATGTCGAATCTAGAGCAATTTCTACTAATGTTAAAGTTCAAATCAGACAGTTTATATACATTAAAAATACGCCATTTGCTATCAAGGGTTGTTTTTTAATAATAAAATATCCCCAAAGGATTTTTTTATACTTTCCTTATTCACCAGTTCGAAACACCAGCTGACTACAAAACGTGACGTATGTATGTCAGCTCAAACGAAAAACATTATTTATAAGGTTTAAAAATAATATTATTCTCACGATTTCAAGTTTCGGTTTTAATTTGTAAGAATCTTGTAAAGCTGCATCGATTTTTTCCAATTAACACTTCAAAAAAGATTCGAGCCCTTACCAACCCTTGTTGGTAGGGATTTGAACCTTCATTTCCTTATCAGACACCTCATTTGCGGTTCAAAGAAGAGTACAAATAAAACCCTTGGAATAAAATCACAGTTGAATTTAATTGCCTTTTAGTTAAGTTGTATGCTTAGTCTTACATGATATTTATATATACTAGCTTTTGCCCGCGGCTTCGCTCGCGTTAGAAAGAGTCCTCCATCCCTTCAACTATCTCCACTTAAAAAATCACGTCAATTCGCCGCCCCGTTTTGCCGTGAAAGACGGACAAACAAACAGACACACACACTTTCCTATTTATAATATTAGTATGGATTTTACATAAGTAAGAAAATAAATGGATTTTTATAATGTAAAATTGATGAATGAACTTAAATAACTAATAGAATTTCTATGTTTCCACAATTCTTAAATGTTAGAATAGAGGATACTAAACAAGGATAGGTATCTTTAGATTCTTTAGAACCAAAATTACTAAAGAAGTGATGTTCTGCACACAAAAAATAAAACTTTACAGTTTGAATTCTCATTCTCATTAAGTATACACTTATCAATACGTCTTATTTTTCTTTCTTTTTCATCTACGTTTATCGTTGCATATCACTTATAAAATACTATTATTTACTATTTCAACATCCCGTTGCAGTAAGTAAACACTCAAAACGCTTAAGGAAAAACATCTAGAAAACAAAGTGACACAAATCTAAACTTGAACAAATGAGCACTCCGGGTGCCAGAGCCGCAATAAAATGTAAATAGCTGAGGAAGTGTTAAAAGGAGCGAAAGTTTAGCTCACGCGAACTTAGCACTCGGCCCAACCGCTGAGTTGCGCGCGGGTAAACGACGAGTCATTGCGGCGATATTAAACTGGATAAGTACTATAAGTAGGCGCCGGAGTGTCTTTTGGAAATTCCTCTGGTTGAGGCTTACCACTGAACGTGCTATTTAAGCAGATCGTGTAGTTCCTATGTAATGTAACGGTAGTCACATCATCATCATCCTCCTTGCGTTATCCCGGAATTTGCCACGGCTCATGGGAGCCTGTGGTCCGCTTTGACAACTAATCCCAAGATTTGGCGTAGGCACTAGTTTTACGAAAGCGACTGCCATCTGACCTTCCCACCCGAAGGGTAACTAAACCTTATTGGAATTAGTCCGGTTTCCTCACGATGTTTTCCTTCCCGAAAAGCGACTGGCAAATATCAAATGACATTTCGCACAAGTTCCGAAAAAACTCATTGGTGCGAGCCGGGGTTCGAACCCGCGACCTCCGGAACGAAAGGCGCACGCACTTAGGTCGCTTCAGATGCCCAAAGGGTAAGGTACCCAGGAATCAGAGCCCAGCATATACCTTCTATTTGTAGTAAATTAGATACAATTTATAGATGTCGCTCTACGGGCGAATTATTACGCTACAAGATCTGCACAACAGGGGAAGTATATTGTACCTAGAATAAATAATTATTATGGTCGGAGAACAAGACGTTACCTAGTGCCTACAATTTGTAATCATTTAAATATAAAAGACACAAGTTTATCAAAGTATTCATATAAAAAAAAGGCAAAGAAAGTGTTGTTGTCTGCACTACAGGATTGATTTTGAACGGAAATGTTAGTCGGATCGGACACCTACCTAAACTATTTATTTTACGTAATAATCCTGTTATAGCTTATAAATAGGCTTAGTTACATGAGAGCATGTATCCGCCAACAAACTGTTTTTACAGTTTGACGGGCACGTTAATAAATGTAGCCAGGTTATTTTTTCTGAATAAATGATTTATACATACATACATACAGTCACGCCTGTATCCCATAAAGGGGTAGGCAGAGCACATGAAACTACTAAAGCTTCAGTGCCACTCTTGGCAAATAAGGGGTTGAAAGAAAACGAAACTGTGGCATTGCAGTGACAGGTTGCCAGCCTCTCGCCTACGCCACAATTTAACCCATATCCCATAGTCGCCTTCTACGACACCCACAGGAAGAAAGGGGGTGATGAAATTCTTAACCCGTCACCACACAGGCAATGATTTATTTATTTTTTTTTTTTTTTTATTCGTATTATTTAAAGTCATGTCTGCTGATATTACCATTCGATTTTTTCACGCGTCTTACTGATTAATTATTTGTCGTTAATTCATTCATGTCACTTTTCGCTCGCATTTTAGACGACTGTATTAAGGAATGTGGCAAGCACGATAACTTACCATGATCATTTAAATATCGCTGTATTTCATTTTCAGTGAACGCAGTGACTGGCCGGAGAGCATTTTTTAGCTTCATGCTAAGGTTGAGTCCTACGCCGTAGCTCGTAGAATTGTTTCCTGCACGGGAAGCATGGTCGCGCGATAGACAATAACATATCAGGCCGTCCCTATCGCACTTACAATTAGTGCGATAGGGACGGCCTGCTGTCTATCGCGCGACCATGCTTCCCGTGCTGTTGAAGTGAATAAGATTTAAAGATGACTTATCATTTCTTTAACCTTCATTGTACAATAATGAATAAAGGTTTTTGGTATTGGTGCAATCTCAAAATAATCGGTCTATTTGTACACACATCAATACTAACATAATGTTTGTACACCTACGCAACATCAATCAATTTATCAAAAAGATCCGTTATTAATTATCCAAACACTATGTCTTTGCCACACATAATACGCGTTGTAACGATCAATCATGTCGAATCTTGAGCTCAGTTGTAGAGGTATTGTATTTGATTATGTGAAAGTGGTTAACACAAGTGGAATCTATTATTGACATTTCATTTATATACATAAATAACCAGCTTTAACTAGCTTTTGCACGCGGCTTCGCTTGCATTAGAAAGAGACAAAAAGTAGTCTATGTCACTCTCCGTCCCTTCAACTATCTCCACTTAAAAAATCACGACAGTTCGTCGCTCCGTTTTGCCGTGAAAGACGGACAATCAAACAGACACACATACTACTAGGCTACTTTTTGTCACTTTCTTGACACGCGTTCCCATAATTCGGCGTCTACCAAATTACACCTCGCGCAAAATTCGTTTCAAGCAGATATACCTCTAATTTTATTCATCGTAACCTATCAACATTGGTATCATTTGAAAGTACAATTAAATCATTTTCTTAAAATCAATAATCGCCAGTCTGTGGTGGTTACAAAGGAAAAAAGTGGGTATGCAATTTGACTGGTTTCCTAGGTTTGATACCCTAGACGAGTTTAAAAGGGGAGGTAAAGGTGAAATATGGGTTGTTCTCTGGCCTAAAAGCTACACAGAGGGTCAGGGGAGAAAAAACTAGGGTTTAAGTTTAGTTTTAAGTTATTTTGTCTTTTATTTGTTGATTTTATTGTGTTTATTTTTTTTGTAATTTTATCAAGGATATACGTTGGTTTCTTTTGCTAAAAATTCCCTTTTTTATGAGAAATGTTATGAATTTTATGGCATTTTCCGATAGAGACTAAAATTAACTTTCAAATAAGGCCACATAGTCATACTTTTCTTATATAATATTAAGGGTAATAGCCCCGGCGAAGTACCTAGTGCAAGCGGGACAGCAGTGTAGCAATCCATAGACCTGGGTGCGTAGCCGAATGGCACAAACGCTCACGAAATGCTCACGAAACGAAACGCTAGTAGATATCTGTCCCTATCGCTCTTGCGTATTGGCGCGACAGAGCCGGACTACGTTTCGTTTTCGTTTGGCGTCGGAGTAGTGATAATATAAAAAAAACAACTGAGTAATGGAATGACGGATTATGAAGAGGTTATGGAAGAGACATGCTGTGCCGCCCCAAATGATTGGTATATGTGCAAGAACGATGATGGTGACATATGATATAAATAAAATATAATAAAATGTATTCATGAACACAGACAAGACTAACTACACATTACAACACAAACAGGAAGGAATGTGAAGTGCCACGAAATAGCTTCACCTCAGCCTGTTGCTGGTGGCTTCCAGCGCTGATCTTCCGATGAAACCATCAACTGAGAAAGTATCACGGATGGTAAGAGATAGAAGAAAAAAACTATGCATAAGGTACAGCGGTACAAACTCGACTTGGGGGCAATTGTAACTAAGCAGTCAATTTTTTCCATTTATACACTATGATGTTGAGTTCTACATATATCCACTGAACACGCCTACCATATATAACCGGTGGACACTATTTATTTTAATAATGCCAACATTGTAAAATATAGAAAAAATGGACCAGTTACATTTGCCCCCCAGTCGAGATTCTCCCCCCCGTACCTTACCTAAGTTATTTACTGTCCGGTTATTTTCACTTATAATAATAAAACGATTACTTATTTTAAATCTTAGATATTTAACGTTATTGTAGTTTTCTTTTTTACCTGAAAAAATATTTCTGGACCCCTGAAGTGTTGTTATTCAAACCGAACCCCAAAAGGTTTGAAGAAGAAATCCGACACAAATGGTTGGTGCCCAGGGAGAAATAAAAGTATAGGAATTCAATCGCGAAGAGAATTTATAATGTGCGGTGAAAGTGTTGCTTTTCAAAATCAACAAATCGTAAAATGCAATAATATTTATACGATTAATTGTATTTTTTAGTGTAAATTAACATTTATTTGAAAATAAACAAAACGGAACCGATTTCAGATCTGTTGAGTATCTATTCATTCGTCTTTTTAGAATGCCTATACTTATATAATAATGGTACGGTTGTGTCATTAATAATTATTGATTAAAGGTTTTATTATCCCATAAAGGGGAAGGCAGAACACATGAAACAACTAAAGCTTCAGTGCCACTCTTGGCAAATAATGGGTTGAAAGAGAACAAGAAGAGAAATGTAATAAATGTAATAATAGTATACTACTGGTATTAAGTTGTTACTTTCAAAGGCAAAGCAATATTGTTATATTCATAATCTATTCACAAATATTGGTAAGCTTCCGTGGCCCTTGTTTTGATTGAGAAGTTTACAGAACAACGTGTGTATCAAACAACATGCCAACTTCTAAAGTAGATTACCTTCGTACAATCCCAGCTGCCAAATTTACGTAGGTACTTACTCGTGCATCATAAATTCAGGAGTAAATATACTTTGCACAACGATACGTTTTCATTGTGCAAATGCGTAGAAATCGCTTGAAATGGTTATTCTTTCCGGCTTGGTTCTTTCATTTTAGCACAATGCATTGTCGGGTGGGCTCTGCAGCTTCTAAATGCATATGGAGTTACAAACGTCCACAGTTTTAAGCTTGTTTTAATTTTCAACGAGCTTTGTTTAGTTGGTGAATACTGAAAAAGCTCGGGAATTATGCCTAGCGGTCGTAAATGCGATCTTTTGTATTTTTTAAAGACAAGAATGGAGGAAAGGCGGACAATGTATTTGGAATAATAGGTAAACTTGAAAATGTACATAAATATGTAGTGTTTATTTGTCTTATTCACATATTCTTGCTGTTTTTATTAAAATAGCTCTGAAAACTTCAGATCGGTTGTTTCTGAGATTCAGATCTTTGAATTTTATTAGACTTTAACATTTTACATATCGAAACAAAGACGAAGCATATAACTAAAAAAATAGCTTATAATCTAAATTAGGCCCTTAAGTGAGTGTATAAGAAGGGGCGGCCTATTGAAGAAATAAAATAATATTAGAATAGGTCAATGTAAATAGTAAATACAAACAGAGTCACAAAAATAATTTTGTGATTATATTTTATTTTTATTAAATACTTATTTGATTTATATTTGATACAAAATAAGTACATAACATAGTATTTTCGACTAATTTATTTTAACATTCGATAACTTCCTTCCATTCTTACATACATACCTCCATTTTGCTAATTATTAAGGTGCAGCATCATTTCACACATACGAGTACTTCTGTCATCATTAAATTATTCAGGCTCAAATATATTGCACAGTTACTTCAACCCCGTACGTTAGTTTTGCATATCTTCAGCTAGTAGTGCCTCAATTTCTCTTTCATATGGCATAAGTAAAAAGATGGCGTGATTTAGCGTTCCCGGCGGAGGATCGCAGGCCGACCCGAGACCGTCTTGTCGTCGGATCTGGGGCAGCTACTATCTCATTTTATTACTGATAGGATAACATTTTAGACAATGTTGTAATTTCATATGATCGATATTTGAAGTTTCAAGTAAGTTAACGAGTGCACATAATATTCGGTAGGTACCTACGTGCACACCAGGGGCCCGTTTCTCGAAAGGTACAAGCCTTGTATTACAAGTGCGCGAACTGTCAAATCGTATGGGTTGTCATGGAAACACACTTGAATACAAGGCTTATACCTTTCGAGAAACGGGCCACTGGTCGCCTCCCTTTGTAAGCTGTTATAAATCGAATGTAGTCAAATTAGTTCCAAATGCTGCCGTTGGCAACAATATTTGACATGTTCATAAGATGACGTCTATTTATGCTTATCAGCACCACTCCTTCACGCAGAAATATGCGAGTGTAACCTAATCCTATATTATGTGTTACATTTCAGTGTATCTTCTGTTTTTTATTGCTCTTGGTAACCTTTGGTACGTAATGTTAAAAGCATTATGTACTAATGCCCATCCCCGATCTATCACGTTTTATTCCACTTATCCTATGAAACTTAAAACGTTACTTAACTTGAAGCTTTACAGTAATACTTATATTTTATGAGTATTTTGTATTGTTTCCTGTTTATTGTAAACGGAAAAATAGGTTTGTGTGAAACTGGCATGTCGTCAACTTTATGTTGTGATTACTTCCCTCGCATTGATGTCACGAGAAGGAACGGAAAGGGTAGGATTGATCCATGCGATTCCTAAGCAAACTAAAAGATAATGTATTTGCTTACCGTTTCTAGTTTGTGTTGTGACCGTCATGTTATATTTTATAAACAAGAAATATATTTCTCATAAATCCCATATAATTTAAAATACCTACATATAACTATTTATCTTTCTGTATCTTTTGCTGAGGTGTGCCAATAAAGAGTATTCTATCTATATCTATCTGTGTGTGAAAATATACGTATATCGCGTATGTCCTTGATTTTACATTAAAATTACTGATAAAATAAATTAAATAACAACATTATACGTACCGTGAGATAATACATTAAAATATCGACACATAGTTCACTGAAATTACTGATACAGGCTTAGCACCCTCGGCATTGCGAGGCAAGGATTCTTCGGAACTATGCCGAGGCGTCCTTAGATTAGACATGTCAAGGCATCTCCATGCTCACCAAACTCTTCTGGGAATGCCGCGACGCGACTCATGCAAGGTGTTTTAGATAGACATACTAAGAACCCCTTAGCCTCTCTACGAGTAGGACAGGTATGCACAACTCGACAACCCGGGGACGCCTCTGCAATATGCCGAAAGATCCTTTGCCGCGAAATGCCGAAATTAGGCGCCATCGGCATGCTTAAAGCGAGACTCATATTTACTGAATCGAACTTCATGAGATATAATTATTTTATTTTATTACGGTATTGTTAGCAACATAAAAAAAATGTATCCATACTAATATTATATATTACACATACTAATATTATTAAATGGGAAAGCGTGTGTGTCTGTTCGTTTGTCCGTCTTACACGGCAAAACGTAGCGGCGAATTGACGTGATATTTTAAGTGGAGATAGTTGAAGGGATGGAGAGTGGCATAGGCTACTTTTTGTCCTTTTCTGACCCCCCACTTCCCTAAAATAGGAGGTAGAAGCTTGTATGGAGCATTCCACAATTTTCGTATTTAACGCGAACGAAGCCGCGGGGAAGAGCTAGTTTATTATAATTATCATTCGTGTGCTCCAAGAGCCCAACTATTCTTAATTAAACTTGCTTAAGCTTGTTATAAAAAATCCATTCCAGCAAAATTCCTAATAGAATGCTTACTTTTGTATAATATAAAAGGCTCATGTTACTTAGTACATAATGTGTGTAGTTAAGTTTATGTGTCCTCGCACGCGATTTGGGCCTCGCTCGCCACTTCGGCACGAGTGCGTGTTCGGAAAGGGGGCGCGGGAGCGAAGTGATTTTTCACGTATATTGTTATAATGAATACACTCACGCGACGTTCATTGTACTCGTTTGGCTTTTAATAACGAGCACCCAATTATATTTAATATTAATATGTTATCGATGCAAAGGATTAACAGCAGGTATTGTAAGTAAATTATTGGCTACGTGCACGACAATTACACCCACTACCATGTGAACTTGAAGTGGAAAATGTCAAAAAATGACATGTAAACAAACATATATTTTAACGATTTTTCGTTAATTTTAAATAAATCGAATAACAAGAGCTACTATTTCAAGTGTAATTTAGGTAGATCGATTATAAAGACATGGATATAATAATAAAAATCAGTTTCCAAAGCATTACTCACGGTATAAACTTCCAACCCCAGACCACAGAAAGAGGCAATAAATTGGTGCTGGCAGGGCATATAAGGAATCTTGAAGAACATAGGAGTAATGGTAGAAGTTCTACGAGCGAGTGATATGGTATTCGCTAAACCTCCGTCCCGTTAATGGCATATAAAACAAATCTAAACGTGTAAGTACCTAGTCATGTCCGCGGTCGCAGAAATATCCGACATGGGCCTATTCCCAGGCTAGGCCTGAATCTTTAAGCATAATCTTTTACGGAAGGAAAAATACTAACAGCGTATTGAACAATATTAGGTAAACAAAGCTTAAATATAATTTATTATAATGTTTTGTTTTGACATGTCACTTACGTTTTCTTTTCACGGTAGCTATCCATTTAGTTCTTTGATCCAATTTCCAGTGTGCTCTAAGAAACGCATAGAACGTGCAACGACTATTTATGCCATTATTTTTACAATTAACAACGAAACAACGTTGGTGCCCCATATCAAACATTACACATTGTATTATATTTTATGAGTTTTGATAGATGACAAACCACAATCAGTGTCGATTTTGACCACCGCAAGCACTGCGATCGCTTTGCTTACCCCCTCCATGCACTTCGCACGAAGCCAATAGATTAAATTGAAGGATGCTCCGTACAAACTTCCACCTCCCATTTAAGGGGGGGGTTAGAAAGAGACAAAAAGTAGCCTATGTCACTCTGCATCCCTTCAACTATCTCCACTTGAAAAACCACTTCAATTGGTTGCCCCGTTTTGCCCTGAAAGACGGACAAACAAACAGATACACACACTTTCCTATTTATAATATTAGTATGGATACACATTATCTATATTATTTATTGCAACATTTGCAACTGCATTAGCTGTGGAGCAATTCAATACTACTTTTTTTAAACAAATGATGTGTGCCAAGCTCGAAGCCATTGCTACACACCAAGAAGTTTTTGTATTAAAGGAAAAAAAAAACGTTTTCGGAGAGACTTGAACCCACATCAACCGCAGACTGGTCGGTCGCTGTTAACCATTTGAGCTATGGAAGACTCGCCGGACTCTCGCAAATGATGCATTCCTTTCCTTATGCATACACACCTTTGGGGTTACGTATAGTCTTTTTTCCCATTACTGCCTATAAAAACTTTTTACAACTAACAAGGCTACGTTACACGTGTATATCAAATTGAAATATATAACTACCAACACTGACAATTCAAATAAATGTCTCTGTTATTAAGAGCGCTATGACAAAAAAGGCGATATATTGTAAAATGCACAATATTCATCGATAAAATTGTACACTTTACTCATACTAAAAGACATGCAATTACATACTTTGATGTGACATAACATACAAAATAAAAGCAAATTCGTCATATATTTAATTATGATTATTACGGACTCGTTAAGCATGTTGCCCTTTCACCGACGAAAACGGCAAGGACGTGAGCAAATAATAAATTAGAATATTTTAAACCTTAATTTGCAGGTAGAGTGAAAATAAACGAAATTAGCTTTACTGTTAACTTGGCGTTGATTCGGCCCCCCGAGTCGGCGCGAGCGAGACGGAGTGATACATGGGAGGTGAAAAGAAAATTCTACTAGCAGCACACTAATTGGGTGCTAAAGTAAATATTTAAAAAGGCAGGCGGAAACGTGGGGTTTTTAACTTTTCAATTACGTCAATTAAGACTGCCGAGCGCAGCTGCGGACAGATTTATTAGAAATAGCGTGTTTTAATTTTATTTTTCCTTCTCGCCAGGGACTTACAAAGGAGGACATTATGGTTACGCGCTTTCGTTTAAGAAAAACAAAGTGAGCGGTTCTTATCAAAGTAAAGTTATTTAATCGTTATATTTTTAGGCAGATTTTGAGTTTTATACATTGTTAATTTTCTTGAGAGATGTCAAAGAACGTAATTAATTTACGAGTACTTAGACTTATTACCTTTTAGTTTTAGTTTATACAATGTTTTCGATATTTTGATGGACCCCAATCTACTGGTGTTTTTGAAGAGAAACAATAATGTAACTGTAAACTTTTCTATTCAACTAAACCATGTCATGTAAATGCTTTCTCCAAACTAGCGATAAACCAGTATTTCGGAACTCAACAATTGCAGAGGTGATGATAATATTGGAAAACATTGTTGTTTTTTCAGCGGCAGTGAGCCAAATTGATTTACATTTACATATAAAACGTTTTACCGCGATTACTTTGTTTCGGAACGTTTATTACTTCGTCAATGGGTCGTGAAAGGATCGCTTCGGAATCGTCTTTCGGCTGATTTTTAACCGCCTTCCAAATCTCAAAGGAAGGGGTTATCAAGTCGTCTGTATGTTTTTTTTATTTTTTTTTATTTTTTTTAATGTTTGTTCCTCGATATCTCCGTCGTTACTAGACCGATTTTGAAAATTTTTTTTTGATTGAATGTATATGCATACAGATTGGTCCCATTTTTCTCAAAACTAAGTTCTGATGATGGGATCCTGGAGAAATCGAGGGAACTCCTCAAATCTGAAAGGCATACATATGGTGATTTTTGTGTGTTTAAAGGAACAGCATGCATTTACGTATGGAACAGTGACATTTGGTGCAGTGGAACTACTGATGATGGTCAGAATGGAACTCCTCAAATCTGAACGGCACACTTATAGTGACTTTGGTATTTTTATAAGAACAGCATGCACTTACGTCCAGAACAGTGATATTTGGTGCAGTGGAATTGCTGATGATGGTCAGAACGGAACTCCTCAAATCTGAACGGCACACTTATAGTGACTTTGGTATTTTTATAAGAACAGCATGCACTTACGTCCAGAACAGTGACATTTGGTGCAATGGAACTGCTGATGAAGAGTGAGCCGCCCCTGGTTAGAGTTCCGTTCTGATAATCATTCTCATCTGTAAGTACTTCAGAATCATCCAGATTTCAAAATTGGTTCAGAAATGACGGAGATATCGAATAACAAACATTAAAAAACATACAGACAAATTGATAACATAATCCAACATTTGAAAGTATTTATCACCAGAACCCCAAAGGAAGGCGGTTTTTTTTTTCTTAAAAATTATATGCAATTTTATTTAGCTTTGGTATAAACAGGAATTGGTCAAGTTTTTGTACTTAATTGATATATTATTTAGCACTGTGGTAGGTACATTGTTTAAAATCATTTTATACTTCGTTGGTGACAAAAAAACATACGACCCACCTGATGATAAACAGTCACAGTTGCAAATAGAATCCTGCAACTAAAGGTTTTAACGTTTAAAATTTAAATTAAGTTGGTCCAATAGACATTAAATATAAATTTCTTATATAGTACCTATAATACACAATACTTACGTACTTACACTTACATAAAATAAATATTTAGGCTTAGAGTATTTTTTGTCACATTGATGAACTCAACTGGAAACTATAACTTTGCGGCTCTTAGATGTTTATATTAAATAAAATGATATCCAGCCGTCTGTCGGGAAGACTGATTTACATTATTCATTCCATCAATAAAGTTCTTCTTTGAAAATACTGTTCGGGATATTATTAAAACATTAAAAATTTAATTTCAGTCTTTGTCTAACCAGGCAAGATATTTTGTGTTTTGCTTGAATGATTTATAAATACACATAGGTATTGTTGAATACAAATTACGTAGCATAAAACAGAATTGGAAGTAAATAATAATAAATTAAGAATTACGTGAAAGCCGAGAAGGACAAGTCCAGTAAGTACCTAGACTTGGCTTACGAGATATCCGCCATGTGGGATGTTGATTCGACGATCATTGTCCCGATAGTCGTTTCAGCGAACGTCTCATAGCGAAGAGTCTCGACCAACATCTCGAGAGACTCTCGCTAGGTGATTGGATCAAGGGTCAGATGCAGAAGGCGGTGATCTTGGACACGGCGCGGATAGTCCGACGGTTCCTCTCTCTGCAACCCTAACCACCGGCAGCTTGGGCCCTGCCCCGCTGCTGGCGGCACCCTAGGTTAGGTTTTTTATAATGTGTTTATATATTTTGTATTGTTTTGTATGTGGTTTTGTATTTTACTTTTATAATCATATTATAAAAATGCCTAGCCTAAGAATTAAAACGAATAAAGAGAATTAAGAATTAAAGTTGAAAGATTGATTTTGATGTTCAATACATCTGGTTAGTTTTTTTTGAGACAACATGAGTAAAAATCGATTTCTAAAATTTTTCGACAAAATTACTCACTACTAATTTAGAGATGTCAAATAATATGCTACCAATAAATGAGAACTGTTGAATGTGATAATTATTAGTCCAAATACCGGCGTTGATATGAAGTTCGTAATTATCCTAATTTCCTCAATCATTAGCGGGGAGTTCGTTCATGCCGATGGTAATTTGTGGCCCGCCGGCACGCAATCAACGCGTTCTATTTATTATTTTATAAGTGTTGTAATAAACCACAACAAAACGGGCAATGGTCTCGTCGGACAATGGTACAAATGGCAGTTTGTTCGTTCGTTGAAAGGTCACGAGGCGACCGCCGCTCGGTCGAGAACGCCAGTAAAGCTTTGAAGCCAACCCACGGTCAGGAAGCAATATTCAGAGTATTCAGACACATTTATTGCGGTTTTTGAATTATCAGTCATTCAATCTGATTCGCGGCTTTTGTTCAAGTTTAATTAAAATGGCTGGTGGTTCTATTGTTTATCGGTATTTGACAAAACATCTGTCTTACCCATGAAGGTAGCACGATGACAGCTCACGAAATAAAATGAAGATTCGCAGTTGGACTTTTATTACAGTTCTTTACACTACAAATACCTATATTACATACAATTGACAACAATTTATACATTTATTATATGTATGTATTGTTATGTATCTATCGAAAATGTAGCCAATTAGCCAGGTTTTTAAGTCAATGAGTTCATAATAATATCCACAAAGGTAAACTGCCTATGCTTACAGTGACATTTCTTCAATCAAAAAACGTTTTTTTACATGGATTGATGAGATGCGTGGCTAATCCAAATCTGATGTTAAATGATGTTAAAACGAGGAGCGTTGTCCCTACTTTAGCGGTACATTAATGAAACATTATGCATACACGTATTATGTTATACCTACGCACACAAACATTATCAGCCCGATATGTCTGAAATTATCGGAAGGTCGGATATCGAATTATGAGTGGCTTCTATGAGAATGACTGATGTTAGAAAGTACCGTATGTAATAAAATAATTCGCAATTCTGACATATTATTCTTATTTTTAACCGTCGCCTCATATCCCTCAAGAAGGACGGTGATCAAGTCGTCTGTATGTTTGTTTTTTTTTTTTTTATGTTTGTTCCTCGATATCTCCGTCGTTACTGGACCGATTTTGAAATTTTTTTTTTGATTGAATGTATATGCATACAGATTGGTCCCATTTTTCTCAGAACCCAGTTCTGGTGGTGGGATCCTGGAGAAATCGAAGGAACTCCTCAAATCTGAAAGGCATACATATGGTGATTTTTGTGTTTTTAAAGGAACAGCATGCATTTACGTACGGAACAGTGACATTTGGTGCAGTGGAACTCCTGATGATGGTCAGAATGGAACTCCTCAAATATGAACGGCACACTTATAGTGACTTTGGTATTTTTATAAGAACAGCATGCACTTTCGTCCAGAACAGTGACATTTGGTGCAGTGGAATTGCTGATGATGGTCAGAACCGAACTCCTCAAATCTGAACGGCACGCTTATAGTGACTTTGGTATTTTTATAAGAACAGCATGCACTTTCGTCCAGAACAGTGACATTTGGTGCAGTAGAACTGCTGATGATGGCCAGAACCAAACTCCTCAAATCTGAACGGCACGCTTATAGTGACTTTGCCATTTTTATAAGAACAGCATGCACTTACGTCTAGAACAGTGACATTTGGTACAGTGGAACTGCTGATGATGGTCAGAACCGAACTCCTCAAATCTGAACGGCACGCTTATAGTGACTTTGGTATTTTTATAAGAACAGCATACACTTACGTCCAGAACAGTGACATTTGGTGCAGTGGAACTGCTGATGATGGTCAGAACCGAACTCCTCAAATCTGAACGGCACACTCATAGTGACTTTGGTATTTTTGTAAGAAAAGCATGCATTTAAGTTCAGAACAGTGACATTTATTTAGTTATGTTTGTTAAGCATATTGAGTTTTCAAGTCAAAGTTTGTCAAGCTTCGATTTCTTATAATATAATCGGATTCATGAGGAATTGAGGAAACTCCTCAAACCTTAACATTATACGTATATTCATTTGTGTTGCCATCTAATAATTAAAGCATTAAAAGCAGTTTTAAAAAATACTTACACATTTCTACATAATCCAACATTCGCAAGTAGCTTTCACCAGAACCCGAAAGGCGACGGTTTTTTTTCTTAAAAATTATTTACTACGAGTATATCAAATTTGTAGGTAAACGAGTAAAGTAAATACATATAAATCGTATTTAATTTTCAATTTTAAATATTGGACACTATAAAACGTTCTTATAAATATGATAATATTGATTAAGTATTCTAATTATATTAAGGTAAGCTTCCATATGTCATGACTGCATCGCATGGCATCCATTGATATTGCGATACGTGCAACTATTTACCTATGTTGCAAATCGGGAGGACTTCCATGTGTTGTGTGACTTTCTAGACAAAAAGTAAATACGGATTTTTAACACGATGCGCCTGTTGCGAGCGATGCGGGCGTGTGAACGCTTTTTTAAACTCTTTAAACTTTTAGTTAAGAATTTTTAATTATGAAAGCGCTCTTACAGTTGCAGTTTTGTCCTTTTGAATTATTCATAATGTATTTTTTGCAGGTGCTCCGTAGCCATTAAGGCGATGTGGTTTCGCCATGGGCCGAGGTGGTAGTGCAATGGAGGTAAGTGACTTATAATAATTTACTGAACTCATGACTAAATAATAGCACACAAAACTGCAAACATTTGAATTACTTTGTAATGGAAACCTTACCATGCCTTACCATCTATGGGTGGTTGTGGGATACACCCACATTTTCATTTTGGTAAATTAGATGCATAAAGCCATAAACATAATCCAAACTCCAATGCACACTACATTATTAGTGTATTTTGCTAGAATTTTGCATTATATACGGTTAGTGTTATTTGAATATTATCGCAAAAATATCGAATACGGCCTAAGCAATGAATAATGATTACCTTTTTTACTTGTCTGGTACTAAATATTAATAAGTTCCGTAAATATCAGAATCCGCTTATACACCTAACGCTACTGCTATATTGCTAAATCTGGAGATGTAAAAATGTATTAAAAATAATATAAATTAATTTATTTTACGTACGAACAAAGATACTGAAATCGCTTATACCTTAAAAATTAATAAGTAATACCGGTCCAAATTATTACAAGAGACAACGACAAAAAGCAAACAAAGATAGTAGTTTTGTCTGAAAGCTCAGCAAACTTCAACTTGTTACAAAAACCCTCAAAGTATCCGTTATAAAATTTTTCGCCGTCATTTTGTTTTGAAAAGAAGTGGACAGTAGAGTTTGAAACTTGGAGTGTCGTCTGCCGTAGTTGTTATAAATTTGCTCGGGTCCAAGCTCAGGTTTTGGGCGAGTCATTCAATTACCATAATGAGGTAGCGTTATAGAGAGAGTGATTTAGGTGAAGTTCAATTATTCGATACTTAACAATAAAAGTTATATAAATAAAAGTTATAAATATCCATGCAAGTATACATCTCTTAATCTAAGATCGGAATAGTAATCGCTAATATGATTGTAATTTTAAAGACTAGAGGACGAGTACCTTACGGTAAGTACCACCGCTCAATTTTCCCCGTACTGTGGAGAAACATGACATTCTTATGGCATCTGGAGCAGGCTACTGCATCGTGTGCTGTCACTAATACCAATTCTCATTAAATTTGTCAATTTTCCCCGTACTGTGGAGAAACATGACATTCTTATGGCATCTTGAGCAGGCTACTGCATCGTGTGCTGTCACTAATACCAATTCTCATTAAATTTGTTGCAATGCTTGCTTTTGCTCATGCCGATAGGTCCCCGCGCGAGAGCATTATCGATTTTTGCCATTAGAAATTTCGCTGGACGATACCAACCTGTCAGATGCGCAAAACGTATCAATGGCGGATAACTGACAGGTTGATATAGTCCGGCGAATTGGTAATACATATAAACCATCTATGAGCCCATATACTGTTCGCTAATTTAACAACGAGCGGTGAGATCTTCAGGTAAAACAGTGTAAAAGCCAAGGCCAATCATTAAATTATATTCGATCTCACTGTCAAATTTCATAAAATGCGGGCGCTACCTCAATCAAGGAAATTGATAGCGACCAAGGGGGAATTATAAGGGCTCGTTACCGGTGTAGCTTAACATCAAAAGATTGCCTTATTAAAAAGCCTGATATTTTAAATTGGTACCTTTGTGAGGACAATACATTTTTAGGTGAGCTGAAAATAAAGTGATTGAGGCATCGGTATCCATTGTGTAGTAAATAGTGAATATAAAACCTTTTAATAGGGAACTTGACTATTCTTAAAATAAAATAATTTATACTTTGCACGAAATAAAGCATCAGATAGTTATAAGAAAAACATGGACAGATGTTATTTTTAAATCCAATTTCTATTTAATAAGTCAGGTAGACATATATAAAGTATCTGAATTGACCGTGACGTCACTCAATTCGATTTCATATTAATTTCATATTAGCAACTCATTCAAATTCGTTTTGACAATTCTTAAAAAGAAGCTGTTTTGACTAGGAAACAAGTAGCCTATTATCACTTAGACAGTTCAGACATATTTCCCTTATACTCTGAAATGATAAATAAACGGAATATGATATAAATATCTGCTTCACTGACTCATTTATTACAGTAATAAAATTATCATCAAGCTAGCGCCACATTTAATAAAAAAAAGGAAAGGTTTTTAGTTATAAGTTCTTGCCCAGCTCGGCGTGAATAAAATTAATACTTGTACAAAACTGTTCGATGAAGTTTTTGTCCGCACAAGTTGTCGGGTTGACCGGAATCTCATCGCGGCTGCATTTTAACAAGTTGCCCTTAATTGCCAATCCCTGGACACAAACTGCGGCCACAGTTTACTCCTTTTACTGCTTTTCTGTGAAGTTTCTCAACGTGAGTATAATATATTCTCGAACTTTAAAAATTTTTGGAATTCGAGCATTGGAACTTTGTTACTTACGGAGCTTTTGTATTGCTCTAGCATACATACATACCACACTACGCATAATGTATAGTAGTTATATAAAATAATATTAGCGTGTCGTTTATACATTTGGCTTTTATTATTATCATAATATTAAAGAAGTGTACAGATATTTTTGTTCTCTCTTAGATGACAACGAAATTGATTTTAACAATGGTTGTATATGAAAAGTTTGTAAACATATTAATGTGCAGATATATAGGTACACATACAAGAAGGATATTAACAATGTAAAGGAGTGTTTTAGTCGTTAAATAAATTTTATAAAGCCTAAACTGCTGGGCAAAGCCTCCCCTTCGATTTCCACTCGTCCCGGTTATGAGCGATCTCCGGCCAGTCGCTGAGAAAAAAAAACCCACGGTGGCTATTTTAGCCCACCTCTGTGGGTGCATAAAATTCATTTCAGTTTGGCGGTCTTAACCTAAAATTAACCTTAAAATTTTATAAAACAAAGCAAAAAAAAAAACAGTAAAAATTCAATCGTATGCTATAAACTCTTATAAAATGTAATTTTGATAGGACTCGTTTTCCAGTAGGTAATCCCGTTTAACTAACCACTACAAAGTTTTCCAACAGAGAGGATCTGCCAAAGACCGAGGGACCCTAATTGGCAATTCTCCAGGACAAAAACTGGGGCCATTAACTACCCTTTTTTTTTAATTTTACCCGCTAAGCGAGGACAATGCGCTCATACGTAAATCCAATTTAATGTTTGCATCAAATGTATTAAGCCGCCTTTTTATTGTGTGGCCATTTTGAGTGAATATGAGTTTTATTGTGTTATCCAGATTTGTGGTATAATATTATGGGAGTTGTTACAATTGTGTTTCATAATTTAATAAATTTAGCTTTTCATTTGATATCATAAATCAGTCGTGCATAAATAATGGTATGAGTATATTCCCGACGGACTGGAGTAATGTGGTTTAAAAAAATGTACAAGTTTTTAAAGCGTCGGCAACACGCATGTAAGCATGCATTGGTGTCTCTGGAGTTGCAGGCGACCATTGACTAGGGAGACTGCTCACTATCAGGCGGACCGCGAACGTAAAATATAAAAAATATAGTAATGATAAAATCCCCTTATCAGTTAAAATTCTGATCTGACATGGATTCAAATGCCCTGAAAAGAAAAGAGGTTTACAGCTAGCTTTGTTTTTTCGCTGCACTATCTCGATCCATCTCCCGAAATTGGCGGCTATAACCCCTTGCACCGAAATTTCCTTTGGTGTGCCGCATCGGTTGTGCTCGCAATGGGTCGTTTAGTTGAGCGAAGGTTTTATTTTACTCTTTTTTGTGGCTCATACTGTAATTCGCAAGCGCTTGGATAGGTATTACCCAAGTTTAATCCTTCATGTAAGTAACTTGCCTGAACACGTCCCTCCAGTTTTTCACCGCGTTCATTTTAATCTCTTTGTTTATTAACTTCGACACAGTCTCCATCTATTACTGCTTCCATTGTATCCCTACTAATATTATAAATGGGAAAGTGTGTGTGTCTGTTTGTTTGTCCGTCTTTCACGGCAAAACGGAGCGACGAATTCACGTGATTTTTTACGTGAAGAAAGTTAAAGCGATGGAGAGTGACATAGGCTACTTTTTGTCTCTTTCTAACGCGAGCGAAGCCGCGGGCAAAAGCTAGTTATCCTATAAATTGTGTAGATTGGTAACGTTGACGAAATGTAAACTAGGCAAGCATATCTTGTTCGAGAGATCATCGTTATGTTTCGTCAACTTCATAGTAGTAATTGGTAGTACATAAACAAAGGGGACCCCAGGGCTGGCGCGTACCTCTGTCAACGTATCTCACTGGCGATACAAAGAGGAAACGCCGCCAGCGTCATGGGGTCCAAGTCCGACCTATTAGAAGGGGTTTTCTTTTTATAACAGGGGTATTTTTGTAGGTAAGTTTTAGTTTGTTATTTAGTTTTATTTATAGGTATAATTTTATTCATAGGTTTAGTTTAGTTTTCATGTTATTGTTTTAGGTATTACAGAAATAAATATTGTCTGTCATTTGCAAAAAAAAAACATAAACAAAGAATTTTCTCTAAGTATAACAGTTTGTGTTGAGCAGTTGAGCACTCATTTAGTTGCAGGAGATCATAGGCTAGGGAGACTGTTTAACTATTAGGCGAGCCGTATGCCGGTTTGTTTACGACGTAATATAATAAAAAAGATATATACTTAGGTATTGGATCAAATAATTCTTTGGTTAATTCATTTGTTCTTAAGACATTAAAGTATTCGATATATTTCTGTGGCCGCTGTACTATTCCAATCACGAATAAAATATGTATAACATTCATGTCAGTTAACATTTAAAAATTGTGCTGCCGGCTATATCGTTTTTTGTTCTAGTGAATAAAACCGAACTACATTTACCTGTCAGCGACTATTTTCATTATTGTGCACATGCTTCAACAAAAGCTTTAAAATGTGCAGATAACTGAAACTGAAATTTGTGTCCCCTTTAAAATGATAACTGAGAGTTGTATGTAGTTCAGAAAGTCAAATGTTTGGAAAATAGTGCATTACATCAGAGGCCTGGGAAAATGAGGATTTCCGGCCAAGTGGGTAAATACGGCCGAGCGAGCGTGCGAGCGAGGCGGATAGGGATACGAGGCCGGGAATCTGTTTTCACGCCGAGGCATGTATAGTGCTTTTCTCAAACATACAATGAAATAAAATAAAAAATGCTCTAAAGGACAATATTTTATAAAAAAAGTTACTTTGCAGGCCTAGGCCTAAAAAATAATATGAAATCCCTTTACAGTCCTCTCGAGTTGTTGCGCCCAAAAAGCGATACTTCCCAGCCCATTTTAAGGAACGTAAAGACAATATTTCATTGCATGTTTGAGAAAATGTACTTATTACTTACCGTACATGTTACAGTAAATATGTATTGATTTACGGTTAGTTTTACCTTAAAATGCTACTTGATACGATGTACCTTAGCGGAGAGGATATCCCATCGGCCAAGTACTTATGGAACATAGACATGCAATGTCATCTCGAATTCTGTGAGACAATTTAATCTTAACCATTTCATTACTAATTTTGACAGACTTTCTGACTTTGCACTAAAGCTTTAGTAGTTTCATGTGTTCTGCCTACCCCTTTATGGGATACAGGCGTGATTGTATGTATGTATGTATGTTTCTGAAACAATGAAAAAGTTAAATTGGTTAGAACAGTCGGAATTGTCGTGTAAGAAAATCTGTCGCACTTTAAACGAGAATTACTCTACTTCCGAATTTTATTACCAACTTCCAAGTGAGATAGTTTAGTCCACTGGTTTTGGAAGGTGAAATAAGATTAGTGAACACCCTATGTTACCAACTCCACTTTGTAATAGTTTACTTGTACACCTAATAAAATAATCACAAGTGGAAAATTATTTTTTATTATTTATTATACAACTCTAAACACTTACACAGATTTAATACAGTAAGCTCAAGAAGGCTTGTGTTGTGGGTACAGACAAAGGTACATATAACTGTGCTCATTACACAAATAAATGCCCTTACCGGTATTCAAACCCAGACACGAACCATTAGTCAAGACCGGTCGTCAAAAGTTTAATATTTTTTTTAAACAATAACATATAAAATACATAACATGTAATAAATAATAGTTCTAAAAGCGCAGGCGGAAGTAAAAATACGAGTGCCAAGTTTAAAAGCATAAAATTTTACTACGAAATAATTTACAAAATAAAGTTGCACGAGCAAAAGTTAGAAGACGCCTTTAGAAGTAAAGTACACCTTATATGAACTATCAAGGTGCTGAAATGTAACTTTGAACTAACCGTGCAGAATAATGTTTAAATTTATTAAATAATAGTAAATAATGATACTTCAATATTTCATTTTTAACTCAATCACGTTATCATGCGAAATACGATATAGTATTTTATGCAACTGGTGGTTAAAAGAGGTCAAAAAAGGTGAGTGGCG
Organism: Leguminivora glycinivorella; assembly: GCF_023078275.1. Lineage (NCBI taxonomy): Eukaryota > Metazoa > Arthropoda > Insecta > Lepidoptera > Tortricidae > Leguminivora > Leguminivora glycinivorella. Next base: position 14,737,112 of record NC_062972.1, read on the forward strand.
TGGGTAACAATTTGAGGCGAAGCCGAAAATTGTTAATAAAGACGCCACGAGCATTTTTTGACTCAGTTAAACACCGTTGCATACAATACTTTTTCTACGACCAAGCACTTATTTTGAAAGAAAATTATAAATCAACAAATACCTACTTTCAGTCATCTTAGTTATCTAGTGGACCGCCTACCATTTTGAATATGCAGTTTGAGTGCAAACATGAAAATAAAACTGTCTATGGTATGGTTCTTTGAAGCCTGGCCACTAAGACGAATCGAGCCGAGTTGAATCGAGTTCTCATACATTTGAATGCGATTCGACGCGTCGCCAATGAACGCAGCAGAAAACGAAGGAGTCTCGACTCTGCGAATTGGTTTGTTAAGTTGGTAGCAATGTATTTACTGAACTGTAACAGCTATATCGTGCTACTTCTACTAAATGTTTTCAGGGTATAGACTAGATAGACTTGTCCTGACATCTTTTATGTAGGGTTTTTAAGTTCTATGCACGACCTTGTAACTCACGAATAACAGTACGGGAGTAGAAAAAACGAAGTAACAAGTACAATATATGTTTTGGGTTGTCTTTTATATGAAAGGACATCTGTAGATATAAATAAAATGCTGTGGGTTTTTGCGTTTTTCTTGATTTTTCCTACTTTTACATGATGACCAAAAGTGACATTTTAGGCGTTAATTGGGCAATTTAAGCATACTTTGAAGCGTTATAACCAAACATTTTGGTTGGACTGATATGTTGTTCAATGTGCTATGAGTTTATTTCGATTGATAGCTTTTCTGTCACATGCTTAGAATATTTTTTTAAGCACGAGTTATATATAAATAGGATTTTTTGGAAAATTCCAAGTTTATAGTAAATTTAGGTCTCAGAAAAAAAATGTTTTAACGTAAAAAAAACTGAAATTAAAATCATTTCTGATACCAAAGGTGGTGTTTAATATATAAATGTAAAAAAAATATGTAAAATTAAAAAAAATATATTTTGCAAAAAAATATTAATATTTTTTTATTAAATTAATGGTAGAGGGCCAAAAGTATATAACTAGATTTTTTTAATTATTTTTCTCATAATCTACATAAAATTAGGCACTCTTTGAATGGTATTCAATTGCATATTTCCAAAATTTTTAAATTCGCTCCACCCTAGTGCAGGTGCTTAACATTCTTGGGAGATTTTCACGACAAAGCTTCCTGAGCTGCTATGTACATATATTTGATATATTAACCTTACATACTAAGAAAAGGTAGGTGTGATCAAAATCAACATGTGGTGACAATTGAAACAGGAGAGAGGGTCGATTCCTGAGCGTGTTTTCTGAAATTGGTTTGATTTTATGTTATTTTTTTAAATTTATACACACAGAATAGTCGCATTTTGTTTATAATTTATGAATGTTTTAAAGCAAGCAATTTGTTAAAGTAATGCGGTTGCTGCGAAAACTTTCCGAAAGTAGCAGTATTTCTATCCAAAGCGGCACTTATCCCGAGCTATCGGTGGGAGACGGCGCAAAGTTAAATGAGGAAGAAAATCTATGGGTTGTTTAGTTGATTCCCGGTTCTCAGGCTAATTCACAAACTACTTAATCTAGTTTCGTAGGAACGAGTTTAAGCGGAGCTGGGATTAAGATCGGTTCCGTCGATTTGTTCGCTCTCTGCAATGAGAGAAACTCAATACGAATGGGGTTAATTGAATGATTTTAAGCGATATCCGACCTTTTTATGAAATATTTAGAATGTTAATTGAGCGTAGGATGATAAAATTGATAAAATTCAATTTAAATTGACATTAATCCTTACAACGAAATTGTGTTCATAATTAATTCGCTTATTACTAAATAGTAATACTTTGAGCGTTTTAGACGGTTCATTACAGTTGCGGAAATAATGATACGGCAATGAAACAGTAGGTATAAAAGTGCAAGTATATAAAGCGAGAGAAGTATATAAAATATGTGGGATCATCGGATTGCGGATTATTGTGTTGCGGCTGAGTGCCTCAAAGATTTTTTAATGGGTATACATATGGTACCATTTTTTTACCGTTATATTAATATACCGTTGCCTTCCACGTATTGCTCCTTTTTTTTGGTTTCATGCAAAAAGCAGTACCTGCGAAACTTGAATGTACAGTCAGCTGCAGAGAAGATTTACCTCCCTGTACTCGGATGTACTTTTGTAGCTACATTTACTCCTAATGCCTTATTTATTGGCGTTAAGTTATATTGACTCTGTTAAATTCTTATTACTAACTCATGTAAATAATAATTAAATCTTGCTATTTGCTGTTCTACATCCAATATTAACCGGAAAATCGAACATTAGCACCCCATGGCACATAAAATAATATGCTAAGTAAAACTTTGAGCCGTGTACTCGCCGGGAAGGCCGCAAACATCCCGATATTAGGCGAGCGGAGACATTATCTCGTTGTAAACCGTAGATTTAACGGCGCCTTTGCGGCAGCGGCTTACGTTATTACTGCACGGGATTATAATGCGACTAATTAATGCTTACATTAATATGTGTTTAATTAGTGACTACCTACATATTGTAAAGGATATGACAGGATGCTGCATACTTAATAATGCTTAAAAATCGTCCTATCATTGAGTCACTTCACGTTTTGTAAAAATTACATAATAAATTAAGTGGAAGGATATGGATTCTAGGAATGAGGACAGGTATATTAAAACCTAAAATAAAGTACATGGGTATATGAAATAAAAAGTGACCAATGCTTCTAGTGCTTGGTTAAAATCGAACCAGCATACTCTATTAAAACCGCTTGGCTACCGGGTCAACTGGCATATTAAAGGTCGAATTTTTCTTAGTTTTGTTACCTTACGAATTAATGGCACACTCTTAAATGTATTTCAGTGTTTAAAATAACACAAGTAAAAATATTTTAATTTTCAGATTATTTAAGAGGATACGGTAGCGAAAATGCTAAAATGGAAAGGAGCGCCCCTTTCAACTTGGGAATTTTAGTTAAATATACAAGTGTTATTAACTAGATTTATCGAAAAAAAATTGTCCATTAAGAACAACTCAGTCAAAAGATATTTCAAAAAAATCTTTAAAATCGAGGTTCCGTCCTCGACTATTTCCTCCTTCAAAACTTAATCAATCGGAACGAAATTTGAGAATCTGAATAACAATGAAATAATCTATGTCGGACCGTTTAGATTTTTTGGTTGATTGTTACCAATCTTGAGTATCACACCTTTTTTTGCGCCAAAATGAAAAAGGCCGTTTTTGGAAATTTTTGATTGGCTCTAGAGTCTTTAAAAAGCAGAATTTTATTTATTTTATTTTATTTTCTTTATTGGGGGAAAAAACAGACATAGGAAGGTCATACAGATAAGAAGATAATGAAATACACAATAATAGGTACAACCTACATCCTGAGACAATTCCCACTAAGATTTCAAAAAAATATCAAAAAAATCAAAACGGTTCGACACAGATAAAAATAATAACAATCTGTGTTGAAAAAATCATTGCTCTATCTTCAAAAACCAGGGAGGAAATAGTCGAGAGCGTTTGTATGGAGAATTGACCCCTATCGTATCGTCTTAATTTGTGCATCCGGTATTAGATATTTTCCGTTATTTGATATAAATATTTGCATGTTTACTTAGATTTTGCATCTTAAATGTAGCACATACTAGTCCACACAGACGTATCTACAAACTGTACGTACGTGTACACTGTTTTGTGGAAATTGCAAATTATTTTTTCAACCGACCTAGCCCTCCACATAATTAAAAGGTGTTGGTATATTAACGCGGAGTTCGTCAGAGCGGCCTCGGGGGTTGCCAGGACCCTTTTAATCTCGCGTTATCACACCTCGATGCGTGTGCCGTGGCTCGGCGCGTCAAGATTGTCACTGTAAATCACAGGCTCTGCCTTTGACAGTGAGGCGCGTCAGCGTTTAGCTAGTATTTTGATAATGATAGAAAATTAGATGACGTTCATGAATATTTAAAATAGGTATTGAATAAAATTCCCACTTGCTAGTAATTTGTCAAAACATTGTCAAAGTGGATTATAATAAAACTAGCTTTTGCCCGCGGCTTCACTCGCGTTAGAAAGAGACAAAAAGTAGCTTATGTCACTCTCCATCCCTATCTACACTTAAAAAATCACGTCAATTCGTCGCTCCGTTTTGCCGTGAAAGACGGATAAACAAACAGACACACACACTTTCCCATTTATAATATTAAGTATAGATATATTGGTTTATTAGAAAGCTTAATGGATGACGGTGGCACTGGTGAAATGTTATACACTCCTATTTAGACAGCATGAGAACTTGCATGCGATTTCAGTTATATTGCGGGATTTATTTATTTATTTATTCAAATAACAAATTGCACCTTACAGCTAAAGCCAAAGTGGCACAAATTGGAATACATTACAACATTAACATTATAATTTATAAAAGAATACACTGATAAAAAACAACAATACTTACAGGTAAAAAATGACTATGGGATGGTACTCTCAGGCATATCTCTTTCTAACATCTGATGTTGGGATGTTGAGGTAACATACAATTCAAAACCGCACTGTAATAAAACTCGCATACGAGTTCTCGTACCGTCTAAATGGGCCCTAAAATATCTTATATAGATTACTTAGGCCAGTAAAGTAGGAAATGGCTCAGATCACATGTAAATTGTCGGTCAAGACGGAGCCGAGGTCAAGAAATATAAAACTAACTATTTTTCTGTTTGACGAAGCCGGCAAGCGGTAACTTCGTGACTGAAACTTGACGCTTTCCGACTGGAAGAAGGAAAATTAATGTTTCGTCGAAGAGTTTATTTGTTGGAATTTTAAATGTTTACTATTATTATTTCATTTTTCACCGTATTTAAGAGTAAGCTCCTGCTTGTTCTAAATATCTTTAATTAAATCTCAAACCAATCGTTTTGATGTAATAACTAGATAGTATTCGAAATAAATCACTTCCCAATATTTGTAAATGTTATTGCAAATGTTTATCATTTTTGTGTAATGAATATTGGCTGGGCTATATTGTGGTTGTGCTTTATAAACTCTCATTAATGCTGCAATCAAATATTACTAATTGAGTTTGTACGTCATTAAAATAATAGTAAGTATGAATAAAGAATGCACTGTTTTGCTTTTAAAAGTTTTATAAGTCTTTTAAATGCAATTATACGATATATTTTCCTATATTATAGGGTTTCCGGAGACGAGAAATCTATATAGTCTTCTTATCAAAGTCTTATTTCTGGAAAATATTCTATAAATGTTTTCCGAGCAAAACTTGATCTCTCAGATATTATTACATTATCCGGTCCTAAGCTCAAGAACTTTTTAGGGTTCCGTAGTCAACTAGGAACCCTTATAGTTTCGCCATGTCTGTCTGTCCGTCCGTCCGTCCGCGGATAATCTCAGTAACCGTAAGCATTAGAAAGCTGAAATTTGGTACCAATATGTATATCAATCACGCCAACAAAGTGCAAAAATACAAAATGGAAAAAAAATGTTTTATAAGGGTACCCCCCCTACATGTAAAGTGGGGGCTGATATTTTTTTTATTCCAACCCCAACGTGTGATATATTGTTGGATAGGTATTTAAAAATGAATAAGGGTTTACTAAGATCGTTTTTTGATAATACTCATATTTTCGGAAATAATCGCTCCTAAAGGAAAAAAAAGTGCGTCCCGTCCCCCCACTAACTTTTGAACCATATTTTTAAAAAATATGAAAAAAATCACAAAAGTTTTTGAGAAAAATACGGAAAACTACGGAACCCTACACTGAGCGTGGCCCGACACGCTCTTGGGCGGTTTTCTATATCAATAGGGAAGAAAAATCTAAATAAAGTTCGGTAAGGGTTTCAACTTTATTTATAGTAACGTCATCTTAGGCCATCGGATAAGTGGACTGACTACTCTTCAGTAAATTAGGTACCCGTGTGTTAAAAATGTATAAAAAAAGCTTATGTTGAAATTGCACGTGAAACTGATAAGTATCGCTTTAAAATCCCCTCGTATAACCTCGAGTTGACACCGATGTGTCTTCCTGCATCGCCGTTACCTCTCGCCTGTCCGGCGCGGAAATAAGTAGTTCAAGTGCCGGAGCGATTTGGCTGGCAGTGAGGTAAACGGCTATGATAAATATGTTACTTGAAAGCTGAAACGCACTCGGAGGATAAAGATTTTTGAAGGGTTTTGTTGTATTACTTCTAAATAAAGGCTCCTGTTGTATTACTTAAATAAATCTTTTGCGTAATTATATTCATTTTAAGATATGAAAATACTAACCGAGGCAGTTGCTTATTGAAATGTTTCTTCGGTTGAGAAGTTTTTTTGGTTAGCTTTCGATTATATCGTCAGATTAGCTTTATGTTTGTCACCTTGTCCCTAATTTCAGCTATATAAGCGTGAAGTAGTTCTAAATAAAACTGAAGTTAATGTTCAAATTGTACGTGCAACTGAAAAATAAGTATCGCTTTAAAATGTCCCCTTACATAGCTTCCAGTTGACACCGATGTGTCTTCCTGTATCGCCATCACCTCGCCTATCCGGCGCGGAAATAGTTCAAGTGCCGGTTCAAGCGATTTGGCTGGCACTAAGGTAAACTGCGATGATATAAATGGTAGGTACTTGAAAGTGGAAATGGGTCGAGGACAAATATATTCATTTTATGTCATAACACTTATCTTGACTTCAGAAGAGTGTTGTCTAGAAAATCATTGCTGTTTTAATTTGACACTATATTACATGGATTGTATGTAGCTTAGTTCAACCTGTAAACGCTTAGAATTTTATTTTTCATCATGCATAACTTCTGTCGCTGTACGAAAACAGGAGAATTTGTCTTATTTATCAAATATCTGCGAAATGAGCTGGATTGTATATATTAGACTAAGGCGATTAGAGGGTTAATTTATTTCCACTCAAATCTGGTAACAATTTTAAATTCATTACTAACGTTAGTCATGTCATAATTTAGTTTTGTTGTATGAAAAATATTTTGAGCACATTAGATATTATAATTTTCTCCTTCAAACAAAATTAACTCCAGCAGTCGGAAATTAAATAGTGATTAAATTGTTGGTAAATGTACTTAATACCTCATTTTACTCGATTATTGTGAAATAATATGGACATGTAATTTCATTATTGTTGTGAATGTGAAATTAATAATGTAAGTTTGTTTGTTATCATGCAGAAACGTCTGCGAGCGATATTACATAATGGCCCCGGCAAGGCCGGAGGTCGCAGGTTCGAGTCCTGCCGGAGGTGTGAATTTTTCCATTTTTCTTTAATTTAAAATTATGTAATAATGTAGGTACTTAATTTATATGCATTTCCTTTTTTTATACTGTCAAGAAACCAAATATTGTAATGTTAAAAGCCGATTACAGGAATTGATAATTCAGTCACCGTGGTAGGTTAAATAAGACGCCTGCTCCTGTTATTTATTATTATTTGTGTTGTGGTCAAAGAAATTTCGTTTAAATATTTCCAATTTGTGTAAATATAATTTAATACTTACATGAAAAATACCAGACATTTAATTTAACATATTAATTATATGCGGGCGAAATGCGGTGTAGTCGTCTATATGAAAATGTTTTTGAGATCTTCGTCATATTGTGTCAAAAATACAGGTGTGCATTTATGTTTTTTAAACTTTAAACTGTTTATTTCAAATTAGTAATATTACAGTTTCTTAAACCTAGTAATAATCTTTAAAATCTAAGATTGTAGAGGTAGTAACTAAGTAACAGGTAAAGGGTACATTCCCTTTACTATATCATAGTAAGTAATTATTATAATAAATCGTTATTTTTTAACATATTTTTTTTATGATATGTTTTATTTGAATAGGCTTCTTATCTATATCTTGTACTACTTTATTATGTTATGTATGTTATGTAGGTATAGTAAAAATTGAAAACAACACTAAATATGAAAATGCCAACCTGTATATACCACCTGTGATCAAAATAAAGACAAGATTTTCCGAGAGATTAAAATTGGATGTTGGTGTTAGTGTACCTGCCAGAGCTAGTTTAAACATTTAGTCAAAGACTCTTGGGTTATGAAATTCTTCCTCCGTTTATTTATTCAGGTCCGTACGCGACATGTTTGCGCCGTGGAGACTTTGCAGATGCTTCGGTATGCGGCGTGAGATACAAGCTGAACCGAACAGCGGTAAAGAAGGCTATTTGGGAATCTACATCCTGAACTGAAGGCCTATACTTATACTAGCTTTTCCCGCGGCATCGCCCGCGTACTTACCTGTCTAATCTTGTTTTCCCATACAAACTTTAGACCCCCAGTTCACCCCCTTAGGAGGTATATTTTGAGAAAAATCCTTTCTCAGTGCTCCTCTACAGCTTAAATAAGTATAAGAATCCTACGTGTCAATTTGAAAACTCTAGGACCAGTGGTTTCGGCTGTGCATTGATATGTCAGTCAGTCAGTCAGTTAGTCACTTTGTTCTTTTATATATAATTACTAGCTTTTGCCCGCGGCTTCGCTCGCGTTAGAAAGAGACAAAAAGTAGCCCATGTTCTTTTCCGTCCCTTCTATCTCTACCTAAAAAATCACGACAATTCATCGCTCCGTTTTGCCGGACGGCATTTTGAAAGGCGGACAAACAAACAGACACACACACTTTCCCATTTATAACAGGTATTAGTATGGATTTAGATATCACATTTCTTCACGGGGTTTTTTTCAACCCGTTAATTGCTAGAGGTGGCACTGAAACTCTTCCCCTTCCTCCTTGAAATCCCTTTTGAGAATATAGGCGTGAATTTACACATATAATTGATACAAGATTGACATCTAACAAATGTTATTTGCTTTGAAATTATATAAGAATATAAAACAAGAAAAAAGCGACAAAAAGCGTGAATTTACACAATGTTACCGTATAGCTACAGCATAATTTGTTGAACTGTACTAATCGTTAGGTACCTACTCACTTTATCTCATGAAACAATAATTGTATTTTTCTAATATATCATAATAATTGACATTAATGTTACTTAACTACGCTGTACCACTATTTATTTGTCTAAATATGTAGGTATGTAACCTTGAATTTATAAAAATGAATTGTAAACTTTTTTGACGTGTAAAACATTGACTTTTATCAATAAATGTCTTGTATCTTGTATCTTGCTTACCGTACATCTTGTCCGTATTACTTGTGTCCATTTTCAAAAATTGGGACCTGAAGTTAGTGAAACTTGTTAACAAAAAATAACTCGATGTCGGTTTTGTGACGACAATTAAGCGTGAAATTTTGCTTTTGTGTTATTTACATAAACTACGAGTATGATCAATAATCTACATTTTAGAACATGAAAAATTTGGTTTTTAGACAAATTTTATACTTAATTGTCGTCACAAAACTGACATCGATTAATTTTTGTTAACAACTGTCACTAATTTTGGGTCCCAATTTTTGAAAATGACCTAATCTAAAAGTACAAGACGTGCGATAACTTTACTAAATATGATTGATGTCATTTAGCTATGTTAGCATAATTTGCAAATCGGGCATGTTACTAATGTGAACTAAAATTATTTCTTGTACCATATCCATAACTTAAACTGAGATATTACTTTGTGTATAATAATTTGTATGTTTGAAAACACTTATGTCGGCCGATGTGAATCTTATTTTTTTTGTTACAGAGCATCTTTTTTTTAATACCTACCTGTTTGAATAGTAATAATTTAGTTTGGTATTAAAGACATTGTTTTTATTTCGATGACTTTTATATTTATATCATCGTTATTCTTTGTGTTATAATTAACCTGACCTTTCCGGAATAGTACATTACGATACAAGTGCGTAAGAAAGGAAGTTCGAAACGAGTGGCGATAAATTAAAACACGACCGAAGGGAGTGTTTTAAATCGACACGAGTTACGAATTTCCTTTTCGCACGTGTATCGTACGACGTTTTTCAGTACAGATGAGCCTCCGAAGTTTCGACCTGGCATATAATGAACCACTTCTCGCACTAGTGCGTAAAAAAACACCATCTGTACTGAAATAGTTATTTGTTATACAAGGGGGCAAAGTTGTATTTTAACGTCGAGTGTGGAATTGAAAAACGAGCAAGTGAAAGGATTCTATAGTTGAACCACGAGCAAAGCGAGTGGTTCGAGAATAGAATCCTGAACTTGCGAGTTTTTTAACACACGAGAAGTTAAATACATTTGCACCCGAGTGTAACACAAAACTTTTCCCCTCACTATAGCGAGGAAACTACAACGCAAAAAATGCGTTTATCACTGCTTCCAGTAGTTCCAGAGGTGGTAAATCATCTTTATTACTAGATTCACCTACTTTTATCAATTTTAAAGCAGTTAATTTTACTATATTCAAGGTCAAATTACTTTACCCACTAGTGGATAAAATGCGTTTTTACCCGCTGGTATTAAAGGACAAAACACGTGTTTCCGAGCTAGTGAGGGGAAAAGTATTTTTTTCCATTATCAATTTGTTAGCAAATAGTTCAACTACAGTTTTTTTTTATTGTGAGAGTATTTGTTGACATTATGTCATTAAATGATTTGCAGACTAAAATGATATTTTTTGGTATGGTACAATGTGATATTTTATTATACAACGACAAGTAATGGAACTCAGAAACTGTTCGCAAAGTCCCACTAAATAGATTCAGCAAGTAGTAACAAAGTTGTCTCATTAACTTGGATTTCGCGCAACACAATTAAACGAACTAAATAGAGAAAATTTACATTCCCTTAAGTCCTCTGACATTGGATCACAGTTAAGGATTGTAGGTAACTATGTTAGAAGGTCTGACATTGTGCTCGTTCTGTAAAAAAAAGGTTTTGCTATATAGACCTTACGGAGGATCAACTCAATAAACTTGAGCGTCTGCAGAATCTTTGTATAAGATTTATTTTCGGCTTGCGCAAATATGACCACGTGTCTCACTTCCGTTCTCAGCTCAAATGGCTCCCTATTCATCGCCGCCGGGACTCTCATATTCTCGCCCTTCTTTTTGGCATTCTCTTTAACCCTTCTACTCCGCCTTATCTCAAAGAGCGTTTCAAGTTTCTCTCTTCTATCAGATGTTCTCAAACTTATATTCTTGCTCCTCCACCATCTACTTCTAAATTCTATAGCAACTCTTTTACCTTCCGGGCTGTACGGTTGTGGAATTCCTTACCAGTAGAATTAAGACTAGCAAAATCTCTTCCAATTTTCAAAAATCAGCTTAAATTATACTATCTATCTCTATGTTAAGTTGCCATTTTTGTTTATTGTATTTATGTATGTATGTATGTATTATGTGTATGTAAGGTATATTTATTTATGTATTTTGTATATATGTATGTGTGTTTGTGTTGGTTTTCTCTATATTTTTTATTGTTCTTGCACTGCCTGTTAACTTTTGTTTCTGTTCCGTTTTTCCAGCTACCCTAAGGTTGTCTGGAAGAGATCGCTTGTTAGCGATAAGACCGCCTGTTGTTACCTAGTTATACTCTCACTCAACATTCTGTATATTTATAACATGTAAAATGGTGCAATAAAGAATATTTACTTACTTACTTACTTACTTTTACTTCCGTTTTTAATTTGATTGTTTCCGATTTTCATTTATGTATGGTAACTATATTTATTTATACATCTTATATTATTGATAATATATAAATAACTTATGTATTGCACAAGAACTCTCATATATCAAAAACAACCCCATAAAGTACAGCTTTACTTGGCCCTGGGCCATTTTTTTCAAAGTTGTCCACCCCACTTTTTTTGTAACATGGGTATTTTTTACGCGATTCATACTCAGAATCGAGAGCTCTTTCAATCCTGATAGGAGAGGAGATGTCCCAAGATTTCCATAAATTTTTTCGAAACTTCCATTCCTTTTACCGCCATACAAAATGTATGAAAAAGTGGTAAAGGAATGGGAAAAAAAACCTTGGGACACTTTTTAGTCTCCTATTAGGATTGAAAGAGCTCGCAATTCTGAGTGGAAAACACATTTCCAAATCTAAAAAAAAGTGAGGTGGACAACTTTGAAAAAAATGGCCCAGCTACTCCCGCGCCGTATCTTTCACAATTTCTCAAGAAGTATTTAAAGCGCCTTTAGAAAAATGATACCGCAAATGATGTCCGCCATTTCTGAGCTCTTAGTACCAACATTAAGAAGCGTTAGTGGTAACAAAGGGTGTGACAAAGTGTCTTGCTTTAGGGCTTGTACACAATGGAGGCCGGCTGTTGGTCGGGCACGCGACCGGTTTCCGCTGCCTAACGACTTAATACATTGACTCATTTTGTTAGTACAAGTTCGTGTTTATTTGTTATTTGGTACTTATTTAATCATAAGTATTTTGTGGGTTGTTATCGTCCACCTATATATGAAAGCTGCAGGTATACGTACATCATAGTTATAAATGTTTTCCAGCGCGTTTGTAACTCTAAAATAGATACATCAAATATTAGCAGTACCTACATTATGGATCGGATATGTCAGTAAGTACTGTACCAGAAATGACATTTCCTCAAATAAAACGTCCTTTACGATCATATCGTATCGGATCTAGAGTTAATATTTAATTAATACATACCTCAATTTTATACTAGCTTTTGCCCGCGGCTTCGCTCGCGTTAGAAAGAGAAAAAAGTAGAAAATGGCACTTTTCATCCCTTCAAGTATCTCCACTTAACACGTTCATTGCGGTATCAGGTCTATAAGATCCGATGATGAACTATCCCGCGGGGCGGTAGCTAAAATACTATTCCTTCTGCTGGTACGGGACAGGTAGCTTCTATTTCCAAAGGAGTAGAAAAGAGACAAATATATTTTTAGAATTGTCTCTATGAATGTTTCATTTCGGCATAATAAAAACCTATCGGGTCGATTGTATCTCATACCGACAGGGAAGAAATTTTTTTCACCTAGTGCGGGTATCAGATGTTTTCGACCTGATACCCGAGGACCTGATAGCCGCACTAGAATTATCATTAGTTTCTCTAGTGCAGCCTTCGAGTACAGTCAGTGTAAACAACATTCGATAGACTACTTTACTGTATGTACGAGTGGATGAAGTGCAAATCTCTAATGCTATGTATTAGCAGTATGAGATAATTGTTTTGTGGTTTGACTGTGATTGTACTGCACCATGAAGCGATCCAGACTACTTAATGCTTTTAATGTCCACTGGAGACGTTGAAAATAACGCCAAACGTCGAAAAGATACGGACTCTGGACCACCAAGTAACGAAAGACCTACGCCATTGACACCAGTTCATCGACTTCGTCGAAAAGTGAGTACCAATAATGACATTTATACAAGTCCAACCACCGGCAACACTTTGATGGTTCTTCAAAATGTATCACATTCACCCGTAGCCCGCTAATCTGAACCACAAAAATATCCAAATATTAGAGAATATATCCATCCAACCAGGCACTTATTAAGTTTATCGATATTTTGTTTTCACAACCCTAATCCTTTATCGATTAGTTGATCATTTAGAACGAATATAGGGTCGAAAGGATCTGACAGGTTATTTTTTAGATTTAATAGTCTTCCGGTCTGCCGATTTAGAAACGGTTTAAATGTTATGTTAATTCTTTCATTGAAAGTATGTTACAATTTAAAAAAGGACAAAAAAGAGTACCACCAGCCAGTAGATTGCACTTAAAGACATGCATCTCGAACAGATCTTTACGACCCTATAACGCTACAACGATAAGTCAAGAAACAGGTCTAATGAACCTTATACAGCACTACCGTAAAGTTAACGAAATGGACTGCCGCAATGAACGTGTTAAAAAATCACGTCAATTCGTCGCTCCGTTTTGCCGTGAAAGACGGACAAACAGAAACACACACTTTCCCATTTATAATATTAGTATGAATAATATATCTCGTCTGCCAACAAACCACAATATTCACTCTAAGACCAAATTAAACTATTTCATAGGAAATATTTTAATTTGTGTTTGATTGATTCAGTTAGGAAGTCGTACTAGTTCCGGTTCTACCTCAGAGATGGCAGGGGCCGCCTTAGAAACCACAATATGTGATATGTTAGTAGTGTTAAACCTTACGTTCCGAATAAACGTTTTTAGGGTTCCGTAGTGAACCCTTATAGTTTCGCCATGTCTTGTCTGTCCGTCCGTCCGTCCGTTCCGTCCGTCCGTCCGCGGATTATCTCAGTAACCGTTAGCACTAGAAAGCTGAAATTTTACCAATATGTATATCAAAACGTTTTATTTATATACTAGCGCCCCACCCCGGCTTCGCACGGGTACTATACCTACATGTAAACCTTCCTCTAGAATCACTCTATCTATTAAAAAAACCGCATCAAAATCCGTTGCGTAGTTTTAAAGATTTAAGCATACATAGTGACATAAAGACAGAGAAAGCGACTTTGTTTTATACTATGTAGTGATATATTTTTATCTTAATGTTAGAAACGAGCCGTCTATCATGCGAAGTTGAGAACTTATAAAATTGATCGGCTTCTAGAACTGATAATTCAATGGAAGAAAATGCAGAACTTTACTCGTTTAGGTAAGGGTTAATCAATACATCCAAGTTGTACTAAAAACATCCCAGTTTTGACATAGATACCCACGTAATAACATCAACAATCATGTAAAGGAAATCTGATCTGAAACTGAAATATAACCCAGGTAAACGTATATTTCGTACACGTCATAGCCACACTGATCGATGTCCTGATTTACCCGAATCGAATCCCGTATATGCAATAGGTGCTCACGGAATCCGGGAGAAGTTTCCAAGTTCTACGTACTTAGAATTTTTATTGTGACGATCAATCTGGCCCGGGCTGCCTTGTTGGATCAGGGATTATTCTCACACGAAGTTCATGACAATCTTTTGGGCTTTTATTTGATATACATTATTTTCTTTCGAAATTATTTCTTCGAAGTCGTAGCGAAAATTGTGTTCAAACTTCTGAGTTTTTGGGTACAAACGTCAAAGTAGACAAATTGGTACTTATAGCTTTCTAAGTATAGTTGAAACCTTTACTACTAGAAAAGTATAGGAACATTATTCGTTTTATTTTATTACGGATTTGTCCCCTAAATGTGTTTTGACGTTATCCGATCCGATATCGGATGTAGGATCGGTATCCCATACAAAACAGGCGCCATCTTGGATTTTTTCTATTGAAATCCTTCCGACATCCGATATCGGATCGGATAATGTAAAAACGGACTAAGGGTGTTGATTAGAAGAAAGTATAAAGGGGGAGACAGAGGAGGTCAGTTCAATGACTTCTACGCGGACAAAGTATCGAGAAAATCCAATAGTACCTTTCGAAAACATCACATCACTTACCACAGAGTTGAAGCGAAATAGTAGATCGTGTCACAAGGGAGCAAAAGGATTATATACATAATTGAATTCTGAGCGCAGGGAGATTCTAAAATAGAATCGTGTGCTGAGAAATTTAAGTGTTATTTTGCTACTATGTGACTAAATTATATTCATTGCCTTAATATGTTATACTCCTTAACAAGCCCTGAACAGAAAGCTGCCACTTTGAGCCCTCTTAGCTGGGAGGGAAAGTCGCATTTCCGAATAAGTGTGTTTTTTTTTTCATTTAACGTTTAGAGTAGAAAAATCCAACACTTTGTTAGTATGATTTATCTGTAATGTCCTAATGTCAAACGCAACCCTTACGTCAAACTGATATTTGAATAATATCAGTTATCTGTCATTCATCCGGACATCTCGCTCGCACTATCTAATGCATGTCACACGGACAAGTCAGAGCGAATTGAATGCGCAACTGATAGCTAACTGAGATATGATTCCATTATTATTCAAATTTCGGTTAAGTGTATAAGTGTGTTATATACACCTACGTCCTACCCTACAGTCATACATGCATAAACTCACGCCTGTATTTCCAAAAGGAGTAAGGCTGAAACTGTTCCAGATTAAGTGCCACATTTGGCAATGGATGGGTTGAAAAAAAAAACTTACATATATTTAAAATATTAAAACGAAATGTTTGTGTATGGGCATTTTCAAAAATTGGGATCCAAAATTAGTGAAAGTTGTTAACAAAAATTAACTCGATGTCAGTTTTGTGGCGACAAGTAAGCATGAAATTTCAATAAAAAATTTGCTTTTGTGTTAATTACATAAACTATAAGCAATAATATACATTTAGAACATGAAAAAAAAATGTTTTTAGACAAATTTTATTCTTAATTGTCATCACAAAACTGATGTCGATTAATTTTTGTTAACAACTGTCACTAATTTTTGGTTCCAATTTTTGAAAATGCCCATATTCTGGAACTACATGCTTTTACTTATTAGTTGTTCAAAGTTTACTAAATTACCTACTTAGTTATTTTCTTAAATGTTCATAAATTAAACAATAAACTCATACTGGATCCTTAATAATATGATATGTAATGTAATTTATGACAAATGATACTACTAATCACTAAAAAGAAATATGTAATAAATATATTACGAGTAACGACCCCCTACTTTTATATTCATGCATTTGCCTATCCAATTAAAAGAGTATCATAAAATCCAGCCTGGCTTTATGAAACTCTATGACTTTATGAGCAAGTTATAACAGCAAGCAACCTCATTATTCGTAAAAAATGTAAAAGGCGACCTTATAAAGGAGCAGTGGCCTGTAATGGAATACGGCAATTTATCTGGACAAAGTTGGTGGCAGTACGACAAATATCTCAGTTAAGTCACTGAAAAGGAGATTTATCTGTGACTAATATATTCTTATCCGACAGCGCTTTGTAATGAAATCACCGATGACTAAGGAATATTCTACAAAGCGCGAGATATTTAGTAGTAATTAATGGTCGGTCGGATTCGAATCGGTATAATATATTCCTACGTCAAAATATATTGGGTCTACTAGATATGCTATGGATTCACATTTCGTCATAATTAAACGTCCCTTCTTTTGACCTTGAGAGATCCAAGAATAAAATTAAAACTGCATCGCGTATAACATACAAATTAGCCAGCATCTAAAAGTAACGAATCGGCTAAATAGTAAAAAAATGTAAGGGATTTGGGAAAAAATATCCACCATACTTTTCAAGCATTGGGTCATAGAAGCTAACTGTACCAAAAATTAGAATTAAATATATATAGGATTTATCATGTTGTTGCAGAGATTGATGAGTAAAATAATTCATGGAAAAAAGGATCAACTAAAACCGCGTCTCATATGCTGCCTAAGCAAATCAATTCAGATATCTTTTATAACGTATATTCAGATTTTCTTTTCAAGCCAGAAGAAAAGATAAAGGAACTAAAATCCATCTCATAATACTTTTAGACTAAAAGTTTGGAACAAGTCTCCTACTTACTTTGATTACGAACCTTTGAGCAAAAGATGTTTTGGAGTTAGCCCCTTTGCTGATGTTCATGTTTGTGGAAGGGACATGCGAGTTTCCTGCCCTGTAAGCAGGTACAAGGCGGCGGAAGGTAAACAACTGACAAAGGCTTTTTTATATAAATATAATTTTCACCTTTGCGTTGATAACTTTCTGTTTAACAATGAGGCCCTTTTTGCTAAGGAAGGTGCTGTTATTTTGTCAATGTTGATTTGTGTCTGTGATAAGTTAATGTTTTTTTTTTGTTTTTTTGATATATAAATTAGTTTTTATGTGACATAGATATCTAAGGGAATAAGAGTTCTTATTTGTATAAATCATGAAATCGAGTTTCAATATTTTTTTTTTGCTTTTTAAATTTTATTTAAGAAGGCTCGATTCGACCATATACGCCGGACCGGGAACAAACTAGCTGCTCACCCTACTGGTAGTAAAGCGTTTTGGATCCTAGCGAAATCAGTCGAGTAGAACTTCTGCCGTCCCTCACTACCGCCACTGCTGAAACCAGATGGGTCACTTGCCCACACTGCTGAAGAGAAAGCGAATTTATTTGCATCTATCTTCGCAGAATCTTCGCGTCTAGATGTATGTGGCGCAAAACCTCCTAGTCCACTAGTTTGCGAGACTTCAATGTCGGACATACGCATACGTCAGAAGGAGGTTCGCAAAGTGCTGCAAAATCTGGACGTGAACAAAGCAAGTGGCCCTGACGGTATTTCAGTAATAGTTCTTAAAACCTGTGCACCTGAGCTATGTCCCATCATAACGCGCCTCTTCCACCTCTCTATGACTACCGGTCAAGTTCCGAAATCTTGGAAGCTTGCTAATGTGCAACCAGTACCGAAAGGTAGCCGAGCAGACCCGGCCAACTACAGACCGATTTCGGTCACTCACGTGACGTGGAACGTGTACTGAATAACCGACTCCTGGCATACCTCGAAACGAACGACCTCCTCAGTGACCGACAGTACGGCTTCCGCCGTGACCGGTCCACTGGAGATCTGTTAGCGTATGCCACACACATCTGGAGTGAGGCCATCGAGAAAAATGGAGAGGCCTTGGCTGTCTCTCTTGATATATCGAAAGCTTTCGACCGGGTCTGACATGAGGGTCTTATTAGCAAGCTACAGTCCTTCGGTCTTCCCACTAGTCTCTGTAACTGGGTATCTGACTTCCTGATGGATAGATCGATTCGGGTTGTCATTAATGGCTGCTCGTCCGATCAATTGGCAATAAACGCCGGAGTTTCTCAGGGATCTGTGCTTTCAGCGACCCTCTTCCTGCTCCATATAAACGACCTGCTGAAGCCAGGTACGTTCGGATATGCAGATGACACGACGGTTGTAGAAAGCTTCATACCCGACTCACAAGCTAGTGGAGTCCAGATTCAGTCGCTCAGGGAGGCAATGGTCGAACGCATGAACGAATCACTGAAGGCAGTCTCCGATTGAGGCCAAGCCAATTTGGTTACGTTCAATGCTAGTAAGACTCAGGCGTGTCTTATCTCTGCTAAAAGGAGTCCATTCCACCTTACTCCTACGTTCCGAGATGTATCCCTGCAGATTACCGACCATCTTGAGCTTCTCGGAATCTCACTGACTTCGAAACTTAACTTCGGCCCACACATTGAGTCGAAAGCTCAGTTAGCTGCAAAAAAGCTGGGCATCCTCAATAAGGTGAGGCATTATTTTACACCTAGGCAGCTGCTCGACCTCTACCAAGCACAAGTCCGGTCGTGTGTAGAATATTGTTCTCACCTGTGGGATGGGTCAGCGAAATACCAGCTTGCGGCGCTCGAGTCAGTCGAGAGGAGGGCCAAGAGAATCACCAATGACGACGAGCTAACCAATTCCCGACTTCATAGCCTGGAGCATCGTCGGAAGGTTGCCAGCTTATCGGTATTTTACAGGATACATTTCGGAGAGTGCGCTGAGGAACTGTACAACCTTGTTCCTCCGTCCCCATTTCACCTTAGGACCACCAGACAATCGGCAATGCGACATCGCTTCACGGTTAGTATTCCAAAAATACGCACTAAACGTTTCGCTTCAACATTTATTTTGCGAACCGCCAAGGAGTGGAATGCCCTGCCTGAGTCTGTGTTCCCACATGAGTACAATCCAGGTCTCTTTAAAGCAAGAGTAAATAGGTATCTCATAGGTAAGCGTGATCCACCGTAGACCGCATCATCACTTACCATCAGGTGTGATCGTGGTCAAATGTCTACCTATTCATACTAAAAAAAAAAAAAAAAAAACATATTCATATTGGTTACAACGGTGAAAAATATTTTATCTAACAGATCTTTTTCATGAGATTTGTCGAAACAGAAAAACAAAACCCGCTTTGAGGCTGTTAAAATATCAGTTTCTATACACTAAAAGAGCGTTTTAGAGTTCAGAGAATTAGTGTTCACATAGCATGAATGATCGCAATCCTGTCGTGAAAAATGTTTAGGTATGTAAAATGTCACCACAGAAATAAAAATGCTTTCCGCTTGAAAATATGTTATTCAAAATTTAAAAAAATGCAAATTTAGATATCGTTATAAATATCTGCTAGCGTAAGATTATTACGTAATCTATGAATGTGGCCACATATCGTACGGTATTGTGGACTGTCCACGCGGTGGCGTACGCACCATATGTTGTCCTCGGTAACGAAGATTTAGTGACCCAAGAACGCCACATGTCTACAACATTATCTCCGTACACTATATATATATGAGAAATACACATATGTTAAGCTTTATTAGTCATTTGGATAGTACAATCTTAAAATTTCAACTGATATTGATAGTAGTATAGTTAGATCAAAATTATTTTAAAAGAGATAACATAAAAATAGTTTCATTAAAGCTTTACTTAAACAGTGGGTACAACCGCTTAAATCCGCTTAAGTACATGTTTGTAAGTATAGTAACGTATTTTTGATTTAAACCTTATACCATTAGTGTATTTACTTTAGCGACAACCCATTTTCCTTCTTTTTGGAATTTGCTTTTAACTGTTTATTACGCTGAATATTTACTTCAGTGAAAATCCATTATCCTTTTTGGAAATTACTAAATACGAAACGTCGTCTGAAAACTTTGCGTAAGAAACTGTAACTAACTTCTGCTTCTAAATTGAAGAATCCCATACAAACAACGGGAACTTTAAATGGACTAGAGTTTTCCTCGTCGACCTATAAATCTCATACCGCATCGCGTCAAAACACATTACCTCCAGTTTGTTCGTTGCGCAACTCAGGCTCACGTCACTCCGCGATAAAGCTAGCTCTCATAAACTCGGCGTCCTAGTTCCTTGTTAATTTAAAGTTGAGATTTTGTTTGCTTTAATAGTAATAAGCCTTCACGCGTGCTGACTGAAAAATTCACTTGTTTTAAGCACCTACACTTTAGAGATATCAAAACGCATACATGAACAAAGTAGGTACATTGTATTCTAATAAGTACTAGGTACGTCCATAATTAAGATAAGCTGTATTTGACATAGCAAACCCTACCAGGCTATTTCATTTTTGTGAGATCTTTATCAGACTACTATTGCTATGTCTTCTCAAATCCCCCCCCCCCGCAATTCCTAAATCCACATGAATCGGAAACGAATGTGAAATATGTATAAAATGCCTAATGTGTAAATTCCCATTCTGCGCCCAGTGGGCATGAGAATTCCCACCCTGTTTTGTTTTAGCCTGCGGGTAACCTTAGGTAAACAGGACTTTACAAATGGTGGCCATTTTTTTTGCAACCGACGAATAGATAGTGCCGTCCACAGTTGTTCAGATAAACAACCTTTCTGATGTGCGGTCATTCTGAGAGATTGTATGGGGTGGGTCCGTATTGAGTGAGTTGAGATGCTATTCTCTGTTTACTTTAATAAAAAAAACATTATGCTTAGAACTTAAAAAAATAAAAGTACAGTACAATCTCGATAATCCGGCTCGATACTTCGGTAATCCGAAACATCCAGTAATCCGGCACTAAAATAGAGATGCAAGTGATAATTTCACGTCCACGTTTACTGTCTATGCGTAAATTATCAGTCTGACTTCACTTTAAAAGTGACTAAAAACCAGATAATGGTCGAATGTTTTTGAACGTTTTATTTTAACACAGTCTTTTTATACGACATACATAAAAATATGAAAATATATACAGAGAATGGCTCTAATTTCCAGTACCTAATCTGAATTTTCCAGTAATCCGGCACCTCCGTGTCAGTAACAGTGCCGGATTATCGAGATTGTAATGTAATAATGTTGACGTAAACAGAAAAAAATAATTGATTTTAAATATGAAAAATAAAATTTAACACAATATGTAGTTCAATAGCCTAGATACTCGTAATGTTAATATTATAGAACTTGTATGAGTACAAATCTAACCTAAAAGGGAATAAATTCTATAATTTTAATGACTGTAAATACTTCCTTCCTACATCATACGATGGGCTGGACATGTAAAAAAAAAACTAGAAATATTTTATTAAGTTCATTTTTTCTAGACTTCACTTCCTTTCTTCTGTCTCTAATAATTTCTAACGCGTGCGCACAAATTGTTAGAGGTAAAGTGAATACGAATAAAATAAAATTCCGCTGTTTTCCTCCACAATGATTAGGACTAATCCGTCTAACAATTTAGTTTTGTGACGACATATATGGCACATTGTAACTAATAATAATTCATTAGTACTAGCCAGGGGGATCGTTTACTCTGATGCACTGCCGTGAGTCTGGTGCCCATAATTTATGGAAAAGGAAAAATTTTCGTAAAGTTAAAATACAATTTTTTTATTGTTTTTGGTTCTGTTTCAGCTATCACATTCTTAAATATTGCGACTATCTGCTAGACTACATCAATATTTACCTTTATATTTATTTATGACTAGACATTTTTCGTATTTATTTAATATCGCTGCGCTGTATCAAACAACCCATCTAAAAACACAAAAACATGTATTGTAAAGAATATTTGCTATATTTTGTCTTATCACGTGAAATAGCAATTGCGATTAGGGTAATACCAGCGCAATGAGCGCTCATTTCAAGGGTTCGTTCTGCTCTGTTGTGTTGTAACGAATCTCAGCGGCGGCGGCCATTGTTCGGAAGCGCTCAAATTATTGTGCTGAGCGCATTAACTGATGTTATTATTGAAGATGCTCCAAATAGTGGTTTTAGCTAATACTGCATACAGAGTATTTGGTCCTTTTTCTCGGCCTAAATGCCAAATGTTCGGTACACAGGATTGTATAGGTAACAGGTCACTAGGTAATAAATAATATAAATATACCTCTACTGTCAACAGGCCCTCTACGGTAAGGACCGTGTCTGATGAAAATATAATCTTAAATTATCTCTAAAATTAAGTTAATTAAAATACCAGTTTCTTTGAAAAAGTTGATTTACTTAAGCTCTAACATCCACCCTTAAAATTATTTATTATTTATTATTATTTATTAGTAAAAACATGTTTACATGACATTACAGTAAAACCAATGCGTCACGAAACTTAGATAACAAAAAAGAGAGAAAATAAAGAGAACAATAATAAAAATAAAATTAAACAATGGATTTGGGCGATGACGTCACAGCGTGGCTCCGTTGCGTCGTTTAAACTAAACGTCGTTAATTTTAAGCATTGACTGTAAAAACAATTTTCCCGTGGAATGCTATTTCAGAAAAAACGCTTTACAAGTTCTATGGAAATCACCTAGCGACTTTGCTAACGAAGATTTCTGAGCAATTTTAAAATGAAGCCTGTTCCGGGAAACAATTTTCGAGCTAACGTTATATATCTTGTTAAAAACTTTATATTTTTATAGCGAACTGCATTACAAACTTCATTTTCAAGTCTGATATTATGTCTAAAGTAGTTTCTAAGGATAACAAAAAGTCAAAGCAAAGGTGAAATAAATGTAAGGTGCCTAGTAAGTTACTAACGTTAACGTTTCTATTTTTCTGTTTATTCTGTTTCCTGTAATGGACCTAACTATATGCCGAAGTTAACGGAATTTAATAAAAACACGGTGTGGTATACTTTATTCCAACTAAGGGAAGGGATAGGGAGTTTGTGTTTTTAAGAGGCCTTATTCCTAAAGACGAGCGTTTTTTGCAAAATAGAACCTTTTTCATTCAAAATTATAAAGAAACTATAAATGATTATTAAAAAAATGATAATGTTCCTAAAAGTACATATCTTAAGCTAGAAAGTCAATTGGTACTACTTTAAAATATGTCTTTTTATACTTCCGAAAAATCAGTTTTTTCGGAAGACGTTTTCAATTTTCATAGTGGGATAGCTCGTTTAGAATCGTGATTGTGCTGTTAAAAATGTTATTTGGGGTAATAAATGATCACAATCCTATTTGTTATATCCTGTACGAGTTAGCTAATACTTTGACATTTTAAGATTTACTTGAAATGGTGGATAAATAACCTTCCGTATCCTCCCCATTTTTCCGATAAAAAGAGGTTTACATTATGTATTTTTCCTGCGATTCCTGCATTTTTTGTAACTCTTAAATAATATTATCCTAAACTAGAACTTCTTATTGACCTATAAGAAAAAAATCATACATATAAGACATACCTTTCTGTCGATAGATATGTTTTTAAAACACCTAAAATTCGAATAAAAGACACTGTGCTAACGCGAGCCCGCTCAGTCTGCGCCGAGCGCTCGAAGACAACGGACCTGCGTTTGATCGTCCGGCGCACCTAGCTTTCGTAAGCAGCTCGATAGTTCCGAGAAGTGCCGTAAACTGCGACTAAACAAATCTTGATCCTTTTTACACCTTATGCAATTTTAGCATTCGACATGCTTTTCATATGATTTTGGATTTTAAGTTATACGTGAAGTTTGTTGAGAGTTTGAATTATTATTATATTTTGGGACCAGGATGAGGTTCTGGTTCTCATGATGATGGAGTCAGGCAGGAGATGTTCAACAGAACTGCTATTCTACTTATCATAACTCCACCATGTTTGGGCTCATTAGATTTGGGCTGATGAGCACCATCGATCTAGATGAGGTCCAAGGTCTCATGATGGAGTCAGGAGGTGGTCAACAGAACTGCTATTCTCCTCATCATAACCCCATCATGTTTGGGCTCATTAGATTTGGGCTGACGAGCACCATCGAACTAGATGAGGTCCAAGGTCTCATGACGGGGTCAGGAGGTGGCCAACAGAACTGCTATTCTCCTCATCATAACCCCATCATGTTCGGGCTCATTAGATTTGGGCTGACGAGCACCATCGAACTAGATGAGGTCCAAGGTCTCATGATGGAGTCAGGAGGTGGTCAACAGAACTGCTATTCTCCTCATCATAACCCCATCATGTTTGGGCTCATTAGATTTGGGCTGACGAGCACCATCGAACTAGATGAGGTCCAGGGTCTCATGATGGAGTCAGGAGGTGGTCAACAGAACTGCTATTCTCCTCATCATAACCCCATCATGTTTGGGCTCATTAGATTTGGGCTGACGAGCACCACCGAACTAGATGAGGTCCAAGGTCTCATGACGGAGTCAGGAGGTGGCCAACAGAACTGCTATTCTCCTCATCATAACCCCATCATGTTCGGGCTCATTAGATTTGGGCTGACGAGCACCATCGAACTAGACGAGGTCCAAGTTCTCATGATGGAGTCAGGAGGTGGTCAACAGAACTGCTATTCTCCTCATCATAACCCCATCATGTTTGGGCTCATTATAAATATGTGGAAGGTCGTTAATAATAATAAATGTTTTATTAGGGTACCCCTACATGTAAAGAGGGGGCAGATATTTTTTTTCATTTCAACCCCAACGTGTGATATATTGTTAGATAGGTATTTAAAAATGAATTAGGTTTTACTAAGATCGATTTTTGATAATTTTCATATTTTCGGAAATAATCGCTATAACTTTTGAACCATATGTTTAAAAATATGAAAAAATCACAAAAGTAGAACTTTACAAAGACTTTCTTTGAAAATTTGTTTTGAACTTTATAGGTTAGTTTTTGAGAAAAATACGGAAAACTACGGAACCCTACACTGAGCGTGGCCCGACACGCTTTTGGCCGGTTTTTATTTTATTTTAATACTTTTCTGTGCTATTCATACATAGCCACCCTAGGGGATTCAGTATTGACAGCTTCTTTTTTAGGGTTCCGTAGTCAACTAGGAACCCTTATAGTTTCGCCATGTCTGTCTGTCCGTCCGTCCGTCCGTCCGTCCGTCCGTCCGTCCGCGGATAATCTCAGTAACCGTAAGCACTAGAAAGCTGAAATTTGGTACCAATATGTATATCAATCACGCCAACAAAGTGCAAAAATAAAAAATGGAAAAAAATGTTTTATTAGGGTACCCCCTACATGTAAAGTGGGGGCTGATATTTTTTTTCATTACCAACCCCAACGTGTGATATATTGTTGGATAGGTATTTAAAAATGAATAAGGGTTTACTAAGATCGTTTTTTGATAATATTAATATTTTCGGAAATAATCGCTCCTAAAGGAAAAAAAGTGCGTCCCCCCCCTCTAACTTTTGAACCATATGTTTAAAAAATATGAAAAAAATCATAAAAGTAGAACTTTATAAAGCACTTTCTAGGAAAATTGTTTTGAACTTGATAGGTTCAGTAGTTTTTGAGAAAAATACGAAAAACTACGGAACCCTACACTGAGCGTGGCCCGACACGCTCTTGGCCGGTTTTTTCTTTCTGCATATATTTGTTTCCGCTTTTAAGTTTATTGTAAATAAGACTGCTTGCACTTACATTGAGATTATAATTACATAATGCTATTAAATTAAATCTAATGAAGCGTTGTTTTATTTCCTAAATCTCAAAACCCTTTAAATCGAATATGTATAGTAATGAGCAAAAATTTTACCGCAGGCTTTCCAAACCGACGATGCTTGATCAGCTACTTTTAGAACGAACATGTACACCGTGTCCAATAAGTCCGAATACTCACATTTTACCTCAGTTCTAAAGATATAGGGATCACAGGCCATCAAATTCTTATTTAAACTGAAGAGTATATTCCTTTTAATAAAATACAAGCACAAAGTTCATGAAATTTCCGAAGTGTCTAAGAAAAACAAAGAGGTAAAGTGCCAACAAAATACTTGCTCGGCACGCAGGTGACGAGTTATTTTTTATAAGCAGAATCTGTATGTGATAAAACAGACGCCACGTGTCCAAAATAAACTATTATGGGTACCGAGGATAGATAACGTTCCGGGCAACTAGAAAAATGTGCCTAGGTTCCAGAGCTCACCATCGGCCCAGGTGTGGGATGCAGTATGTAAGCGAGGTAAACTACCTTCAGTACTTACAGATAAAAGCGTTAAAATCAACGTTTTTTTCTTTAAAACCAAGGTTTTGGAGAAAAAATGCCTTAAAGTTAAAAAGGATGCTTGGGAATGAGTATCATGTGTCCCAACAAGACGCACCTCCAGCACATTCGGCAAATGGTATTCTAGCGTAGTTTCAGACTAATTTGGCAGTTTTTTATCCGAAACATGAGTGGCCACCCAGGCCTCCAGGTTTAGGCGTATTAGACTACTTTGTATGGTCATACATGCTTTGAAGACTAAATTTTTATAAAATCATAAACCTAGATCATTTCAAAAAGATTATTGAGAGTATTTGGGATGAAATGTGAAGAAAACGGTGCGTGCCGCGTGTGATCCGTTTGAGAAGCGTTTGAGGCTGGTAAACAAGTTAATGCTGGAGTTATTCCAAAACATTTGTTGTGAATGTAGTAAATAAGAGTGCCATTCATAAAATATAATAATAATGTAGTAACTATTTGTTCATTTTGTTTTATTGGCTATTTGTGCTGTATTCAAACTTATTGGACACGGTGTACATATTTTGATTTTCACCCTTTAAAATGTTTCTAAGACGCAACGTTTTGCAAATTTGGTCACGTCATGCACAGTTAAACTGTGGAATGAATTGTCGCCAGCGGTATTTCCGGACCAATGCGACCATCAAACCTTCAAGAAAAGAGCGTACATCCATCTTAAAGGCCGGCAACGCACCTCCAACACTTCTGGTGCTTCTGGTGTCCATGGGCGGCAGTGATCGCTTACCATCAGGCAGCCTATCTGCTCGTTTGCCTCCTATCCCATAAAAAAACGTTTAATATTTTTTAAGAAAAAAAAACCGCCGCCTTTCGGGTTGTGGTGAAAGCTACTTGCGAATGTTGGATTATGTAGAAATGTGTAGGTATTTTTTAAAACTGCTTTTAATGCTTTAATTATTTGATGGCAACACAAATCAATATACGTATAACGCTAAGGTTTGAGGAGTTTCTCAATTCCTCATGAATCCGATTATAAGAAATCGAAGCTTGACAAACTTTGACTTGAAAACTCAATAATTATGCTTAACAAACATAACTAAATAAATGTCACTGTTCTGAACTTAAATGCATGCTTTTCTTACAAAAATACCAAAGTCACTATGAGTGTGCCGTTCAGATTTGAGGAGTTCGGTTCTGACCATCATCAGCAGTTCCACTGCACCAAATGTCACTGTTCCGGACGTAAGTGCATGCTGTTCTTATAAAAATACCAAAGTCACTATAAGCGTGCCGTTCAGATTTGAAGAGTTTGGTTCTGAGTGTTCTGACCATCATCAGCAGTTCCACTGCACAAAATATCACTGTTCTGGACTGGACGTAAGTGCATGATGTTCTTATAAGAATACCAAAGTCACTATAAGTGTTCCGTTCAGATTTGAGAAGATCGGTTCTGATCTGATTTGAGGAGTTCGGTCCTGACCATCATCAGCAGTTCCACTGCACCAAATGTCACTGTTCTGGACGAAAGTGCATGCTGTTCTTATAAAAATACCAAAGTCACTATAAGCGTGCCGTTCAGATTTGAGAAGTTCCGTTCTGGCCATCATCAGCAGTTCCACTGCACCAAATGTCACTGTTCCGTACCTAAATGCATGCTGTTCCTTTAAAAACACAAAAATCACCATACGTATGCCTTTCAGATTCGAGGAGTTCCCTCGATTACTCCAGGATCCCATCATCAGAACTGGGTTCTGAGAAAAATGGGACCAATCTGTATTCATATACATTCAATAATTTTTTTTAATCGGTCCAGTAACAACGGAGATATCGAGGAACAAACATAAAAAAATAAAAAAAATAAATAAACATACAGACGAATTGAGAACCTCGCCTCAAATCTCTCAGATTTGAGGCGACGGTTAAAAAGTGACACATCATGAGCAGTTCCAATGCACCAAATGTCACTGTTCTGGACGTAAGTGCATGCTGTTCTTATAAAAATATGAAAGTCACTATAACTGTGATAATTTCCGAAAATATTAATATTATCAAAAAACGATCTTAGTAAACCCTTATTCATTTTTAAATACCTATCCAAAAATATATCACACGTTGGGGTTGGAATGAAAAAAAAATCAGCCCCCACTTTACACTTTACACTAATAAAACATTTTTTTCCATTTTTCATTTTTGCACTTTGTTGACGTGATTGATATACATATTGTTACTAAATTTCAGCTTTCTAGTGCTTACGGTTACTGAGATTATCCGCGGACGGACGGACGGACGGACGGACGGATGGACAGACAGACATGCGAAACTATAAGAGTTCCTAGTTGACTACGGAACCCTAAAAAACAGAAATCACTATTAAACTATTCTCTAATTTCAAGTTCCTAACTAAAATTTTCCTAATAAAAAAAAACAAATTGATCCCGCTACAAACTTTCACCCCCTTTTTCCCTCTACTAGGGGTGTAAATTTTCATAATCGATTCTTATCTCTTCGAAATTTTGTTAATGCAATCTATACAAATTTCGACTTTCTAGCTTTCGTAGTTTCGGCTCAGCGGTGTTGGTTGTTGAATCAATCAATTAGGAAACCTGAATTTATATATGTACATGTAGACTAATACTATACTTTTACTACATTCATATACCTTATTTACTACTACCATACCATGAATATGAAATTAAATAAAGAGTCCCCATATAAAATTGAAAATTATGTTATTAGCAATTTAATTCAAAACTATCAAGATTATTCGTGTCTGCGTTGAAACGCGCGTTGAGTTGCCGGTGCTCGCGTACCGAGCGCCAACGCCATCTATCGATGGCCGTTTCGTGAAATTGATGAGCGCTCTAAGGAGTAAGGGGTCTTAACAGACTTTGAAAAACATTAAAATATCATATCCAGAAGTATTTTAGATTAAGTTCATACAATCATACATACAATCACGCCTGTATCCCATAAAGGGGTAGGTAGACACATGAACTACTAAGTTTCAGTGCCACTCTTGGCAAAAAGGGGTTGAAAGTAATCCAAATTGTGACATTTGCATTATCCCACAATCGACTTCTACGACACCCACGGGAAGAAAGGGGGTGGTAAAATTCTTAACCCGTCAACACACGGGTTCATAACCTAGTTCATAACCTGCTTTTAAATCGGAATGCGCCTGTAGAAGGTCGGCAAAATTTCATCCAGTAATGTTAAGTTGACAGCTAATGATACTCGTATAAGTTTCATAGAAAACGGACGCGTCTAGTTCGGTCAATCGATTTTTCTAGTACCAATGCCGTGAAGGATCGATCCACGTGTTGTCCTATTCGTAGCTTCAACTGTAGAGCTAGACTTTATATATAGAAATATGATGTTAAAGAATAAAATTACTTTCGCAAGTTCAATGTATGCGTTATTCATTATAATACTTACTTTAAAATTTCGTATATTATTACATTATTTTTACGCTTGAAAAGAATAAATAACGAGTCCTGTTGTATGGTTCAGGCACAGTTTGCATATTATTTACTTTTAAACCTGTTTTATAACTTTTTTACATTAATTAATGAGAATAAATAAGCGCTGGTGGCTTAGCGTAATAGGTAGAGTGCGACTTTCAATCCGGAGATCGCGGGTTCGAATCGCGGCTCGTACCAACGAAATTCCATTTGATATTTGCCAGTCCAAAAGAGGAAACCGGACTAATCCTAATAAGGCTCAGTTACCCTTCGGATTGGAAGGTCAGATGGCAGTTGCTTTCGTAAAAACTAGTGCCTACGTCAAATCTTGGGATTATTTGTCAAATCAGACCCCAGGTTCCAATGAGCCGTAGCAAAATTCCAAAATATCGCAAAGAGGATGATGATCGCCAGAAATGTTTATACAGGATTATTAACAGTCTTATCACCGAAAGTATATACATACTATAATTTAGAATGAATAGTTATTTCTTATACACGGGTGCCAAGTTGTATATTAACGCCGAGTGTGAAACTCGCAAAGTTCAGGATTATATTCTCAAATCACTCGCTTCGCTCGTGGTTCAACTATACAATCCTTTCACTTGCTCGTTTTTCAATTCAACACATGAGAAGTAAAATACATTTGCACCCGTATGTAACACAAAACTTTTCCCCGCACTATAGCGAGGAAAATAAATAGGTACAGTCAAGTGCAAAAATACGTATCGATTTTATCCGCTCAAAAATATGTACCGAGACCTTATTCCGCCGACATAAAGTGCTATGGGACATATTTTTGATAAGTTGGACGCACCCATATTTTTACACTTGACTGTACAACGCAAAATACGCGTTTATCACTGGTTTCAGTAGTTCATCATCCTCATCGTCCTTGCGTTATCCCGGCATTTATCACGGCTCATAGGAGCCTGGGGTCCGCTTTGACAACTAATCCCAAGATTTGGCGTAGGCACTAGTTTTTACGAAAGCGACTGCCATCTGACCTTCCAACCCGACGGGTAACTAGGCCTTATTGGAATTAGTCCGGTTTCCTCACGATGTTTTCCTTCACCGAAAAGCGACTGGCAAATATCAAATGACATTTCGCACATAAGTTTCGAAAAACTCATTGGTACGAGCCGGGGTTCGAACCCGCGACCTCCGGATCGTAAGTCGCACGCTCTTACCGCTAGGCCACCAGCGCTTTCAGTAGTTCAACACGTGGTAAATCATCTTCATCACTAGATTCGCCCACTTTTATCAATTTTAATGCAGAAATGTTGACTATATTCAAAGTCAAATTACTTTATCCATTAGTGGATAAAATGCGGTTTTACCCGCTGGCATTAAATGATAAAACACGTGTTTCCTAGCTAGTGAGAGAAAAATTATTTTACACTAAACTGTCTATTTATCAGTCAACTCGCAAGATCTCAAGCACTTATTTCAACCATCCAGACATCGCGACACCTGCAGGTTACACTCTGGTGCCGATGCCAAGAGCGCATTTAGAAGCTAAATCCAAAGCCGGAATATCGATGGATTATGTAGTTGGGCAAAGGTTTATGATTTTCTTCTTCAATTTATTACAGCATTTTTTTAATACCTATATTTTATATGGAGGCCTATATAACATGTTATGTTTCCCGAATTATTTTACGGCAATAAGACACATATTTAGTTCAATTTCCGAATAGGTAAGGCTAGGTAATAAATCGAGGTTTGATACCCACGAGTAGTTACAGAGTTATATTACTTATATTCAAAAATTTATTGTGTATTAAAATACCCCTAAATGAATGTGCCGCTACAGATATACACCAGTCTTAATAGACTTCATACTCACGTGCGACCAAATAATGTAACTATTGCAGCGGTCAAAGAAAACATAGCGTGCAAGCATTGCCAAGAACGCGTTACACATTCGCAACAATACCGTCCTTGTTAAGTGAAGTTCGCGGGTCCTCACAGCAATTAGACGCAAAAAGAGTTTCTTACGTACCCACAGGATATCTGAGAATGGTCTGGAAACTTTAATAAAGCTCCTCCGCATTTAAATCCTCCATTTAACTTTGTCCCGGCATAAGTCCGCGGATTAATCGCAAGACACTGCTCGAGATACTCTCGCCCTTTTTAATCAGGCTTACTTGCACTCGCGTTTAATTAAATCCATTTAGCATTTATTAAGCTTCTTAGAATGCAAGTTTTGATTGGTGAAAGTAGTGCAAATGACAGGAACGTTTTAGATTGCCGTCAATATTATGTAGCTAGTGGTTTTTGCATAAAAAATTAGTTAATATTGGTAAAGTGACCTTAAAATTCTAATATTCGTCAAAAAATTGCTCCAATTAGATTGGCAGTATCAACTGTGGCATTTCTTCAACAAAATCTTAAATTATGACAGTGATATATCAAATTCATAGAGTTGGATTCGGGCCATTACTGTCTCTTGGCCGGTTTTTTTATTTGTATTTCGATTATGAACTTTGTTTCAACGAAGTAAGGTTTATAAATATTTAGGCATGGGTTTGACTCTATACTCCAAAGGCATTACAAAAATTCTTCATGTCAATGTATAAATTAAAAAAAGTTACAAGCATTCCACACGAAAAAGCTTCACAAAGCCACAAGGCCGGAAAACGCGGATTTTATAAACAACAGTTATCACATATTCCACCCTGATGTTTACAAGGGCCGCATGTCCTAAAAGTGTGTTTAAAAAAAGATTTAACCAACGAAATTGAAATAAAACTAAAATTTTAACATACAGCTGCGCTGAATTTTAAGCGCACTCTGGCCACATGTTCTACAACTTTGTTTAAAACTCTGTCGACTAAAATCAACGAAGATAAAATATTCTTCCATTCAGACCGTTCTGTGTGCAGACTTGCATTAGATGAGAAACAAATTGAACAGCTCTTAGAAGGAACATCTGAACACTTGTTACTTTGCATTTGCATGACTACTGCGGTTTGTCCCTGTCTAGTGTCTAACGACAAATAAGTCACGTTTAAGACAACTTTGCCGTTTATAAGGTACATAAAAATCTAAAAACAATAATATGTGGTTACTAGAAAAGGTGTCATTACAAGAAACTATGTTTTTGTCGGAATGTCTCGTCGTAAATTCATTATGTCGTGATATAAAGAACTAAAGGTTCGATATCAAAAGACGATCTAAATGGTTTAGTTAGGTACTCGTAGCGTAGGTACTTTAAAATTACGATTTTTTTATTAATTAGTCGGTTTTCTAATCGGTTATTCATGTAGGTTCTGTTAATATTATTTTATAAGGCTAGGATGTCTGCTATCTGGCACTTGGGCAGTATGGTTGTTTGCCACCGGTGTCAAATAAAAAGTGATTTTAAATTAAGCAAAATATTTCCAGATATGTACCTATGTTTTTACCCGTTTAATAACCGGATCTCTACATATTTGCTGCGACAATAAGTATCTTTAATCGAGCAAAACGTTTGTGAAACAATAAAATGGCACTGTATCGTTAAAAATAACGTTAACAGTTTACCCAGTCAAAAAATAAAACGTGATTTTCCGTACAGGAAATTCAATTACATTCACGCGATTTTCAATAATCTTTTTCCAAACGTGAGCAACGCTATCAACATTTCGCGTTGAGTTTAAATTTTTATGCACCATTTATACGTCCTTCGAAATAATGGGTTATTCAAGTATGAGAACAATTATTAAGTAGGTATTTAGGTACTTATTATACGTTTTAAACGCTGCTATTTGAAGTGAACCTATTAGCTTTGGCCCGCGGCTTCGCTCACGTTCAATTCGAATATTGCGGAATGCTCCATACTAACTTCCACCTCCCATTTTAGGGAAGTGGGGGGTTTAGAAAGAGATAAAAAGGAGCCTATGTCACTCTCCATCCCTTTAACTACCTCCAATTAAAAAATCACGTCAATCGTCGCTCCGCTTAGCCGTGAAAGACGGACAAACAAACAGACACACGCTTTACCATTTATAATATAAGTTAGTATGGACCAGCTGTTGTCTTAAATACTTGAATGGTCAACAAAGGTCTTTAAGATTGAATATTTCGGGTACACCGTCCTTGAAATTTCCAATTACAATTAATGATAGTTGAGAAGTTGTGCGCTTGACAAATGTAAGTAATAAGTTGTACCGTCTGCCCGACCATTATGCGGATGAAAACTTCTGTAGTGCTTGTAGCTTGCCAAATGTGTACCTTACGGTGCTTTGTTATGATCAATTTGACTATGACGCTATCACACAATTGCATTTCGATATTTTGCTTTGCTTAGAAAGTACGTTACGCTTTCATTATTCATGCTCTTAAAATGAGCTGTACTTACTATAAAAATATGCACTAAGTGACACTTATCTGTGGGGTTACGGACATTTGGGAGGCATGTGTGGGGCCGAAGCCAATAGCACAGAGGCCCTTTCAGACAATTTACTCTAAATGTAATGTGACACTAACCGGCGATTATCCCTGTCGCACTATATTAACGCACCCAAGGACAAGCCCCGGTTAGTGTAGAATTATCGAAAGAAAAAGTTAATAAAAGAAACCGGGCTATTGGGTTGAATTGCTGGTGATGGACTTGTAACCGATACTATGGAAGACAATGGCACCTGCCTTGATCATATGTTATAAAAACATGAAAAAATAGGTAGGCACTAGGCAGTGACTACTACGCACGGAGCGACAATAAGTACATATCTGTATTATTATCATTTGAACATATAGCATTATTTTACGTAAAATAACTAAATTATTTTACGTAAAAACACTAAAAAAAAGGATTTAAATGCATTTACTGCAAAATTTTCATTAAAAACGACACAACGCGATACTTTCACCTGTAAAATTGATAATTAAAGGTTCGCTCAAAAATATAATTAATGTTATTTTTGTTTTAAATATAGTTTTTTTTTACTTGCCCTGTATTCGAAATGCAGCGTGTACAACTTTCAGTCACGCTTTCAGAAACATCATTTCATAATTTTAGAACTAAACGGGACTTAATCGCGTAAACACCTACATTTATTTATATTTGGCCCGACGTTTCGAACATCACGTTATGTTCGTGGTCACGGGTAGACTGGCGAGGAATTGCATCAACATCTACTAACCGCGCGAGTTTTTTGAACTACCCTCACTTGTTCTTGATAATTCACTTTTGCGCTAGGGTTGTCACCTTTGCGCCTTGATAATTCACTTTTGCGCTAGGGTTGTTGCCTACTTTGCTTGGTTCTAAAATTATGATTGCAAATCGTGTTAGATTAAATCAATATGACATCATTTCAGTCTTAAGAAGAACTTCGATAAAAATAAGTGTCTTTTATCACACGATTAACATACAGATTATTCACTTTACTACATCTGATAATAGGTAAAACTGATTTTAATCTAAAGGATTTACGTTTTATAAAAGTATTTGACGCTATTTTTGGCTCGGGCGTGTTAAAGTGCAATTACGTTCTTCAAAGGCAGAGTAATTTTGTTCAGGCCACAAAGCGAAATACCACCTAGTGGTTGAATTAGGAGCAACTCGATTTTTTGTACACATTTCGTACAAAGAGATTGTTATCGTTGTTAGGATTGATTTCAAGATTAGGCTAGCTTGAAAATTAGCTGTTATTTTCTAAATTTTTAAAGACATCTAAGGCGTAATAAAGAACGAATTCTACCTCGCTTTCTATTAGAATGACGGTCAAAAGTGCATGCGTTTTGTATCTAAAGGTCCTCTATTCTGCTTTAATAACTGCCATCCTTTATTTACCCGTGCGTTATCTCTGTGGTATAATTATTTTTTATAAATATTAATGATAGAAAACAACATCTAGTATTGGCAACATGCATGACTGAGTGGCGCTTATTGTCACAAATATACGTCATTTTATGGGTAAGTCCAACGTTAATGGGTTAGGGGCGGCCGTTGGTACTTGACACCATACAAATTAATATGGAAAAGTCGTCAATGAGGGCATCAACAGTCGCACACGTAGCCAATAGGAACACTGAAAATAAAATACACAATATATAGGTACCTATACACTATCTGAAAATCTTGCGGCAAAATAGACACTGCGGATAATCACGGTATGTTTTGTTTGTTTAGATTGCTGATAGTTGTGAATTGGGATGGGTATTTGTATGTTTGTGTTACCGCTTTGTTGTGGGATTATACTAAATCAGGTCGCTGAGCACAGGTTATATTGAATTTAGTAAGATAGAATCGTAGAAACATAGTTAATAATAAATACATCCCTACATACAGTCATAGGTACATAAAATTTACACCAACCAAAACGTGCAGAGAGCATGCATCTACTGAAGTTTCAGTGTCACCCTTAACAATAAAAGGTAAAAAGAAATCAAAACTGTGACATTACAGTAACTTGGTACCAGTCCATGCGTCGCCTACACTATAATTGAAATCCACTTGAGTGGACTTTTACGATACTTATGGGACTTATTGGGAGGAAATTGGTGGTGAACTGGCGAGACAAAATGGCGCCTTCAGTAAGGACGCGTTCAACTTACAGTAGGGCCGTACCGAGCAGCTGCGTTCGTGTCTCGCAAATGGTCTCGTCGGAAGATCAGCGCTGACCTCCGGGTCGGCATTATGCTGAGACAGGACCATTTCGTGATAAACTTACCAATCCCTTGTACATTTGTAGTTTTTAGTCATACTTTATGCATAATGTGTAGTTTTTAAGTTTATTACGAATAAATATTTTGATTATGAACTTCTTAATCCGTCACCAAACGACAAAAGCCTCAAATAATCCCTTGATATTATTAATATCCGTATTCCGCAGTAGGTTCCTAGTATGGGCCGATATTCTGATTTTAATAAATATGCCAAATGCAATTATGTGAATTAATTTTATTCATTAAAGCAATCGGCGTAAACTGAATTATGCGAACTTATTTTCGGACAAAGTAATATTCGTATTATTTTAGATTATGACAAATACGTTTTGTGCCAGATTAACATTCGGCGAAAATCGATTATGCGAAGTCTGTTATGCGAAAATTGTTTCGGACAATTAAAGTTATGCCAAATAGAGGGAACCCTCCGCAGTATTATTAATGCGGCAGTAACTCTGTATGTCTGTTACATCCGCTCGTGTAAACCGATGTGTACCGAATGAGATAACGTTTATTAGTTTGTGGCTCAGGGACAGGAAGAGTTAAATATGGAATGTGAATATAAGTAACTGTTCCATTTTAAAGCAAAAACTAGAACTACATACCTTGAAATTGAGAAAACCCGAACGAATTATTCTTCAAGAAATGCACAAGTTAACTAGTTTTTTCTTGATCGTTTTTTTTTTCACTTTTCTACTCGTCGAGTTTTATCTGTCAATTAGGACACCACAGACTAAACTATAAGTGTAGGACTTTTCAGTGTTTTTCTACTCAGAATCTTAGTCAACTATAACGATTTCATTACAAGTTCAAATTTTCTATTACTTTGCATACTTTCCAAAAATAGAACTTCATACTAATTTGCGATACCTAACGTAATTGAAAAAATAAATTTGAAAAGCTTTAGTAGGATAGAAGGTCTCGTGATTTGTATAAAATAATTACGTTGATGATTTGATTTGACAATGTAATACCTGTTACACATATTAGTTAAATCCAAGTTGCAATTTGTCTACTATAACGTACAGTCGAGTTCACATTCATAATCACGAGCCAACCCATAAGCAAGGTACAGCGGGGCAAATCTCGACTGGGGGGCAATTGTGACTGATCCATTTTTATTTCATTATTACACTATGTTGAGTTCTACATGTATCCACTGAACACGCCTACCATATATAACCGGTGGACACAAAAATGGACCAGTTCCATTTTTCCCCAGTCGAGATTTGCCCCGATGTACCCTATGTATGTACTCTTATATACAGACTTATTGTCATTGTCTCGACTTAGGTGTTTATACATTTTTGGCATGTTGGCATGTAAAGATGTTTGTGAACATGGCCGTACATACAGAAGAATGACTTTAACGCAATTTAGCAACTACTCCCTGAAACCTTTCAGTGACATTTTAAAAATACAAGCCTTTAGACGCGCATAAAAGCCCGCACATAAAGTTCCTACACAATATGTGCTCTTACATATTATATTTAGTCGAAGTTTTTGTACTTAAATATGCTCTGAGATAAGTAGAAGAGGTATTAGATCTAAGATAGAATCAGTCCACGTTAAGTATGCAACGATTTTAATAGCACTGCCTCTGCAAGGGTTATGAGAGCTTTCGTGTGAAAAATAGTGAAATCGCAACCGAGCGCTTAATCATACCGTGTCTGGTATCAAATCAAAGAGCTTTTCGAGTAGTTTACAAATATATAACATATTATAGGATTTTTTCTACTTGGTCTATCACAATATGAGAAAATGTCCAGAAGTGGCAATAATTGAGACGGGGAAGGCTCGTTTTCAAAAAATTGCCAAAAATATATAATAGAAATTTATAATCACTAAAGCATAAGAGCAATTTAAGTAAACGTTGCAGATTATTTTTTTACGAAAATAACTCCCATGTAGATTTTCAAAGAAATTGTCAGTTAATTTTAGGTAATTTCTGAAAAAAATTAAATTCGTCTTAGGCTTATTTACTCTTTTTAAAAACCTTATAATAAAAATGTAGTCTGAGAAGTTTGTAGTACAGGATACACGTATTATAAATTTACCAGTTTCAGTATTCCAAATTGTCCAAATTTTACAAATAAGATCGACTAATCCAGCACTATACGCGGGTTTTCCTAAACGTGCATCAGAGAAAAATTCGTAATTAATTTAGTGAGTAAGTTTTCTAAAATCCAGTCTTATAAGTATCATGATAATAAGATGCTCTAATTGAAACTCGAATTAAATATATCTATTAGATAACGGAAAGTGTAGTATTTCACCGACTAAAACTATCAATTTTACATTATTTTGACGTTTTTCTCGAAAGCAGTCTTAAGTAAACGTCATAATATCATCAAAGTTTGATGTTTGAAATAACATCTGCACTGGCGAGGCTGTGAAAATTGAAAACGTATCGTGGACTCAACAACACAAAACCCATTCAGTTCTAATCACGAGACGTCATCGTTTTGCTGCTACAACCCATTTTCGCTACATACGGGGAAATCCATGTTATCGCCTATGCTACGACGTAGTGCTACGATCGTAGCACAGTGCGCGTAGCCTAATGCACAAACGCTCACGATTATCTCTTTCGTAGCTATCTATCTCTACCGCTCTTGCGTATTGGCGCGACAGAACCAGACTGCATTTCTGCGGCGTTTGGCGTCGAAATAAATTCCATTCGGCTACGGGGCCGGTTCTGAATGTGTTATGTGGATATGTCCTCGTATTCATCAAATTGTAAATGGGACTTAATCGCGTATATTATCTATGTTTTTAGAACTAACCTCCAACGTTTTAAAGACGGCATAGTCCCCGTGGTCTTGAAGCACACTAAGTCCCGTTTGCAATTTTATCAGATATATACGGTCGAAAACATATAGCAGTCGAAGTTTCGTATAAAATGTACCTATAAATATAAATAAATAAATAAATAAACAAATAAATAAATAAATATTGGGGGACACCTTACACAGATCAACCTAGCCCCAAACTAAGCAAAACTTGTACTATGGGTGCTAGGCGACGATATACATACTTATATAGATAAATACATACTTACTCGTATATAAATAGAAAACATCCATGACTCAGGAACAAATATCTGTGTTCATCACACAAATAAATGCCCTTACCGGGATTCGAACCCGGGACCACGGCTTAGCAGGCAGGGTCACTACCAACTACGCCAGACCGGTCGCCAAACATACAGGATACAACAGGATGCATGCAGGCATATACAGGATGAAATAAAAAGGGCCGTTGAAACTTTGCATAGTGATTTTTGAGACCATGTTTATTATGACATAGAATGAGCGGCATCATGACAGTCGAAATGTACGAAACAGACCAATTTTGCGATTTCTCCATTGGTCCCATAATAAAAGTTATTCATTATGACATTTATGACCTCAAAAGTCACTATGCAAAGTTTGAACGGTCCTTTTTATTTCACCGTGTATAATGAGTTATAACCGAACACCTTTTATCTTCAAACAGTCTGCTCTTTGTTGCTTTAAGCAAATTGGCGGAAGATAATGCTTGTTAATTTCGATCAGAACATGTTATTAACGCTCGTGCTGTTACGGTTCAATATTACTTCCACAGAGTAGGTGCAAGTACCTCTTAAAAAATAAACAATAACCATATATACACGGTGTAACATAAGGAAACCGAATAATTTTAACAGCGTATTCCTCATCTTATTAAAAGAGTGTAATGTCAAATAAACTTTTTTAGATTTCGCCTACTTTCAGAGTTCTGAGCATTTAAAAAACAACAATTACCTACTTATTATTTGCCATGCCGTTATCGGACGAACATAATCTAACTATCCTCGTTGATAGATAACAAACAGTACTAGTAACTCGTTGCAAAAAAAGCATTTTTATTTGAAAAAAATGAAAATATTTATTTTAAGTGTCAGTTTTACGAATAAAATTTACTTTTCAGTACAGATGGTGTTTTTTTAACGCACTAGTGCGAGAAGTGGTTCATTTTATGGCAGGTCGAAACTTCGGAGGTCCATCTGTACTGAAAAACGTCGTCGATACACGTGCGAAAAGGGAATTCGTAACTCGTGTCGATTTAAAACACTCCCTTCGGTCGTGTTTTAATTTATCGCCACTCGTTTCGGACTTCCTCTTTTTCGCACTTGTATCGAAATGTACTACTTTATGTGAAAATACATCCAAAAGAACTAAAAAAAAATACAGAAAAACATCTTCTTGCACTAATCAATTGTTTTTCATTATGCTGCCTTTTTCATATTTTACTGAACTGTGTCAATATACAGTAGGTATTCTATTCTATCTACCTACATAATACTATACTTTTAAAGTATAAACCTATGACGCCACTTTTGTACCACACTCATGTGCAACATAGTTTTTTACTTGTTTATGTCTAAACTTTAAAGAGCCAAAAGTACTGTTAAAAGTCTTAAATTACAGGTGCGAAACTTTGAGAGGTAGTTCGCAACTAGTTTCCATTTAAAACACTGTCTTTGGTTTTTTTAATTTATCGCGACTCGTTTTTCTTTACCGGGGGGCTCATTTACCCTGTAGGTACGAGATTTCGTATGCGAGTTCATTACAGTCAAGCAGGGACCATATAATACCAGGACAGATGAACCCCATACAAAAAACCGTACCCCTGAAATGTATGGGCCTTTCAGGCTTTAAACTAGATGGCGCTGTTTCGCAGCCTGGAAGAGGGCAAAATTATATTTTCCCCAAATATTTTTGCGAGCTTTTAATTTTTAAAAGAACAAATGACACGCTTGTGTTAAAATAAAGATTTTAATATCATAATTTCACGTCAATACACATTGAAAAAAAAAAAAATTGTAAACATTATCGTTGTAGATGTGATAGTATTTAATAGGTGGCGCTAAAAAATCGAGGTCCGATTCTTAGTACGAAGATTGTAAATCCTATATAAATTATTATTGCAGTCAAGTGAAAAAATATGTTATCTAAATAATCATCTCATATATTTGAATCTACGCTCTTGACATATTTTTGAGTAAGATGTGTACACCCATATTTTAAAACTTGACTGTACAATACGGTGTTTCTTGTTTCAGATGTCAGCATCTTTGCTGGTGCTGCTTCACCTATCGATGAACGTCGTGGACGAGGGTTATGCAGTCAATCCAAGTAAGTTAATAATCAGTTTCCTAATCAAAAAAAATATAGTCACGACTTCACAAAACAGTCTACAATGGTTAAAAAAACTATCTCGCTCGAGATCTACGTTTAAAAACAAATCGCGAGCCAGGCGAAAATTTGGGTCATAATGGCGTCCCGCGCGATACTTTGTCGTACGGTTAACGGCCATTAATAATGAACCTACGTGTAAGTCAGCTGCCATTTCGTCGGTAGGTTGATGAATAGCGGCCACGGGAACACGTATAAAATTGTGTAATAGTTTAAAGCTAATATCTGGGCGACCGAGCTTCGCTCGGTTCTATTTTAATATATCACGTCTTTAGATAAAAAAAACTCTTATAAATACAAAAACAAAAAAAAAAGACAAAACAAAAATTTAATTTCTGGCCGGGATTCGAAACCTTGACACCTACGTACATCTATCTGCGTACATTAGGCCGACCTCGTACGACTGAGCTAAGCGGAATCGATGCGCGCGCAGCGAAATTAACGACCATATTTTACGTTTACTACCGCGAAAGAAAAACTCATGAAAACTCGAAAATTCGCGTTTTCCGGGATCTAAGGCTACGCTAGATCGATTTTTTCACCCCCGAAAACCCCCACGTAACAAATTTCGGCGAAATCGTTAGAGCGGTTTCCGATATCGTCGGTATATATAAATAAATAAATAAATATACAAGAATTGCTCGTTTAAAAGTATAAGATTATGAGCAAAACCAATCGCCAGCCGGTTGTATTGTGGCCGATAAAAATAAGCGCGCAATCGTTTAAAAATTTGTCCTAAAAAGCATCAAAGTTATCACAACTTGGGATGTCGTTACTGAAAAGGTCATTGTAAAATAAGCGACGCCTACGTTATGAGTAAAGGAACCCAAAATCTTGTTTGTTCGGAGAGTTTTTGCCGCTTCCGAGTTTTAACAGCTGACTTGTTGGAATTTGTGGTTAACATAAAGTAAACATTACCGTGCCTTTTTCAGTTTATTCATTTACCTGAATTCGATAAGAAGACGTAAAATTTTGCGGCAGGGACCTTAATTTTCTCTGCAATTACGAAGCTCATCCAAAAATTTTTTTTTTGTAAACTGGTTTTTCAAGGCATATATTTAGGCACACCTCGGACACTGGCGGTCAAATATATGAAAGAGGCGCGTTCCTAGCACACAGTCTATGCTCGTGTTGGTGAACGCGTACTATGCTTGTATGAGTGAAATATGACAGGTCGTCTATACGCGTTTTTGACAGGCGGTAACTGTGAGGTAACCGAGAGGAGGTGGGCGGCACTTTCAGCGGGGAGCGGGAGTTTCCATACTGTACTCTTTATTATACTGTGATTTAGGTACTTCAATTTCATAATTCCATGATTTATATTACAGTGAAAATATTCTCAAATATGCCTCTTTTTAAACAAAGATTTTCTTAATATAGAAAAAAACTCCAAATCAAGAACATTTACGTATTTATTTATGTATTCTAGCCACAGAGTTTAAAACTGAAGTGGTTATTTTTCGATTAGAACTCGTTGTTCTTCATGCGTTAAAACCGTTTATCATTAAAAGGCCGTAGGTATAGAATAAGCTAGCGATAAATGCAATTATGTATTCTTGGTTCTTTTATTTGTTTTTTAATAACATTCCGGCGAGAGGTAAATAAGGTAAGCTGTTTAGGTCAGAAATTCCACAATTTATCACTACTCTTGACTTGATATAAAGTCAGCACATATTGTGCCCCACACGCTACAACTTGATGCGCTAGATATTATACTATAGGTAAGGATGGTTTACGAGCAATTTTTGACATGTGTCAGCGAAAAGTTTAAAAGCAGTTTGTCACAAATTGTAAGTACTGTCGTCACAGAGGAAACCAAACAAATGTATAAACACAAGCCCCCAGTCGTTACATAATAGGTAAGAAATAGGCAATATGGTGCGGCGCCGGCCGATACAAACGTATGATGAGCGGTCGACGCTGAATAATGTATGAAGGGTTGTTTCCGTGCACCAGATAATCGCGCCCAGAGTACCTATCTACTCGGGCCTGTGGGTTCACACCGTTCATGTTCAGTACATTGGTTTCGTTTAAAGACTATACTGAGCAACTTTTACTGCGGGACTAAACCAGATCTGAAACAGACTTTTTTATGATTGTTCCCGTTGTAAAACTTTCTTTACATTGATCCCGTAAATTATTGCACTTGACTTAAACCCTGTATAATGGGAACGTGCTCGTACAATAGATGCTCAGTAAAATTATGTGATTATTGTTGAGACCCATCAACATCGTCATTCAGATCAAGAACTGAATAACAAAAACACTCTGCG
Organism: Leguminivora glycinivorella; assembly: GCF_023078275.1. Taxonomy (NCBI): domain Eukaryota; kingdom Metazoa; phylum Arthropoda; class Insecta; order Lepidoptera; family Tortricidae; genus Leguminivora; species Leguminivora glycinivorella. The sequence goes on from NC_062972.1 coordinate 14,781,463, forward strand.
AGAGGATTTAAGCGTTCACTTCATAAAGCTCCAAGTAATTCCGCCTCTTTGTTCAATATTATAAAGAGTTCACTGTTTCTCAGACTGAATTTTCGTTTCACAGAGCTAATTACATCTTGCTTTTGTCTGCAAAAAAATCCTTTATGTGATAAAATACTTCCAAATAAAAATACTGTCAAGCGTAGAACTTGTATAGGGGAAGGTTGCTATCATTGGACCACTTAACTTCGCTGCTCTATAATTCATAGATTTTATGTCAAAAAATAAAACTAGTTTGAGAAGTTTTAATTTTTGACATCTATTTATGAATTACCTTATTCACAATAAAAAATAATAGTAATAAATTTAGAGAAAATTCGTGAAAAGTTTTTCATAAGCAGTTGCCTTCTTTGGATCAGAGTCGCCTTCATTGGACCACAAAGTGGCCACCAATGGACTTAGGAAATTTAGACCAATGGTCCAATCAAGGAAAGTTATGGAAATCGACAAAAAATATTTTTTTAATTAAATATTTTTTATACAAATTTTATAAGTAACTAAAAATATAATATTCTTTGCGCACTACATATTGTCTTTTTGCGCACGGGTGAATAATTCTAAAAAAAAAGTTGCCATGATTGGACCGGTCCGATGATAGAACCCACAGATGGTCCATTGATAGCAACTAGGTATCACATCACAAATAAAAATATTAAAAAATAGAGAAAACAAATGCCTGGAAACTGTTGTTTAAAATTTGCTCATTAATCAATATTTAAGCATTATACGTCAACACACAAATTCAATTGTCAATGTATTTATACTTTCGTGATTTTATTCCTTCGCGTATTTCCAACAGCGCTCGAAACACACTTGGACGCGTCACTCTTTTCCGGGAAGCGAGGCGCGACTGAGGTTACGGGGTGGCCCAAAGTGAGGCCTAAGGTCACCTTGTACCTTAGTGGATTCCATCTAGCACGATTAGATTTAGAAATATTTAAGTGGTCCAATCAAAGCGCTGGTCCAATGATCGCAACCTTCCCCTAATATATAATTTAAGTGGTTTATAGAAATTAGGCATTGTGTTCAAAGTATTTAAAGCCCGTGCCCGTATGGTGACGGTTTAAGAATTTCATCATCAGTGGGTATCGTAGAAGGCGACTGTGGGATATGGGTTAAATTGTGGCGTAGGCGAAAGACTGGCAACCTGTCACTGCAATGTCACAGTTTCGTTCTGTTTCAACCCCTTATTTGCGAAGTTTGGCACTTAAACTTGAGTAGTTTCATGTGTTCTGCCTACGCCTTTATGGGATACAGGCGTGACTGTATATTTAAAGCTTGTAAAAATAACAATAGCAGTCATAAACGCTACAGCAACAGATGACATTAAATATAATCCCATACATAAAATCAAGGTTCATTATGATCATTATCCAAGACCCACCCTCAACTTGGTGATAATAACAAGCCAACTTCCGTGCAGCTGTCGTATGATAACCATTAACCTAAAAGCGTGCGGTACTTCGCTTAATGTGACTCCAATTTAGACTGAAATAATCTTCCCATATTGCTGGTCGTGGGATGGCTGAATGTAGGTAATATCTGTTTAGTAAACTATACGGCCTGTTTTTGAATCATTTCGATTACAACAGGTATTAAAAAAAAACAGGCCAGGAGTCGAACTCGCGTTCCAAAGTTTCCGTAAAATAAAATGAAATGTATATTGATTCATTTTGTGCTCTTTCTGTAGGAATCAAAGAGAACAGGGTATAAGTATAGAGAATGACTGTCAAAGTAAAATATGTAGTCATAGTGCATAGCGACTTTCATTTCTCGACAAAGTTTTAAAACATTTGAAGCTCGGTTTTGACAGTTACTTAAAGTTTGAACTGTATTTGCCTTTGACGGAGTTATAATTTTATTATACGAGTATGGTTTGGTATAAATCATGTCTTAAGCTAACAATTTCGTGGTGGGTGTGGACCTATGGGGGACAGCAGCCGACCGTAAAAAACTGTATTAGTTACAAAACCGTGCAGTATGCCTGATTGATAACAAACCCTTAGACTACCTGGCACAGGAACTATTCAAAAAACATAAAATATTGACGCTACCAAGTATTTATATACAAATTGCCTGCACTAATGTAAGGGAAAATCTACATAATCATATAATTCTCGCTCGAACTTCCATTAGAAGCACTCGCCGACAGAACCTACTTTTTAGGGTTCCGTAGTCAACTAGGAACCCTTATAGTTTCGCCATGTCTGTCTGTCCGTCCGTCCGTCCGTCCGTCCGTCCGTCCGTCCGTCCGTCCGTCCGTCCGTCCGTCCGCGGATAATCTCAGTAACCGTTAGCACTAGAAAGTTGAAATTTGGTACCAATATGTACATGAATCACGCCGACAAAGTGCAAAAATAAAAAATGGAAAAAAATGTTTTATTAGGGTACCCCCCCTACATGTAAAGTGGGAGCTGAAATTTTTTTTCATTCCAACCCTAACGTGTGATATATAGTTGGATAGGTATTTAGAAATGAATAAGGGTTTGCTAAGATAGTTTTTTGATAATATTTATATTTTCGGAAATAATCGCTCCTAAAAGAAAAAAAAGGGCGTCCCCCCCCCTCTAACTTTTGAACCGTATGTTTAAAAAATATGAAAAAAAATCACAAAAGTAGAACTTTATAAAGACTTTCTAGGAAAATTGTTTTGAACTTGATAGGTTCAGTAGTTTTTGAGAAAAATACGGAAAACTACGGAACCCTACACTGAGCGTGGCCCGACACGCTCTTGGCCGGTTTTTATTCCAAGGTATAGGCTAGCAAAATTTGGAAAGTCGCTCGGTGTCATGGGACCCAAGTTATATAACTCACTACCTAAATCAATAATCGATTCTGCCAGTGACCAAATATTTTAAGCGTAATTTAAAAATGCTACTCTTAGAAAAAGCTTACTACACTATCGACGAATTCCTCACAGGGAACAATGTTATAAATTTCATTTTCTACAAATTTTTACAAATATTTAGACTTATAAATTTAACAGAATTTTCTTTATGTAATAAATAATAAATACCGATAAATGTATAATTGAATACCAAATGTAATAACAATTTAAAGTTTTTTAGTTAATACTAGAAATTAATTATTGACTTGTAAAATACTATTTTTTACCAATAAACGCTATCTATCTATCTATCTATCTATTGGATTGTGCCATTAGAAATTAAAGTAAACCATGAATTAAAAAAAGAAACCGATTTCAAACCCTGCTGTTATACCTTAAAAATGCAAATTATTGTAGGTACCTATTATAAATCCATTAATAGTTCTAAGTATGCTAGTATCAAAGCCAACTTGATACTATACAATACTTAATTAATAAGTCGAACTTCGTTCTTTACTTTCATAGTTACAGGTATAAAACTTTATGTAAATGAGCCTATCTTGTTAGCAAGGCTCGGCGGCGCCTAATAAAGGTTAGTACATTGCCAGGCCACTGCACAAATACGATAAGGAAATACTTGGCTCGTTTATGTTATTTTAAACTTAATAAATAGAAGATAAAGCGTCTGAGAAGGTCACTGTTTCAACACGGGCGGAAATGTTGTCGTAAGTGCGGATAGTTGTTCATCACATTTTTAACTAAATGTAAGTATGTTCAACACGGGAAGCATGGTCGCGCGATAGACGATAAAATATCAGGCCGTCCCTATCGCACTTACAAATAGTGCGATAGGGACGGCCTGCTATTTTATCGTCTATCGCGCCTAGCAAGCGCGCAAGCCTATTATGGTGTTTTTAGTCCATTCAGTATATAAAAAAACAAAAAAAAACATACAGACGAATTGAGAACCGTCCTTCCTTGAGAGATATGAGGCGACGGTTAAAAACTAAATACTATGAGAGTTCGGAGGACTACAGATCAAATACCAAGCAAAAGAATCCAGGATGAAACCACGATCTTAGCGAGTAATAATAAGGTTAATCAAGGAACAGCCCGGCTAAAAAAAATATTAGGAACAAAAAAAGTTTCGTTCCATTTTCTTGCACATACGGACAACATTATAATGTTGCCAATTTTTATTTTATACTCATATTTGTGAGACAGTGAGTATTATTCGTTATATTAAGCAATTACTGTATTAATACCGTCCTTGCAGATAGCTGAATAAAGCTTTCAGACAGGCGTGAGTGGTATTGATTAATGATCCACAGTATGACAGGTGATGCCAAGTTCGGAATTTTCCTGTGTTCGCATTTTTGACGTGATTCTGATGTCGCAATCATTTATAACAAATGACTGACGGTTCTGTCACTTCTATCTCACGAATTTCGATGAAGTTGGGGGTAAGTTCCCCCTAGTTATCTAGAGGCCGATGCATATTTTATGCAATGTCACTTCATAAAGAAGACATTTAGGAATTCGTTTACTGACGGTGCTTAAAATCTTAGTACTATAAATCATTTCACAAAAAACTTTTACCATTTATTGATACAAATAGCGCGTATTAAAAATGCACCTTTTAACTTACTTTAACTTATAAATAATAGAATTTTTATACTGTAGGAGTGGGTTAATAATGGTAAGGGGCATGTTGGAATGTCCTTAGTCCCTTGGGGTCTGAACGGATGTTAGTGTTTAGAGCATAGAGGAATGAGGAAGGGAAGAGGTTTAATTCCATACATCAGTTAATGAGAGTTATTTGTATAGGCATAGTTAAGTGACATCTAGCGACCATCACGCGTCGATCACGCGTCAAATAGCATGAATTATCAGTACCACTGCTCAATATTAGGTGTCACAGTGTCTCGTCTGCCAAAAATGTCATATTGGAACAGTTTAAAACTTATATTACAAGCAGAAGAAATTTAGTTAAGTCTGGCTATCCAAAGAGGTAACGCTGCCAGCCTTCTGGGCACCATAACATATAGTGACGACTTAGGGAGTATTTTTTATTTGTAAGTTAATTTTAAGTTATATAAATAGTTTAGTTTAGTTAATATATTTTCTTTATTGTATATATTTCTTACCTTTTAGTATTTTATAATTTTATGTTATTATGTTTAAGGTTGAATATGTGTATATTTAGGTATTTAAATGTAAAAATTAAAACACCGAAATTAGTTATTTACTGAAACTTGACGTTCATATCGTCCCATTAATGCAAATACCGACTAAGTGACTTTTTGACGAAATCGAGTTTTTAGCGCCTATAGAATAAGGTTTTCAAGGGCTACAATATGTTAAAACCCATGTATTGATACGAAGCTGCATTCAAAAGATAGCTTTCGCATAAAGTTACTTAATGGTCAATTTGTTGCATTATAAACTGCCAGAATGTGATATGAATATTTAATATAAACTTTTATGCTTTATCCGCCAAGTAGAACCTTTTAATGGTGTATATAGTGTTTTTTTGCATTTAAACATTTTGTTAAAGTAGCCATCTTATGTTCTACAAAAAAGTTTAATGTGTACATATTTCATTTTTGCAAATGAAACTATCAACAAAATTCTTTATTTTAAGCCAGGCTAAATACACCAAATGTCTTTAAGATGTTTTTCCAGAAGATGTTTGTTCACAAACATCAGCAATGTCATTCTACCAAAAAGTTGTATAGGGACTATAATTGGTTTTGCATGTGATGTGATGAATGAAAGGATAACGGTCTATTACTGCAAATACCGACTATGTGTAAATAGGCGATTTTGAGATAATGCGGTTTGAAAATTTGAAGGCACGTTTTATATGAAAACATGAAGAAATGTACGTTATGTCTATGGCATTTTAAAACCTATATTTTTTTGTTTACTACTTTGTCGTATATATGTTCAGAATGTATTTAGTTGACGATTAAATACGATTTAATGAAACAGTCGAATACCTACTTAGTTGGTTTTTCCTGTAGAAATAAATGTTTGCATATTTCTCTTCTTTATAGATATAACCCATTGTTTGTCTTAAATTAAGCTTCGTTTTTCATATGATGTTCTCGTGATTGGCAAAAAGTGCGTTGAGAACCTCCTCCTTTTTTTGAAATCGGTTAAAAATACAATAACACAAACGGTTTAAGCTGAAGGAATCGAATTTAGTGTAATTTTATGTTTCATAACTTCGATGACCGTTACTAATTACAGTGTTACATTTAAATCAAATCTTTTTTGCCATTTCACCGACTGGTAAAGGCTCTCTTAGTTCTTCGAAAACGGACGAGAGAGTGGCATTTTATCCACAAAATCTTGTGGATTGCATTAGTGCAAAGTTATTTCATACTAATTTTAATTTGGTAACCTAAGCTGGTTGGCAAATAACCTTACATTAACCTTTGAATTACGATAAATAATACAAATCGGTTCAGACGTCTGTGAGTAATCGCATAACATGTATCGTTGTTTTAACAACTCGAAGTGGAATTGGCCTACGAAACTAAATTCACTGCGCCAAAGTCACTGTATTGTAGACGTAGGTAGATGATATGAGTGCTTTTAATCACTTAATACCTAGTTAGTCTAGCATTGTCAGCCGTGTTACGGATGTGTTTGTATCGAATTCCACCAGCGATGAAGATGTTGTTTAATAACTTTTTATCACTCTTGCGCAGTAAGTGTGCAATCGCACGCAGGTGTATCAGGAGTAAAAGAAAAAACTTTTTCCCAAGGGAGTGTTTAAATTTGTATTTTGAACTACCAGAAATACTTTTTTTATCTTTTTATTGCAAGTGTGATGAAAAACACTGCGTGTAACTGGGGGGCGTAAGAATATTGCAAACATGATTGCTTTAAATCGCCCCAGAAACCTATGTAATTACCGTTACACATTACTTTTTCTTACTTATTACCTCATCTACGCCTACATTTTAGTGACTTTGGCGTAAATGATTACTACAAAACTTTAAATAAACTATTACTTCAGGTTATTGAGCGTACAAAAACTATTTACCTATATTAAATGTAACAGTGTAGATAGTGAAATTTGGAACATAAATTATGGCGGACTTCGGATTGCTGAGACAGTGAACTAGTATGTAGTAAGTACCTATGCATATTATGCTATTACCCAAAAACGCATTAACCGATTTGTAAAATTCTTTTTGTGATTTCAAGAGAATACTATTGCGTTACTTCTTGTTAAATTTTACTGAAATCGGGTAAAGTATTTTGTGAAAAATCTTCTAAAACCGGTTGAAGAGGATTTTTTTCAAAAAATTTTTTTTGAGAATAACCCTTCAAAACCTCAAATAAAGTATTATTAATGGTTAGTAATGTTAAAAAACTTTTTATTAAAGATGTACCACTTTAATTAACAATAATAAGTGAAGTTTTGTAACATAAAATTAGAGCAGCTAAATTTCCTGCAACGAAAACCGCCTATGTCACTGAGAATATTTAATATATTTTGAAATAAGTTCAAAACTTTTGTATATTTTTTCTTTTTTTGCAAATCATAAGTAAAGTGTATGAAAAGCAAAGCTTAATCAAAGGGAAACACTGCTTTATATGTATTAATAAGAGAAATATACAAATTTTTATTTCTACAGGAAAAACCAACTAAGTTTGCTACTATTTTTTTTAAATCGTAGTTTTATCGGAAATTAAATACAGCCTGGACATTTTTTACGATTAAGTATTAAACAAGACAATACTGGCTGTAGAATGCTGTATACAAATAGTAATTTTTTTCATGTTTTAATATGAAATCGTACCTTCAAACATTAAAATCGCAATATCTCAAAATCACTTTTTTGCACATAGTCGGTATTTGCAGTAAGGGGACGATATGTTCATTGTAATATGCCTACTTGAAAAATAAATATTTCATTTAAAACAGAAAACTGATTAATACTATTGTAATATTAGTAAAGATCGTTATCAAGGTGCACTTTTCGTGGCAAATGGTACGGTTGGCAAAAAAAAAACAAATACAATTATACTTTAAATACATATTCACTTTGTTCTTAACTACAAAATAAATGCTTTCCTTCTTAAGATTACACCTCTACGGTACAGTCAAGTGCCGAAAGTGTTATACGTTGTGTTAAGTGTGTGTGTTATACGTATCGAAATAATCGTCTCATAAATATGGTACTACGCTCTTATTACACCGGACTAAGATGCTATAGGACATATTTTTGAGTAAGATGTGTACACCCATATTTTTACACTTGACTGTACAAAGCTTTTTCCAACCAACTATATATTTTTAAAACAAAATACGTCACATTATGTCGTAAAAATACATTACGCGAAGTGTATTATTGAATATAATGATAATGAGATATTCGATAGAATCGAGTTGTGCCTAAGAGGCCACAGTACTGGCTGTTGAAGGAATACTGTCATATTTTGTATTTGGTATATCAACCGATTCTTTGATATGTTTGTTTACGTTTTGTAAGTCAGTCGGTCAATAACAGTTCTCATGTAAACATTGAATAAATTCCTGGTGTACACTTTCTTGGTTTCCTTGTGCTATAGATCTCTGCTATATAGTGTTAGACCTGTGGGATATCCACCACAGTGGTTATGGTCCCTCGTACGATTCAAGAATAGTGTTAACGGTAAAAGGAAGAAATTTTCAGCGGAAATGAGTAATACTGTGAAAATTGACCAACTCAACGAGAGTAATTATGAGACGTGGAAGATCCAAGTAGAAGCAGTGTTAATAAAAAACGACGCCTGGGGATACGTTAATGGGAGTATCAAGAAGCCAGCTGGAGAAAGTGGAGAAGCCGAAGTAGCGAAATGGGAGACAGGAGATTCCAAAGCTAAGTCTGACCTAATTTTATCCATAACTCCGAGTGAATTGAGGAACCTGAGAGGTTGCAAGACATCGCGTGACGTATGGCTAAAGTTAAAGGATATTCATGCTTCCAAAGGACCTGCGAAAAAGGCTACACTGTTGAAAGAGTTGTTACTGCGTAAATTGGATGAAAACGGCGACTTGAGAGAACATGTTTTGAGATTTTTCGAAGTAATAAGCCAATTATCTGACATGGACATTGAAATTCCTGACGATTTGACATCTATAATGCTTCTGTATAGTTTACCGTCCAGTTTTGACAATTTTAGATGTGCAATAGAATCTAGAGATGCATTGCCAAAGCCAGACGCACTGAAAGTGAAGATTTTAGAAGAGGAACATTCCAGAAATCAGAAAGAATGTGTAGATAAGGCACTTCTTGTAAGAGGAAAGAGATCTTCTAAGCCAAAGAGTGGCATAGAGCAACGTCAACGCGCATGTGATGCCCCAGAGCAGGCTAGTTCGAAATTCAATTATAAATGTTTCAAATGCCATTTACACGGTCATAAAGCCTCGGATTGTACTCAAAAGAAGAAGGAACAACGTAATGATAGTGCAAAGTATGTGTCGAACTCAAGTGATTTACATGATGTTGATTCCAATTTTGTAACATTCAATTGTGTTTCAGATGCTAATGCTGTTGGGAACGAGAATGGAAATTGGATCGTTGACAGTGGGTGTACGTCACATTTGTGTAACGATGCAGATAAATTTGGTACTTCATTACTACCGTTGTCCGGTAAGCTAAATTTAGCAACGAATTCGAGCACAGACGTACAAGGTAAGGGGACAGTTAGATTTTCTTCATGTGATAATGGTTCTAAAACTGAAGTGCAATTGCCAAATACATTATTTGTTCCGGATTTGCGATGTAACCTGATTTCAGTAGCAAAAATTACCGATCAAGGTTATAGCATTACGTTTAACAAAAATATAGCTAGTGTTCAAGATAGCTATGGTAATACTAAACTGGTCGCAAATCGTAAAGGTAATTTATATTACGTCGAAGAACATTGTGGTGTAGTGTCAGCGATTTCTGAGCGAAAGGTTGACGTATGGTCGTGGCACGAACGTCTTGGTCATTTAAATGCGAAAGATCTTGTCCGAGTTTTAAATAAATCTGGCATGAATTTAAAGATGTCAGATGTAACTGAATTGTATGATTGTGACATTTGTGCGAAAGGAAAAATGAGTAGGTTGCCATTTTCTAGCTCGAGTGGGCCATGCGATGAGAAGTTAAAAATCATACATTCTGACGTCGTAGGACCCATGCAACACACGTCAATAAATGGAGCGAAATATTTCGTAACATTTATCGATGATCATACTAGATGGTGTGAAGTTTATTTTCTTAGCAAGAAAAGTGAAGTCTTCACTACGTTCAAGGTATTTAAAAATCACGTTGAGAACCTGTTCGGACGTAAAATAATTTATCTTCATACAGATAACGGAGGCGAATATTGTAATCGAGATTTCGACGAGTTCTTGAAAGAAGAAGGAATAGCGCGAAGATTGACAATTCCTGGAGTTCCTCAACAGAATTCGGTAGCCGAAAGGAAGAACAGGACCCTGGAAGAGATGGCGAGGTGCATGCTGATTTCATCAGGACTTTCCCCTGGTTTCTGGGCAGATGCTGTAGCAACAGCTTGCCACATAAGAAACCGTTGTCCAACGAGAAGTCTTGAAGGTGAGATACCCTATGAGAAATGGTTTGAACGACCTGTCAAGTTAGATTACTTACACAAGTTCGGATCTAAGGTACATGTCTTGGACAAGTCAAGCGGGAAAGATAAGTTTGCCCCAAGAAGCCTGGAAGGAATCTTCGTAGGATATCCTCGAGATCGCAAGGGTTACAGAATATGGATGCCAAAGCAAGGACAAGTTATCATGTCAAGAGATGTGAAATTTCACGAAGCAAAAAGTGAAGAAAGGGAGAACGTGAACATAAACGTTAAGATTGATCCATTTGAAATCGATAAGAAAAGATCGACAAATACTATAAATCAACCTTTATCGGTAGATGTAGAGTTCCATCCGACTCAGACAAGTGGAAATCCGGTAGAACAGATCTCCGATCACGAGGATGTGTACATAAGGTCATCGAGTGGTCGTAATCCTAAACCCGAGAGAGAAGAGGATATTCCTGTTGAAGCCCGTCAAATGACAGATGATCCAGGTACTGTCGCAGAACCATCACAACATGATCATCATCAAGATGAAGTTCATGTTGATGGGGGGAGGATAGTGAAGAGAGGTCCAGGGCGACCGCGGCTGGAAAGAGGTCATGTTGGGCGTCCTCGGAAGATATAGAACACAGTTATCGTAGAACCGGATCCTGTTATCGTAGAGCCAGAGGTTGTCGTAGAGCCAGAGATTATCGCAGAGCCTGTTATCGTAGAGCCAGAGGTTGTCGTAGAGCCAGAGATTATCGCAGAGCCAGAAGTTGCCATAGAACCAGAGGTTTCTGCGGAAGAAGGCTTTGAGTCAACTGAGGAGTATGGAGACTGCGAAGATTTCGTTGGAGTTGCCGAGATTAGTCTGAAAGAGGCCTTATCAGGTAACGAGCGAAAAGGATGGAAGGATGCAATAATGTCAGAAGTCAAAAGTTTAATTAAAAACGACACTTTTGATATCGTCAAGAAACCCATGGGCCGAAATGTCGTTGGTTGCCGATATATTTTAACGACGAAATTAAATATCGACAAGACTGAGAAGAAGAAAGCTAGACTGGTGGCGAAAGGCTTTAGCCAACGTTACGGCGTCGATTACCAGAAAACCTTTGCGCCAGTCGCTAGACTTGATTCAGTGAGATTATTAGTTGCACTTGCAGTGGAACTGGATCTTGAAATTCATCAGTTGGACATAAATACGGCATATTTAAATGGATTATTAGAAGAAGAGATATACATGAAAGTACCAGATCTTCTTGACGAATGTTTGCAAGATTTAACACGATTGGAGCAGCCAGGTTCATTCATATATGAAAGAGCTAGCAAGTTGTTATGCGACCTGAGGTCTGGAGGCAATGTATGCAAGCTCAAGAGGTCGCTGTACGGCCTGAAACAAGCTGGTAGACAGTGGAACATCAGACTGGATGAACAGCTGAAGTGCATGGGATTGCAAGTATCTTTAAATGAGCCATGCCTTTATTTTAAAAATATAGACTCGCAAACTAAACTCTTTGTATTAATATATGTGGATGACATACTCGTCGCATCGCAAAGAGGCGAATGCATCGAAAATTTCAAAAAGGAACTGGCCGAAAAGTTTGAATTGAAAGATTATGGCATTGCGAAGTATATGTTAGGCATAGAGTTTGACAGGTTTGACAATGGAATGAAATTGTCACAACAAAAATATATTGACGATTTATTAATTAAATTTAATATGGATAAATGTAAACCGATATCTACGCCTATGGAATTTAAGCAAAAGATAGAAAAACCGGTGAATAAGTGCAGTGCGCGTGAACAATACCCATATCGCGAAATTATAGGTTCGTTGATGTATCTTTCTACGGGAACGAGACCTGATATTACGAATACGGTGGCTGTATTGAGTCAATTCCTGGATTGCCCTAACGAGGAATGTTGGAATGCAGCAAAGCGTGTCTTGAGATACCTGAAGCATACGAAACAATATGGACTTATTTACAAAAAGACAGGTAAATCATTGCATGGTTATTCGGATGCTGATTGGGGAGGTTGTTTGATAGATAGGCGTTCTTATTCTGGTTATGTTTTTATGTTAGGAGCTGGTTGTGTAAGCTGGAGATCAGAAAAACAGAGATGTGTGAGCACTTCATCTTGTCAATCGGAGTATATAAGCTTGGCATCGGCAATGAAGGAAGCTATATACCTGAACAGTTTGCTTACTGAAATTGGGTTACGTAAGTATGCACCATTATCTTTACATGTAGATAATCAGGGGGCAATATGTCTTGCGAGCGATCCAATGTTTCATTCTCGGTCCAAACATATTGATATAAAGTATCACTTTGTGCGAAGTATATTAAAGGACAATAAGAGTATTGAGTTAAAGTACTTACCGACCGACTCAATGCTCGCCGACATATTAACGAAGGCTTTGCCTAGAGAAAAGCATTATACGTGCATGCGCGGTTTGGGCATTGCTTGTTAATTGTTTACATTTTTAATAGTTGTTCTTTGATATCACTTTGTTTGTATGTTTTATTGTGTTACAATTTATTTTGAATATGCACATTAAGGGGGCGTATTGAATATAATGATAATGAGATATTCGATAGAATCGAGTTGTGCCTAAGAGGCCACAGTACTGGCTGTTGAAGGAATACTGTCATATTTTGTATTTGGTATAGCAACCGATTCTTTGATATGTTTGTTTACGTTTTGTAAGTCAGTCGGTCAATAACAGTTCTCATGTAAACATTGAATAAATTCCTGGTGTACACTTTCTTGGTTTCCTTGTGCTATAGATCTCTGCTATATAGTGTTAGACCTGTGGGATATCCACCACATGTATAATATTATTTTAATCCAAATAATCAAATGCACTCTAGATACGACTATCTAGAATTGTTATTCAAGTAGCCAAATCTGTTGAAAAAACTTTAGTTATTTATTCAATGTAATTTAGATAAGTAATTATAAATATGTATATATTTCATAATTTGTTTTTGGATTTGGAAATTTGTATGTGGCTTTCACTTAGAATCGCGAGCTCTTTCAATTCTAATAGGAGAAAAGTGTCCCCAGATTTTTTTTTCCATTCCGTTACCATTTTTTCATACATTTTGTATGGCGGTAACGGAATGGAAGGTTCGAAAAAATGTATGGAAATCTTGGGACATTTTTTTTCTTAGGAGAATCGCAAGCTCTATCGATCCTGATAGGTCAGGATCGATAGAGCTTGCGATTCTGAGTATTAATCGCGTAAAAAATACCCATGTTACAAAATAAGTGGGGTGGACAACTTTGAAAAAAATGGCCCATATAATGTTTTAAATTATATAATATATTTGTTTTTTTGTCAACCATACGCTGCCACCGATACAGCACGCTGATAACGATCTTTAAATATAAGCTAAAAATTGGTGAACATTATTTTCGTTCGCCGCGACATCTATTGACAAGTAGCAGTACTGATAATTTACGCTAGTTGACGCGTAATTGTCGCTAGATGTCACTTAACTATGCCTATACAAATAACTCGCATTTACTGATGTATGGAGTTACAACTCTTCCCTTACTTATTCCTCTATGGTTTTAAGTGTGGAGTGCTACGTGGGTAGATATCTTAATAAATGATAATTTCATAATTTAAAAAAAAAAAATATTCCACATAATAAACAATAAAATTTTTCCTAAACGGCAACAACAGGAACAAATTGACATTTCCAGAACACAATACAAATTTCTAAAGCCACGCATACAAATGCGTAATTGAGTTCGCATCAAATTATAAATGAAGTCGAGTTTTGTTGTCAAGTCGGGCTGCCGTAATCTGCGCTGAGCGGCATTTCGCTTGTCTGAAATGGTCGGTGCCATGTGCCATCCGATCAAACATTATTTTAAATCAAAACAGTTTAGGCTGCGGCACAACAAACATGTTTTGGAGGTGTTTTGTAAACAAAGTCTTTGAAATTACCGCAACTTTGTATTTTTTGTTTATTTTCCAAATTTTAAATACAAATATGAAATATAAAATTAATTTGTCAACTAAATATCGGCACTACTTTGAAAAAAACTTGTATCTTCTTCAGTAAATGAAGAGAAAAATGTATTATGTATGGAATGCATATAAACTTACTACGTTTTGTATTTGAGGAGCAGTGTGAGATTAAAGATTTTTTCAAAGTAGTGACGATATGCATGTACTCGTAGTTGGAAATAATTTTCTCAGTCGTAAAATTGTTCTGTCTGGTCTTCCATGTGCAAATTATGCGCGGTTTGTATTCATACGAATATAACCTTGTAATTATAACTGTAGCTAACACAAAGACTTTGTTAAATACACAAGTATTATAGACTCGTGATGCAGAAGTACGGAGAATATTTAATTTTAAACCAGCGCTATTATCATTACGTGAAACGTAGATTTAAAGCCCCTTTTGTTCCGAAACTTGAAGGCGCTCCAAAAACGCTTGAATCCTCTAGAACAATGAGTGGAGCCTACAGGTAATAAGGAAAGTGCTTCGCCGGGTTAAATTAAATATGAATGTTCCCACGTAACTGCTCTCTTTTTCTAGTCGAACATAATCCCTTGCTTTCATTCTATCCTCGTTTCATGTCCCTTTTACAGGGGTCTTTTATGGTCGCTACAACAATGATTATGGCAGCAAAGTACGCGCGTTTGTATCTTTCTTTGAAAGTTTTAGCACGTTGGCTCTTCTCATTCTCGGGCTTTAGAGTGGTACCAAAATAATATATGAATACTGTGTTGGATAAAATAAGAAGTTTCATCCTAAGTTTGATTGTGTTATCCTATACACCTACCAGTAGGTACACTTACGGAACCGGATAACTTACTGTTATTTAACACACTTTAAGAATACACGTTAAACGTTCGTGATACATATTCAAATAATTAATTAAACTACTGTTGTACTCGCGTTATTTTATCGCTATTGCTGCGACATATTTCGGGTCAATTTGGTGGCCCCTCTTCAGGCATATAGGAGTTCACGCGGCGGCTAAACTCCGTGGACATTGGTCCAAATTGGCCCGAAACAAGTCGCAGCAATAGCGATATAATAACGTGAGATTTGCCATTTGACAAATTTAAGGCACGCATCAAGCGTTTTCACTTTGTTGTTATGTAAGGCGTACTACACTGTGAAGGATTTTATAGATGATAGGGATGCCTTTAAGGTGGTTGCTTGTCAATAGATGAATGAAGTCGTATATATATTTTCATTTCCTCTGCATTGTGTAATTAAGCATACTAGTGTTTAATTGACGTATGAGAACATATTCTCGTCTGATTATATTGTTTTTATTTAAGTTTAGTTGTGGACACTTGGAGACCTTATACATCTCCAAGATTATGTGTTTAATGTTTATCTTACTTTAATTTTATTGTATAAATCTATATTTCCTTCCTTTGTAACATACGAGCACAGAATATAGTGTCTTACAGCTATGTTTTATTATTTGAATATTTAATTTAGCCTGGCAGCTTGAACATGTCATGCACACTTAAAAGTCTTTGCTGCGGTGGCGTCGTTGATCGGGTCGCCACCTTCCCGAATAAAGGTTGAGGGAGGCGATGGCTGAGATACGCGTCATACTCGTGATCGGGTGCCGCCTGTGAAGACCGGTCTGTTTAAGCTTACTGGGGCTGTTATAACTTAGTAACTTTAATTCTAATTTTTATTAAATTAGGACACTTTGTTCGGTTGTCGTTTGTTTGCATTCTTTTAGTGAATATTTTATATATATGATTTTGACTCATGGAGACCATATACATCTAAGGAGAATTAGATTAAGTATACATTTTATCTTTAGTTGTGACATTTAGAGTCATTTGCACCTCTAAAGTAATTTTAGACTTTTTTTTTATTTGTTATTTTTATATTTAGTGTAGTTCTTGGTTGTAATTCAACATTTAGAGACCTTCTACATCTCTAATTAATTGTATAGAGTTAACTTTAGTTAGAACTTAGAATTAGTATATAATATTGGGTTGGTAAGAAAGTAATGAGCGAATCATAACCAATATTGTAATTTTTATTTAATTTATTATTTTAATCATTTATCAAAAATATAACGGCCTTCGTTATCTACTACTTGTCTCCATCGTTCTGGTAAAGAATGAATAGCATCGGCGAAGAAGTTCTTAGGTTTAGATTCAAAAAACTCAGCTATGTACTGTCGTAGATGGGCTTGATCATCGAACTTTTTTTCATTCAAGGCATTGCTTAGCGATCTGAACAATGCGTAATCCGTAGGTGCCAAGTCTGGAGAGTACGGTGGATGAGGTATCACTTTCCAACCTAGCTCTAATAGCTTTAGCCGAGTCACTTTTGCAATGTGTGGGCGAGCATTGTCGTGTAAGAAAAAAACTTTAGCATGCTGTGGACGATTCTGACAGATTTTTTGGTTTAAATTTTCAAGCTGATTACAGTATACTGATGCGGTAACAGTCATTCCACTTGGTAGGAGTTCCCAGTGAATAATACCATGAATATCCCACCAAACGGACAGCATAACTTTTTTCGGGTGAGGCTCTGTTTTTGGTGCCTCTATTCCTTTTTCGTTTGGAGCTAGCCACTGACGTTTGCGTGTGTGATTTATATATAAGACCCATTTTTCATCTCCAGTGATAAGATGGTCCAACCAGTTGAATGTGCGGCGAAAAGACAGAAGTTGTATGCAGATATCGGCACGGCGGTTTAGTTGATCTCTATCAAGTTCGTGCGGTATCCAAACACTGTATTTGTAGTTTTTTCCCAACTCGTGTAAATGTGTTTCTATGGTGACATGAGAGCAGCCTAACTCGGTAGCAAGAGTACGACTCGTTAGCCTCGGATCTCCTTCAATTAAGGTTTTTAATTTGGCTACATCAATCTTCACCGGTCGACCAGACTTAGGTTGATCTGATAATGAAAAGTCGCCACTACGAAACCGCTGGAACCATCGTTTCGCCGTGGCCTCAGACACAACTTCAGGAGCAACACGCTGACATATATTACGCACTGCTTCGGCGGCTGAATGGCCAGACTGAAATTCATATAGTAAGCAATGCCTTACATGCACTTTTAATTCGTCCATTTTCTTCCTTATATTAGCTCGGCGACAGCTAGTGAATGACTGACGAGAAACTGTGCGACTCGCCCTTTATATACTTTCGACCATAGAAGATTCTAGAACTCTCTCAAAAATTTTATGTGGAATTCAATCGATCGCTCATTACTTTCTTACCAACCCAATAGTATCAATTGTAATTTCAACTCAATTTTAAATATTTTCTAAATATGTACATGTGACGTGTAAAAGTGCCCCTGTGGCCTATTTGCTGAATAAAGTATTTTGATTTGATTTTGATTTGATTTGAGTACAACCGTAGATTCACTTTCATAATATTGGATATTTTGTTATTAAAAATAAAATAATAAATATTGGGGACACCTTACACAGATTAGCTGTGGGTGCTAAGCGACGATATACATACTTAAATAAATAAATACATACTTATATAGTTACATAGAAAACATTCATGACTCAGGAACAAATATTTGTGCTCATCACACAAATAAATGCCCTTACCGGGATTCGAACCCAGGACCGCGGCTTAGGGCCTGACAGGGTCACTACCGACTGAGCCAGACCGAGATTCATTGCAAACTTTGAATAGGATTGAGTATTGACCAGTCGGTTCTATAGAACACTGATAATTCAAAACTTGGATGCAATCCCGAAGTAACTCTTCATCAATAGTCCTTCATTGATCGTAGTTCGGTAACTTGGCGCTTGTTTCTATGTCATTTTAAATCATGCAGACAATACAGAACTGGCATAAGACTAATGAAAAGAGTCACTTTCATTTAATTTTGATATATATTGTAATAAATTTAGGATCACTAACATCCAATAAATATCACCATAAATATATCACAAGAATGTCATTTCTAGCTCACATAAAAAAGGTAGATGTTTGTCCAATTATAAGTAGTCACAGCTTACGAGTATCTTAGAACACACAATATCGGACCGGTAGGTCATCGGTCACCTTCTTAACTCGTTTACATTATTGATTTGACTACAGAACTAGAGCAAGTATACAGTGTGAACTCTTCTACTTTATCGTACCAACCCATTCTAACTACATATACGCATGTGAAGATGATGCTAATATAAGGTGCACTAAGTGGTTCGAAGTACTCCTTAGTGTTTAAGTTATATTTAGATTGTAGGAAAACCTGGACGTTTCCGTCCAGGTTTTCGCTTTCTGCTATTTAGCTTTCGCTATCTGCCTATAATAATCGATATTTTGCAAGCATATTAAAAATTAAATTTCCGAAATCTAGCACAATGACAATGACCCTAGTTAATTCCAAATACTAGTAAATCGAGCGTGCTTTATGGCGCAGGACACTCGAACAATAGAATGCAAAATTTGTTACCCCTCTCCTAAACAACATAAATTATGCAAACAGTGTCCATTACACACTTTATCTTTGAGACGCCGTTGATAGTAGATACTGTTACACGGAGATAAAACTTTAATGGAATTTAAGTTCCTAAACTTTGCTTTCTAAGCATTGTTTCTGAACAGATAATTTTAAGATCGCTATAAAGAAATCTGATGTATTCGTACTTTGAGTTTTGAGATAGCTAACAAATATGAAATTGTATGTAGGCTTGCCAGATCGAATTACCCGATTATCGGGGAAAAAAATTTTTTTTTCGGGATTTCAGGTCTCAAGTCGGGAAAAGAAAAAAAAACCGGCCAAGTGCGAGTTGTACTCGCGTAGCAAGGGTTCCGTACACTACAAGGGCTTAAGCGCCTCCTTTTTAGTAGGAACTTAAGTCATTTTTGCGAATAATCGATATTTTGAACAAAACGAAACAGAAATGAATTTATGTGTAATATTAAAATGCGCTCACACAATTTCAAGATATTTGGTAACTCCTTGCAGCGGCAGTGAGTGAAATTCGTAATTTGACTTTTTTTCTTTTACGTCCGACTTCCGCTTTACTGTAGATTTCTAATAGGTTTTTCTGTAATCTATAGATTGCAAACTATCTCGTGTATTTTTCTGAAAATTTTACGCTTAGTAGTTTCGGAGATAAGGGTAAATATATATATAAATATCTGGGCGACCGAGCTTCGCTCGGTTCTATTTTAATATATCACATCTTTAGATAAAAAAAAACTTTTATAAATACAAAAACAAAAAAAAAAGACAAAAAACAAAAACTTAATTTCTGGCCGGGATTCGAAACCCCGACACGTAGGTGTCGGTGATCGTAGGATCTATCTGCGTACATTAGACCGACCTCGTACGACTGAGCTAAGCGGAATCGATGCGCGCGCGGCGAAATTAAGGACCATATTTTACGTTTACAAACGCGAAAGAAAAACTCATGAAAACTCGAAAATTCGCGTTTTCCGGGATCTAAGGCTACGCTAGATCGATTTTTCACCCCCGAAAACCCCCACATAACAAATTTCAGCGAAATCGTTAGAGCGGTTTCCGAGATCGTCGGTATATATAAATAAATAAATAAATAAATAAATAAATAAATATACAAGAATTGCTCGTTTAATAGTATAAGATTATACAAGTAAAAAAAGTTCTATGAGCAGGAGGTGTGCCTCAAATGTCATAATACAAACTTTTAAAGTATATTCTTTAAACATAATTACGTTCCTTATATATTTATATTTTGAATAACAATAAAAATCTTATCTTATGGACTAATTCGTAACTAATTTGACAAATTCAGAGTGCGTTTTCTTGGATAATTTCTAGTTTACTTCGTATTATACCATATCTGAAAGGTAATTTCTTTACGATTCCTGTGAAACAATGAAAATGTAGACGTGTCTCCAAACATCTACTTTACCAAGAATTAAGTTGATGCGGTATTAGTTACCTGGCATTGGTTACTTTTGGATAGAGAAATCTACAGCAAAAAATGCTGAAAGAATGCTCTCGAGTACGGGACGAAAGGCTTGATTTAACGAAGTCCCACAGTATTGACCCATTAACCGGTATAGAATGTAGTGTCCAAGAAATTCGTTCATTGAAATGACACCCACGATGAGCAACCAAAATATTTTAAAAAACGTACCGCGTACGGTACTTGCTTTACGGTCGTTCCAGAAAAATAATTTAGCTTGATTCTAGTTTGAAATTTGAAATTTTAGAGTATTTCGAAAAATCGGGACATTTTCTAATTTGTCGGGATTCGGGAACACATGTTAAAAATCGGGAGAATCCCGCCGAATCCCGACCGTCTGGCAACCCTAATTGTATGCCAGGCGGTATGTGATGATGATGATACATTAAGTATATGAATGTTAACATAATTTTTCTCGATTTTCAGTGTGGGTTTATTAAATAAGCAAGCGGAAGCATGGCGGCCAGCATCTGCTATATATGGATGTGCTCAAACGGCACCTGAACGCTTGCAGCATCAACCCTGAGCAAAGACAGACCGAAGCCTTCCTACGTATAATTATACATACAATACCTCTGGCCAACTCTATTGTAGCACTTGCCAAAGTCTTTAAGACAAAGTTCGGCCTGGCCAGCCATATTAGAGCCCATAAAAGGCGTAATCCATAGTTGCTGAGGTCGCCGTCACCGAAATCGGCGAGGAGGACTATATTAAATAAGAAAATTAAAATAGTTTTGGCATACAGCTATTTAAGAGTACAATAACAACTTTTATCCACGTATTGCTCAAATGTTATGAATGTCAATCGTATGAATATACGCGTAGTTTATTACAAACAAGCAGACATGTACTCGTACTTGTACCTAGACAGTACAGACTAAACGGCGGGGCACTTTGTTTAACATATTTCACTGTAAATGGCATCAAACAAACCAAAACAACCAAAATCACATCTAGCAAGACAGTTAAACTTCGCGCACTGATGAATGGGCAAATGGTTCTCTAATTGAATATTAAATGCGGCTGCCTACAGAATGGCCAGATAGATAGATGACGCGGGTGTATATCGCCTTGTTTCGCTCCAAAAGTGGTCCAGTGAGATCCGAAATTTAATATCAGCGTCCGACCGACGGCAATATGTTTTGTTACAGAAACCAAAACCGAAACTAATCAAAATATTTTCAGGTTTTGTAACACTATTAACTAATAGAGTACCATAATTATGCATATGTGCCCACAGAACATACGTGCCATATGTTACCAGTTGACACATAATGGCACTCTAGTTAATAGTTGAAAATGTGGAAACGTTTACCTATTCATACTAAAAAAAAAATATTGTGATTAGTTGAATTCCCCTCCTGTGGAAATTGTCCCAGTGCGGTGCAATTAATACATTTCGTTGCAACCAAAAGGTTTGGTATTTTTGTGCCGGACACGAATCTTCGTCCGAAATTTGTGTCTTCTGCTGAAACTGAAACCGAATGTGAAACTTTGGTTCAGACACTAAGCTGCAAAAGTAAGGGATTATCTGCTTCGTTGAGGTCAATTTACTCGTTCGTTATTAAAACTCTTTATGGAGCTCATGGCTGGATGGAGAGAATATTAAGGGAAAGTATGCTAAAAAGTGAAAAATGAACGAAGACTTCAGTCAAAATAAAAAAAATACAATGGAATAAGGATGCATTTGGCTCATTAAGTTCTTTATTGACTATTATTATTAGTCTAGCCAGTAAATATGTATCTCTTTACTTGTGTAAGATCATCAATATTTATTTAGATAAAAGTATTACAATTTATAAGTACCCTATTATAGACAATATTATATTTTTATTACCATTTACTTTTAGATTGGGGTGCCTAATTATAAATAATAAGTTTGAAGGACTTTTCAGACCCACATTTTCTAAGTAATATTCATTCATATTACGAGTACTAGTCCCAAATCCGGAGCGGGCTTGTTTTATGAACAAACTTCGGGTTGTTTTTAAATCTCGGACAATAACCTCGACGACGTGAATTGGTCTAAAGTAAGATTTTCTTACATGCATTGTTTCAGTTCTTACCTTTAACCTATTCAACTGTGTGTAACTGCTTAATCTACTATACTCGTCAGACGTCAGTCAAAAAAATCATTGTAAAAACAAAAAAATGTATTTTTGTCAAGATATATTTTTTATATTCGTTATGTTTTCAGTAAAAAAAGTCGCCGTCAATGGAACTTCCAAACAATGTAAACAAACGGCATCACATGGTTTTGTCACTGTTTCTCCTTGAATTCTCACACTACCTCATTAAACACCACTGAAACCATACATTACTGAAACGGTCCTATTATCGTAACATGCAAAACCTTATATTAATAACTTAATCTGGAGATTTCATTAAAAACTTGAAATGGTTTAAAAGTTAGGTTATTATGACGAAAGAAAAATGACGTTATTGTTTCTTTTAAGTTCTACAATTGTCTATAATGGATAGTGCTGGGATGGGACTAAAGTTGCCGATATTGTAAAGCCAACGCTACCCAACTCACGCTCTATACCAACATTGTTTAGGTAGGTAAAAAAATAAAAAAATGACGGTACTGATGGTTTCAATATTATTTTACTCGTTAACTGCTTTTCTTAGCATGTACGCATGCCGATGCCGCGAACGCGAATGTGGATTTTTCTGCATATCGAATATCGCGCGAGTGTGGAGAGTGCTTTAATTTACGTTTGGACATTATTTGACAAAGTATTTTCGCATCACTAAGAAATTCATCATTCAGAGACAATTTCAAAATGGCGGTTTGTTTACATTGTTTAGAAGTTCCATTGACGGCGACTTTTATCAAATCATTTAGTATTTCAAGTTAAAAGCCTCTATTTGTATGTCACTTACCAGGAATGCTGAAATTCTCATTTCACATAAACCACCTTGACGAAGAACGAAGAGCTATTTCTATGGTCCGTTTCAAGAAATGCGGACCGCAACGTGATATCACGACGTATTATCGAGTATCGACTAATGAGAATTACTTCTAATTAAGCTCCGCTTGTTAAAGGCAAGCGATCATCATCGTTGTTCTGCGTCCTGGGTATATAGCCAAATTCACGAACGCTTTCGATAATATTCTTATCGTAGCTATCTTTATCGCTCGTCTAGCGTCTAGCGTAAAAGATTGACATTTCGGCTAGTCCAGTTACTTCTTTATCCTGAAACATGGTAGCATGGTACCTTTGCTTTGCCCCTTGTAAAACAAATAACTAATCTAAATAAAACTTTACCAAAACAACTTACCAGACAATAGTCAGCCTACCCTTATTTCACTAGAATTTACTTTTATCATTGTCGGATAAAATATAACTCTGAGGTTTAGGCTAAAATATCGAAACACAGAGAGGGGCCAAATGTAACAATATCGTTTCGTGTCGCTTGCTCGTTCGAAAATAATTTACTACAAAATCATACTTCGGTATACAGTGGAATATAATAGTCCGCCAACTCTAAAGTGGACGGTTCATACATAATAAACAAATGGGCGCACTATTAATTGAATAACCTTTTGAAAGCTATCCGTAGAGCTTAAACTTTTCGCCATCCGTAATAGGATTAAAGTGAAAATTGGACATATTTCGAGTGAGTAAAATGCTTTGTGAACTAATCTGTAGGTAGTTTTGGCGACAAGTGATTATAAACTGTTCCAAACTTCGATGAAGTTAACTAAATTCCGAGAATTAGGCAACCGTAATCCGCTTCGAAGTGTCTGCGTATAAAGATTAAAGTTATCAGTGTTGTATAAGCTTGTTTAGTTAAGGTCGCCTAATAAGAGTATACAATTTAGCTAATAGTTAATATTACATCTAAGCACAGAATCTATCTGAAAGTTTCTCTCCTCACTCTATGAGGGATCTAGTAAGTTGCTTTGTTATAAGCTTGAATGGGTTTTTGATGAGATGAGTGTTGCATTTTGCACGCCTGTAACTGGGTAATACGTACACTGTGTGTACAGCTATCTTGTACTTACTAGCTTCATCATTTTAACTACACAAATGCGATTAATGCGAATAAATTGTTTGTACCACCGTAAACAAAAGTTTGTATTTAAAAATGAGTAGACCGTCTTGTTCATCAATAAAACTATCGAATAAACGAGAAAAATGCAAACGCAGGGCATCCTGTAGGTACACCTATGAACTGGCCCACTATACTCGTCCTGTCTATACGAATAGGCCTGTTTATACGAAGTAATTTATAAATTTTATAATAAAACGAAATGGGTTTACTCGTTATCTGAATTGATGGATGTCTTTGTGTCTTTCTTTGAACAAATGTAGAAATCTTATTTACAACATTACTACGAATGGACTTGGGGTCAGTTTTAACCTACCCTGCTTAATCCACAATTACTTAATATGGTTTACAAGAGCAATAGTAATTGCCCTGGCAGTTGCTGGATCCAGTAGGCGACTTCCTTGGGTTTATATTATGTATAAATATTATTATCATTCATAGCCTTAGCTTACATTTATAATATTGCATGTGGCTTTCTATCAAAAATGGATCCTTAAATCCCTATACACACCGATCATAAAAACCGTTTGGGTATGAAACACCGCATATTAGATATTCGATATTATTCGCGCGGAACTCGTGGAAGTTGCCAAAAACTTTCTTACCCATTGTCACCTCTTTGGGGTGGAATTTCAATGTCCTTTCTAAATAGAATTTTATTATACTTATCATTGGGTACAATATTATTCTTCAACGTAATGTAAAGTTTGTTGTGGATGACAAAATTAAGGCTATAATGTGATTGCTGAGATATACGTAGCTTTTGATGATGGGTTGAATTTTAGACACGTCTTGTTTGAAATAAGTTAAAATGTTACATTGTGAAATAGGTAACTAAAATAAATCTGTTTAATATATTACCGCACTTGTGAGGTGAAAGGTCATATGTGAAAAGTCGTACGATACACGTGCGAATAAGTATTTCGCAACTCGTCTCGATTTAAAATACTCTCGACTTCGTTCGTGTTAATCGTATTTCTTCTTTATCGCACTTGTATCGTAATGGACTATTACAGCATTGGCAACTAATTATATTTTTTTCTACTCCCGAACTGTTATTCGTCATTTACAGGGTCGTGCATAGATCTTTAAAACCCTACATAAGTCTATTCCCCAAAAACAGCGTCCGCTGGCTTTCCGCGCATGCGCGCAGTATCGAAAAAACTGAAAACGCATTGTTTGGCTTTGTAACCATGTCAACGCATTGTTATAACGATACTGCGCGCGTGCGCGGGAAGGCTTTGGGCAGCTGAGCTGACAGTGCAAACCTTTGCGTCAAAAGACAGGAAACAGTGTGAATTTCACGAAAGTTATTCAAGCAAACTATTAAAACCTAAGTGCATGGTCGTAGAAAAAGTATTGTATGCAACGGTGTTTAACTGAGTCAAAAAATACTCGTGGCGTCTTTATTAACAATTTTCGGCTTCGCCTTAAATTGTTATCCACGCCACTCGTCTTTTCTTACCTCTTTTAAACGCCTGTTGCATAATAGTACATTTCGTTATAAGTGCGAGAAGTGACAATTCAATCTTTGAAGCTTTTAAACTTGCGTTCATATTTTCGATTTTGCTATCCATCCAACAGTTTATTTTTTTTCATTCTGTGCCATAAAAACATAAACATTTATGATTTGGGACGATTGTTTAATATATACCTACATTCTAATTCAATCGATTCAATTATGCCTCGAAGTATTGCAAATAACATAAAATAATTATCACAAGTCGCGTAACATATTAAGGTTTTTGACCGTGCTCTTGCGTTAAGTTGGTAAGACGCCACTACTTTAAATGACAGACGACGCGTTTCGTTCCATTTCACGTTCAGTTTACACGACTAACCATTTATACCCTTATGATGACATGGTTTCACGCGTCTAAGGGCCGGTTGTACCAAACCGTCTGTCACCGTTAAAGCGTTCGTTAAATTTTATTGTATGGGAAGTTCCATAGATGTCTGCTTCGTGACGATGATGTGTCTGTCAAATGTGGTTGATGCAACTGGCCCTAAATATAATAGAAAAATTTTCTTTAAAATAACGTACTTACCTATAAACTATAAATAATGGAAGTACTTCAATGGAAAAGGGTAGGATGAAAATGTAGTTACTCGTAATTTAAAAACGTTCCCATGAAAGCGTTTTCTATTTTTGTGGATACCGGATATTGCAAAACGCTTTATGATGTGAATAGTAAGAGGATCTGGGGGCGTGCACGGCAGTGCCCCCGCCAAGTCGAGCAAAAAGAGGCACGGCCGTACCATCCTTTTCTCGAAGCATTTCAGACCATTTTCAACCCCCTGTTACTCCGTTCTGGATAAAACTAGAAGCCTCAATTTTCAGCACCCAAGTAGTCATTATATAAACACGGTATATTCCAAATTTTATTAAATTTAAACCAATAGTTTAGGAATAATTACTAGCCAAAGTTTCTTAGTTTTGTCACTCACTGACTGACTGACACACGATCATCAATGATAATAAGACACTTCTAGTACACTTGGAAGCTTCAAATTTAGAATACAGTAAGTGTTTAGTGTATATGTCGCAGTAAGATAGATAAAACCGTTATATAGTTATAACCCTAGGAATATAATTATACGTCGTAACATAGTTAAACGAAAGCGATTAATTGCTATCTTACTAGGAATATAACTATAATACGTTACTAGTTTAGTCATATAGTTATATGACTGGATTCAGTCTAGTGAAATGATTGTAGGTAGGAGTGCGACGGTGCGGCAGAGGTATAGTTATAACCCTAGGGATATAATTATATGCCGTAACATAGCTAAACAAAAGCGATTCATAACCATCTTACTAGGAATATAATTATATCACTGGATTAAACTTAATCTAGGGATATAATTATAATACGTCTCTAAGTGGGACTGGAACCGGAAGTCCCGGTTCTTTATAGTTCTATACCAAAAAAAAAACAAAAGGAACCCTTATGTCGCGACTCTGTCCATCCGTCTGTGTGTTTAGAGAGAATATAGTCCTGCGGCGCTGGCTATATTTTGGGCCCTAAGTTAAAAAAATATTAAAGTCGATTTTGTTTTCGTTTATAAATACATTGATAACATATAAATTTAACATTTCGTTTTGGGTCACATTCCTAGGGTGCTTTTTTAGTAATTTGGTAATTTGTGGTTATAATTTTTAATTTGACCTAATGTGGTAAAAAAAATATTCGAGAGAAAAAATGTAACTGTATTGCATTTAGAATGATATTTTTAGCGTGTATACGTAGTTTGGGTCAATTTACTCGAGTGCTATATGACAATTTGTCATACCTAGCGAAACAGACACAAAAAAATATTCATGTTAAAAAAAATAAGAAACGTCGCATTGCCTCCTTTAAATATATCAATAAACTGAAATTGTGTTTTCCTACTCCAGTGCTTGATAAAATTTGCGATAATTTAGCAAAAATAGGTTTTTACCATTCCAAAAAATATTAAAGTTACTAGAGTTCTTATCTTATTAACTAAAAAGACAAGATAAATAAGATACGTGAATTTGGGTAAGTTTAATAGAATGCTTCGAAAAATAATACGGTATTAATATTTGCGTTCGATCAAGTCAAGCGAGCGCAGTGACGCGGGTAGTGTAGGTATTATGATACCGACCGCGCGGCCGTGGCGCGGCAGCGGGGAAGGGCAATGACCTCTCTCGACATTCGACAAACCGCATGTTGTGTACAAAACGCCAAAATTTATTTCAACTGTGCGCATCACGCTATTTAATGCTAAGCCTGAAAGGGTTGTATTTGATAAGACTACTAGAGTAACAATTTTAACTTAATATACCTATTTTCCACATGCGTCAGTAAATAATTTTATTTATAAATAATAAATTTAGTATACATCGTGGAATCTACTACTACTACTGCCAAATAAAATAATGCGATTTATCATCTAAGTACTTTAGACTTATATTTAAGCGTGTCACTCACTATGCAGGTAGCTGAGCGCTTATCTTTCAATATGAATCCACATACATAAAATATATATAATTCAATGAGCTAACACACGCGCCGCCGATTATTCATATTTTATTTTGAAGTACATGTGGGGATCGACGTTGGTATGAGATCATATTATATCGTAAAATGGTGAGGAATTTATATGTAGAAAATACAGGATTATAAAGCAAAATACAGGATGTACTTTTTATAACCGGCAATATTTAACGTGGTGAAGTCATATAACTGATATCGAATACAAAACACTAAACGCCCAATGGACTTGCCTCGCGTGACGTCACGTAGTGTTTTTAGGGTTCCGTAGTCAACTAGGAACCCTTATAGTTTCGCCATGTCTGTCTGTCCGTCCGTCCGTCCGTCCGCGGATAATCTCAGTAACCGTAAGCACTAGAAAGCTGAAATTTGGTACCAATATGTATATCAATCACGCCAACAAAGTGCAAAAATAAAAAATGGAAAAAAATGTTTTGTTAGGGTACCCCCCCCTACATGTAAAGTGGGGGCTGATATTTTTTTTCATTCCAACCCCAACGTGTGATATATTGTTAGATAGGTATTTAAAAATGAATAAGGGTTTACTAAGATCGTTTTTTGATAATATTAATATTTTCGGAAATAATCGCTCCTAAAGGAAAAAAAGTGCGTCCCCCCCCCCCCCCTCTAACTTTTGAACCATATGTTTAAAAAATATGAAAAAAAAATTTATAAAGACTTTCTAGGAAAATTGTTTTGAACTTGATAGGTTCAGTAGTTTTTGAGAAAAATACGAAAAACTACGGAACCCTACACTGAGCGTGGCCCGCCAAGTGTGAAGGCCCGATCTTTCCTCAAATTACTATTAAGCCAATCTTATCCTATCCTACCTGTCGTTAAAACAAAGATGAAATAAAATAACTTAATTCTTTGCATGTTAATTTGGTTAAATATAACTTATATATTTTCTTTAAGAATATCATATACTTACTTTTAAATGAGCAATTCTTGTATATTCATTTATTTATCAATTCTATATTCTATTCTATTTTTCTATATATAATATAAAGCTGCAACCCGACTGACATTTTTCCGAAAATAGCCAGGAGATTTTGCAGGTGGCAGTATTTGGTGTGGCTGTGGTAGTATAGAGGTTGATCTTGCGACCCCGGAAAAATCCGACCGTCGGTCTGCCGGTTCCGGGTAAAAAAATGTTGAACGGTCTGGCCAAACGGCAGGAGATAGCCGGGGGGTGCTCGACCAAAATGTCATAGAGGACCCTGGGCAGTTTTTGACGCCGCCATTTTTTTTTTCAAAATGGCCGACTTTTTTTTGAAGATTTTTCAAGTTTGTCGTAGAGTGCTCAAATTTTTGTTGTAGAATCTCCAAGAGGCCTTGATTGGAATGAAATCAAAAAAATTGAAAAATACTACAAATGTGAGAAAACTGGCCACTTTTGTTTTGTATGGCAACTTTTAAACGGTAAGAGATAGCCGGGGCTGCTCGACCAAATGTCATACAGGGTTTTAAGTAGAAAAAAGTTTCATTAAAAAAATCAATATGGCTGACTTTTTTTTTGAAAAATTTCAAAATGGTCCTAGCGCGCTAAGATTTGTCACACGGGTGGACGGCCACCCGAAGATTAGCTTCGCTGAAATTTGTTATGTAGGGGTTCTCGGGGTTGGAAAATCGATCTAGCGTAGCCTTAGGTCCCGGAAAACGGCGAATTATGGAGTTTTAATGAGTTTTTCTTTCGCGTTAGTAAACGTTAAATATAGTCGATAATTTCGCCCCGCGCACATCGGCTGCGCTTAGCTCAGTCGTACGAGGTCGGTCTAATGTTCGCAGACAGATTGCAGGTGTCAGGGTTTCGAATCCCGGCCAGAAATTAAGTTTTAATTTTTTGTTTTGTTTTTTTTTTTGTTCTTGTATTTATAAGCTTTTTTTTTTCTAAAGACGTGATATAATAAAATAGAACCGAGCGAAGCTCGGTCGTCCAGATGTTTTAGGATATTATTTATTGATTGGCTGCAAGAAATGCCTAGGAGTATTGGCCGAACGGTAATTAACAAAAATTACACAGTCAAAAGGTTAATTGTCATTAACCATTAAAAATTAATGAACGCCAATTGTCATTCTAGTAGAACTCAGGTTTGGTACAATATAGAGATTATATAAAGACACGCTGTTTTGGTACGACTCATCATGATAAGCGCTTGGGAAAGTAGTACCTAAGCTTTAGCTCATGCTGAACCCTGAGTCCTGTTAGCGTAGCCAGCGTTTTTGGGTATCTCTTTATGATATCACTGCATGATTTGTTTTGTTGATTTTTACGCTGGGTGACGTTTGCTCTTAACGCGGTTGTACAAAATGGCCGAGGCGATGCCAGTCACGGAGGCCTGAAAACTGTCACGACTTCGAAACTAGTCTCCAAAGTACTATATAAAAAGTTTTCACAAAACAACAGTTAAAGCTTTTGAAATGGTTGATACTGTAGGTATCTCGAAAATAATAGATACATCATTTCCTTATTGAGGAATTATACTATGAAATAATAAAATCATCCCCTATCAAAAATAAACACGCCAGTGTTAAAGCCTGTTAAAGGTATGGCAAAAACCATCGTTTTGAACTATGATTTTAATATATATCCATAATTTTAAACAGGCCTATCACAGCTCTCGTTAAATATTACTTAGATACGAGAGACTAATACGATTGGTCGGCCGAAGGCAAGACAACTCATTGTGATTCGCTGAGACGCTGCTGCAAAAGAATACAAATAGATAAACCTTTTCATTAAACTTAACTATCTTATAATTTAATCTGGGGGCACGGCAGTACCCCCGCCAAGTCGAGCACGAAGCCAACACTGCCGTACCATCCTTTACTGGAACCATTTCGCCGCATTTTCAGGCCCCTATTTGAGAACCTCTGGATAAGACCGGAACGCAGAAATTTTCGTCGTCTAGTAAGCTATAATAACATACTTAAAACTCAAAATTGCAAGTCTGTACGTCGCAACACGGGTGGATAGCCGCCCCAAGATTAGTATACAAAAAGAAAGTTTCTAAAAATTCAAAATGGCTGCCTTTGAACGCCAATTGAAATTTGTATGGAGGTTTTTTTTAATCGCCATAGCTCCGTAACGGTAGGAAAAAGGTTAAAGTGCTTGAACTAATGTTGTACAGTTATCTTAGGTCCATCGAATGGCATTTACAAAATTTCAAAATGGCCGACTTTGAATTTTTTTTTTTATCTTCGGTCCGAGCGCGGTAAAATTTGGCAGGTGGTAAAAACGGGGGCCAAAAATAGGAATGAGAATTTTTTTTTGGAAAAGTCAAAAACGGCGGCGAGAGGGGACAAAGTCAAATTTCCCAAAATCAAAGTAGGTCATTTTGAAATTGTGTAGTTCAAGCTTTTTTGACCTTTTTCCTACCGTTACGGAGATATGGTTATTAAAAAAAATCTTCCATACAAATTTCAATTTGCCCACAAAGGCCGCCATTTGAAATTTTTCAATAATATTCTTTTTGAATACTAATCCGTCGGCCGTCCACTCGTGTGCCAAATCTCAGCGCGCTAGGACCATTTTGAAATTTAAAAAAAAGTCGGCCATTTTGAATTTTTTTTAATACAACTTTTTTTCTACTCCGAGATCTGTATGACATTTGGTCGAGCACCCCGGCTATCTCTTACGATTTAAAAGTTGCCATACAAAACAAAAGTAGCCAGTTTTCTCACATTTGTCGCATTTTTCAATTTTTTTTTATTTCATTCTAATCAAGGCTGCTTGGAGATTCTACGACCAAAATTAGAGTGCTCTACGACAAACTTGAAATATCGTCTAAAAAAGACGGTCATTTTGAAAAAAAAAATGGCAGCGTCAAAAACAACCCAGGGTCCTCTATGACATTTGGTCGAACACCCCTTGGCTATCTCCCGCCGTTTGGTCAGGCCGTCCAACATTTTTTTACCTGGAACAGGTAGACCGACGGTCGGATTTTTACAGGGTTGCAGGACAAATCTCTATACGGCCACACCAAACACTGCCACCGGCGGAACCTCCTTCTGGCTGTTTTTTGAAAAATGTCAGTCGTGTTGCAGCTTTATATTACACTAGCTTTTGCACGCGGCGTCGCTCGCGTTAGAAAGAGACAAAAAGTGGCCTATGTCACTCTCCATCCTTTCAACTATCTCCACTTTAAAAAATCACGTCAATTCGTCGCTCCGTTTTTCCGTGAAAGACGGAGAAACAAACAGACATACTTTCGCATTTATAATATTAGTATGGATAGATAAATGTAAGTAAAAAACTACATACATATTTTGATTACCATTTTTCTAAGGTAGGGTTAAATTCGAAACCAATTGAGGTAATGTCGAAAATCTGTAAAAAGGATACTAATGCCATATAATGAGAATAATTACAATAATGGCTACCGCAGTCTCACCACCTGTGTTTGCACACACGCGCGCGCACACAGACACATGCGGCGGGGGACTTTGTTTTATAAGGTGTACAGATATATTATGCCGCCGTGCGCTTCGTGTCCATTATAAATGAAAATTAAGGAAAATATAGGAAATAATATTCAAGTTACAATTTATTGTTTTTGGGTTTTGTATCCATTTGCATCCATAAATATTTCCCGTCATAAAAATTACACCCTGTATTGCGGAACTAAAAACTGAAATCAATAGTTACAATAATATAATCACGGTGTATGAATAGGAGTGCCGGATCGAATTAGGTACTTCAATATCGGGACAAAAGGTTCTGGAGTTTCGAGGATTTCGTAGGGAAATGTAAAATAATAGTGCATTAGGGTAATTCCGAAAGTCGTCTAATTACGAAAGTCACATAAAAATCACCATTATTTCCATCATATCAAGATTCCCTCTTCGGAATTACCAGAGCATTTTTGTCATTCGGAATTACCCTAATGCACCATAATAAAAATTTACGATAGTTTAGCTAGTTTACTTCGTTTATTTTAGATAGTAGACCTTTACGTGTTTTCGACATTTATAATTGGTCTGTTTTCGTTACTAATGTAATAAAGTTCTTAAGGTTACCTACTATGTATAAGTTTTAATTGGGAAGACTTACAAAAAAATCGGGAGAATCCCGCCAAAGCCCGACCCTCTGGCAATCTTAAATTATGTATGACTGCGCACGAGAAGTAGGTACCTACGCCTCGTGTCACAGCGCGGCGTCGCGTCAGCGGCATGCGCCAACCTGATTGGCTATCGGTTGCGCGCCACACAGCGCAAAAATTTAAAATACTACTCTATTGCGTTGCGTTTTATTCTGCCAAATATTGAAAACCCATGGATGAAAGTGACCCAAATTAAAAATGATGACTTGATATCATTTTATAATAATATAGACGTCAACTTATTAACATGAATTTTTTTTTCAGGCTTTGACAGGGTTTTTATTAAAAAAAATTTTTTTTTATATATAAGCAATGGATAAAATGTGACACACTTTAAGAAAATATATATATAATAATGTCCTGAATGGTATAAGACTTCACTTACCAACTCTAATATTTTGTTAGGTGTTTTAGGGCCAATATTAGACATTTTTGAAATATCATTAAACCCATGGATGAAAATGACCCAAAATGCATATGTACATCGGCAACCACGTTGTTTTTATATAGATACAAATAATTTCTTCTCGAATATTTCTTTGACTGAACACTGCTTAAAAATAGAAATACCTAAATTTCGAGCTAAGCAGGTACCTAGGACGACCCAAAATATTATTTTTATATTTGATCAATAGTCTAAAAACTATATGCAAAAAAGAAGCAACGTGAATATTATCGAAACCTCAAAAGCTATCGCTACCCGACTAATAAGCACATTGAATTGGAAATAATTAACAAATTCTTGCCCTAAATAATTCTTCACTGTGGTTTGTTTGTTTAACGCATATAATTATATCCCTAGGGTTATAACTATACCTCCGCCGCACCGCCACACTCCTGTCTACAATCATTTCACTAAACTGAATCCAGTCATATAATTATTTGACTAAACTAGTAACGTATTATAGTTATATTCCTAGTAAGATAGCAATAAATCGCTTTCGTTTAACTATGTTACGACATATAATTATATCCCTAGGGTTATAACTATATAACGGCTTTATCTATCTTACTGCGACATATAGATCACACAAAAAAAACCGGCCAAGTGCGAGTCGGACTCGCCCACCGAGGGTTCCGTACAAACTTTCTTTCAAACTACCTAGTAAAAATAATCTCATATTTTCATATAACTCTAATGACTTGACTAGAAGACAAAAGTATAGGCACTAATGAGTATTATAGTGTATAGCGCCATCTCCCGGTCAATTTGCTAACTAATTTGCGCGACCTGGTTTTTCAGGGATAATTCTTTATAATGTTAACCGATTTAAACAGTTTTTACTTTATTGGACAGAAGATAGTTTACGTAACATCTCGTATTAATTTGAAGTACGATATACATCCGCAAGGGTGGGTAAATTGAAAGTAAAAATCTGAAAAGTTTTTTGTGAATTAAAAAAAAAGTATTCAAAATACAAACACGATTATATTTTTCCTGTAATATATAGCATAAAACCAATGTTTACTAAAATTTTCATAATTTTTCGTTGGTAAACTTCGGAGATAAGGGGGGTGGAACGGTATTTTTTTTTACATTTTCCTTCAAAATTCTTTTTTTTCCACAACAAAAAAATTATAAAAAAATAGCTTATTTACGTTCAATTTGAGCTCTTTCCAACGATACCACACTTGACCTAGTAACTTGAAATTTACAGTTTGCCCCCCTTTCATTTTGGCCATTTTCTACAATTAAAAGTAATATATTCAAAAAAAATATACTTTCTATTTGTAGAGGTTTACAATGTTCACAACTATTCCAAATTTCAAGTTGATAGCATTAGTAGTTCTCGAGATATTTAGAAATGTGACAGACGGACAGAGTCGCACCATAAGGGTTCCTGTTGTACCTTTTTGGTACGGAACCCTAATTAAGAAATGTTGCAATTTCATTCCAGGTTTTTAGATACATCAACTGCATAAATAACAACTGCTTTGTAATCTCATATCAATATATGGGATTACCAAGTTATATTTGCAGTTGATTTGCAGTGAATACCTAAATCAGTGTACGTGTCTATGTAAAATAATAAGTTTATACAGGTGCCCTATGTGGTGATGGGTTAAAAATCTCACAACCCCATTTCCTCACATGGAAGTCGTAGAAGTCAACTATGGGATATGGATTCCATTGTG
Organism: Leguminivora glycinivorella; assembly: GCF_023078275.1. Classification (NCBI taxonomy): domain Eukaryota; kingdom Metazoa; phylum Arthropoda; class Insecta; order Lepidoptera; family Tortricidae; genus Leguminivora; species Leguminivora glycinivorella. The sequence continues at coordinate 14,817,171 of NC_062972.1, forward strand.
GTGTGTGCGAATAGGCTGACAACCCTTTAATAATTTGCCAATGGTGGCACTGAAAAGTGCAGTTTCGTGTGCTCTGCCTACCCTGTTTGGGAATACATATCTGTGTAAACGAAATTTTCAAACAATCAGTTTTCCTATATCACCAACCGCATAACTAACTTTGTAATCCCATATCAATATATAGGATTGCAAGGTTACATATGCAGTAATTACAGTGAATATATCAGTGTGTTGTAAAATAGAGGTACAATTAAATAATACGTACCTAAATATTATGTTTAAATGTGAAAAAACTTGTATGTTTCGTTAAGTCGTTATTAGTAGGTACAGTCGAGATCATAAATATGTGTACCTGTACGCGCCAGTTGACGGTACTGTCAGAATCCCAGGAATCCATAATACACCGGTCAAATCTTACATGAAAATCGGCTAAAAAAACAAAGTGTGATGTAAAGCTGGATTTTTGGTATGTTATTTAGAGTCCTTGGGGGAATGTAAGACTACATTTTGCAAGCAAAAAAAAAGTGTGCTAACTTCGTAATTTAAAAAAAAAAGGAAAAAAATCGGACATTTTTTGATCTTTATTTTTTTATTAAAAAACTATGCGTTTTTGGTCAAAAGTTGCTTTGTAATGTTGAAAGCGCATTAAATTTCAAACAGTTTGACATCTTTTTTATCAATGTCCGTCAAATAGTTTTCGAGATATGAAGCGTCAAAAAAGGTTAATTTTTGACGCATTTATAAAATGTAGCGTTTTGCCAATATTTTTAAACAAATATCTGCAAAATACTTCATGATAATGATATATATTGCAATATAACATTGTATAAAATTTATTTTGCTTTAGTTTTAGTGCAAATAAAGGTCAGTAAGACGAATAGTTACTTTGGTAAACAAAAAAAAATCTATAAATAGAGAAGCCAAGAGTCTGGTAGATTGGTTAAGGTAAAATAGTTTACGCTAAAAGTTTTAGGTTGAAAGTGCTATCTATTCGATCTTACTTTCTTTGATATCCGTTTATCTGAAAAAATTGTCTAAGCTAACTTTGCATCGATTTGACTATTACTAATGAAGAAATAAAATACAGTAAAATTTTGAAGTTTAGTAAATTAGAAAAATAAAACAGAATTAGTTACATTTTACTTTTCCTTTTTGAGGGTCCTGGTTCTGCATCTTGATGGCACAACTCCTGTAGTGATAGAAAGTCCACTTGAGTTGTATTTGACCACCAATTGCTGTGGAATAAACTACGGGAACGGAAAGCGCCCACGCCAATTATTAAGATACTGGAGAAGTGGTATTCCCAGCAGAAGAACGTAGTAAGATGGAAGTCAACTCTGTCCACAGCCAGCGGGCTAAACTGTGGCGTGAGACAAGGAGGCAGTATGTCTCCGGCTCTCTTCAGCGTGTACATGGATGGGCTGTCGCAGGCTTTGACCAGTACCGAGGTTGGCTGCTCCATCAATGGACAAATGATAAATCACATCGCATATGCAGACGATATGGTCCTACTAGCACCATCTGTGGGAGCTATGCGTAAGTTACTTGCAGAATGCGAGAGATACGCCAGCCAGCATAACATGAGATACAATCCGGACAAGTCTGAATTTATGCTCATGGAGGCAGCACATATGCCCACACATGTACCACCTCTTTTGCTTGATGGAGTTCAATTGCGGAGAGTACACGAAGTCAAATATCTTGGCCACATCTTGTTGTCCAGTTTAAAAGACCAGGAGGACATAGAAAGGCAGAGGCGAGCCACCGCAGTAAGGGCAAACATGTTGGCTAGAAGATTCGCCAAATGTAGTGACAGCGTTAAAAGACAGCTGTTCCTCAGTTTTTGTACAAGCGTGTATACTGTCGAGTAATGGTCCGACTACACCTGCGCGGCTGTGAGAGACCTGCGCGTGCAATACAACACATACTATGTACTGATATTTCGTTAAACGGAGAATACTATGATTCGGGCACGTCCACGACAACGCTCGTGAGATTACATCGATGTTATTGACCCTCAGTGATATGCTTTAAAAACCAGTCCGTACAAGAACAATTTCGGAACAATCTGATTCAATTACTTAATGAGGGTTTTCTACTCGTAAATATTTTTTTCCGCCAAGCGGCGATCCTGAGGTCTTTCTGACCGTAAACTTAACTTACTAAATAAATGTTGATTTGATATACGCAAATATGTGTCTGAGTAATACTTGAACAGCTCCCAAATAATAATAATTCGTTCTCCGCTACGCCTCCTGTAAATATATGTAAACTATCCCATTTGGCCATTACCATCCACCGATTATTTCTGATCCAGTTATACTAGACTTATGATATAATCCTATTTTTTTAAATAACTGGCACTCTTTTGGTCTTAAATGAAAGCTAGTGAAATTTTCTACATCTTTATTTTACAATTTATGTAATAGACTGAGTTGTTTTGCTGATATCTGTCTCAAAATATTAGCAAAACGAATATTTTTATAGAAAGGGGAAAAATGCTCTTTTTTTGACGCTTCATATCTCAAAAAAATATTGACGGACATTGATAAAAAAGATGTCAAACTGTTTGGAATTTAATGCGCTTTCAACATTACAAAGCAAGTTTTGACCAAAAATGCATATTTTTTTAATAAAACGGCAAAAACCAAAAAAAATCTGATTTTTTTACTTTTTTTTTTAAATTACGAAGTTAGCACATCATTTTTTTGCTTGCAAAATATAGTCCTACATTCCCCCAAGGACCCCAAATAACATACCAAAAATGCAGCTTTACATCACACTTTGTTTTTTTATTTCTCTTTTTGACCAGTGTATAAATAACTCACATACGTTTGTTGTTAACCATAGTCTTTAATGCACTGATTTTTGTACTTAATGCACTTACACGTGTTGAATAAATAATCTAGGTCGCGCGAGTGCGCATATTTGCGTAAAGGCATTGCTACAGTACATGCTATACCTACGCTGTACGATAGCTAGATCGTACATACTGCCACTTATAAAGCAAAACAACGAGAAGCAACCTAATAGTATGCAAAATTATAAACGTTAAATAAATGAGTAAAAACCATATGTCAATTTAACAAAGAAATGCTATAAAAATAGTAGTGAACACTGTAAAAGAAGGTAGATAAATGATTATGTTTCTTCATTTAAGTCCCTAAAGCTAACTTTTCGTCTCTGCTGCGGCGTCATTGGGATGTCTGAGAAGGACGTAGCACGCTGAGGCGCCGACGTGCTCGTCGTCGCAGGAGCGGCCGCAGGGGTCAGTGGTAGTACTGCTTGCAGTGGGGTGTCAGGTTGAGTAGGCGTCGACTTGCGTTTCAATTTGCAGATAGCAAGTATAATAGTTATGGTTGAAGTAATTCCCAATGCAATGTAGATTATGACGTAATGTGTGGTGTCATTTCTATCAAATGTGTCCAAATTTGCTTCTTTAATGGCCGTTAATTTCTGGCTTATGTCAAGAAATTCTTCGTTATGATCTTCTGTTAAAATAGGAACATCTTTCGGTAAGGATGTTTTTATTACGTCATTGATCGGTGATATTTTCGGAATTTCCATGTACAAGTCTTGCACAAACATTTGACTCTTGTAATCATGTTGTGAATGTATGACGAAGGATTTTCCTCTTATAGCGCACCCTGCAGGAATTGTGACCAAACCCGTGTCGATCAATGTCTCAGTGGATACGCCGTTATCACATATCACGCGTATTGGGTGCTCTTGGCAGTAGGAATACAGCCAGGTGTCTTGTGCATGTAATTTGATCCACCTGTCAGCGCATTTCTTGGCTGTCGCTTGGCAATAAGGTTTGTTATTGTTGTTTAATAACAATTGCATGTCACAAGTAGATTCACCGACTTTCATTGTGTATACAGGGTGATTTAAAGGACAGAACATTTTATCATTTTTGTGAGCGCTGCATGCGTGAATGTCAGTTTCTGTCATTGGAATTATGGTGTCTTTCTTGACGTTGATTGCAATGTATTTCGTTGCTGTTGAGATGTAAAGGGCGTTGTCTCCGTTTCTGCGTGGAAGGTCGATAATAGAGTCTAACTCGAACTGTTCACGGTTTAATAATGGTAGGCGTATCTCCATTATTAAGGTCTTTCGAGTCACTTTTACGTAGATATGGAGCAACCCGTACAGGTCTTCAGCGTTGTCAACTGGAATGGTGAGGTCATCCTGTATATGCCCCGATATCAGTTCTAACTGTTGTTGGAGTTGCATCGGGGGTAGTAAATGCACGTTTAATCGACCATGGTATATGTCAGTGACGGTGTCAACTAGGGTATCTTGAATTCTTCTTAAATTTGAGATGATGACATCCGCCGCTACCATAGACGAAAGTAGCGAGAACGAGTTCAGTAAACGTAAACTCGTGGATTGTGCTTGATTCACATCTTCGATTAGATTATGGACGGTTTTTGCAATTGAGTCAAATTGATTTCTCATGATAATCTCGTTGCGTTTGAGAATATTGTTGTGAGCTTCAAGTATGGATGTCTGGTTTTTGTACAAGTTGAAAATGTGATCTTCTCGCTTCGTAATTGTGTCAATATCCTTTTCATATTTTTCTGCAAATCGATCATCAAGTACGCCAAATAAGGTATTAGCTAAATAGCCGACTCCATTGGCTAGACCTCTTCGTTGGCGGTTTGTGTTAGGGTGACTTGTCAGCAAATCGTTGTAGTGACGCAGTTCATTTAACTCGTGTTCGAATTGTGCAATAATTGGAGCACATGTGTAGTCATTGTTGCATTTTGTTTTTATAAGTTGAATGTACTTTTCGATTGAACATATGCTATCCCAGTATGTCGTCATGTTGTAAAATGCGACCATTTTCCACTCGTCCTGTATGATCCTTATGTCTGCAATTTTGTCAAAATAAAGCGAGTTGTTGGTTTGTATCTTGTCAATATGGAGTGTCTGGGCGGTAGCCGGTAGCACACATGTCATGAATAACAGTAACATCGATGTTATAAAACATTGTTTATTGCCTCGTGCTCGTTTATGCGTTTTTGGTGGAACGGAGTCAGATTTCATGTCCGGGTCTATGGGACTGGTTTGTTCTGACTTTTGAATAGGCAACGGAGCTATTTTGACCACGGGTCTTTGGATTTCTCTTCCTTTTGTTTTTAGCGTAACAACACGGACGTATCCGTCCTTGCCGTGATGTACGTCTGTCACACGACCCATGGCCCACTTCGCGGGTGGTAAAAAGTCTTCCTTGACGAGCACGATGTCAGTTATATCTTTGTCAAACTCTTGCCGCTGTACTACTTTTGCCATAATATTGTATGCATTTTCAATTTCCTTAGTTGTCAAGTAGTTCGTGTATATAGGTTTGTTTTGCAAAACGCCTAGGGAGTCATGTTCGCCCGACGTAGCCGGCTGCGCATACGTCACGCGATGTCGTAGGTTTGTTATGAAACGTGATACGTAACATATGATTCGTACTATGCGGGACAGTGAGCTGTGTTTTTCCAATAAATCTTCAATAGTTGAAGATGTTGCCAGGACAAGACAGGTCTTCTTTTCTTGTTTGGCCTCACATTGGGGTAATGCAATTTTGTCAACATTGTCAGGAATTTCCCCTTTTATGAAGTGAGGCCCTTCCCACCATAGCGCGTGTGTTGTCAACTGAGTAGTAGAGATGCCTCGCGTCGCACAGTCTGCGGCGTTATTCTGCGAGCTTACATGTCTCCAGCATGTGTAGGGCATAATGTCAAGGATTTCGGTTACCCGATTGGCTACAAATGTCTTCCAGCGCGATGGGTTTCCTTTTAACCATCCCAATGTGACAAGTGAGTCACACCACCCGTAAATAGGTATGGATGCATTTGGCAGTGTTTTAAGGATCTTTGCCATTAGTTTAGATAATAGGAGAGCTCCCGAAAGTTCCAGTTTAGGCAATGTCAGTGGCTTCTTTTTCGGTGCAAGTTTCGTTTTCGAAGCAATGATTCTTGTCGTAATTTCTCCTCTGTCATTGATGGATTTAAGATAGATAACACATGCGTAGACCTTTTCCGAAGCGTCGCAAAAGCCATGGACTGCAAGCGCCTGTGTGGTGTCTCCGATCCATCGGGGTATTGTCAATTTGTCAATGTTGAGTAAGTCATCACGAATTCTGGACCATTCTTGCTGATACATTTTTTCAACTAATTTGCAATGGGTTAAGGTGAAAGAATGTGTAGCTGATTAAGCGTAGAGCAAGTAGAGCGACCGCTCTAGGCGCCAAATGGTAAGGGGGCCGCCAAAATCGTACAGCTACATGTAAAAAAAAAATCAAATAAAAAGTATTACTTAGATTGCGTGGGCGCGCACATATTCCAAAATAGCGAGAGGTGTCAGGAATTAATTCAGATATTGAAGTGGTTGTGGAACGATGTAACAAAATGTCGCAGTCTCACAGTGTACAACATTCATAAGGCGCTTGCTGCTGCTAAGGTGCCATGAAAGGAGGATTTTAGTCATTGACAAACCTTTGAAAGACAATACCTATTCTATTAAAATTGTATCAATTATGTGGTGTTGCCTTAAATTACATCAAATAAAGTTACGTAGTTACAAAGTTACGTCGTAATCCAAATAGTTAAAATACAGTCCGAAGTGGAGTTCTCCATAAAGCTAAAACCGCCAAAGGCGCAAAACGTCTCAGATAGTCAAAGGAGCGTAAGCGTGATGATGAACACACTAGGGAACCGAAGGGACCTACTAAAAAAAACACGGAAATGGGCATGCCGACAGAGTTACTGGACCTATAAGTATATTTGGCCTATGAAAGACAAGGGCTTTTATATAATCTCCCCCTTCCTCTCCCATAGCGGGTTGAGTCTTGATAAATTGAGTCAATAATAGGAAAAAAATTCGCGCTCGCTTCGCTCGCGTTCACTGGTTCCGCCAAATGTCTTTTATTTGTTGGACATAAAGAAATAAGTGCAAATGGTGAACAGAATGCATTTTTTACTTACATACTCGTACTTAGTCAAAATTTCGCGTTTGCTACGCTCACGGTCTTATTTAAAGTCGGGTTTCTGACTCTGTTATGTCGTAGGTACATGAACACGATATACCCTATCAGCCCCTGAGCCATATACCTCTATTAGGGCGTGTATGAGGAGGTTCAAATGTACAATATATATTATGCTTATAAATAGGAAAGAAGGAAAAAAGTTGAACTATCTACAGAGAGTCTACAAAAAGAAATGAGATCCCATCAAAAACAAAACTTGTAAAAACACCAAGTCTTCGCAACTCAGTTCTTCTGGCGTAAAAAGAGTTGAGATCCCTGTAATACCAAGTCGGTTAATTTATTCAGTCCCTACTTAAAGGACCTTCTGCCACAAGTTATTACGTAGTTTACCTATAGCTAACCTAATAACATATTACTCATAGCTATCATATCAATATGAAAAATATTTCATGTTTTAAAGAAAATGGACTGACTTGGCAATCGCATGAGTATACAATGTATCTCACAAGTTATCATATTACTTACAACGATGACAAAATTGTTTCATGCGATTGCCAAGTCAGTCCATTTTCTTTAAAACATGAAATATTTTTCATATTGATATGATAGCTATAAGTAATATGTTATTAGGTTAGCTATAGGTAAACTACGTAATAACTTGTGGCAGAAGGTCCTTTAAGTAGGGACTGAATAAATTAACCGACTTGGTATTACAGGGATCTCAACTCTTTTTACGCCAGAAGAACTGAGTTGCGAAGACTTGGTGTTTTTACAAGTTTTGTTTTTGATGGGATTATTTTATTTATAGGTACGTATGGAGATGTTAATAAACAGAAAACTAAGTTATCGTTACAACCTGACGCTTTAGTCATAAGTCATAGTATTACTCAAGTGTACACTGTACAGCTATGTTGTAGTCGTTAGTATAGCGTATACTGTAAAAGTACTTACCTATAATACTAACACAGAGCTGTAATAACATTAAATATTCGCGACACCGAGCACCTTCATAAATCAAACTATATTCTACTTGAAATAAAACCATAGAAAAAGTTTTAAATTTATTGTTACAGCCATTACAATACGCCGTGAAGTCTCACGAAAATTTTAGAGTTAAATCATACTTGAAACAATTCACATTATAAGAGCCTTGAACCTTGCCAAATTCACACAAAAATATTGATATTGCTTAATTTAGTACGGCTTAGAACATTTATTCTGGAACCATGACACAATTTCTTCCCAGGTGTAGGTGTCGGGCACAACTGAGGCACTAGCGAATGGATCATTTGGAGTATTTGTATTTGTGCTTCCCGAAAGTCCGCTTGAGGATGGATAACTATAAGATGGAATATCCAGTTTGAAATTTTTATCAAACTTCACACTGCCGTCTTGATTCCAAGTAAACCTTTGTGCTTGATTCTGCCATTTCACGATAACTGATGGGTATGGTTCCCCACTCTTCACGGTTCTAAACATGCAAGCAAAATCCAGTGGCGGTCTCTTCTCTGGAATAACTGATGTAGCTTCGATATTCACCTCGCTTAACACAGTCCTGCATTCCCCTAAGTGAGATAGGGATAGCACGATTAATAAGAGTAATACCTTCATCTTCTCACTACAGAGTGATACTGACAGACGTTAGTACGATATTGGGTGCAAATATTTATATAATATGAGATGCGTAAACATCATTAGATAAAGAGGGTCGGTAAAAGTCAAGTAAATGAGCTCATTTAGATAACGTACTATCGTATAGCATGAATAAACATCTCATTTTAGGTAGGACCTATGATAATTTTGGGTGAAATACAGCAAGTATTGGGTTACAACAGGTAAATCAAGAACAATTTTATTTCATAATTAAGATACAGCGGGGCAAATCTCGACTGGGGGACAATTGTAACTAATCCATTTTTTCCATTATTAGTATTATTACACTATGATGTTGAGTTCTACATGTATCTGTTATGGACCAAGTGATTAATAAGGGCATTATGTATAATGCCCGGACATTATGAATAATGCCTAGCTGTATTGGGCAAAGTGATTAATCATTGTGTAGACGCCATTTTTTATTACATTGCCCGGTCATTATGATATTGCTACGTGATCGTTGGGCAATTTGATAATAAGTTTAACAGGTTTGTTTAAACGCCATTCTTCATCATATTGCCCGGTCATTATGATAATGCTACGTGATCGCTGGGCACTTTTATAATAAGTTTTAGCAAGTTTGCCTAAATGCCATTTTTTATCACATTGCCCGGTCATTATGATACTGCTACGTGATCCTTGGGCAATTTGATAATAAGTTTAACAAGTTTGTCTAAACGCCATTTTTTATCACATTGCCCGGTCATTATGATAATGCTACGTGATTAACGTGATCGTTGGGCAATTTGATGGTAAGTTTAACAAGTTTGTCTAAACGCCATTTTTTATCACATTGCCCGGTCATTTTGATAATGCTACGTGATCGTTGGGCAATTTGATGGTAAGTTTAACAAGTTTGTCTAAACGCCATTTTTTATCACATTGCCCGGTCATTATGATACACATGATCGTTGGGAAATTTGATAATAAGTTTAATAAGTATACTGAGTGTTTCCTAACAAATAATGAAATGTAAATTGTGCTTCTTTCATGAGGATAGGTACTTTTGTTGAGTAGACTTGAACAATTAGTAGTCTTTCGTTTTTTTTATACAAATTAAATACCTATTTCCTTGTACGTCATCATCGTTTTAATTGAAGTAAACTTTAAAGTATAATAAAAATGAATCCAAATTATTTTATTAAGTTGTTGACCAAAAAGTGGTCAGTCAGGTCAGTAAAGATGATCAAAGTTGAATCAGTTTCACATAACGTACCTATTATTTAAAAAAAAACATATTTCACATAGCGGTTACAGTTCGACGGGAATATTAAAAAAATATTACGTCCCACTGCTTGGCACAGGTTCCTCTCTTGTGTGAGAGGTATATAGTGACCGACCAAGCATAGCTGTTCTTTTCCGGAACGCTGTTATGCAGCATCCCCCTGACCCTGGGAGGATTTAGGGGACTCTCACCTCGTGGCGCAATGGACGGATCCATTGTGAAAGAGGGGGGAGCCTACACCGGCGTTTCACTATCTTTGCCGTTCGTACGAGTGCACTGGGAACGAGGTCATTTCACCACGGGCCGACCTCTCACTGCTCAGCACTCGCTACATCTACAGGTGTGCAAACCTCGTTACTGCCTTGAAGGAAGCTCTTTCCGCGGCCCAACGACTGTATTCTCCCAGTGTGCTGGCCATATTGTCTGTCGAGCCACATTTGACGCTATCCTCCAAGCATGAACGGACTCTTGGTCATACCTGCTAAGAAACAAACTAGGCGTTTCACCATCTTTGCCATTCGTGAAAGTGCACTTTTATCATGGCGCTTACCGGTAGCCGTGCCTTATGGCTAGAAGCTGGTCTGACGGACCGAAACTCTTTATTGCCCTCTCCCGATATCATCTATGGACCCTGCCTCACTAAGGCTCAAGGGGAGCTCTGCTCTGCAGCCTGTGTCGGACTTTTCTTTTGACTCTAAATCATCTATCATAAGAGTTTTAAATGATTCACAATTAGTTTCATAAGATTTATATTAACCGAGATATAAACCGTGATTACTTTTTTGATTTTTATTGAAGTCCCGATATTTTGACGCAGTTTTATGCATCATGATCACGGGAAACTGAAGACGGCGGGTGGATGTCAAAGTTGCAGCGGCTGCGCGTCCTTTGTTGTTCTATATGAAACTGCATACAGTTTCTTGAACAGATCAGCACGAAAGTCTGCTGAAGCTACGCCAATCCAGTTATTAGCTTGAGGCGCTAGCCGAGAGTCGTGTGTGTCGTATGTGCGGTTGGTGCTGACGTCATGCCCCCGCAGGCCTCACTTCTCCGGGATGGGTTACTACATGTTAACACTACAGCGTTTTATTATTACTTTGCCCAACAATGGATGGGCATTATGTATAATGCCCGGGCAAAGTACAGCTATTCTGTGTGTTATTATTACTTTGCCCAACAGAGGATGGGCATTATGCATAATGCCCGGGCAATTTAATTATTTGAATAGTTATTATCAAACTGCCCACTCACATTGGGCATTATTCATAATGCCCGGGCATTATGTATAGTGCCCGATTTATCACTTGGTCCATAACATATCCACTGAACACGTCTACCATATATAATCGGTGGACACTCTACTTATTTAATAATGCAAACATTGTAAAACATGGAAAAAATTTACCAGTTACATTTGCCCTCCAGACGAGTTTTGACTCGCTGTACCTTACAAAGACATATGTAACTCCGTATAGACGGATAGTCTAAGAAATAAACGTACCTCAAAGCCATAGAGAAAAAGGTACGGTGGCCTAGATGGCGTTACACCTTTGGGGAACGCTCGACTAGATGGCGCTAATATTAATATTGACATTTTGACACATAATATCAAGCTAAGAATATGGGCCAAATTGTCAAAACTGAGGTTCAAAAGTTTTAAGCTTGTGTCGAGAGATGGCAGTCTATGCACTGTGATTACACATTTTACTTTGACAGTAACTCTCTATAATACTCGATCCTCTTTGATAATTACCTACATACACACATATTACGACACAGGCGTATATTAAACCTGTAATTAGTTACGAGTATGAGAAGTGAGTAAAGTACTGAAACTACTCGTTAATGTAATCAATCAATCAGAACATAATCATATTCTCTCTTCTATAGTGACTTAATTGTTTTGCATGCTACTTAAAAATTATGATCATAATTCTTAAATTTCATAATTGGGAGATCTTGGAGAAAATACTTTTTTTTTAACTTCTGATTAGCAGAAACGTCTGTAATCGATGCCACTAGGCTTAGAATAAATTTAAAAGTGGAAAATGTCTGCCTTGGGTGAGACTTGAACTCACGGCCTCTGGATCGCAGAGCGCTGGAGTATCGATCCAGAGACCGTGAGTTCAAGTCTCACCCAAGGCAGACATTTTCCACTTTAAAAAATAGTACATTACATCAGAGGCCGGGAAAATGAGGATTTCCGGCCAAGTGGGTATATACGGCCGAGCAAGCGTGCGAGCGAGGCCGGAAAGGGGTACGAGGCCGGGAATCCGTTTTCACGCCGAGGCATGTATAGTGCTTTTCTCAAACATACAATGAAATAAAAAAAATGCTCTAAAGGACAATATTTTATAAAAAAAAGTTACTTTGCAGGCCTAGGCCTGAAAAATAATATGAAATCCCCTTACAGTCCTCTCGAGTTGTTGCGCCCAAAAAGCGATACTTCCCAGCCCATTTTAAAGAACGTAAAGACAATATTTCATTGCATGTTTGAGAAAAAATACTTTTTGTAAGTAGGTAAACAAGGTGCTACTTTACCGCATCATACGATTAGCCTCCAAATGTAAATTCGGAACTCCTGTTTATACGAAAACTAAAGGCTGTCGCCAGCATCAATACCTAATTGACACTCCGAGATTAAGTTTGTCTGTGACAATCAGCGCCACGCCTTCACTTATAGCCAGTACTAAGTGGAAAAGTTAGTTCGAAATTTTCTGGTTCGAATCTTTTGCCACACTTTGGCGAAGCCTGACCACGATAACAAATGTCCCTCTCTTTTCTACTATTTGATTTTTGCCCATGTATTTATTAGTTACTTAATTTAAAAGTGATATTATGAAATTAGGAAGCTTAAGTACCTACTAAGAGAATTACTAGTAGGTTGTACTAATCATGTAAATGTGAAACAAATAAATAAATTCAAAAAATGTTATTATGTACTTATTACTTGTTTCTTCAATAATTGACTATATTATATTATCACATTTCTCATAATGCAGATGATTGTTTATTTCTTCTTCTTCTTCTTTGCACCCTGTTACCCTCTGCTGGGATGTGGGGCTCGAATCATATTTCTCCGATTATTTATTTATTTAAGCTTTACTACACAATAAAAAAGTACAAAATGCTGGACTTAATGCCTTAAGGCATTCTCTACCAGTCAACCGTAGCAAAAACCGTAGTAAAAGTATTATGTCAATGTTAATAAATTATCATGTCGAATTCTACGGAAGTAACTAGATATATAGTAAATCTACGGCGCACATAGAAACTTGGGAGTAAATTGCATTCTGGTCCCAAACACACTGAACTTGCGAGCTTACATTAACTCAAACTGTGACCCTAATTGAAACTATTTCACGAACATTCAGAGACTTCCTTTTGACGTTGTCACGTAAGTTTATCGAGTAACTAAGTTACTAGGTAATTCTCCTTTAACTTAGTTATTAATTAAGTATTTATTACTTTGTATACAGAATATATACACCTTTATAAGTGCATTAATAATATGCACAGAATCGTGTTAACCCGTTAAAATAAAACTTTTACTTACGAGTAGGTATTATCATATAAAACGCTTGAGGTACGTTTTATTTTTCTGCCATATTTCCTCTGTCATATTAAATTTCGTAGCTGCTGCTTTTTTTTTTTGCGTGAGTCTGAAAGTCACACTATTTATATAATGTCACTATGTCAAGAAATTCAAATGTACAAGTATTTCATAGGTCCTTGTGTCTGAACGCTCAAGCAATAAAATGTAAATGCCGCTTTATTAAATTGTCCAAATATTTCTGTGTGTGAGAAAAATTGTTCTTCTATTAATTTTAGTATGCATGGAAAACTTTTTTTTTACTACATAATATATACCCAGGAACAATTACTGACAGGTAAAAATAAAAATGTGATGAGTTCTGAACTTTTTATATCTAAGGGCTGATTTTGACAGGTAAATGTCGCATGTGAGTGTCATTACAATACCGTAATGTTGTGAGTTGGCGTGCAGTCTAAATGAATATCTTTAGAATGATTGACTATTGGTTTTATCTCAAGGAATACTTATTAAATGAATCTTTCTATTCAATAGAAGAATTTTTGAATAAAAGTAATTGTAAATGATTATTATAAAATTGTTATATCTGTAGTTACTAAGATGGACATAATTGTAATTTTTGTAAATATGTATTGACATAACCTTGTAACTTTTTTTATGAAGAAATAATAATGATGAATTGAATTGAATTGAATATTAAATATTGCGTCTGAATCTTCCGTCATCAGACCATAATAAATTCGAATTATTAATTGACGATTAACATTAAATAATGTAACATTAATTTCCTAGACGCCATAAGTACTATGAAAATCCATGAAAGTAAAGTGGATAGCGTGTCTGTTCCAGGCACCCCTTTACTTACCTACTCTATCGTAAAGACTTGTCATCTCAAGTATATCTTCAAAGCGGGGACAACAATGGGAATCGCCACGCTTAGTTGAACTTTAAACGTTTCTCTTTAATTATTATTGAAGTAAGTTGTTAATTCTTATTGAAGTAAGTTTGACGACCGGTCTGGCTCAGTCGGTAGTGATCCTGCCTGCTAAGCCGCGGTCCTGGGTTCGAATCCCGGTAAGGGCATTTATTTGTGTGATGAGCACTGATATTTGTTCCTGAGTCATGGATGTTTTCTATGTATATAAGTATGTATTTATCTATTTAAGTATGTATATCGTCGCTTAGCACCCATAGTACAAGCTTTGCTTAGTTTGGGGCTAAGTTGATCTGTGTAAGGTGTCCCCAATATCGATACCTTTGGGTTCAATTGGCGTAAAGGACAAAATGCAGGTTTTCAGGAGAAGCAAAAAACAACTTTTTTTTAGAAAAATGTTTATATCTTTTTTGTTTTTTGACCTATATTTGTGACGTATATAGAAAAATATGTAGATTTTTAGTATCCTTAACCTAGTGTAGCACCTGTAGTGATAAACTAAACGGTTTAGAAGTTAGATGGTTGTAAAGGACATGTCAAAATGCTATGAACGTCCTTTACACCCACGATTTTTTTGAACAATTAGAGTTGATAGGGTCGTAAATGACGGTCTTAGATGATTTTTATACAAATTCGGGGCGTAAATGTAACCGGAATGGTACAAATGGCAACTGTTTTTAGCTTAGTTTACAATTGAAAAACTTGAAAAATGTATCAAAACGTAGTTAATATGCCATAGAATAGCCACAATAGTGTTACAGTGTATATTTATCTAAATATTTAGCAAAGACAAAGAACAAGACTATTTTATACCCAGTTTTGCAATAAAGAAACAACATTTGCTTAAAAACTATCTAGTATTTTGGAAAGTTATTATTTTAGTACTCGCCGCTGTCTCAACTCTCAATAAGTTACGCATTCAGTATTTAATTCTAGCAGGGAAACGCTTTCGTAGTTTAAGTAAATATAAAAACACTAATGGTAATCACGTAAACTTTAATCAGCAACTATGAACAGTAGACTATATTAATACGACAGTAATTTTAAGTCTAAAGTAGAAAGAAGTTCTAAGAATAACTAAGAGTTAAGTACCAATTTATAAACGCAAGTTAGGACGCGTATATAAACTGTGACCAGCTAATAAATAATAGTAACTGTAGTCAAGGCTACCTACTATGTTGATTCATATTTTTGATAATTTTAAAACAGAAGATTGTTATTTAGTCTTTAACCTGTTAAATAAGAATAATCTTAATTATGAGTTCAATCCTAGATAATAAATATATAATATATAAATATTATAGTCAATGCTTTAAGTACTTGTGGGTACATAGCCAAGTCACCAAACGCTAACGCTCATTCGCTAGCGAAACGCACCTGTTATTGTCGCACTAAATGTTAGTATAGTCTACTGTTAAAGTTTACTGGCGGCGTAGCTGAATGGCAATCGTCGACGCCAGACGCCGACAAAAATGCAGTCTGGTGCAATACGCAAGAGCGATAAAGATATATAGCTACGAAATAGATATTATCGTGAGCGTTTGTGCATACGTTGTGGGTACGTACCCTGATTACCATAGTGTTTTTTTTTAAATTAGGTACCTACATCTCGTCGCAGTATAATAATACTACGAAAGCGTTTCCCCGCTAGAATTAAAGGCTGAATTCAACAGCGGCGAATACTAAAAAAATAACTTTGAGCTTGTTGCCAAAGTATTAGTAGATCGTTTTTAAGCAAATATTGTTTCTTTATTACAAAACTGGAAATAAAATAGTCTTGTTCTTTTTTGTTTCTAAGATAGCTTAGATAAATAATCACAGAACAATTGGTCTGTGTAAATAATACACTGCATTAAACTAATGTCTATTCTATGCCATATTAAGTACGTTTTGACACATTTTTCCAGTTTTTAATTGTAAACTTAGCACAACATTTGTACCATTTCGGTTACAATTACGCCCCGGTTTTGTATAAAAATCATCTAAAACCGTCATTTACGACCCTATCAAATCATGGGTGTAAAGGACGTTAATAGCTTTTGACGTGTCCTTTACAACCATCTATCTTCTAAATCGTTTAGATTATCACTACGGTTGTTACACTAGGTTAAAGATACTCGTAATCTGCATATTTTTCTAATACACGTCACAAATATAGGTCAAAAAAACAAAAAAGTGGGTTTATCTTTCTCTTGGAAACCTGCATGATATGTCCTTTACGACAATTGAACCCAATGATATCGATTACAGTTGCGGATAAAATATTTTTAGTGCTGGTCGTAAAGGACGAAGAACAAAAAAACTTGTCCTTTACGCCCAACTTTACCACACTACTATAGAAAGTGATCCTTAAAAAGTAAGGGCTTAAAGGGCAACAATATATATCAAGGTGACTTACGACTATATTTTTATTTGTAGATTTCCTTTACGACACAAATAATAATTTATAATTAATGACTTGATATTTACGCCCCTTCAGAAAAGCTATTTTTGCAAGTCCATAGTAGAAAATCTTGGTCGTAAAGGCAACTTTTTAAGAGATATCGAAATTTTAACTACACAGATCGATAGCGCTTGAAATTCTGAACAAAACTGTATATATAACTCATTTTCGCCAAAATGTCCTTTACGCCAATTGAACCCAGAGGTATCGATATATAAAATATATATATATATATATATATATATATATATATATATAAAGTGACACCATATTGTATAACTTTTTGCCATCCTATTCAGCAGGGTAGGATGGATAGGATGTTTTTTTTAATTATATACAACTTTAAGACGAAAAATAAATAATAAAAATGTGGTTGACGTGAAACTAATTTTGTTTAAAAAGATAATCGTATGCCGTTTATTACTAAAAATGATTACGGGGACAAAAACTCGTCCGAATTATCGGAACGTCTAATTAACGACCAATTAATTTTCCAAGCAGAAAAGATTTGCTGAAACAACCTACTATTAATTGGGTATAACTAGACAGTTATTAGAGACAGTCTTGATTATTCAAAAATCAACTCTTTATAAAACATGCTATACATACAACCAAATAATCCAAATAATTTTCACATACACAAGTTACGCAATGATAAATACAAACCAGAAATGTGGCTTGGAGTTTAGTTTCAATATTAAATTAATTTCTGGTCAAGTTTCCGTTGAATTGAGTTATCTTGCAGTCATACTAAGTTGGACGGGACAGGCGGCCCAATTTCCGAATAGTTTCACATTCGGACGAATGATTACCGTGTTCGGTTCGGATCGAACTGAATCGTACGTGGGGCTTATAGATTCTATCATTTTGATTGAGGGACTACCGAAAAGTTTTCAACACTTGACTAATTGTAATTAATTCCTCTTCTCCTTTATTGTGTTATACGGTTACGTAACCAAAAAGGATCCCAAATACAGGTCTGAGTGAGTGAATGTGTGTATTTACAACAGATTAACCAATAAAATGACAGTTACGACTAAATATCGATACAGGTGGCCCTCATGCAAACAAAATCGTTAATTCCATTCATTTCGACGACCGGCCTGGCGCAGTCGGTAGTGACCCTGCCTGCTACGCCGCGGTCCCGGGTTCGAATCCCGGTAAGGGCATTTATTAGTGTGATGAGCACTGATATTTGTTCCTGAGTCATGGATGTTTTCTATGTATATAAGTATTTATATGTTTTATATATATCGTTGTCTGAGTACCCACAACACAAGCCTTCTTGAGCTTACCGTGGGCCTCAGTCAATCTGTGTAAGAATGTCCTATAAT
Source organism: Leguminivora glycinivorella (assembly GCF_023078275.1). Taxonomy (NCBI): domain Eukaryota; kingdom Metazoa; phylum Arthropoda; class Insecta; order Lepidoptera; family Tortricidae; genus Leguminivora; species Leguminivora glycinivorella. The sequence continues at coordinate 14,835,298 of NC_062972.1, forward strand.
TTTTATTTATTTATTATTCCAGCTCTCAGGAATCAACCTGTACCAACGTCCTTAAGGGTTTGTAACTAGGCACCTACTCGTGTGATGTGACGTCAATTTTCATTTTTGCTTTTATCATGTATCTTCCAGGGGAGTTATTTTTACTACGGCTGTATTGTTTTCAGAAGTCCTCATGGTGATTTTTTTAGTTCACAATAAATTGAAAATGTTTTGTTCTTTGGGATAGTTCGTGGTCTGATGTTTGTTTGCAAATTAAACGTATTCTAACATTAATTGTTTCTGTAATTACATACAGGATGCGTCAATAGTAGCTATAATAGCTACCGGCCTACTTAATTAATATAACAGCCAGTTTCAATTGATTACCGGTGATCGATTAACCTCTGAATTCAACCGTAATTGACAGCTGTCCATGGAGACAAGACTGTCAATAGTCAAGTATTCAATTCAAATATAATATAATTCCATTTAAGGTAAAAAGTAAAGTAAAGTAACGTACCTAATTGGAAACACCAAGAAAATATGCTTCTTCAGATTGCGCCACACTTTTAGTTGATAGTTAGGTTAGATGGAGAAATCATGCTTGTGTGATCTTGACATTTTGTAAAAGAAAATATTCGCGGTTTCGGGGATGGTCCTATGATAAAAGTTACTTATTATGACATTTATGACTTATTAAGTTATTAGGTATAGGAATTCTGAGATTTTCAGTGGGTGGTACAGTATTATATGTTCAACATTGGGATTATCTAATTCAATATCTGTAATTGTTCTAATGTGTCAAATGACAATGGAGGTTGTTTTCTCTAAAAAATATTGAAATTAAGAAAAAAATATATCTTTACTCGTGTTATCTACCTTGAGACTTTAATCGGTCTAACACTTTTATAACAGTGGTGGTTAGATATCAATTAACGGTTTAGTAATACTACCACCATAATTCACCCATCAACTCCGCAAACTAATGTAGATGAGAAACGTTTAAGCCAAATTAGAATAGTTTGAGCAAATTGTAGGGCAACTGTACCGGACAATCAAACATGTTAATTAAATTCTGTGCGTTTATGATAAGGGATGTTTGGTGTTTGGGAGTTACTATAGTTTGACTTGACTAATGTAGGCACAATGAATTAGATGGCAACTTGTTGATAGTGATAATAGTTAAACAGTAAAGTCTACCGTTTAACAATACATTTGTCCCTTAATTTGATTATAGAGGTCATATTTACCTATGAACGTAGGAGTCGATAGTGGCCGTGCTTGAAATCGGCGAATGATAAACTGATTATATATATAGATGACTTTGAAATACTTACTAGCTATTAAATAATAAAATAAATAAATATTATAGGACATTATTACACAGATTGACTGAGTCCCACGGTAAGCCCGAGAAGGCTTTGTTGTGGGTACTCAGACAACGATATAATATAATATACAAATACTTATATACATAGAAAATATCCATAACTCAGGAAAAATATCTGTGCTCATCACACAAATAAATGCCCTTACCGGGTTTCGAACCCGGGACCGCGGCTTAGCAGGCAGGGTTACTACGCGCTAGGCCAGACCGGTCGTCATGTATTTGTTATCCTGCGGAAACGTCTGTAAGCGTTAGGTACCGGTACCTACTACATATTTTGCAGAAGGTCACAGGTTCGAGTCCTGCCGGAGGTGTGGATTTTTCCTTTGATTAAAAAATACTTACTAGCTATATTTAAATGTAATTTTAAAATACTCAAATCAAGGACAAAACCTCACACCAATTTCTTAAGTTTTGCTTCTTTACTAAGAATAATAGGCTACTGAATCTAGTGCCACGAATTTCACGCTGACATAATTATTCACTAACGTTTACGTAAATTATTCTATAGGTATTTACGCTTCGTGGAAACTAATATGTCCGTAGGTACTAGCCAAATGAGATGTATGGGTACCTACTCCTTTTACAACGATTCTCAATCAAATGTCAGTATGTACTAGCGAGATGAGACTTTATGGGTAGCTACTTCTTCCACAATGATTTCGATTCAAAACGTTCGTTGAGCTGATTTATATTTTTTTTATCAGGCTGCACCTGTATCCGCTTCACGTCGACGCTGGGCAAGGAGCGCGGCACGTTCAGCAGCCCCGACTACCCGCGCGCCTACCCGCCGCGCCTCGACTGCGTGCTCTACACCTTCCTCGCCGCGCCGCACGAGATCGTCGAGCTCGTCTTCACCGACTTCGATGTCTACAAGGAACATCTCGAGTGAGTACTCAGCTATATTTAGATTTTACTTTTGTTTCGGAAAAACATTCCTTGATTAGATTAATTTCGTTTCGTCAAGTATTCCTCTCGACACAAAATTAATTTTGTATAGGATACCGCATCGTTGCTGGTGAATTTCCAATATGACTTGGAGCTCCGGTAACAGTTTTAGAAATGTAAAATTATTACGGTAGATGTCGCTACGGGTAGCTACAGGCCCATATGGTGGAAATATTTGCTGCGTTGGTTGTGTGTGGCCCACCCAAAATAGGGACTATTTCCACTTTTAGTTTCTTCCTGCGTTATACGTAGACACGTCAATAAATCGAAAAAATATACGTAATAAAATAGATACGAGTAGCCATAGCGTTATAAAAGTATGGTTTTTTAAATATCTTAGGTAGACTAAAAGTCACTAAAGCTAAAGAAGGCATCATGAATATTACATAAAGGCAGGTAGGTATCTTATTAATATTGATGCTTTAAATTAATTTCAATCTTAGAAGTCTTGAAACTATACTTGGAGTTTTGGCGTCTTTTGGCAGTCAGTACTAGGTAGGTACTCGAAGAAACTTTTATTCGACTTCCATAAAGAAAATCACCCTGTCTTAAAAAGTTTATTTTATTAAAGCAATTTTTAGCTTTCATGTGAAAACTTAATAAATGCGTATTGGAATGTTTTGTCAACAAAAGATTTTTTGTAGATTACATGTAGATATTAACCCAAATCATATGCAAAGTGCGAACAACAGAGTAGGAAAAACAAGAATACAAACATACACACATTACAAATACATTTGTACATCGTAGCCTTGTAGAGAAAACGGATTTCAGCATATCCGTACGACCGACGTTAATATTCTATCATGTTTCCTTTTAAGAAATTGCATGTTTTTTTCCAACTAGAAATGTAAAGTTAAGTAACAAAATGTCAAAAACAGGCAAATTAGCCAACTCACCTTTTGTTTATCCGTTTTGCAATTTTTATCCCTGCTGGGTCTTGCCGAAGTGAAGATATGCATTTGACTGATCCGTTTCAATAGGTTTGGTCAGAAGGCCTAGGAAATTTAGAGCGATTGGCGAAATGTAGTGTCGGAAACCAAGATTCACTTCGGCTCGAGGGTCGCTAAGCCTGCTGAACTGTGTGCAGTAAGAAGTATCAAAATCATAATCATATCAGATCCACTACTAATTCAGTAATAGTTATTAACATAGGTTGATGCGGTTAGGTGCGGATAGCCGCAGCGTTGCAAGGTTCTGTCTACAGACTGTTTGGATTCTGGCTTGAAATAAAAAACGATATTTATCACAATGACAATAAAATTGATGTCGTTTAATTCTTGCCAAAAGTTACACTGCCTCCTTTTTGTTAGCCTTTCGCAAGCCACAAAGTTGACTGCAGAAACGAACGTAGTCAATCATGGTGTTTCCGCCTATTTGTGTGGTGGGCGCGTCGTCCAGCGCGTAGTCAGCTTCTTTCTCAGTAAAACGATCGCCCCACGTCATAAGATCATGACGAATCCTAGAAAAAAAAGTTTTAGTTTTAGGCCTTAGTTTTTTCTTAACTCTAATATCCAGACATAACATCTTTACTATTTGTTTATTATTTTACTTGGAAGTCTGAAAAATAAACCAACATCGAGATCCTCTTTGAAAAAGTTTATTCACGATTCGTTAACATCTCCCTAGTTTTATCCTTGTCCGGATGTGAGGGATGGCTGAAGGTACTATAATGATTTGCTGGAATTATACCCTGGAATTACTCATACGGTTGTGTTGAAGTATTTTTTTTTAATGTTTAGGTATATTGGAAAAACTTTGTATAGTTTGTTCGTAAGTATTCTTATGACTATACAAATGCTTATAAAGCAGAGATAGATTAATAAATGTTACGCCGTGTGCACACTTTTCTGAACTGTGACTTCGTGAAATTGCTTGGAAATCTCATAAGACATCCTGAATTTGCTTTACGAGCATGTATACGACCAGCAAATGTTTTCATAACCGTTTCCTCGTCAAATTCCTCGGAATTATATGAAATCCTATCCGGTACCGCCGTAAAATTCAGATTACACCGAAAATTTTAATAAACCTCTAGAGGATGACTTGAGGAATACGACTTGAGATTTTAATAATGTTTAAAATATTTATTACACCAGTGGCTTGCCCTTCTGTTTAATCTACGCGGTAGCTGAATTTGTGAGAAATTAGCAGTCAGTTTTTCTTTTTATCCATAAATATGTAATTTTAATAAAGTAGGTTTAAGAGTTGCGAGAAAAACATTTTTTTATATACCTGTTTAATTAACACAATATAAAGCGAAGTATTATGTAACCTATCTGTTAAGTATCTATTAATATGTCAATTTTGTTATTACCCTAATAATGAATATCATAATGAAAACCATAATTATTTATAAATTTTGTACTACTAAATATTGATGTTCAGTAGCATAATTTAAGTTTTACAATTGTATATACTTATAAGTGAAATGTAATATTTCTTTTGAGACAAATAAATATCTTTAAACAGAGTATTATGTAACGTCTACCTCTGCAATATAACATACCTACCTACAATCATAACAGAGTGTGGCATTTTCTTTAGTTATCTATCAGTCTGTCATGCGTTATAGAAATACCCCAATTTGGTAATCCGCGGTATTGAATATGAAATTTAATCCGCTTCAGATTAAATTTGATGTTGAATGCCGCGAATAATATTAGAACTCAGGAATGTCTCCGTTTGGCCCATTTTTTGTTAAACTACCCAACCCAAAATAAATAAATAACCTGGTTTATTATAAAAATAAATAATATTATTACGACAGCAGACACATGTGGCTCATATCATTTCTTAAGGTTTCCCTAACATATTCCGCATACCGGAAAATGTAATTTAATCTTGATCCGTTTTGTTTATGGATCTCCAGGGGCGGACGTGAACGGTCCGCAAGCCAGGCCTTCTGCGTCTATTAAACGATTATGCTCCTCTACCGCGATTCTTATTAAACTTTCTCCTAGATAATAATATTATAAGAGTGTAATAAATTAATTAATTTTGCACACTTGACGGTCACTGAACACCACACTTTCCTCTTGCCTTTTTAGGGTTTCGTACTTAGATAAGTATTTGTTGACTTGGCCGTCTATCTGCCCACGTGTCACAGCAATTTTACTCGGAAAATATACGAGTAAATGTTTTTTTAAGATATTGTGTTTTTAGCGCCGCTAACAAAGGCACTAAAATTGTAAAAGAATAAGGAGGCACTCCATATATGTAAAAATTAAATACCAAATAATGTTTTGACTAAATATGAACATGTTACGTAACAATTAATAAAACAATAATGACATTAACATTTCAATTACCTACAACATTTTTTGATACGCAAATATTTTCAGAAATAATCTCCCCGAAATAAAATATTGGAACCTGTGTATTTTTTTTGGAATCGGCTATCTTTAACAAAAACAAAAATAAAAACGAATATTTTCAACAGTCATTTTTGAATGATCTACAGGGACCTTCGATTGTGTGTGTTCCGATTCACTTGGCCTTTACTTTTTGGACTGCGCGTATGATGATGCAATGATTTCAATACAGTCATGACATGATATAGATATCAATACTATCATTACTTGGAATGCAAGTATAGTACTTAAGCCTCGTATGATTAATTCCTCTCGAACTTCGAAGGTGCTCAGAAACCTCTATTCCGTGGAGATTAGATAAGTTCGCGTATTCTCATAGTTCATGTCTAACTAATACTAAGTATCGTAAGTATCTACTGCTTATTAATTACCTTAGGGGAGCTTGAATTGAATTTTATGGCATTGGTTGGGAGGCTTTTCCTAAATGTTAAAAGGCTACTCGCTTCCCCACGAAGCTACAAAGTTTACAAGTCGAAACGGTGATGTAAAGCTATAAACTGAATGTTTTATTTCAGGCAATTAACTACCAATTAAAGTAGATTAGATATACCGAATGTTTAAGAACCTTTTCCTGTTAAGATTATGAGATTTATTCGTTAAGTCAACCTTTGGTATTATAATCACAGAGCATTTCTTGAACCTCGTCTGTCTTGGCTCGATTTTATCTTTAAGAGACACCAAATTATTTTCTTTTGATTTGGAGAAAAGTCATTTGCCCTCACATACCTACTTTGTCATATTTTTTACATCATATTTTTTTATGAACCTAACCATGATGAAATTAGTTCATTGACGAATTCTATCAATACTTTCGACCGATGAGGTTTCTTCATATAACTTCTAGAGGCTCATTTCCGACTCAATATTCAAATTTAACACGCTTTTCGTAAACAAGAGCAGGAAGTAGCGTATTTCCGGAATATTCTATTATCACTTACCATCAGGTCAGGCGTAATCGTGGTCAAACGTACCTATACCTATTCATACTAAAAAAAAAGACAATAAGTAATTTCTTAATTCACCAGTTGTTGTTGGTTATAAAGAGACTCCCATATTGTCGGTTAGTCGGACGATATCAGTCTGTTAGCTATATACTGGGAATCTGTAGGATGAGAAAAAGCATCTGATCATATGATATTTATAGTAGGTACATTGTAATTCCAAAGTGAACTTTTGAATATTATAAAATCGAGGGTTTACTGGTAACAAATCGAGATAATTTGTCCTTGAAATAACAACATTGTGGAAATTGAAAATAGTTCGAATTTCAAAAACTAGTTTGCTCAACTTACCGGGTTTCACCAGTAAACCCTCGAAATATGATTTGTTGTCGGCTATTGCCGCATCCGTAGGCAATAATAATAAGATAATTTCCTTAATAAATGTGCTAAAGTACAAATGTAGCTACTGTAGGCTTCACATGTTACGAAAAATATTTAATGTTTGCTCACCTCAATGGTACAAAAACGAAATTGTTTACTTTGAAAATGCCTGGAATTATTCGCTTCTATGAAGACAAAATGTCATCAAAGAAATTCAAATACGGCGTGGAGGTTCATTATTTTTTAAACAAACGAGTCTCTTTGAAAGCTGCAATTCGTAAACTTGTTATTCATTCAGGCCATGTTCGTTTACGTCATGTTCTTGTTCGCGTAGGCAACGTGCTTTTAAATTCTCCGTTTCAATTTGATTGCAAATAGAATTGTCGATGAATAGGTATCAGTCGTGAATTACAATCATGTCTTTTGATAGGTATCATGACGTTCTGATCAAATTTTTCATGATTATAAATACTAATACCTAATTATTATTCAAAACTATAAAAAATTGAGCCAATCATGCATGCACAGTGAAGGTTTATTAATTACCTTTCTTCAGAAATGAATCCGGAATTGTTTCTATCCCAACGCGAGAGAGCGGCGACCAATGTTTCCTCCGAGTCCAGTTCCAGAGTCCGATATCCGAGCAGATTGACGAACCCGTCGAAATCGAGAGGGTTGGGTGCCTAGAAGCATTTACACGATAAATGTTCACAAAGTGCCAGGTTTCGTTAAACAAGGGTAACAGCAAACACAACAGTACACGTCATTAAATTTTCAGACCGTCCCTGTACGGGAAAATAATGAAATTCACGCTCGTCAAATTGGCTTGATCTTGCTATGAAATCCTACTCAAACTTCCATGGTACTATAATCAATACCCACATTTTGTGTGTCCTACATATATTATCTGCGTCTTCATCACATGTTAGTAACTAAGCACTTTACTTTTTAATATCGGCAAACGACTGTGATCACAAATACGGAAGTTTACTTATTTTTATAAAGTGCGGTCCAGTGTTAGGGATTCCCACACAGATACATTTTTCATTTGGGTCGCGCAAACATCAAACTAAGATCCAAGCCGGCTTTAAGAAAGGTTTTGCGGCGCCCAAACTAAGAAAGCACGCGAAATTCAAGAACCCCCGCTGACGCGGTGGCTTCGCTTGACATGCGCTTAGGTAGCGCCGGGTTTTACTCTAACAATGCTTTCTTTCAAATTTAAACAGGAATACTTACATATCCAAGGCTAGCTATAATTTAATGAGCACTTTTAGGATTAGTTTGTCTTAAAAACTTATGATGACGAAGTAGACAATTAGTAAATAATATTTTTATATCATCATGAATTCATCTAAAATTTATTCTAATAAATGATTTTTAAATCAAACGAAAGACATACTCTGGAACCGAATAAAAGTAATAAAACGAATTAATTCGAAGATCTAGTCTCAGTATCGTTTGCTCTTACACGAGCAATCGTAGTTAAAAATAGAGCCGTTAGTTAAAATTGTATTATTTTTATAATTAATTGCATCCAAATGGATCTTTACGTACGCACGCTTTGGTTTGAGAAGGCAATTATTGTATTATATATCAATACGATGTGTAGTTAAGATAGCGATGTGCAATACTTCATTATAGTCCAAGAAACAGTATGAGTATATATAAATATATATATATATATATACAGAGTGGGGCCTGTAACAAAGGCGAATAATTGAACTCTAGGCTATTCTCCTTATACTGATCAACATTTGTTCGGCGACTTTTAAAAATAACTTGTATTTTGATTTTTATCACCCTTGAAAGTTTTTTCTAAGAGGTAATGTATTGCGAATTCTGTTAAGTCTAAAGTATGACAGACAACGTCAATGACAACAATAATGGCGTACATTGAAGCTAATATTTATTTTGTATGAAAAATTAAAAATTTAAAGATTCATAATTTTTAAAAGTCACTGAACAAATGTTGATCAGTATAAGGAGAATAGCCTACAGTTCAATTATTCGCCTTTGTTACAGGCCCCACTCTGTATATACACCGTGTTTCACTTAACACTAAAAACCTGAAAACCGTTTGTTCAGAATCGAGAGTAGAATCGATTGAGATATATCTTGATGGGGGTAATATTTTTATTTAAATTAGTATGATTAGTTATTTTTTACGTGCCTATTCTATAGTATTCGTAATACAACATTATGTATATCGCATTGCTAGAGATTGTTTACCTTTTTCAGTATTTAGGGGTATTAATACTGGCTGGTTACTTGGGCGATTATTTTTTCCGCTACAAGTTTGTCAGTTTAATCTTAATTCTTAATGTTTATCATAAGTCATAACAAATTGAACTCGTACCTAATTACAACTTTGTCATTCTGATTATTGGATTTAAATTGGCTTACAGCGATTACCTGTCCAATTTGAAGTTTACTGTGACAAAGCTTTAAAGTGTTTTACAATGACATCTTAGCTGTCTATTGGTAAACCTTATGTCGTTGCAGTAACGTACACAAATAAATAGTTTTATCGTTTATGATGGTAGTTAGTAATTATTTTATTGAGTGTAGAGCTAAAAATCAAGTAGAGCTGTACAGAAATCTAAAAATTCAATTTAAAAATGTAACCATCAGATTAAAAGATGAATACCCTGGATGAGTTTAAAAAAATAAAAATCTGTTGGGGTGTCTGAGGTTTTGAGTGATACCGGAAACACGTTGTATATATATATATATCAAACTAACCAGCTAACAGCTAATGTATAATGTAACGTTAACTAACTAGAATGCGCTTTTGCATCAGATAATGAGATGAATACTCGTAGGATAATTATGTACCACAAATAATATATGCCTACATAATGTTGCCCATTTACGCTGTGTTTCTATTGTTACTCATTGAACTGTATCATGACTCGCTCTTGTGTCTGTACTCCAATTGAGACAATCGCCACAGTACTTACAGTCAACTAGAATATTTGAACAGCCAAACTACTAACAACTTTCCTAATAATACAAACCTCAGACAACATGCCACGCACATCTTAGCGTCCACATGCTCCTCGAGACTAACGAGAATGCCCCGCAGGACACTAAAGTCGTAGCCGTCACCCACCAAATCAGTGTTGCCAGATCTACTGATTTAGCAGCAGTCAGGTAGATCTACCTGATTTTGAAAAAATCTACTGATCTACTGCTTTTTTTGTAATTTTTCAAGAAATCTACCTGCTTTTTCTCAAATCGGTATTTTTTAGTATAAACGATTGGATTGGCTTCAAATTTTTACTATAGACGGTCCAACAACTTTGTCAAGGCGATAAATTAAAATTTTCTATAGGCCAACATTCATCCCTTCAATTTTTAAAGTTGCTGCTTTTTTTCTAGTGAAAGAAATCGCTTGACAGACTTTATATCTGTGATTGTTCGTATTGTAGTGGTAGCTTGGTATTAGTAATAGTGATTTAGGCGGGTGCAAGAAGTTTGATGTTTGTAATCTAACTGGTTTTATATGTGTTCATATCAAATATTAGTACCTACATTACGTCAGATCCAGCTGAGTAGGATAGTGATACGGCCTGTAAGCCCTTCTCATGGCGAGGCATGTATAGTGCTTTTCTCAAACTTGCAATGAAATGAAGAAAAAAGAATTTCTTGATAGTTATGATAGAATTGGGCAAAAAGAAAACTTTTCTAATTCCGCGCCAAATTTTTTTGAACTCTGTTTGAGGTAACCAAACGGTGACATTCCGGTACATTAGTACAATTTTTTTTTCTGATTACTAAATGTTATGGTGTAGTGTCAGCATTTGACGTTTAGAAACAAATGAAGGGTGCATTACAGGCTTTGGTGTGAACTGTACTATGAAATTCCTTTACATATCATCTTCACTCAGCTCACAAAAAGTTCTTATTTGTGCAACTGCCCCATCGATACTGAATAGGAATGGAATCAATTGAATGCAACCTACACCTTGTAAAACAAAGTCCCCCTTCGCGTCTGTCTATGTGTGTTCGCGATAAACTCAAAAACTACTGAACGGATTTTCATGCGGTTTTCACCTATGAGTTGGTGATTCTTGGGGATGGTTTAGGCATATAATTTGTTGAGACTTTGTTTGAAATATGACGATATTTGGTAAACAAGTCGGACAAAATCCCACTGGCTGAGAGCCTTTATTAATCGAAAACGCTGCCCAAACCGTTTGAGCTATATCAGAGAGCTGTACCTATGGCAAAATATTGTAAGGTGCATTAGGGTAATTCCGAATGACAGAAATGCTCTGGTAATTCCGAAAGGGGAATCTTGATATGATGGAAATAATGGTGATTTTTGTGTGACTTTCGAAATTAGACGACTTTTGGAATTAAATTACCCTAATGCAACTTATCTCTCAAGTTTTAATATTCGTAAAAATTGTATGGGATAAGTAGGTAAGTTTTTCTTGGCTTTTCGAGTCGGTTTTGTTTCCATACAAACATTTGATCATTTTGATCATGGATAAGAAGAAAAAAAAGTTTGTCAAAAATGATCTTTGTACCTGTTTTTTCCAAAACCTATAAACGCCAATCTTCATGAATTTGAAATCGCGAGAAGAGTTTTAAGAGTTCTAGGACCGTTTTCGTGTAACAGCAAAATTTTTCTTTCATTCTTCTGCACTTGGTATCAATATTTGTAATCTACTGCTTTTTCTCCCGATCTACTGGTTTTTTATTCATTTTTCTACTGTATACTTCAGATTCCGTCTGGCAACACTGCACCAAATACATACAAACATACATAATGTTGACTACCTAACGCTCAGTCCGTCTATTGTTACTCATTGAACTATTATACCAGGATTACCAGGACCCACTCTTGAGGCTGTACTCGAATTGATACCATCGTCACAGCTCACAGCGTCGCTAGAATAACTACGTGGACAGCCAAACTAATAAGAAGTTTCCCAATAACACAAACCTCAGACAACATGCCGCGCACATCTTTATCGTCCACTTGCTCCCCGAGGCTAACGAGGGTGCCTCGCAAGTCGCTATGGTCGATGCAGCCGTCGCCATCCAGATCGAACAACAGGAATGCCTGTGAGAACACACAGTCGATGCAGTTTGGAATAGTATACATACCGATTCTAAAATGGATACAGTAGTTTAGAGAAATTTTAACAATTGCAAATGAACAAAGCTTTAAAGCTTAGTAAGGTTTGTTATGGGTTTGGGTAGTTTAAAATGGCGTAATTTAAGAGTACGTGTACGAGTACATATCTATGTTTACTAACAATGAGATATATTAATATTCAATCACTAAAGATTAATACTAGACAGAAAAACAAATCTATTCGTCCTTTGGCTACTGGTCCTTATTTTGTACAGGTATAACATTATTTCTTAAATTGTTGTTATTGTGTATTGTTATTTTTAATATGTTTTGCACTGGCACAGCTTATTTGGCTCAGCGATCGTTAGAACCAGTGTCTGCTATTTGGCACTCGTATTAGGTACTTACGCGCTAGCGTAAAAAATGTTTAATTAAAATGCGGTTTCACTCAAAACTTATTAGGTACCTACTACGGTAGAAATTCAAGTCTAAATTAAAAATCTGCAGAAAATGTATGCATGCTTCATCTTGCCACTTCTTTTTATGATTGAGGTACCTAGTAGTACTTGTATGGACGGGCATTTTCAGAATTGGGGACCCCCCACTTAGCAAAAGTTGTTAACAAAAATTAACTCGCTGTCAGTTTTGTGACGACAATTAAGCATAAAGTCTGCCTAAAATAGTACATTACATCAGAGGCCGGGAAAATGAGGATTTCCGGCCAAGTGGGTATATACGGCCGAGCGAGCGTGCGAGCGAGGCCGGATAGGGATACGAGGCCGGGAATCCGTTTTCACGCCGAGGCATGTATAGTGCTTTTCTCAAACATACAATGAAATAAAAAGAAAATGCTCTAAAGGACAATATTTTATAAAAAAAAGTTACTTTGCAGGCCTAGGCCTAAAAAATAATATGAAATCCCTTTACAGTCCTCTCGAGTTGTTGCGCCCAAAAAGCGATACTTCCCAGCCCATTTTAAGGAACGTAAAGACAATATTTCATTGCATGTTTGAGAAAATTTACTTTTTTCACATTCTGAATGTAGATTATCGTTTAAAGTTCATGTAATTAACACAAAAAAATATTTTTATTGCAATTTCATTCTTAATTATCGTCCCAAACTGACAGTGAGTTAATTTTTGTTAACAACTTACGCTAATTGAGGGGTCCCAAATTCCGAAAATGCCCGGATACAATTTGCCAACATGCTTTATGCCGTTTTTCTTTTACGTTTCAATGAAATAAGCTAAATGTATCAAATTTTCAACTAAGCTACTAAAAATTACGCTGCAGCAACTAAAAAGGTTAACTGCAGCTACAAAGAGCTGAAATAAAGTTTTTAACGCATTTAACATGAGAATCGAGCGCTTTGTATGCAGTGTCGTATAAGAGTTAAGTAACGTGTAAGTGAGCTTAGACTGTAGTTGGGATTTTTTATTTCAAGAAAAGGCTTCGGTAGAAACTTTCAGCTGCTTTTTTTATCATTAGTAAGTGGATAATTAAGCTCAGTCAATAGACTTACAATAAAGGCAGATTATAATAAAAATATGTTTTCTGATGAGTATTCTTTACCATAAACAATAAAAACAAAACCTAAGTACATATTTATGTAATGATGATGTTTTGTTTTATTTGATCCGATATCTTCAGGACACCACTAACCGGAAATAAAAGGGATAACCGGGGTGAATATAAGAATGAAATGTTATTGGTAATTTACGTGCCGATTTTCCTAAAATATAACCACAGAAATTGTATCGTTCGATTGAAAATGGCAGTACCTAGTTACTCATTCAGTAATTACCAGCTAAATCGGATTTTAAAATCCCTATTTAACTCGGTTGCCGATTTTCATTACGCTTCTTTAAATACTTTAAGGGGATCAAAGTATGAATAAGAGGATACCTCCTTGAGCTCAAACAGTTTGGCCTCGTCCATCTCGACCAGAACGTTGGGGGGCACACAAAGGGATTCCCTCGCCTTGGACGCAGACCGGGACCGCGGCGGCGGCGGGGACAGCGTGTCACCTGCACTCTCCGACAGTATAGACCTGGACAGTGGACACAGTACTGCGATCAATTGGACAGTGTTATGGAATAGCGAACTAAGCGATAAAATCCAAAAAAAAAAAAAAAGGTTTGAATGCAGGTCATGATAATCTATGGTTTGACTATTTTTTTGTTGAAAAATCATGCTTACAGAATTATTCTTATACTACTACCCCGTTATTCATAAACATCTACTAAATTGAAGAAGCCGCTAATGATTGTTTGTCCCTTTCCGACGTAATGGAAAGGGACTCACGATTTTTATCGGCCTGTCAACTTTAGTAAACGTTTCTGAATAACGGGCTTAGTAGAAATTTCACGCAATAAAGTAACTTCTGATCATTTCGAATATCTGTGGGCACGATGATCAACAAAATTATTATAATTTTAATACTCATATAAAGAGGTGGGTGGGCAACGCTGACTGAGCATCGGGTCGTGTCAGTTAAAGTTAAACAAACATGACATCCTTCCTACATCCGATATCGGATCGGATAATGTGAAAACGAGCTGACTGGCCGTTGTCGTCCGCCGAACTAATACCTAGTGAGTTAGCGCCTTTAAGACATACTTTGCGTGGTATATGCGTAGCTAACTCGTATTAAGTAATATCTACTAAACGGTTCAACAAAATTTTCGTATTTTTAAATTGATAAAATATACTGTTTTTATTATAGCATATCACTTTATTGTTTATTATAAGTAAATCAATTTATCTTTTTTTGTAAATAGTATTTTTGTATAACTACATGCTGCTGAAATTTCGAAATTAGTACATTCATAGGTAAACAGAATTAATTTTAAGCAATACCCACTAAAAATCACGATAAAAATCATAACAAAAACCCTGGCATTTGCTTTCCAAACTCTTAACGGTACTAAAAAGTGTGTAGGCGAGGCTATTTCAATCGGCTCTCAATAAAACATTTACAACGAAATGAAAATGGCGTCTTTGCAAAGCCGTGGCCCGGGCGGAAATTAAGAATATCCTTTACGCTGAGCGTTTATAGGGCGCCCGGGCTTTCCGTTAAATTACAATTGTTACTTAATACTATTCTTTATTTATTTTCAATTATTTTTTTACTTATTTTTGGACATCCGGGGACTCCTTTCATTGAAAAACTTCAATAAATTTTTAACTGAACATTGAATTTTTTTTTATTTAGGTCAATACGGGCACATCTCGGACACTAGCGATCAAATATATGAAAGGGGCGCGTTCCTAGCACAGTCTAAGCTCGTGTAGGTGAACGCGTACTATGCTTGTATGAGTGAAATATGACAGGTCGACTGTTTGCGTTTTTGATAGGCGGTAACTGTGAGGTAACCGAGAGGTGGTGGGCGGCACTTTCAGCTGGGAGCAAGAGTGGCCATACTGTACGATAGTACTCTTTATTATACTGTGATACGGGTAAGCTACTGCGGGCTGTGGAATGAGCTCCCTGCCGAGGTATTCCCTATGAACTACATTATGGGGTTCTTCAAAAAAGGAGTGTACAAGTTTCTAATGGGTCGGTAACGCGCATGTGTCACCCCTTGAGTTAGACGCCTGTAACTCAAGGCTAGGTTACGGTGACCGCTTTCCGTCAGGCGGGCCGTATACCTGTTTGCCACCGACGTGGTACAAAAAAAATGCTTGTCATAAGGAGAAGTGTGACTGGCTTTCACATTTTACCTTTTTACTCATGGTCACAGGTGCTTTTAATTTAGAATTCACACTTTTGCTACTTGCTACTCATGATTAAATAGTGATAAACGCATGAAATCTCAATAAACATCGATCTTGGTTAAAACAGGCCAAATGTGAAAGCCAGACACACTTTTCCCCTATGACACACTTATCCGTATTGACCTTAACTAAACTTACCTTTGGTAGAATAATTCAAAAAGAATCGATGTATGGTATTTTTATTAGATGAGTGAAATCGAAGCAATAAGAAGAGGTCACATGAATTAAGATGTGACGCCTTGTAACTTACTTCAAGGTACTATCAGCTGCAAAAGTGCATGGAGATAATGAATGAATTCATTGATAAATTCGCCATGCACTTTTGCAGCTGATAGTACCTAATAATAGGCCTTTGGTACCTATATTTGTCAACAGTGAAAAACCCTCATCTCCCCAGTTTCCTGCATCCACATAAAACAGTTAATAAATTCCAGTTCCTTATAATGTCTGTCTCATTTCGAGCTAGTTTTATTACACTGCAACTTACTCGGTGCCTGTCGCCGCGGACTGGAGGAGGTTCTCTTTGAATTTCTTTATTTCGTCCCGCGGATCGTCGGGGCGGCTGCGGCGCCGCTCGCCTTTGGGCTTGTTCTAAAAAACATAATCAACTTATTATATCACTGCTGGCAGTTCGTAACGCTGAAGTACCCTATTTTGAAGCAATAAAACGTTTCAACTTTTAGAACTTAATTTCTCTTTGCAGACGGTAATTTAGCAGATAACGGGTACGAGTCGTAGCCAATTTTATGAAAATCTTGCAATTTATGTAATCCGAATTTTAATGGAATAGGTAAGAGTTTATCTCCTTTATAACTGAGCCGGTAGATAGTTTGAGAGATATATTATAATTTCTATCTCGTTGGCGTCGGCGTTGTTCAAACCGGTAGGATTAATTGACAAATAATTGAATGTAAATATTTGAAGCATAATGGTCGTTAAATCCGATGAGTGATAAATTATTTGACTGGACTAATAAATTATAAAACGTGTTTAATTTTACAGTTTGTTACCACCATGCGGGTATTTTTGAAAACTGATAAAAATATGATACATTAGGTCATTAGGCTTTCGCATGCATAAAATTAACAATGTTAATTAACTGCACAGTTGAATTTCAGATTTCTGCATATTCAATACAGTACTACTCTGTATTTCTAATGCTTAATAGCTGTCATTTGCATTTACTTGTTAATTTGCTGTGCTGCATATTACAGGCATATCGCTTAAGGCCACTTGCACAAACGAAAATGGAGGGTTAACCCTCCATTTTATATGGAAATTGACAGTTCACAGCCCACTAACCCTGCGTTAAGTGGTTGGTGAAAGTGGGCCTTAGAAAGTTAATTAATAAAGTCTGAATAGTTACACGGCTATCCACGATAATAAATATGTTATTTTTCACCACCCCAACTGGTAAAGGCTCTCTTTGCTATTCGAAAACAGACAGCAAAATCGCATTTTATTCACAAGAGTGCAAAGTAATTTAACTTGATGCACAAAGCTGACTGTTGGACTTTACGTATAAATAATGATTTTGAATCATAAGTGTCAAATAAATTGATGGATTTGATTTAGTTTAATGTTTTACAATTAATATTTTTATAGTGTTGGTATAGTGAAAAATGTTGCGTTTCACTCGGTGGCAAAATTTGTTTAACCTACGGAGACCCTCGCAACGCTCAAGATTCCACATTCTGAACCGCAAGCGTCGCTTGCTCGGGTATCAATTTTGGCACGTGCGGTTAAACAACAACTTTGCCCCTTGTAAAACAATAGTTATTTGTTTTACAAGCAAGCGAAAGATTCCAATATTGAACCGCGAGCGTAGCGAGTGGTTCAAAAAGTGGAATCTTGAGCGTTGCGAGGGTATCAAGGCACGAAGGTTAAACAAACATTGCCACCGAGTGAAACACAAAAATTTTTACCACACCAACACAAACAAAATACTGACTATAAAACATCAAAATAAATGAAATCCATCAATTTATTCAATATTTATGATTCAAAATCATCATTTATAGGTAAAATCTAGCAGCCATATTAAGACATCGAGTTAAAATTTGTATGAAATTACTTTGCCCCCTGGTGGATAAAATGCAATTTTGCTATCTGTTTTCGAATCGCAAAGAAAGCCTTTACCAGTTGGTGTGGTGAAAATAACTATATTTATTCTACTTGAAAAAGCCCACTTGCTGGAAAGACGTAGATGGTGTAACAATTTATCATAGTCTATTTACTGACTATCTCTCAAAGATAAAATGCACCGAACATGATAAACTTACTTCTTGTTTCACTTCGTTGTTTTGCTCTTTCATCTTCCGTAGACCGAAACTATCCTATTTCTCCAATCTCGTATTTCTTAAAACGCCCGCCCAAATGCACGTTTTCTCACGACTGAGCTGCGCACTGGAGAAGTTATTACAAGTGGCGAATTTGTGAAGATTTGGTTGGCATTTTCGCCCACGGACATAATTTATTTATTTCACTCAGTTGCACGCTGATTACGAGATTAGTCGAGATGTTTACCCCGACTAATTAATCTTTGGGCCGAAACTGTTGTGAGATTTCCAGGTCGACAACTTGTTCGTGCCCCGTTTACACGTTTCCACTCTTGGCGTTGGACAGCCGTAAATTGTTGATGTTTAACCCTCTGTCTGTTTGGCAACTTTGGCAAATATGCTCACTTAATTAATATTGGCTTTTGAAACAAAACTATGGAAACGGATTATATCGCGTATAATTAATTTACAATTCATCCCGACGTTTCGAACACTTTACAGCATTCGTGGTCACCGGGTGGGTGACTGAGGAAAAATTACAATGTGCAAAAGCTACCCACATTCAAGAAACATTAATGAACCATGACCATAAATAATATAGACTTTTAAGGCAGGCTCACACACTGTTAATAAAGCTAGTTATACAATCCATAGTTTTATTTCATGAGTAACTATCACGGTAACCGAAGACAATATTAGTATTGGCTTTCTTATAGTGCCACTAATGATTGTCTAAAAATATGGTGTATTAGAGTAGATTTTATTACACCTCAACAAATTAGTAATTATGTAGGTATTAATATACCCGTACTTTGCTGGTAGAGCGACCGTAGACCGTGGTTCTCTGACACTAGTGGCGCAAAACTCATAAACTCAACGATCAAGCTAGGAACATACTACGTGGACGTCCGCGGTCGCGCGACCTGCCGGCGTATCATGCTTCTAATTTTATCACTTATCCACGTGGATAAGACGTCTGTCACGCTTTAGCAAGTATGTCAGTGTGAGAGTGACAGATGTCTTATCCACGTGGATAAGTGATAAAATTGGAAGCATGGTAGGCCGGCTGGACCGATCAGTGTGCACGGTCTTCGGGACGTGGCTTTAGCTGACCAAAACATCCAGCGAGCCAGATTTCGATTGGACGCCTATGCGTGCGCTCAAGGCCACGACCAACGACCGATAGTTTGCACGGTTAAGTGTATATTCATTGTCTAGATCCGCGTCCGCGGTCGCGCGACGGCGGACGTCCGCGTAGTATGTTCCTAGCTTCATAGGAATTATGAAATAAAATAGCTACTAATACTTGGCTAATAACTTCTTGACTTGGCCATAGTAGCGACATCTGGCATGCTCTAGACCTCAATATTCTCGTATATCTCCATTAAGTAATTAGTTCAAAGTTACTACTAGTAGGTGTTGCCCGCCGGGAAATTACTGTTGTACGCTATGCCACCTCTCATTAGTAAATTATTTACTTTATTTTATCTACTAACGAATAAATGTGATTTTCTATTTATTTATTTATTTATTTATATGTAAAGGATTTCTTTTCATTCGATATTTCACCAGAAATTCTGATAAAATAGTTTGAACTCGTAGCATAAGTAGGTAATTATCCTTTAGGGTGCAACATCAACAATATTTTATTACAATATTTCACGACAGAATGAACTATAAATGCTATGAATTAGACCTTGTATAACATAATAAAATACAAGGGTTGGGTCGGAATAAGGAAAACCCTTTCTCTCTACTCATTAAAATATTCACACTGAGCGTGACCATGAATGTATAAATTCTTAAACAATTAGGTACTTGTGTGTCAATATTAGCCCTGTTGTAATACACTGCTTATCAAGCGCCAGTGATGGTTTGCCCCGAAGCTAGGATTAACCATGAATGATTACCTCTGATTGGGTCGGACGTATGGAGCCCTCAGCCAAGACGTCGATCGCAACATAACTGAGTAGAACGTTCGGTTTGCTAGGCAATTTGCTGTGATAAACAAGGATTTTGTACGCGTTATGGAACCTTTTGTAGCATTTTATTTACCTACATAGTAATTAATAAATTAAACTAAATGTTCTATATACCTATGTACATTTAGGTAACTAGGTGCCAAAATATTTAATGTTTCAAAATTATAGTAAGCACTGGCAACCTCACTCACCGGCATCGGCAGGAACATAAAACGTTATGATTAGGATTTTATAAATATTTAATACGTAAAACATAATAATTATAATTGCACATTAAAATCTCCACAACCGTGAGGTGTACAATCTCAGGAATTACTTCCTTAACAACGAGTGTGGGATGCATCGTGATGTGGTGGCAGTGGACGGAAACCTCACGCCGCTCTCCTTGGCGAAAGAGAACTGGCGCAAACCTGTGGTACTAAGTGCTGCGGACCGCAAGGCGGTATGGGAGAGCAAGCAGCTACACGGGCGGTTCTACAAGGCCCTCACGGGACCCGATGTAGACCTGCTCGCATCGGTGAACTGGTTACGATTCGGGGACCTCTTCGGAGAAACTGAGGGTTTTGCCTGTGCAATTGCGGACGAAGTTATGATGACGAACAACTACCGGAAATATATCCTGAAGGACGGCACGGTCGACATTTGTCGGGCATGCCGCCGTCCCGGAGAATCACTCAGGCATATCATTTCCGGTTGTTCTCATCTTGCTAACGGTGAGTACTTGCACAGGCATAATCTCGTAGCCCGGATCATTCACCAGCAGCTTGCTCTTCAATACGGCCTTGTGGACCGCGAAGTACCGTACTACAAGTACTTACCTGCGCCAGTTCTTGAAAATGGCCGTGCCACGCTCTATTGGGATCGATCTATTATCACTGACAGGACTATTGTAGCCAATAAGCCTGACATTGTGATAATAGATCGACCGCAACGCCGGGCCGTGCTCGTTGACATCACCATCCCCCATGATGAGAATCTCGTGAAAGCCGAGAAGGACAAGTCCAGTAAGTACCTAGACTTGGCTCACGAGATAACCACCATGTGGGATGTTGATTCAACGATCATTGTCCCGATAGTCGTTTCAGCGAACGGTCTCATAGCGAAGAGTCTCGACCAACATCTTAAGAGACTCTCGCTCGGTGGTTGGATCAAGGGTCAGATGCAGAAGGCGGTGATTTTGGACACAGCGCGGATAGTCCGACGGTTCCTCTCTCTGCAGCCCTAACCACCGGCAGCTTGGGCCCTGCCCCGCTGCTGGCGGCACCCTAGGTTAGGTTTTTTATAATATGTTTATATTTTTTTTATTGTTTTGTAAGTGGTTTTGTATTTTACTTTTATATTCGTATTATAAATAACCTAGCCTAAGATTTGAAAGAAATAAAGAGAAATAATTGCACTATATGTACACGCTACATCATTGTATTTACAACTGCAATTGCGCATTGCATATTGGATAACTATTTGCAGTCCTCAACCTGAGCAAGCACTTCAAAATAACCAACTTCGAAGCTGCATCAAAATGTTGCCCCAAGATCAAAAATGTAAGTATGTTTTTAATCAGCTACAGCGCTTTCGATAAATTTAAATGCAATATAGTCCGTGCGGTAAGAAATTGCGGTTGAGTTAAACGTTCCTCAGGCATCCGGAAGTCGCAATTTATGTTGCTACGATAAAATAAAATGTCTTCTCGCTGAATCATGATTTTAGTTTAGCAGTATTTAGAAACGTATATCACTTGCATTTAGAAACACTTTTTGATGTTGATAACGACATAATTTTTTGTAAACTTCAAACGTAATTTATAAAAACCGGCCAAGAGCGTGTCGGACCACGCTCAGTGTAGGATTCCGTAGTTTTCCGTATTTTTCTCAAAAACTACTGAACCTATCAAGTTCAAAACAATTTTCCTAGAAAGTCTTTATAAAGTTCTACTTTTGTGATTTTTTTCATATTTTTAAACATATGGTTCAAAAGTTAGAGGGGGGGACGCACTTTTTTTTCCTTTAAGAGCGATTATTTCCAAAAATATTAATATTATCAAAAAATGATCTTAGTAAACCCTTACTCATTTTTAAATACCTATCCAACAATATATCACACGTTGGGGTTGGAATGAAAAAATATATCAGCCCCCACTTTACATGTAGGGGGGGTACCCTAATAAAACATTTTTTTCCATTTTTTATTTTTGCGCTTTGTTGGCGTGATTGATATACATATTGGTACCAAATTTCAGCTTTCTAGTGCTTACGGTTACTGAGATTATCCGCGGACGGACGGACGGACGGACGGACGGACAGACAGACATGGCGAAACTATAAGGGTTCCTAGTTGACTACGGAACCCTAAAAATCATAAATACTTATACGAATTTACCATAATCTACTTACCCATTTAGAGTTAAAAGTCGAGGCGAGATTTTAAAAATGTTAGGTATATTTTTTCCATCTTAACAATAGGTAATTATTTGGATATTTTGTTAGGTAGGTATAATGTCAATGCCGATATATAGGTATTAGTAAAATATTGTGTAGAAAATGAACTGAATTTATGAAAGAATACAGTCGACGCTTCGTATAAGATCTGATCAGCTTTTGGCAGGATCTGGACAGATTTTGATCCCTTTGATCTTTACAATTCTATTCCCGTTACTTTACTCACCTGTCTACGCTTGATCGGCTACGCAGGTTATGTTAATATAAAAAAAAACCATATACATACACATTATCTATTCTATGCACGTTATATAAAAATGGAATATTAAAACATTCACACTTATCTCATCTTTTCCCTCAGATTATTTAGGTTCCAAAGTATTAGCCTAGGTACTAAGTTTAATCAAAATCGCTGTAATGGATTATAAAAAAACGTGTATTATATATTGTTAAAGTTTTATTGCTACTGTTTTATTTTATTCGCTAGTGAATTCCGTAAGTGAATATCTGGAATGGAGCCTTCATTAAACACGAACAATCAATGGCCGCTGCGAGTAAAGTAATCAAACCATATGACACCAACACGACAGCGAGAATTATCCAATTTGCGTGTCGCGACCAGACGCAGCACTTGTACGAGTTTTATTGCATCCCTGCACAGGTACGACTGTATTGGCTTAAAGAATCGAAGCTATTATTCCAGAATTCTCTTCGGGAAAAGTCACCGTCGTGTCATTTAACGTAATTGTGCAAGTACCAATCGGAGGCAGTTTTATCTACAACTACTACTGCAGACAACTGTCCACTCAAATTAGACCTGTCACAGCAGTAGCAAATGTCTCGCCGAAACTTTCGCATAGTTCGACATGAGCGGGACCGGGAAGCTCCGCCTTAATTGGTGGCATGACATTCCGTTTTGGGCCATGCCGTTTCCCTACTCATTACCGTTAACAAAAGGGTTGGATTCGATTTACATTTTCATCGTAGTTGTTGCAGACCGCGTCCGCAAAGCTTCCTATCGACGGCTCGAAGTGGAGAGAATGTGCTGGAGCTCGTGCGACTCACTCTTTCGTCCCGGGCCTGTACCTTGAGCTTCGATGTCGTCCTCAGCAATCAACCGTACCGATTATGATTTTGGATTACACTAACTAAAAAACGAATCAAATCAAATGGTTTATATTTACAAAAATCAACGACTCTAATTTTAACGCGGTTATAAAAATACTCCTAAGCTAATATCCTAACGAAACGCTCGGTACGGACGATACGTCGCGATGCTGTCGTTTTCTGCTGCTGCCGCTACCCGTCGTGGAGGGTGGCTGGCTGCTGGCTGTAGGCTGCTAGCTGCTGGCTGTAGGCTGCTGGCTGCTGGCTGTAGGCTGCTTGTAGTAGGCTGCTGGCTGCTGGTTTTCCTTGGAGGCTGCTGGTTCTTCTTGTTCCGGTCGAATTCGAATGTCCCATACCGAGCGATCGTTCCTTTTATACCCCTTTTCAGAATGCGCCTACGCTTCACGGAAAGAAACATTTCAATTTATTCGCCCAATCACGACTCGGCTGAGCGCGAGGCTCCGTGCGATAGAGAGGTAAATAATTGCGCCCGATAGGCGACGGATGGCGCGTCGTGATTGGTCGAACGCGTTACGGCGCTCGATTACGTGAATTTAACGCTATCATTTTTCGTTCAAATCCTAATTACTTATAAACTAATTAGGCTATCGCTTCGAAATTACGTAACAATGCACCTGACACTAGGGTCATTCACCTCGAGTGGAATGCACCTGCGTTTGTTTACGTTTTTACACAATAGAAGAGGTGATTAGCCGTCCGGGCCATACAATAGACTGGTTTCGCGGCTCGCCTTGAGCTCCATTGTTATCGATAACGGAATATTACTATGGAAATGTAGGTTATCGTGTTACGTAAGTTCCCAGCTACGTTTTAAAACTATTTACATCTTCATATGTCTTATAGTTATCGAGTTATTGGCTTGGATTCGAGTAATCCTAAGGCAATTTTCGGGTGAAAGGAAAATGATTTCGGAACTTTAAGGAAATATTTTTAGCCAATCAGAGGAGAGTTCGGTTTTCTCGCTCTAAGCCTCTCACGTTAGTGCTTATTGGCTATTAATCGTAGTCCAATGGACAGTCTGAGTTTAGATTGAACTTTGGACTCGGTTTCCGCGACTTGGGAAGGAAGGAATATGGGAATTGCCTGCTATCGAATACATCACATATGAGTCTTATTATCATACTTAATAATCGGAATTGACAAAATTAACTTAACTAACGCAGTTCTACCCGTTTCCTACCTACGAAATAATCTTTATTGCGAATACAGTCTTAATCGAATTCTTATGCTATTTTACATATATTTCGACGCGTCGCTAACATTTTGTCCCCGCAGTCGAAGACTCCTGGTGCATGGGTTGCGACGCGATGACCGCCAGCCTGCAGCTGGGCCTGCGTAGCGTCCCGTGCCTCGTTCTGATGTCAGCGGAGCGGACCCGTCCATCGGGTCCCGGGTAGGTAGTCTCGACGACGCCTCGGGGCCACACGCTGCGTGGACCATTGGGTTCAGCGACGATGACCACATCGCCTGGTTGAAGTTGCCGCCCTCCGTCGTGGGACGACTTCCTCGGTGCCAGTAGAGGAAAGTACTCTTTGGTCCAGCGCCGCCAAAAGTGGTCGGCAAGCGCTTGGGCCATCTTCCATTGCTTCTTCTCGTTCTCGTCGTAAACGCCAATCATCGGTAGGTTAGCGTTATGAAGAAGTAGAAAGTGTGCTGGAGTCAAACTTTCTTCGGAGTCTGGATCGACGTTGACATGTGTAAGTGGTCGTCGGTTGACGATATTCTCTATCTCGGCGAGTAGAGTTTCGAAAACTTCGGGTTTCGGTGCTCGTTCGTTGAAAGTGTAGGACATCGCTATCTTAACTGTCCTTATCATTCGCTCCCACGCGCCCCCGGCCGAAGGATTGCCAGGTGGGATGAATTTCCACTCCATTCGGTTCTGAGTGGCGTAAGTTTGCAGTACAGGCAGCCATTGCCGGTACGCCTCACGTAGTTCCGTCGCCGCCGCCCTGAAGCACGTCGCGTTATCGCTGTACATCGTCCTGGGCCATCCTCTTCTCGCGGCGAATCTTCGTAGTGATAGTAGCGCGCTGTCGGTTGAAAGACTGTGCACGCTTTCAAGGTGAATAGCGCGCGTCACTAGGCACGTGTATAGACACACCCAGCGTTTTTCTCTGCGCCGTCCGATCGTGACGAACATCGGTCCCATGTAGTCTTGTGCGGTGTGAGTGAAGGGACGTTGATACGCCTGTAGTCGCTCGGGCGGGAGATCGCCTAAGGGCTGCGCTCTCGGTGTTGCTCGTCGTAGTGTGCATAGCGCGCAGTTTCGAGCTACAGACTTCACGGTCGGCCGCAGATGTAGTATCCAATATTCTTGTCGCAGTTCGTTGATTACTGCTTCGTTGTGAATGTGCGCTGATCGTCGGTGAGCTCGCAGGATGAGTAGACGGGTGAACGGCTCGCGGCCATCCAGTATTATCGGTTGTAGCGCGGTGTACAATACTGGAGCGCTGCCCAGCCTCGTCTTCATGCGTAACACGCCGTCATCGCCTAGCTCGGGTGCCAGGTCGTATAATCGCGATTTGCGATCGATGAGCCTATTCTGGCTTAAGGCTCGAAGCTCTTCGGGAAAGCTTCGTCGTTGACTGTATTGCAACCACATGTGTTCTGCCTTTCTCAAATGTCTGACTTGTAGCTGCAAAGCTTTATTCTTCGTTCTCATTTTCTCGATGAATAGCAAGACGTTCGCTGTCGCGTTCAACAGTCTGTCGTAACTGCTAAACCGTCTCACGTCTGGCAGTACGCTCGAAGGGTCTGGCTTCGCTGAGATGATCGCCAGTGACGTCTCAGTTGACGGCCTCGCCTTCCTCTCAGGCAGGTCGTCTGTTCGATTCGATGGGTGACTAGGCCATGATGTCTCGGGTCCATAGAGAAAGCGCGGTCCTTCGTACCACTCGTCCTCGATGCGCACGCTCTGCGCTGGTTGACACCTCGTCGCTCGATCTGCGGGGTTCTGAGCGGTTGGTACATACCTCCACGCGTCTCTATCTGTTTTCTCGGCGATCTCCGCAAGTCGGTGTGACACGTACGGACGATAGTTTCGCGCGTCATCGCGAACCCATCCGAGAACAACCATGGAATCTGTCCAATACGTCACCTTTGTCACAGGATAACGCTGCTCGCGTAAAATTGTCTCCGCCAGCCGCACGCCGACGACTGCTGCGGTTAATTCGAGCCTGGGAACTGTCATTACCTTTAGCGGGCAAACTCGGCTTTTCGCTATAGCTAAGCTCACTTGCGTTTCCTCCTCGTCGTTCGATACTCGCCAATAGGCCGCCGCGCTGTAGGCCTCGGTCGATGCATCACTGAAAATATGCAGTTCTCTTCTAACTGCACCGGTGGGCGTGGCGTATCGTCGGGGTATTCGCAGCGCGGACACGTCGCTCAGTGCCCTCAGCCACCGGAAAAAGTCCTCCGCTTCCTCCGCCGGCAGCCGCTCGTCCCAGTCCGTGCCCTTTGTCCACACACGTTGGAATATGATCTTAGCGCTTATCATATACTGCGCTATGAGGCCTAATGGGTCGTAAACTGACATTACGGCACTCAAAAGTTCCCTTTTAGTGGGCGATCGCTCGTACCTTTTCACGTCGTCTGGCACTCGTAGCATTTTCGTGTTGTACCCCAGCGTATCCGTCTCTGGGTCCCACGTCATTCCGAGGACGGTCTGTTGCTTTTCTCCGAGATGAGAAGGTCCCGTCGCTCGCTCCTCCGGATCGATGTTTCGCATTAACAACTCGCTGTTGCTAGCATAGCTGCGCAGCCGAAAGCTAGCCTCCGCGTGTGCTAGTCTCACCTGTGTCGCTGTTGATATGAGTTCCCGTTCTGTCTCATATGATGCCACATAATCGTCCATGTAGTGATTATTATGGATATCGTAGACCGCGTCCGGATAGCGATCCTTGTTGTCCGTCGCATTCCTATT
Organism: Leguminivora glycinivorella; assembly: GCF_023078275.1. Taxonomy (NCBI): domain Eukaryota; kingdom Metazoa; phylum Arthropoda; class Insecta; order Lepidoptera; family Tortricidae; genus Leguminivora; species Leguminivora glycinivorella. The sequence continues at coordinate 14,862,920 of NC_062972.1, forward strand.
CCGCACCGAGTGTGCGAGAAAAGGAGAAGAGATGTTACCGAAACATACCCGGTTTAGCTGGTACGTCCACGGTGTCACGTCACGCCGCGATCCCCTCCAGATGAAGAGCTGACTATGCCGATCCTCTCTTCGCAGCTGTATTTGAAGGAACATTTCCTGTATGTCCGCGGTGACGGCGAATTCCCACTCACGGAATCGAAGTAGTATCCCCAGCAGGCTCTGTAGTAAATCCGGTCCCGCGAGGATGAAATCGTTCAATGCACATCCCTGACTTTTCGCGGCGCAATCGAATACAGCGCGATACTTTCCTTTATTTAAATTGTAGACGCTGAAATGGGGCAGAAACCACATCCGATCTGACTGCGGTGGTTCCATGATGCGCTCTGCGTACCCCTTTTCCAGAAGCTTGTGTATCTGTGCTTGATACTCGTTGGCGAAGTCAGGATCTCTCGACATGCGGGCTTCTAGATTGCGTAATCTCGCCTTCGCCATGTTGAAACTCGGTGGCAGCTTTATGTCGTCGGCAGCCCATAGTTGGCCGACTTCGTATCTCTTTCCTACCTTTTTTACTGTTCGTTCGAATGTATCGATCGCTCGCTGGTCGTCGGGTCGAATGTTGTCCTTTGCCGTTATGCCAAGCGCCTCGACTGCCCAGTGTTTCTTGACCTGCTCCACGAGATCACTGTCGTCACTGTGGCAGTGCATCACGACCTGCTCGTTATTTGGTACATACCTCGGCATTCGCCCGAAGAAAACCCATCCTAACGAGGTTTTAACTGCGCACGGCTCGTCCTCGCCGCCCTGCCTCACCTCCGTCGGGTTTATAAGATGACTGAAGTCTCCGCCTATTAACATCTGCGGCACGCCCATGCCCGTGTAGCACTCGTCGCCCAAGTCCGCCAGATGTTCGTATTCCAATAGACGCTTCTTATTTAATGACTGCGAGCGTATCCCTAGTCCGTCTACCGTTTTTAGGGATATATCGTATGTCAAGCCGCCACGAGCGGGGCTTACTTTAGCCTTGACCGTCTGTGTCACTGAGCTAAGTTTCAACCGCTGAATACCTCTTATGCATAGCGGCTCGTCTTGACCGACCGCGCCGATCTCGTCCGCGACGTCCTGGTCGATCATTGACAAGGTGGATCCATCGTCAAGGAAAGCGAAGATATGCGCCGTTCCCTTTGGACCTGATACGGTTACGGGTAGTACCTTTAGCAGCACGCTGTAGTCCGGTGTTGACGACACGTACACGCGGGCGTCGTTCTCGTCGTCCGCAGCTCGCGGCTCCGTCGTGTCCGCTGGCTCGGCCGATGACGTCACTGCTGACGATGTAGGTACTGACCTGATTTCTTGTGTTAGCACCATAGCCGTATCCTCACGCACTTCCTGCGGCGAGTCCGCATGAAGCAGTCGATGGTGTACGTGAGGACAGCCTGCAACGCCGCACGCTTTGGCCTTGCATTGTGTTTTCATATGCTTCGCGTCGATACAGCGATAGCATATACGATTTAATTTCGCCCACTCCCATCTAGCGCCCACGGATTGGGCGGCTAACTTGCGGCAGTCCGGCGTCAGGTGACCGCCACCGCAGAACAGGCACGTCGTCGAACGGGATGTTGTGGCTTGACGTGTCGCGTACGTCACTTTCTGCACCTCGTGTTGACGTCCTGTGGGAGCTCTCGGCGGGTTGTGCGTTGCGGATATTTTCACGCGAGCGCCGGCTGCGCGCGCGTGCGGCACTGATAACGGCGCCTGCGCTCGCCTCGGGGCGGCGCGGGCGTGACAGAAGGACATCTCCTGTTCGCTCTCCTCCATGAGGAAATCCGCCAACTGCAGAATCTCCGGGTCCTTGCTGTCTCGATGTTTCTTCGCGTAGTCGCACCATCTGCTTCGAAGATGCGGCGACAACCTGTCCGTAACCTCTCTGATGAGCATGGGGTTATCGGCATAGTGCCTTCGATCGATATCCATAACTGTAGATACCACGTTCATTATTTTTATCGCGAAAGTGTTGAGGTCGTTCGCGGTAGGCCCCAACTGCGGCAACTTTCGCAGGTCGTCAATCGCCTTGTCTAACAATACCTCGCTGCGTCCAAACTGCTTTTTCAGTATTCTCACGATCATATCGGGTCTGGTGGCTGTCGATAACACGTGAGACACACACGTCTTTGCGTCCCCGCGTAAAGCCATCCTGAGCCGCGCCACGTTCTCGTAGTCAGTAAACTTATACCGCTTCGATGTCTCTGCGTAGGTATTGTAGAAACTTCTCCACTCGCTGACGTCTCCGTAGAAATGCGGCAGCTCGAATATATCTTTCGGGGCTGGACGGGCCGCCATCTGCATCCTCTCGAACAGGTGCAGCATGGACTCTGCTACAGTACCTTCGGTGGCGCGCGTGTGCGCCGTGTGCGGAGTACGCGCGTCCAGCTGTGGCGACGTCGATCGCTCGCGACGCGCCGGCGGCGTCGTCGATCGCCTGCGTCGCTCCGGTGGCGATATCGATCGCCTACGCGACTCCGACGGTGGCGATATCGATCGCCGATATACCTGGCGGTCCGGTGAGAGGCCTCGAATATGCCGCTCCGCCTGCGCAGGTCGTCTCGGAGTCTCGTACTTGGGTAGAGGTTCGTCGGTTAACCTCTTACAAATGGGTTTTGACGTCGCGTCTCGCGAGTTCTCTAGCCATTCGTCTAATCGATCTTGATTCGAATTCCGCACGCTACCAGCAGATTCGTGCTCGTCTGCGCTATCCGCATTAGCGCGGATCTGCAGTTTTCTGGCGTCTAGCCGTTTACGTACCATGTCCGCTTCTAGCTGCAACTCCCTCCGGGATATCTCCGCTAGCCGTTCGCTGGCCTCGAGCTCCGCCTGAGACAGCTGCGCTTCTATCACAGTGCGACTGCTCGCATGTGATCTGACGGACTGAGCTTTAATAATTGGTTTATTTACCTCCTTGGTAGTTTCCTGCAGCGACTTTCGTTTCTCGGTAGTTCTGTCTATGACGGCAGCCTTGGGATGTCTAGCTGGGATCGGCGTGGGTCTGGAACGACGCCGTAACCGCTTGGCTAAATCCCTTCGCCATAGCAATGTCGTGTCGTAGGACGGTGACCTCGGTGTCTCTACGGTTAATCCATACCTGAGCGTGCTGTTAGCTGTCGCCGCGCCCATCGGTTGCGCGCCGGCGACGCTAAGCCCTTCCGTTACGCCAGCGGGTCCGGAGGGAGGTGAGGGAGGGCGCGCGCCGCGTCGGCGCCCATCGCCCTCTCAGCGCTTGCGCGTGCGGCCTCTCGTTCGCGGGCCGCCGACGCGCCTTCGTCGAGTAGTTGCTGCCTCTCCTCTTCGCTCGTCACTGACGCAGCTCGGTTGGACCTGGACCTCGTCCTTACCATCCTGTCGTCGCTCATGACAGGTACGTCGCTGTAGACCCGTAGTCCGCACGAAGATCCGGCTCGAAGGACCAGAAACTGTTGCAGACCGCGTCCGCAAAGCTTCCTATCGACGGCTCGAAGTGGAGAGAATGTGCTGGAGCTCGTGCGACTCACTCTTTCGTCCCGGGCCTGTACCTTGAGCTTCGATGTCGTCCTCAGCAATCAACCGTACCGATTATGATTTTGGATTACACTAACTAAAAAACGAATCAAATCAAATGGTTTATATTTACAAAAATCAACGACTCTAATTTTAACGCGGTTATAAAAATACTCCTAAGCTAATATCCTAACGAAACGCTCGGTACGGACGATACGTCGCGATGCTGTCGTTTTCTGCTGCTGCCGCTACCCGTCGTGGAGGGTGGCTGGCTGCTGGCTGTAGGCTGCTAGCTGCTGGCTGTAGGCTGCTGGCTGCTGGCTGTAGGCTGCTTGTAGTAGGCTGCTGGCTGCTGGTTTTCCTTGGAGGCTGCTGGTTCTTCTTGTTCCGGTCGAATTCGAATGTCCCATACCGAGCGATCGTTCCTTTTATACCCCTTTTCAGAATGCGCCTACGCTTCACGGAAAGAAACATTTCAATTTATTCGCCCAATCACGACTCGGCTGAGCGCGAGGCTCCGTGCGATAGAGAGGTAAATAATTGCGCCCGATAGGCGACGGATGGCGCGTCGTGATTGGTCGAACGCGTTACGGCGCTCGATTACGTGAATTTAACGCTATCATTTTTCGTTCAAATCCTAATTACTTATAAACTAATTAGGCTATCGCTTCGAAATTACGTAACAATGCACCTGACACTAGGGTCATTCACCTCGAGTGGAATGCACCTGCGTTTGTTTACGTTTTTACACAATAGAAGAGGTGATTAGCCGTCCGGGCCATACAATAGACTGGTTTCGCGGCTCGCCTTGAGCTCCATTGTTATCGATAACGGAATATTACTATGGAAATGTAGGTTATCGTGTTACGTAAGTTCCCAGCTACGTTTTAAAACTATTTACATCTTCATATGTCTTATAGTTATCGAGTTATTGGCTTGGATTCGAGTAATCCTAAGGCAATTTTCGGGTGAAAGGAAAATGATTTCGGAACTTTAAGGAAATATTTTTAGCCAATCAGAGGAGAGTTCGGTTTTCTCGCTCTAAGCCTCTCACGTTAGTGCTTATTGGCTATTAATCGTAGTCCAATGGACAGTCTGAGTTTAGATTGAACTTTGGACTCGGTTTCCGCGACTTGGGAAGGAAGGAATATGGGAATTGCCTGCTATCGAATACATCACATATGAGTCTTATTATCATACTTAATAATCGGAATTGACAAAATTAACTTAACTAACGCAGTTCTACCCGTTTCCTACCTACGAAATAATCTTTATTGCGAATACAGTCTTAATCGAATTCTTATGCTATTTTACATATATTTCGACGCGTCGCTAACAGTAGTCTTCCTCCAACTATTACTTTGTTATTTGAAAAAAAAAAGAAAACTGTTTTGAGCTTCATTTTATTTCAAATTAATTAATCAAGCATTTTCCTAAAGAAGAAAACGTAATCCAATAACATATCCGAAAAGGGTACACCACTCTAAATAACCTTCATTTTAATACGTTGGATCGTGCCACCGCATACGGTAGAATGTAAGTAGATATTAGAAATTGGTACTTCCCCGTTCGTAAGACAAACATTCATCTTTATCTGAATCAGTAGCGATTTATTCCGTCTTCTACAGTGTAAGGATTGTGTTGTATTGACATAGGAGATGGATTTCATTACTTGCCTCCAATTATGCAAACGATCGTTGAATAAGGCTTCATATAAATCGAACGGTGATATTTCTGACGTCCGCGTGTTCTTGAATACGAAATTGCGTTTTTCTCTCTCCTGACCGGAAGATAGCAACTTGTCTTCAGTTTTTCATAAGGCATTGTGCTTGACGATCCCGTTCAGATTCAAAGCGAAATATATCTGTTGTTTCCATTACTTCTGTCTATTCCTACAGTATGATCGATGTTTATGTTACTCTTTTGTTATTTTATTTATGGTAATGTTTGTTTCTCCGTACTTCACGAGAACTCTAAAGTACCAACTAACAGAAAGCTTCTGAACTTGGCCGTCGATGGACCAGTATGTGCAATGAAGTTATGAATATTAGGTGAAATGACAAGTTTTGATGGATTGTAGTAGTCCCAATAGAACTCGTTGCACTGCATTACCTACTTACACATATACTGACCTTAATTGATCATGACGTGCCATTGCTTGTGCTTTTTAGCAAAGAAAATTGGCAATAACATTAAAGTTTAAACGCTCTGCAGCGTCTGCAAGACCTTTCTAAATAATTGGTTTTTCTAATTTCTAAACCGAGCAGCGCTTTTCCTCCATTCTGAGATCGTTTAACCCCATTCAGTGCAGTTCGGAGGGGATATATCAGAGCTTATAGTCTGGACTCCCTGGTGTGACCTGTATAAATAGTGCTCGGAACTATAAATCGGATAAAGCTTACCTCGGCACGACTAAAAATATTTAGCCGTTTGAACCTGAGGAACGATTTCTTGAAATAAAAGCCAAATGTTATAACTTGAGGTAATAGTTAGTTCCGGGTATTATTTTGTAACATTGTCTAATAAGTTAAGTCCCACTAACTAGATGTTCCATGATTATTAATGGTGGCAGAATTTCTTAGAAAGGACTTATAATATTTCAGTTTATAATTCCTTTAAAGTAGTTCCTGGCAAATACATAATTATTATAAAGATTTGAAAGTAGGAAAACAGTCGTCTCTTACTGATCGTTAATTAATTAGCAACAAAGCAGTCAAGATAATTAAGAATTTTATGATACCTTCGAGCTGATCTGATTATAGAGACAGAGAATGGCCAAATAAATCTGTAGTGAAACAAGGCAACCTAATCGACCTAACGTGTTGTTTATGATTATCTATAAGTATATTTTGCCTGTTATATTATAAAAAAAGTCCCAGAATCTTCTGGGATATAATCATGGACCAAAAATCAAAGGTTTTCCAATAGTTTATTAGATTTTTGAATGTGTTGTTGTTTCGCATACATCCCGTAGGCCTCCGTGGCTCAATCAGTGAGAGCGATGGCTCCGGCAAAGCCTTTGGTCGCAGTTTGGAGTCCTGTGAATTTTCCAATTTTTCCTTTAATTAAAAAAATGTGTTGTTTATGCCGATTTTATACATGAAACTAAAAAAAAATAGTGTAATGGATAAATCGGCTGCCCTAAGCAGAAATCAAGTATCTGGATTTTGTCAAATTTTACAGTAGGGCGAAAAAACGATTTTTTTATTATTTTTCCTGATTATATGCTTATTAATTAATTAATAGCCTTTAAAACAGACGAACTTTATTATACTAGATATCATTAATAGTGTACTATAATTTTTTTTTTCAAAATATTTAGCACAATCATTTTAAAATACAAAAACAGCTTTCTGCGTAGAATGCGATAAGAAAATTTTAAAGTTTTTCTACAAGAAAGCAAGTATCTTGAACTGTTTTCATTTAACTTTCGTAGGCTTGTTATATTTAACTGTATCTATAACAAAAACTACAGAACGGATTTTCATGTGGTTTTCACTAATGAATAGAATGATTCTTGGGAAAGGTTTTGGTATATAATTTGTTGAGATCTTGTTTGAATTGGTTGAAATATGTCAATTTTTGCTAATCAAGTCGGACAAAATTCTGCTGGCTGAGAGCTTTAATCGAAAACGCTGCCCAAACTGTTAGTTATATCAAAACAATGTATGGCAAAATTCTGTATTTGTCATAGGCATACAAAAAAGTCCGTCTTTTAAGGATAAATTACTATAACCATTTTTATGATAGCCCCGTGCGCAGCCGGGGCGGACCGCTAGTATATGTTAATAGGTGCTAATGCTAATAGATGCCTTTAATGTAGTGTACGAGTATGTCATGCTTGTGTAAATTAAATAGGTTTAAATATAAATGCAATATTGGAGTAATCAACGGAAAAGAAGCTCTGGTTATGTTTGAATGCAAGTTGTCTTAAGATTTAAGAGGTTTTTCTGTCACGAAGAGTTCAATAACAATCATTAAACTTAATCAATTACAAACGTTGTAGGAGACTATTTAAATATCAAAAAAAAAACCTCGAAAGCGATTTCCCGTGGAACGCACAATATTAATTAAGTAGGTAGGTGCCTAAATACTCGAAGACAGAAAAAAATAATGAAAGTTATAGTCTTCCTTAATTATAATAATAGGGAACTGTAGTTAAAATAAAATATTTTGTACCATCCACGAAATAAAGCAACAGATATTTATGAGAAAACATGGACAACAGTTACTTTTAAATACAATTTCTACTTAATAAGTCAGGTAGAAATATATAAAGTAACTGAGTTGACCGTGACGTCACTCAATTCAATTTCATATGAATTCCATATTAGCAAGTCGTTCAAATTCACTTTGATAGTTCTTAAAAAGAAGCTGATTTGACTAGGAGGCAAGTAGCCTATTGATCAACTAACCAACATGCAATAATTATTAAGAATGTTTGTTATATGTATTTTCGTATTTTGTATAAAAAAAGTTACATATTAAATAAGACAAGTTCCTCGTGCTTTTACTGTTTATATCTGGTTGTTTTTAATACTAAGACAATTTCTACCTGAAACCCAAATTAATACATGTATAAGTAATTACAAGCTTTTGACATCATCACAAAATGATAGACGCCGAAGTCAAGTAACTTCGCAATCAATATCAATAGTTCGACGCTGAAGTCAAGTAACTTATCAATAAATATCAATATTTCTACGCTGAAGTCAAGTAACTTCGCAATCAATATCAATATTTCAACTCTGAAGTCAAGTAACTTAGCCATCTAATATGAATTGCAAGTATCTTTCGAAAGATACTCGATTTCAAGATAGAAATAGGGTAGATACTTGACTTTAGCGTAGAATACCCCGTTAAAAATATACTTGAATTTTTTAAAGTTCTGTATTTTGAAAAATATACATTATAAAAATTAAAAAAAAATACTGAAAGATGTATTTAAAAAAAATGAATCGAATGATGTAAAAAAACATTTTTTGGAAAAATTTGAGATACTTGATTTCTGCGTAGGGCAGCCGAAATGTCATGAATGCCATGATTCTGCATTACAAAAATTAAATAATATAAAATCACTTAGCCGGTCAGTCTGCAATGTTGTATAAAAATCTCTAAACTTAGTCTGAGTTCTGTGTCACCGTACCTGAAACATTTTATACTTCGCAGCCTTTTATAAGGTACATAAGTAATGTCAATAATTGAGAAAGTAAATAAGTCACTGCTTTTATGACCGTTTTACATGGCTATAACATAAAATGTACAGAAAAGTTGTGCCTATGTGGGCCCACCTATCAATTATAGGTAATATGTCAGATGTCATGGTATTCGCGGTATAGGGCGAAATGAGTCTCGTACAAGTTCTCACGTTACCAGCAATTTATTGCTGTTGACATTTCTTCGCCAAACTAAAAGCCTTATTGGGGATTGTCTGGAAATAATAGCTTTGGCTCCCCTCCTTTTATCTCTGTGTGCCATTCGTAAAATTGTGTTTGATTATTGTTGTGCGGTATTAGGTTCCGCAAACGGGATTTCGAAGAATAAATAAAAGCAAGTTTTCTTTGGGAAAATATTGCCAATATTGTATATTCACGGGTCTTCTATACTACTTTGTAGTTTGTTTATATGCTTTTAAGATAAAACGGGAATAAACGCTTAAAATAAAAATAGTGCCGATGCTTAGTTTATTCTCTTAATCCAACAAAGTAGGAGGTACCTAACTAAAACTACGGTATTTATTTTTTACGCTCGGATAATAACTACAAGTACTTTTACGATGTTAGTATGCAGAATGGTTTTTATCAGCAATCGAAAGTATGCACAGTCAGAAACTATCTGCTTAAATATTTAAGATGAAATCCTGAAAGTATTTTACTCGGTTTTATGAACTGAAAATAGTTGTTTGGCTGAGGTACCATAATTTGTGTTTGTGTTCCTCTTAAATAATATTTGATAGCATTTCCTAAATATATGATGTTTACCATGATTTTTTAAAACGTTTTAAGATAACGAAAAGTTCGCGAAATATTACTACTGTTCATTGTATGTAGAAAGTGAACAGCGCCCCGAACGGTTTCTTACTATAACCAAAAGTAACATACATTTTTCGTGAAGTTTGCTCTAGTAACGTATAATACGTAGTAGAGATACAGAAAACCAAGACTGGTCGTGATAATGATAACCGTTACGTAACGTCGGTATGTTGGAAATATTTTTATCTCTGTCATTAGTCGTGATTAACGACATGAGTAGTCCAGCGTCGTCATAGTCAAAGACAATGTAACTCCGTAAAAGACTAATAAGGTCTATGAAAAATGAACCTCGCAACTATACAGAAAAAAATATGCTCGTTTAGATGTCATCTCACCTTTGGTTGATGCTCCTTTAAATGGCGATAATAATATTTAACAATTTAAACACATATAGGTACTACTACTAACAGGTAATAATGATCAAATTGTCAAAGCAAGATTCTAAGAATAAGTAAATGTTTTAGTTTTAACACGCGTCGAGAGATGGCAATCACTGCAACTTGGGTACAAATTTTACATTGATAAAAATCCTCTATATCCGTTTTCTTTGGACACGGTATTAATGGGTCAGGCATTGTGGAGAAGATTTTTCTGACTCATACCTATAGTCGCAAAAATTACGTTCACTTTTGATTTTAATGTTTAAAAACCCGTGATATTTTTTTCCGAAATGCAAGTAAACGTACTGGGAACAAAATGACCAGTAAAATAATAGTTAATTTAGTTGAAATACAATTTTATTTTATTTATTGTGCTTGTTAATTCGTTATTAAATGTGAGTTCAAAAGAAAAATAAGGGCGAAAAAAAAATTAAATGTCCTTGCTGCAACTAACATCAAAGGCGAAGTAATATTTATGGTTGCTTACGGAAATTTTATAAATTAACTTTTTGAAATTTTATAAATAAAATAAATTAACAAATTGAAATGAAAGTACTCAAGTATAAAATCGTGAACAGCGTGGATATTTACTTCCTAGGAACGACGTATGTGAAACATAATACATTATATCATCATGAAATTCTTTTTACTTAAACTTCGAAATGTTACTAATAATAAAACCACAGTCAGTCTGATCAAAGCAGAAAACACAAAGACACATAAAACGAGTAGGTAACAGAAATAAGAGAAATATAAGTAAAGATGTAGATGGGCATTTTCAGAATTTGGGGGGTCCCAATTAGCGTAAGTTGTTAACGTAAAGATGATGTATTCGTCGTATTTGTGTGTGTTTTTTTTAATATTTACTTGTGTTTTTAAAATATTATTATAGTATCCAATTTAATATTTTATATTTTGTTGTCTTTCGCCATTTAGGGTATGATCCTTTCTCATTTCTTCAAGAGTTAACTGATGATTTCGCCATTGTTCATATACTTATTTTATTACATCGTTTATTTTGCTTTGTCTCTTATGTGTGAATTTAGCAAATGAATTAGATTTTAAATTTAGTAGCTAGGTATTATCGGAATAGTGTTACACATTCAGATTTATAAACTTATTTCCAAATTCCTTACGTTTCTTTTGATGTAAGCAGCCTACTGAATTCTGGTAAAAATGTGTAACGAAAAAACCCTTTTAGAGCGTAATTTTTTCTACAACGGCCCGATGTCAAACTGCGTGTGGCGCGAGTACTAAAAGTCACCGCAGGTGAAACTGCGCTGTCCCAAATGAAGAGCTGTAGCGAAATATAGAGTTATTTTTCAAGTTTTGCTTACCTACATATATGCCAATAAAACTACAACTATTAATACTCAATGAAACTACATTGTATCGACAAAGGCAATATAGTTTTTCGTTTTCTGCTAAACACAGCTTAATTTACTCGTAGGTTTCTAAAGTGCACAAAAAAAGAAAACCAAAACTTTGGATACGTACTAAGCGTGTAGCAACACCATCTACAAAATACGCGACTATAAAAACTTTAAATATTATTTTGATACAAGACTAAACTTGGTGAAGGTCGTCGAACAACTTAGTTCATGCTGGCACTGCCTTTGTCTACAGAAAGATGAGGCAAACGAGCAGACAGGTCGTCTGGTAAGCGATCACTGCTGCAAATAATAAGGAGTCTACTTGTAATTTAATAACTATTTCAATGCCTCTAAGATATGGGTCACCTCCTTAATATTGATTACTTAATAGGATCTGTTATTTTTTAAAGCGGTCTAGTTATCAATATACCTTCCGCTTTCTCTTGTCCCTAACACTGCCGTTACCGCTGAAAGAACGTAAAGTGAAAACTGGTCTCATTTTTCCGGTAGTATTTACGGCGCCCCTGGGTCGTAGGTGTCTCGAAATGTTACTCATAATAACACATCCACAACACGCTCACACACAATAGACCTTCACGCAACCCTCAAAATGAATAGAGTTATGTTATCATATTCTTTTTAAACAAGGTTGGGCTACTGTGAGCGTTTTCTTTGTCGTAAAATGACTGTCACTGTTTTCAGGTAAACAGCGTGTCTTTTCAGTTATGTGCTGTAATTTATGATGTGATAAAATAAACTATTTTCTTCAATTCGCAGAAGTAAATTTGACGAAATAAAGTGAGGCGATCTCTCGAGCGACATCGACTCACTTTATATTTTGTCACCGTATTTAGTAGTAAAGGGTTTTTCAAATATGTAACTTTTTTTTAGCGCGGTTTTCATCATAAAAATCTACATGTGTCCGGCGAAAGAAAAAAATACACATAAAACTTTCTATTTCCTATTTTCTTTTAAATAGGGACTGGGAATTTTAAGCCCGTAATTGTGAAAAGTTTTCAAATACAATAATGTAGATACCTATTCAAATATGCAAAACAGAATAAAATGGACTTATTGAATAAAATCTGTAAAAATATTTTCATAAAATATGAGAAAGTCTGAGAAGATAACGAGCTATGACAAGGCCAAATCGATATATCCTATAATACAATACTACAATATCGTGTACAAACAAAATGTAATTTGTGGTATTCCATGCCTAAAAAGTTTCATATCTAGGAGTACCCTTTTCCAGGATCTGTGGAAAGTCACATTCGACTTCCGATGTTAAAAATAAAAACCTGTAGCGCCTTCTGCTTGTTCAATAATTAAATTGCCAAGTAGATGAAATTACTTGGCAATTGCCAATAATATTTCATTGGAGTTATTGGCTACCATTGTTATCAACATGTTAAAACGTGTGATCGATTTCTCTCGATCGTTGGCGTGTAGCGAGTTTATGGTGTGCGAGTACTTGATCTTAGGATAATCTTTTACCGTATCTATCTATCTATAGCAGAGTGTTTGACAAATAAATGTTACTGGGTATCATATGTATACATAGCATTGTAAAATGATAGTGCACCCGGCTTTGCTCTTGTTCTATAAATAACTATAATATATAGTCCAGTGGCAATATTTCACTATTTCTCACTCGGAGACTATATAAAGCCTGGCCGTAGCTTATATAGGTACGTCGGACACACATTGTAGGTTCCACAATAGTGTAGCAAATTATATTGGAACCGAATCTGAGATCCTCGGTTTTTGTTCCGTTCTTATCCAAGTTTCTTATGTTTTTTTGGTAAAAGGTTATTGAACTTATTGAGAGTGAACGATGTTAAAGCGGTTTATTGCTTCTATACTAATGCAGTTTCAACACTTTCGCTGTACTAAAAACTCAGCATAAAATGAGAGATGTAATAAATAGTAATTACCGAACAGAAATAATAAGAATCAGAATAACTTGTATGACTGACAATAATATTAAATTGTAAATTGTAGAATAAATCAATTAATTCTAAATTTTAATTATTTATCATAAAAAAGGAAAGTAATACATACCATTTTCCTGTAAGTACTTGAAAATTATAATGCACTAGAGGCTATCATTTTCTGCACACTTCACACGACCTACTTTCAGAGGATGAGAAAAAAAAACATTTTGGCTTCATTGGCTTTCCTATTCTGTCGCAAATATATCATACATGGAACATCTAACAGCGGTGGTAGATATGTTATGTTATATGTCGAATAACAACCTGCCTATAACGGATTAATTGATTAGGCAGCCCACCGCGTTGCATAATAAATCCACGTGGAAGAAATTATTGGGCTTACCTGGCATCCGACGCGTAATTCTCACATTATTGTATGTATTATTAACGTCGCGGCTTATGCGGGGTTGTATTGTGTCCCCCTATTACGCAGAGAATGCTCATTTGTTATTCAGTTTAGATACCTAGATTGGGATTAAGATTTACATAGGTATGTACTACCTAGGTGGACGGGTAGACCAATTTCGCTTGTTTTTGCTGTTTCTTTTGGTCAGGACTATAAAAAACGTCAAAAAATATAAATCTTCTTTAGCCGACATGACGCTTGTCGGGAATAAGGTAAAAAAAATTAAAGTTCTACATAATTATATATAGCTATTAATTTAGTTGGGCTGTATTAACAGTTCAATAACAAGTTCATGAATGTACTATTACTTAATATTGATCGAAGTCTGTACTTTATACATTTGTATTATGCATGAAACTAATTTCACTTGCAATCTTGTAGTGGTTGCATAAGATAATGTCTGCTGTAATGCCTTGTGCTCACAAGGTAATATTTCTGAGCGTCTTATATTAACTCTTTATTCATATTTTATAAACCAAATGCATTGAGGTAGGAGGTTATTTCGGTATTTTAAAACTTTGCTACATCTAGGTATAGTCAGAAAAGTAGAAAATTCGCAACAGATGGTGATAAAATAAAACATGAGTGTGTTTTTTTCAAAACAAAACTTCATGCAAATAAACAAATTACGTAGTTAGTGAAAAATAAAGCTAACACGATATGGAATAAATATTTATAGAGCCGACAATTTAGAGTCAGTCGCAGTATTTCGAGGAATGTAATCTCTCCCGGGAACCTTAGCGAATGGATGTGGAACAAAAGGACAGTAAAAATAACTATTAGGAAGACGCATTGAGTGTCCCTTTGGCACCCGTATGAACGACAAATACTTACAACTAGGGCAATCTCGCTTTAAATCCGAAATTCTTGAGGCATTTATTTACTTCAAGTTGGAAACACTTTATTAATACCTACCTATCAGAAATATGCAGTATTGAAATAAATTATTCTCAGATAAACTTGAATTCATGAGAATAGTGGTTGTGGTTAGGCTACACAAATATTAAGTACCTATATTAATATCGGTATATTGGATATCTTATATCTCCCTCATCCATAATAGTCATAATAAGCTGTAAGCTGAAAGTCGTACTGAAAAGTTCACATATCTACGAGTACCTATTATTCATTGATAAATCCGAATGTACGCACGAAAACATAACCTTCTTTCAGCAGAAGGTTAAATCGATTTTTTTAGATAGTAACTAAATTAACTTGTTTTACTAAGTAGACAGTAGCGACACAAAAAGCCCTGCCAAATGCTTCTTAAATAATTTCAATTAGCCAACAGTCCTTGGGAACTTTCCGATTTACAATTTTGTCTCAAGTCCCAAGATACTTCGATAATTGATGCTGACAAGCGAAGAGACTAAATTATGTACACTGATGGTGCTTCTTACACCAACTTCTCTTTGACGTCTGAGTTGCTTACCTACAGTAGGTAATCTAAATTTCTACATAATTTTATCCTTAATTACAATTCTTCTACTTAACTGTACGCAATTAAACATATTAATTTAAATTATATAAGCCTTACAAAACACGGTAAAAGAAATGAAAAATAGTAGTAGTGTCGTTCCTTTCAAATAAATTTATTCGTGTAAGAAAACCACTTTGACACTTATTAATTTCTACTCGGTTTGCCTGACTATTGTTACTGTTATTACTGACTTTTACCGTACATTATAATACGTAATATTATAAATAATATAATTATACGGTAAAAACCGCGGTCGTGGCAAGCCGCCCCTTAGATGGAGAGATGACATCTGCCAACTAGTTGACGATTAACTGGATGCAGATGGCAATGGACCGACAAGCGTGGAGGAATGGAAAGGAGGCCGCTTTAAAGCTGTAAAGGCTGGATACTACAACAATAATTCATTTCTAAATATTCTCCCAGTCCCAGCTTCACGCCGCGATTCAATTCGTCTTATGTCGCGATTCAAATCCTACTGGTAATAACTGTACGAAGTGTAAGAAACCGAGGAAACCATATCCATGTCCACGTGTGACAAATTGGTATTGATTAGATTCCTCAACTTTGAAATGACGATAATTTCAAAGTCGTTTGTCACGATAAATTGAAATAGATATCAATAAAATAATTTTATTTTTTCCCTAGTTGTATCGTGACATAATTAATAATTAATACTGTACCTACACTGAGAGAAATTTGCATTGTGAATTTAACAAGTTCGACTTGTTTCGGTTTATCCGTTTGAATCAGCCAAACGTATGTTTAAAACAATATGTGTCAGGTTGTTTTTATAAAATCGACTTGTTGATTCAAATATATTGCCGATTCAAATGAGAAGTAGCTTGTTGTTTGAACCAAAGAGCACGTAGGCGCTATTTTAACCAAAAAACTTGTTGAACGAACATGAAAACTGGTTGTATTTTCTCTCAGTGTAGATGCAGCCAAGCTGTTAAAATAGTAACCTGTGTTTGTATTCTTCTATACTGCCAAGTAATATTTTGTTGTCTATATAATGTTGCTTTACTTTACCTGTAACAGTAACCGGAATGATACTTTTCGTTTTAGTGATGAATCATAAATACTTTAATTAAGTTCCGTTCCAGCAATTCTGCTTTATTGTTATTAGAGAAACTGTTTTGGGAACTTATGTATTAGTTATGTAACTTATATTCTGTTTTTATTGTAAGCTTTAATCTTTTTTCTACTCAGAATCACGAGCCCTTTCCACACATTTTCCACTTTGTTACCATTTTTCAAACACTTTGTATACCGGTTACAAAGTGGAAAATATGCAAAACTAGCTTTTGCCCGCGGCTTCGCTCGCGTTAGAAAGAGACAAAAAGTAGCCTATGTCACTCTTCAAGTATCTCCACATAAAAGACACCATCCCTTCAAGTATCTCCACATAAAAGATCACGTCAATTCGTAGCTCCGTTTTGCCGTGAAGAACGGACAAACAAACAGACACACATACTTTCCCAGTTATAATATTAGTATGGATGGATAATAGAAAATTTTGGGACCATTTTTAGGGTTCCGTAGCCAAAATGGCAAAAACGGAACCCTTATAGTTTCGTCATGTCCGTCTGTCCGTCTGTCCGTCTGTCCGTCTGTCCGTCTGTCACAGCCGATTTACTCGGAAACTATAAGTACTACAGTGATGAAATTTGATGGGAATATGTGTTGTATGAACCGCTACAAAATTATGACACTAAATAGTAAAAAAAAGAATTGGGGGTGGGGCCCCCCATACATGTAACTGAGGGATGAAAATTTTTTTTTCGATGTACATACCCGTGTGGGGTATCAATGGAAAGGTCTTTTAAAATGATATAAAGTTTTCTAAAAAACATTTTTCTTAAAGTGAACGGTTTTTGAGATATCAGCTCTCAAAGTCGTAAAAAGTATGTCCCCCCCCCCTCTATTTTTATAACTACGGGGTATAAAATTCTAAAAAAAATAGAGGTGATGCATGCTAATTAACTCTTTCAACGATTTTTGGTTTGATCAAAGTATCTCTTATAGTTTTTGAGATAGGTTGATTTAACTGTAATTTTTATTTGCTGCTACGGAACCCTTTGTGCGCGAGCCCGACTCGCACTTGGCCGGTTTTTTATTTTGTCTCTTGTTTTTTGTCCTAAATCGAAAGGGCTCGTGATTCTGTGTAGGAAAAACATAAAATTTACCAACCTTAGAAATAGTTATTTGTTATACAAGGGGGCAAAGTTGTATTTTAACGCCGAGTGTGGAATTGAAAAACGAGCAAGTGAAAGGATTCTATAGTTGAACCACGAGCGAAGCGAGTGGTTCGAGAATAGAATCCTGAACTTGCGAGTTTTTTAACACACGAGAAGTAAAATACATTTGCACCCGAGTGTAACACAAAACTTTTCCCCTCACTATAGCGAGGAAACTACAACGCAAAAACTGCGTTTATCACTGCTTCCAGTAGTTTCACAGGTGGTAAATCATCTTTATTACTAGATTCAACTACTTTTATCAATTTTAAAGCAGTTAATTTGACTTTATTCAAGGTCAAATTACTTTACTCACTAGTGGATAAAATGCGTTTTTACTCACTGGTATTAAAGGACAAAACACGTGTTTCAGAGCTAGTGAGGGGAAAAAATAATTTTGGTGATTCTTCTCGCGAAAATGCCCATGCTCTCACAATTATACAAAAGTGGCAGTATCTTTGAATATATGGCGACATGATCTCAAAACTGCCGATGCTAGAAGCGCCAGTGGACAAAATACCAAAAACCACGATCTTCTGCAAAAAATACACGACATTGCTAACAGAAGATCCAAAAGAAGGACTACACCAAACAAATCTAAGAATATTTACAGACGGATCAAAAACAAAAGAGGGAACAGGGTGTGGAGTCTTCTCAGAAGATTTAAACATACACATATCCAAGCCCCTAGGTGAACACAGCACGGTATTCCAAGCCGAATGTGTAGGAATAATAGAAGCTTGCAATGCCATAAAGAGACGACAGGTAAAACATGGAAACATACTGATACTATCAGACAGCAAATCAGTGCTTCAGGCACTAGACAGCAAGAAACTTACCTCGAAACTAATACTAGAATGTCATCAAAGACTCACTGAAGTGTGTGAAGAGGACAACAAAGTAACACTACAATGGATAAAGGGGCACAGTGGATCAAGAGGGAATGATGCAGTGGATGAACTGGCCCGAGAAGGATCAGCCACACCGGCATATGGCCCCGAACCCATCATACCCCTACCAGTATCATATAGGAAAAACCAACTTAGTCAACACTACAAACAGCTACACAACAAATATTGGGTAGAGTTAGACACATGTAGACAAACTAAAGAAATTCTTGCTGAACCTAATACAAAGCTCACAAAAATCCTACTCAGAACACCCAGACAGCAACTGCGCAAACTAGTAGGATTAATGGCAGGACACAACACACTGAACAAACACCTCAATAACATAGGTATAACCGATAGCCCCATGTGCAGAGCGTGCATGGAAGCAGAAGAAACCACCAAACACTTTCTTCTAGAGTGTAAACAGGTAGAAGTATATAGGAACAAGTATCTAGGTACGCCAAACACACTGAAAGAGGTATTTAGCAACCTGAAAACACTGCTAGGATTCGTAGAGGAGCTAGGGTGGTTGGAATAGTGCTACCCCGTCTATTTCACGCAAAATAGGCACAATGGATGTCGACTTGCGGAAAATGCCCAATAAAACTAACTAACTAACTAACTAGTATCTTTGAATATCAACTGTGTATGTATATATATTATGTATAATCCCAAAGTAAAAGTGAATTCTCAATAGTACTGAAATTGCGGCATAACACCAAGCTTTCACACAATCGTTTAGTCGAACGCATACCGACATGCATGCTGCATGTATCGTGCGATTCTTTTCCATTCTATTTTGCATTTGCCCACTTCTATTTCATATCACGAATAGGATTTCCACAGCGGTGTTTCATTGTATAGTTTTATTTCTGAACGTTGTGTCAACGAACAGTTTTGTAATTATTTTTACAGTACATATGACGCTATATTACACATTACCGCACTAGTTAGGTAATGAGCTCTTTACAAAACTATGTAAAAAATTGAAATGGCCATATATAATGTAAAACGTCATACTCGAAGCATCGTAACTCGTATTAGTTTAAAACACTCCCTTGGGTCGTGTTTTAGTATATCGCCACTTGTTTCGAATTCGCTCTTTTCCGCACTTGTAGCGTAATGTACAGTGCAGTTCATAAGTATTTGTACATTTTTTCACCTTAACTCGCCGTCGCAATAAGGTGAAAAAATGTACACATATTTATGAACTCGACTGTACTATTATGCTAACATGATATTGTAGGTACGTAGGTTCGGTACGTTGAACATATTTAATCAAATCTATGTTTTAACTTGCTACATGGTATCAGTAGCTTGTTGTTTGGCCAATTTGGTATT
Source organism: Leguminivora glycinivorella (assembly GCF_023078275.1). Classification (NCBI taxonomy): domain Eukaryota; kingdom Metazoa; phylum Arthropoda; class Insecta; order Lepidoptera; family Tortricidae; genus Leguminivora; species Leguminivora glycinivorella. Next base: position 14,882,584 of record NC_062972.1, read on the forward strand.
ATCAAATTTTAAAGTTCAGTCTCAAAAATCGTTACACGTTCAAAATAAACGGAGAGAAATGATACCTTCGATTTTATGTAAGCATTACCAAGAACAAAGAGGATCGAGTATTATAGAGAGTTACTGTCAAAGTAAAATGTGTAATCACAGTGCATAGACTGCCATCTCTCGACACAAGCTTAACACTTTTGAACCTCAGTTTTGACAATTTGGCCCATATTCTTAGCTTGATATGTGTTAAAATGTCAAATATTAATATTAGCGCGATCTAGCCGAGCGTCCCCTAAAGGTGTATCGCCATCTAGGCTACCGTACCTTTATCTGTATGATTTTGAGGTACGTTTTTTTCTTAGACTTTATCTGTCTATACGGAGTTACATATATTATGACTTTGCCAAGAACCTGGTTATTAAATTTTCATTTTATCGTTGATTTCAATAAGGCTTATGATTTTATTGGCGGATCTTCTCATAACTTTAGCTTTTTATAGAGATTAGCGGTTTTCATGCTTTTTACATGATTATTCTTATATACATATGTATTAATTTGGAGCAACTTGAGCTGAAAAACTTTGTTTCTTTTTTGTATCGATGCTTTTTTGAGATCACGACTTAAATCTTATTTAAATCTTACTGTCTTGTGTAAATTATCTCTTATGTGTACGGAATCAACAATATAGAGTTATTAGTAGGAGATTGCTAAATACACAACTAGAAAAAACATAGAGCAAATTGATTCAAACACGAAGGAAATTCCGTCATGCCAACGAAAACTTACTATGATAATATTTATCGAGAGCATATATTTTCCTCGTCTCTACATTTTCGGATAATCCCTTCTTAATATAAATATGCTATAGGGAGACATCTAGTTTAAAATTATAAGTATTTGTTTTGATAATATAAATGTGTTTATTCATTCAAGTTATCATTTAATCAAGGCGGGCTACTACAAAATCTCCCATTCCATCTCACGCACATCCAACACTGGCGGCAGTGATCGCTTACCATCAGGCGACCTGTCTGCTCGTTTGCCTCCTATCCCATAAAAAAATAATGTTCTGAATAGCATTAATAACCCTCCTTTTGCGTTGCCGTAGTCGGGCAAACATGCCTATTATAATATTACAGGATGCCTATTATAGTATAATATTATAATATTAAAATCGTACACGTGTCTTGAAAACTTGTTTTTTTATTTATAAAAGCCTTTCAGATTTACGTTTTCAATTTCAACACCCTTGCGGGTGTTTATTGTACCTGTATTTTTTAACAAAATAACAATGAAATTACCAGCTTTCAAATAGAGGCAAAATGGTTACAATCGGTTCACGCAATAAACAATTTATCCCATAAAAATCATCTTCCATACTAGCTCACGCGCATTAGTTTACTCAATTTGCCGATGGGTGTCGCTGTACGTTGAACGCTCATTTCCTACATCGCGTTTTTCCTGATATAATGAGGTCGGTTCAGGAGCGTCCTTGCGACATGTCGTAAATTATTGAAGTCGAATAGTCTTGATTTTATTTGGACGTTGTCTAACAATAAAATTGTATATTAAAATATTACTCGTTTTGTGGGAGATTGAGTCTTGAGGGATTTAGTCAAGTTTGTAGAGTTCTATGAATAAAATTTTGATGATAAAAATATTGGTAGTTTGTACGGAACCCTCGGTGAGCGAGTCCGACTCGCACTTGACCGGTTTTTTTCCAGTATGGTAACCTACCTTGGCAATATAATAAAACTTATTCCATTCTGTGTAGTGACGGGTTAGAATTTCACCACCCCATTTTATCCCATTCATGTCATAGAAGTTGACTGTGAAATATGGGTTTATTTTTGCGGTGTGGTCGATGGCAACCTGTCACTGTAATCGTTTTCTTTTCTTTTCCTTTCAATACCTTAATTGCTATGTATGGAACTGAAACATGAGCAGTTATGTATGTCCTGCCTGCCCCTATTTATTTCTTTGCTTTGTTGGATTTAACTATTACAAGAACGTAACGGATAAAGACAAACATATATTTTAAAACATATTATGATGCAGGACAACCCTTGAGGCTAAAGTTCGAAATGTTCGAATACAATATAGAGTAAAATGTTTAAAATTGTAAATAAAAATATGTACGAGTATTTTTCTTTTATAGCCATACCATAAATTACTGCAAAAATTACATTTTTATTATAGTTTCAAAAAGCTATGTTGATCTGAGTATAGGCTACTTGCATCCTAGTCAAATCAGCTTCTTTGTAAGAACTGTCAAAACGAATTCGAACGACTTGCTAATATGGAATTTATAAGAAATGAGTATTTGAGTATTTATCACGGTCAACTAGTTATTATATATGTATAATTGGATTAAAATAGTTATTTTTATATGCAAAGTTGTATTTTAACGCCGAGTGTGGAATTACAAAATTTGCATTTAAGGATTCTTTTATGGTTGAACCATTTTTGAATTCGTCACTCATCGTTAAATAGAATCTGAACTCATTTCCTCACGAAGGTAAAATACATTTGCACCCGAGTGTAAAGAAACTTTTCCTCTCACTATAGGGAAACTACAACGCAAAAAATACATTTATCACTGCTTCAGTAGTTCCACAGGTGGTAAATCATCTTTATTTAGATTCACCTTTTTATCAATTTTAAAGCAGTTAATTTGACTTTATTCAAGGTCAAATTACTTTACATAGTGGATAAAATGCGAATTTTTAATCGCTGGTATTAAAGGACAAAACACGTGTTTCCGAGAAAGTGATTAAAAAATAACTTCTGTCCATGTTTTTCTTATAATTATCTGATGCTTTATTTCGTGCACAGTATAAAATATTTTATTTTAACTACAGTCAAGTTCCCTATTCCTAAAGTTTATGCTGCAAAGAAAATAAAAACGCTGTAAAGTGAGTTCGTATCGTATCTCTCGATAAAATAAAGGTGCGACCACAACGCTGCTTAAAAAACGGTGACGCGGTAAAAACGGTACGGATACGATGCGTCACTGCGATTCCGTGCCGACTGCATATTTTGAGCAGCGGTCTGTGGAGCATGCGGTAAAAACGTTACCAATATGATGCGTCACTGCGATTCCGTACCGCCGCCGTTTGTTGAGTAGCGGTGTGGAGAGCATACGGTAAAAACGGTACGGATATGATGCGTCAATGCGATTCCGTATCGTCGCCGTTTTTGAAGCAGCGGTGTGGTCACAGCTTAAAGGGGAATCTCGTAGTCGCGGTGTAACGGCAGCGGCGGTGCGCGAGGAATGCCGGGTTCGGACGAGCTTCGGAGTCGATGGGTGCATCGGAATGCTTCGTTACTGCACGCCGCAGAGCCTCGGATTTTTGCTTGTTGCACTCCTGAAATGCTAATGCTGGGAATATTCTGAGCTACTTCTTCAACAAAATATGCAGATTATTACTTTGAGCTGCGCTTATATAGAAGACACGTTCTTGTCTAAATTGTCAGTAAAAACAACGTACCGGCATTGTATACGAAACAAAGATCGGATTAACATTATATTTTCAAACCTAGGTAGATTTATGTAGTTTCTTTTTTAACATTTTCAGACATTAATAGGAGTTGAAATGACTAAGATAAAAACGAAGTTCATAAAATTCTTATAACGACGGTGACGGGCATTACGGGCAAGTCGTAAATCAAATGTTCACAAAATCCGTTAGTTTTGACACTTAATCAATTAATCTAAAATTAAACTTGCTAACGAAAACGTTATTCGATTTGAATATTCTATTCAAACAGCATTAGAACCCTGTAATACTCGCGAGAAGCAAATTTCAGTACAGTTGCCGCACTAAAATGATAGTGCCAAGCTACGGCGGTAATTTGACAAAGGTATCTTGGAACGCAACCAAATGGATAGGGCGTAAGCACATGGAGCGCGCCACGCTCGGCAGACTCGTGTTGTACGTGGCAAATGTGCCATCACTATTATACAATCGGCACCTCGCGCTTTAACTTTATTACTTAATTTCATTGTTGTCAATGACTTGTTAGACATTTATTTGGGTTTAGGTTTTGATATTGTTGCAGATTGCGCTGTAGGAGCGTTTTATTTGTTGGTTGTTTTGGGTTTGCGAACTTTTAGATAGGTGAAAAGATCGATAGATGTAGCTATAGTTGCCTATAACCAAGTGTGCGATATAAGCGTACTTAGGGGCTTACCAATTTGTGGGATTCAGATCGAGGTTAATGCTGGGTGTAGGTACTCTATGTAATTATTTATAAAGTGATCTATCTATAGCAACCTTTAAAGCGCCCGTCTTTGGACATTGGCCTCCTCTCCAAATTAAAAAAGTGATATTACAGTTAAAGTTTGTATATGCAAGAAGGTATTAATTATAGGTAGAAACATCCAATTCATGTGATTTATAATATAAGATTATGTAAGTAGTAGAATATCGAGAAGTCTTAACTTTTACCGTTTCCTTTATTTCGAGTTATTGAAGCAAAAGGCTATCAGGTCCATTCGAAAGTGCACTTAACATCAAAATCAATGTTGGATCAATACAAGCGGAAACAAGGCGGCAAATTTTTCACAGTACCTAGCCAACGTTACAATCGCTTACGCTTTCTCCATATTGGACAGATCCAGGCTGCGTTTCAATCGCCACGATGCGTCAACGATTGTCATTTTGACTAGGCCGGCTAGTAGCTAAAGTGCTAAAGATATATGTACAGCATCGGAAAGAATTCTTTTGATGGAAGCTGCGTGTAGCCATACGTAAAAGCATGGGGGGCTGCGGTAATTGCGTTAAATTATGAGTTGAACATGCCATGCGTGACAAAATAAAAGCCAGGCCACCTGCGGCAATTCCCATTATGTCTTCCATGTCCGTAACCTTTTCACACCAAAATTGACTACGTAAACTAATTGGCAGCGCAACAGAGATAGCAACGAAGTTGATAGCAGTCGCCGTGTCCGAAACAGCACTTAAATTTAGGCAATCGTATTAAAATTAGAACCTGGGTGAGAGTTCGAAACATACTAGACATACTAACTACATACTAGACTACAACAAACTATGCTAGATTGATGTTTCATCCCCGAATGGGTCCCCGTGAAGGTTACATAACCACAGCGAAATCATTGGAGCTGTATCTGAGATCGCCGGTGTCTATATATAAATAAATACATAATAAATATACAAGTATTTCTCATTTAATAGATATCATATATACCAACAAGAACAAGCCTAAGCGAAAAATGAACGCGTCGAAGTCACCTAAATGATATTACTCTCATAAAATATTGTTTCAAGTTCGAATTGGCCTTCATGGCTCTTATAGTTTCAGAAGTAAATCGAATCACTTCTCGGAAGTTTTCAGGTAGCGTTCAGAACTTGTGTATAATACGGAAAATGATTTACCAATTACGAAGCTTTTCCTCAAGAGAGTAATCTAATAAAGTTTTATGGATTCCTTAAAGATTGACTGAATTTCAGGAAACATGACTCAGCTTGGAACAAGAGACATTTATAATACATGTTAGGAAATAAGTTACTGAAAATCAAGAACGATTTAATACGGGACTGACAAAACCCATAGAAAAAAACGTACCCCTCAAATGTATGGGCCTTTTAGGCTTAAAACTGGATGGCGCTGTTTCGCAGCCTGGAAGTGGCCAAAATCATATTTTCCCCAAATACTTTTGCGTGTTTTTATTTTTTATAAGAACAACTGACATATTTCTTTATTTTAAAATCATGATATCTCGTCAATACACATTTTGAAAAAAAAAAAATAATTTGTAGACATCATCTGTGTAGTTATGGTAGTATTTAATAGGTGGCGCTAAAAAATCGAGGTACGATTCTTAGTATGAAGATTGTAAATCCTATATAAATAATCCTTTGCTGAAAATTAGATATAATTTGCAGAAAGAGTACTTATGGCGGGATTAACGGCCAGTTATATTCTATATTAATCAAATATTAAGCTTCAGAGTTTGGTGCAGAGTTGTAGATAATATTTATATCCCCTCACTAGGTCGGAAACACGTGTTTTGTTCTTTAATACCAGCGGGTAAAAACGCATTTTATCCACTAGTGGGTAAAGTAATTTGACCTTGAATAAAGTCAAATTAACTGCTTTAAAATTGATAAAAGTAGGTAAATCTAGTAATTAAGATGATTTACCACCTGTGGAACTACTGAAAGCAGTGAAAAACGCATTTTTTGCGATGTAGTTTCCTCGCTATAGTGAGGGGAAAAGTTTTGTGTTACACTCGGGTGCAAATGTATTTTACTTCTCGTGTGTTAAAAAACTCGCAAGTTCAGGCTTCTATTCTCGAACCACTCGCTTCGCTCGTGGTTCAACTATAGAATCCTTTCACTTACTCGTTTTTCAATTCCCCACTCGGCGTTAAAATACAACTTTGCCCCCTTGTATAACAAATAACTATTTTAACATTGTGAAAATTTTGAGACTTAGTCTATTCGAAATTGTTATAATACGGGAAATTTCCACTGCAACACTAATTCTTATCATTACAGTTATTGCACATAATTTGAGTCGGCAACATTGCCACTTTTCAAGCCATAGCTTTAGGGCATTCACACACGATCGTTTTCAGCTAAGTTACTGCAACGAGCGGACGTGCGGCTCCCTAATTTGTGTTTTACGACTGTTAGTTTTATCGGCAGTGTTTAAGAGCCTTTAGCTTTAAAATTTATCGCAACGGCCAGTTTTATTTTATCTAAAGCTAGAACCAAGCTTTTTGTGCCTACAAGTAATATTTTTGAGTACAGATGGTGTTTTTTTTTACGCACTAGTGCGAGAAGTGGTTCATTATAGGTATGCCACGTCGCAACTAACTTTGGAGGGACATTTGTACTGAAAAACGTCGTACGATACACGTGCGAAAAGGAAATTCGTAACTCGTGTCGATTTAAAACCCTTCGGTCGTGATTTAATTTATCGCCACTCGTTTCGAACTTCCTTTTTTACGCACTTGTATCGTAATGTACTATTACAAGTTTAGTGCCAGACCTATATCATGAATAAAGAGGGTTTTTTATACATATATTATATGAAGTATTGTTGTTATTTGCATTTTGCATATCTGCAATAAGTTATTGTAAATAAATTGACTTACTATGATAATATTTATCGAGAGCATATATTTTCGTCGATGTCGTTTAATATTTTTTTATTAATGTCAAATATTTTAAGCGACTTACACCGTGTCCAATAAGTCCGAATACTCACATTTTACCTCAGTTCTAAAGATATAGGGATCACAGGCCATCAAATTCTTATTTAAACTAAAGAGTATATTCCTCTTAATAAAATACAAGCACAAAGTACATGAAATTTCCGAAGTGTCTAAGAAAAACAAAGAGGTACACAACAACAAAATACTTGCTCGGCACGCAGGTGACGAGTTATTTTTTATAAGGAGAATCTGTATGTGATAAAACAGACGCCACGTGTCCAAAAAAAACTATTATGGGTACCGAGGATAGATAACGTTCCGGGCAACTAGAAAAATGTGCCTAGGTTCCAGAGCTCACCATCGGCCCAGGTGTGGGATGCAGTATGTAAGCGAGGTAAACTACCTTCAGTACTTACAGATAAAAGCGTTAAAATCAACGTTTTTTTCTTTAAAACCAAGGTTTTGGAGAAAAAAATGCCTTAAAGTTAAAAAGGATGCTTGGGAATGAGTATCATGTGTCCCAACAAGACGCACCTCCAGCACATTCGGCAAATGGTATTCTAGCGTAGTTTCAGACTAATTTGGCAGTTTTTTATCCGAAACATGAGTGGCCACCCAGGCCTCCAGGTTTAGGCGTATTAGACTATTTTGCATGGTCATACATGCTTTGAAGACTAAATTTTTATAAAATCATAAACCTAGATCATTTCAAAAAGGTTATCGAGAGTATTTGGGATGAAATGTGAAGAAAACGGTGCGTGCCGCGTGTGATCCGTTTGAGAAGCGTTTGAGGCTGGTAAACAAGTTAATGCTGGAGTTATTCCAAGACATTTGTTGTGAATGTAGTAAATAAGAGTGCCATTCATAAAATATAATAATAATGTAGTAACTATTTGTTAATTTTGTTTTATTGGCTATTTGGGCTGTATTCAAACTTATTGGACACGGTGTAAATCTAGTTTTTCATTTTGAGATATAAATAAATTGATGATACCTGCATTAACCTACACTAAAGTACTAGGTCACCACTTGCACCAACGAAAATGAAGGGTTAACCCACCATTTTAAATGGAATTTGACAGATGACAGCCCACTAACCCTGAGTTAAGTGGTTGGTGCAAGTCGCCCTTATAAAATTTATAATTTCTTTATCTGTTAATACGTAGTTGTTAGACACTGGAGATAAATCCTGAAATTGAAATAGTTGTCGTTTTAAAAAAAAATTACCGAAAGTATACCAGAACTTATTTAGATTGTCGTGAAAAGAACTCGCATCGCAAACATCTTAAAGTTCAGTTCGCAAGGGTGGATTCAACTTTTGTGTGTTGTTATTCTGGGTCGCTATCGAAGTTTATTTTAAGAAATTGTACGAATTCTAACGTTTACTCTTTATGCTCAATAGGTAATAAATATTCAGTGGACTAAGTGTGATGAGGGATTTTCAGGGAAATTTTCATCCCTTGTAATTTTAAACTGATTAAAATAAAACTGAAAACAATTTTACGAGCACTAGAGACGTAGAGTATCTTCTACTAAGGTTTGCAATGCAACGCACTAACCTATTAAGGTGCTTTTTGGATACAGTAATCCGGATATTCAGATTCCAACCGGTAATGGAATATGGTAAATCATAACCAAGTCGCTCGAATGGTGACTCGACAATCTCGGCATCAAAGATGTTCGAATATTACTAACGCAGTTCAATGTATATGTCACAAGGAAATGATCAAAACAGAAATTTGACCAAATCTGTAGGGAATATGATCAAATCTTGTGGCTCGCGAGATGATAAAATGGCGAATCCATTTGATCACGTATCTAGAAAATATCAGTGATTTTATTGAATCCTTGATTCAGTTCAGTGAAATGACGGTTCTAAACAGTCAAGTCGCTTTGTTATTTCACATGACTTTTTTAGTAATTTGATAAAAGTGATGAATATCAACTTTAAATTAATAATTTTACTAGACAGGCTTAGTGATAAAAAAACCGCAATAGTTTGACTGCTTACCTGCCGGTCTTAAGTTGAGTAGCGTTCTTACGCGCGGTTTCATAGTAATTAAAGTAGGTAAGTGACGCAAGAAGATGAAGGACCGCGCGAGAGAGCACGAGTAGATCTGAGAACCCGAATCTTGATACTCGTATCTATTTTTTTAAAGATTAAAATAGCCTTTTCAACTAAAATGCTTAGTGACCATTATTTTCATGTAGCTTTAACAGTGTAGGTACCCTGCAAAATATAAAAATACAGAATATTTAAAAAATAGTTATTATACTAACAAGTTTAACCGAGGAAAGCAATAGTGTACCTAGTATTATTACGAGCACCTAACGTTTAATTCAGTTTCGTTGAGTGGTTGCTATTTGTGTCTACCTCCATTACCTACCTAAAAGCATACACGACGGAGTGCAACAAACAAAGAGCTTAATTATTCAGTGCACATACTTAATGCTAACAGAGTAACACCACGTATAGGTACCTAGAAAGACAACAGCAAATACTAAATCAACCCGTTTGTATTTGCTCTATATTGCAGCGTGGCGAATACTGCATATCAATGCGCCGATACTGATTCTAACAAACTGGAGCTTGCAAATTAAACGACAGCGTAGTATTCGGATTGTAACTAATACCAGGCTATGACTTCAGTAGATTAAATGTTATGTACTCGTATAATATCTGTCTGTGTACACGTGTGGTGACGGGTTATGAATTTATCCACCCTGTTTCCTCCCGAGGGTGTCGAAGCGGCTGTTTTTTTTAAACCCCTTAATTTCTAAGAGTGGCACTGCAATTTGAGCAGCGTCATGTGATCTTCTCACCCCGTTTGGGAATACAGGCCTGAGTTTCGTTTATTTATGTTTTTATGTATGTAATATCGGCCAGTGATAAAAGTGCTATGTCTGGTCAAAGAAGGGTTGGCACTGACAGAAATGGATATCACTTAAAATGTATAGCCTATTTATTTATTTATTTATTTAAATTTTATTGCACAATTGAAAAAAAAAGTACAAATGGCGGACTTAATGCCTTAAGGCATTCTCTACCAGTCAACCATTGGGCCAAACAGAAATTCGCAAATAACCATAAGTATAACCATATTATAAGTATTGTAAAGTTTCTATTGTAGAATTACAGTGCCTTCTCAAAATAGGTCAGACCATCAAATATTTCACTAAACAACGTTTTGTTCAGAAGATTTTTTGTTCGAAATACTTTAAAGTAAGATGGATGCGACAGGCAGCACTTCAGCATAATAAAACGGAATTCCTTCATTAACGCAAAGAGGGTACCTTTAGTCTGCGGATGAACCGCGCTCTGGAAGAATCTAAGTTGCACCATTTTCTTTTGAAAAATGGCGTTTACTGTCAGAGGGGCATATCACTCAGTTTTTTTTTAGTTTATTTTGAATTAAAGTTTAAAAGTTGTTTGTATAAAATTGCTTTAGAATGACTCTCTACAACTAAAACAATGTTGAATAACTTGGTTCAATTGTATTTGCAGTAAGTAAATAAAATAGTAAACCATCATAAGCGCGCGATTTTTATGCGATCAACTCGGAAGGATAGGAAAGTTCTATCCCTCTAAGTTGATCGCATAATAATTCTTATTAGGAACTTATAAAACCTTTGTAATTTTCTCTACATAGAAGTCTCAATAAACAATTTGCTGTTCAGTGTTACTTACAGAGCAAGAAACACAAAGGTGTAGAAAGCCTTAACTTAAAATTTAATTCAATAATCAAGATTAATGCATACATTTTACTCTTCTATAGTCATTGAACTCCATCAAACCAAAACCAAACTCACAGCCGTACTTATTCCCCACCTTTTAACTAATAAAAACAAAAATAGGTTCGTTGTAACAAAAATAACGAAGTGTTCGTTGTGCGTTGCTCAATCGCACACCAAGTTCCTGCAAAACAAAAGCCATTCAACCTGAAACCCCAGCCGACCTCAAACCTCAATGTGTACAAGCCTACAACTCAATTCCCCCTAGTAAATTGTTTGCAATGATTAATTAGCTGTAAAACTCCTACTTTTCACCATCATAATTGGGCCGGTGGTGAGGGCCACACAAATTACTTTTTCATTAGATACAAAAGATCCATTATCCACTCAAATTAGTTCCATTTCATGGGAAAGTCATTAATATTAATCAATGTTTGAAAGGTTCAAAGTAAAGGTGCCAAAAACGAAACGATCAGTCGACTATTATACTGTACTTTACAACGACCACCGACGGGTTCATCGACCTATTTATTTTTAGGGGTGTTTTAATTTTGAGTCTGCTGTCCAAGACAGTACGAGGATATCGATTTGTCATCGGAATGTCAATCTAATCGCAACTATCGCAAGGTACCTATGGTATCTATTTCATGTCATTAAAATTAGTAACTTTCTTCTGCTTTAATTATAAGCGAGAAAATAGGTACACCTTTCAATAAAATCGTTCGGACATCATTCTGATGTCACAATAAAATTTCAATTCAATTGTTTGCTAACCTACAAAATAATGTAAGTCTAAGTCACTGGTCCCACCGCGAGCTAGTAAGCTCACCTCTGGGCGACATTAAAATAAGGTAAGAAGAGCACTGGCTGTTCACGTCCGGCCGCGGATGTTTTGATTACATCCGTGATACCGATTTCGATTCCAGAAGGACGTATCACAATATTCTCCAATTTAATGAGCGAGAGTGTTTGCACACGGTGTGCAGTACACAAAGCTAAGAGAACTACTAGCTTTTTAGTAATTTGTTCAATAGAGAGAGTTCTATTGGGTATCCACTTTCCGATATAGTTAAGAACTATCTGAGGGTCCCACGTATTTGAATATTTTGGGAGAGCTGGTCTTAGCTTATAAACACCTTTAAGTAGTCGTTTAATTTGAACATCTGAACCTAGGTCGCTGCCCAGTAGCAGTGACAGTGCCGAGCGATGACTATTTAAAGAACCGTAGCCATCTCCTTTGTGAAAACGTTCCGTTAGAAAAAGCATTACATTTGAAGATGTACTTTTATAAGGATCCAAACAATGAGCCTGACAGAATTGCCACCAAGATTTATAGGTAACACCGTACTGCAGTAGTGTGCTATTAGCGAGAGAATTAATCATTATTTCTAGTGCCGCCTCTGGAGTTCCTCTTGATGTAAATGCTTTCCCGAGAGCTTCGCGGCACCCAGGGTAAACTGCGTCTGTAGGCGACGTGGGGTCCTGGAAGAGGACGAATGAAACGTTGGAATAAAGTTTATAATATTCGACTGCAGTATGCTTTTAAGTAGGGGAAACCATGGCTGGGAAGGCCAAATTGGGAAAACCAAGATACCCTCTGCCTTATCGTTTATAATTTTTTGGATACATTTCAAAATGAGAGAACATGGTGGAAATGCGTAAAATTCTAGGTGTTTCCAGTCTATAGTAAATGCGTCAACTGCAACAGCGTCAGGATCTGGTTTCCAGGAGACGTAAGTGTCACATTTTGCATTAGTGCGAGAAGCGAAGAGATCTATTGTCGGCTCACCAAAGGCCTCTACTATTCTGTGATATTCAGAGCTGGTTAATTGCCATTCTATGTCAGGATTATTTCTTCGAGACTCTTGATCAGCTTCTACGTTATCTTTCGTATTAATATACGAAGCAAATAGCCATATACCTCGCTCCTCGCACCATTGCCATATACTTTTGGTCAGGGCGTTTAAATGTTGAAATTGTATACCGCCCATTCGATTCACATAGCTTATTGCTGTGGTATTATCGATACGTAATAATATATTACAATTTCGTTTATCACGTGCAAAACTTTTAAGTCCAAGAAAGACGGCCAGTAGTTCCAGATAATTAATGTGAGAACTAATTTCGCTGTCTTTCCATCCACCGTTTATACGATTATTATTACAGAACGCGCCCCAACCAGTTCGGGATGCGTCTGTAAAAATCTCTAATTCGAAATTAGGTGTCGTGAGTGGGTTAAATGTAGACAATATGTTGTTAGCCCACCATTGCAAGTCAGGCAGGATGTCCGCGGATAATTTTATTTTTGAGTCATATCTGTCATGTTCCATAAGGGCGAGATGTTTTTCTCGTTCTAAAGATTTGGTGTATAACCAACCGTATTTAACGGCTGGGCAAGCCGAAGTTAGATTACCTATCAGGTGAGCCAAATCTCTAATAGTGCAACATGGCAGATGAGAAAACCTTTTTACCAATTGTAATATATTGTTACGTTTGTCCGAGGGAAGTGAAATCGACATATCAATTGAGTTATATATAAAGCCAAGAAATTTACAGTTCTGTGTAGGCGATAGGCAACTCTTCTCGTAGTTAACTACGAAACCCAAACAGTTTAGTAAACTGAGTGTTGCATTAACGTTAGCTAAACACTCATTATAAGTATTACCTATACATAATATATCGTCTAAGTATATCACTGACTTATGGCCCAAACTTCTTAAATGAGAGACCACCTCTTTCATGATTTTAGTGAAGGTTCTTGGGGCCGACGACAAACCATAGGGAACAGCCGTAAACTCATAGGTAATATCATTAAAATGGAATCTGAGATACTTGCGGTGAGGTCTAGCTACGGGCACTAGCAAGTAAGATTCTTTCAAATCTATAGTGGCCATAAATCCATTAAGAGGGATCAGTTTTGATGCCGTTCTAAAATCCTCCATTTTAAAATGGTCATTAATGACGAATTTATTTAGTCGTTTAAGGTTAAGAATGAATCTATAGCCACCATTAGACTTTTTGGTCAAAAAAATATTCGATATAAACTCATCGGACAAAGGATCACATTTTGAAATGGCCCCCAATTCTAATAAGTTATCGATAGCTTTTGCCATATCCCGTTTTTCCTTGGCTGAAAAACAATTGTGTGGAGGGTTCGTTTGGACGACTTTTCTAGCAAAAGGTATTCGATAACCATTACGAATCCAATCTAACACAACAGGGTTGCTAGTAATGTCTAACCAACAATCATAGTAATGTTGTAATCTACCCGCATGTACCTGAGTTACTGCCTCGTTTTTGCACGTTTGTTGTTGGTCGCCGGCGTCGGTTGGCGCCTCGCCGCTGGCTGAGCTTGCGGCGCGCGGCGATAGGGCGGCGGGTAGTATGGCGGCGGCGCCCGGTACGGCCAGCTGTGCCCCCCCCTGTTCGCCGACGCGAAGCGAGGAGGGCCCGGCCAGTTTCCCGGCTGGCGCGGCCGTGCTGTTTGAAATGATGTGTTTGACGTGGACGCTTTAGGAACGAAAGCCTTTTTAATTTGCAATCCTTGTTTTTCGATGACCCTTGATGCTTTTATTTTTTCTGATATTTTTACGCCAAATAGAGTTTCGTCTCGTTCTTGATCCTGTATGACGGAGAGGAAAGCTTTGTCCAATCCCGGAGTGATAAGTTTTGTCCTCACTTGTGTCTCGACGAAGTGGAGATCTGAGAGTATTCGGCAACCGTCAGATAAAATTTTAACGGCTTGTACTTTATCATCACCGGTTAGTAAAATATCCATGGCTCGATTGACGGCAGTGATGCCTAAGCCGAGTTGATCTTGTTTAGATTGGAGTTTCTTATCTCGAGACCTCACTGTCTCGGCAATAGCGGCAGATAACTATAAACATCGCCGTGTCTCTTTTATTTACGTAGGAGTGATTATCTTTTGTTTGTTTTTATAGCCGATATCTCATCGTTTACTAGCTCGCGGTGGGACCAGCCTAACAGTTTAACCTAAGCTACGAGCAACTAGCGCCAGAACAATAAGTTCCGTGTACGCTTCTGAAAAGGAAATTATTACGTCAAAAGTTATACGTTCTGTATTATAATGGAATGATAAATGTTATTCAGTGGTGCAACGCATGCAATGTCAGAAGCAAATTGTACGAGCATATCTAGAAGTCTTCGCGTCAGGTATGTATGTGTGACTAATGTGTGAGTCTACACAAAAATGTTTGTGTAATTAACCGTTTAACTCAGGAGTAAGCTCGCGAAAAGGATATTTTTACGTCAAAAGTTATACATTGTAATCGAATGATAAATGTTATTCAGTGACATACTTGACGACCGGTCTGGCTCAGTCGGTACGGTAGTGACCCTGCCTGCTAACCCGCGGTCCTGGGTTCGAATCCCGGTAAGGGCATTTATTTGTGTGATGAGCACAGATATTTGTTCCTGCCTGAGTCATGGATGTTTTCTATGTATATAAGTATACATTTATCTATTTAACTATGTATATCGTCGCTTAGCACCCATAGTTCAAGCTTTGCTTAGTTTGTGGCAAAGTTCATCTGTGTAAGGTGTCCCCAATATTTATTTATTCAGTGGCGCAGCGTATGCATTGTCAGAGGCAGACACGCCAGCATACATATACGTTTTTATTATCACTTGTATACTGTGTAAGTCTACCCTGAAATGTAATTAAGTATCCTTAACCTACGAGTGACAAGCCGCAGTCCGGGATATTACTAGGTACAGTAGGCGTCAAAAGTTACACACTGAATTATAATGGAATGATAAATGTTATTCAGCGGTGCAGTATGCAATGTCAGAAGCAGCCATACGAACTGTCTAAACCTAGACGTTTTTTTCACTTGAGTCTACCTTAAAATGTATGCAAGTATCCTTAACCTACGAGTGACAAGCCGCAGTTCTGGATATTACAAGGTACGTCAAAAGTTACATACTCTGTATTTTAATGGAATGATAAATGTTATTCAGCGTCGCAGTATGCAATGTCAGGAGCAGCCCGCATGAGGCAGGCCGTGCCGTTTCCGTTAATTAATGAACACACATTTAAATGCTTAGCCCTCTTGAGTATAGTGCGCGCTACGGTTCGCGATTTCTCTGCCTCTGTGTTTTTTTTTTACTTACATGCATATCGCAAGTATGTTCAAGTAACTACATTTTGTGAAGTGACTTTGGTACATTAATGGGGATTGGCATATATATGTAGTTTATTTTCTGTTTATGCTTTCTACTACGTTATTGTTGAAATGTAAGAGAAAAAATAAAAGAATTCGATGACAATGATGATTGATTCATTATCAAAGATTTCTGTTGAAATTGTTTGACACATTATATCCGTTGCGCGTTTAATAAGTTTTTTTTTAAAGAAATCAATAATTTTTAATTTTAACTTTTCATACGTAGGTATTAAGTATTAGTAAATAAATCCAGTTTAGTTATTCCAGTTCATGAAAGCAATAACAGCAAATCACATTCAGACAGGATGACAAGACGTTTTTCTGAAAACCAATTTGCAAGTAGTTTTTCCTCTCAATTCGCTCAAAGGTTGACAAGAAGATATCCCCTATAGGGATAAGTTTGCCTTTGTAGCAATGCACGGTCGAGAAGTTTCCAAAGTTGCAGAACATTCCTCATGAGAATTTTCGGTAACTTCTGAGAATGTTCTCGAGAACGAGAATTTATCAGAATACTTAGTAACTTCGTAGTTTATACCATAATTTCGTCGAACTCAGCAAGTCAAGACGTAGTCCCGTGGTAGTGCGCTGGCTTCGTATGCCGATGTTCTCAGGTTGGATCCTGACAGCGATCTTTTTGTTTTTATTTTGTTAGTTTTTTTTGTATATACATATATTGGCATGACCAAAAACAGGCATCAAGAAATAATAGTTCGGTACCTAATTTAAAAAAGTCAGGACTAAAACTGTGAAGTCTGAAAGTCGAAATGTTCCCTGAAGTATAGTGAGAATTTAAGCAACTTATAGTGAGAATTTAGGTAACTTATAACATTATCACTTATCAACAAAATAGCTAATTGTAATAGACAATATTATACCTATAATAACATATAGTTTTATATTATGCCCATTTAAACATTATTTCAAGTATATTCTCTTGTTTAAATAATAAATTGCATGTTGCGGGAATGTTCTGGGAACATTCTCAAGAATGTTTCCGCTTTTTGGGAATGTTCTGCAATATCTACATTACTATGCCTTTGTAGACTATACATATATTGTATTTTTATGTCCTAAATTGTCTTATGTACAATAAAGTTTTTACATACTACATACACACAATGAGGTTGAACAGTAAAAAGTGGAATTTGTCAAATTTGATAACTACCTAATTTTCCCTCCCACTCACGTGCGAGGGTTACTTACTGTCAAAATCCATATTTGGTTAAATGTTCCATTTGCTGTCTCTCAAGTAATATTTGTAGATAGTAGTATTACCATACGATGGCAAATGGTTAAAGCGTCATTCCGAACTGCCATAAAAAAGTTTCTATGGCACTGTCCGGGGCCAGAAACATTTTCAATTCTGTCACTTTACGAGAAAGGGTGCCTTACTAATTGGTTAACTGGGTAATACGAAAGGTAATTCGTGAGAATGGCTACCTATTGACTAAATTAAGAAGTTAAATTAAATGATAGGTACGTTTATATTCAGTTTTCATAATAACGTACAAGGTAAGTACAGGACTGCACATACATGTAAACCACACAATACAACATATCAAGCACTAAACAAAAGTAGATGGTAACTATCTACTCGTAGTGAGCTTCTTGAATATTAAATTTTAAACTCCGAGCTGCTCTTGCCTTCTACATGAGTACAGTAGTTATTATTAAAAATTACGTAACTAGGTATATTTACGTATTTATCTTGCCATATATGAGATACATGGATCAGTCTATTTCTGCAAAAAGCAGATGCGGTGTTATTTTTTCAAATGCGTATAATTTTGAGTAACGTCAAATAAAAATTAAAATATTTACACATACTTATGATAAGTAATGTACCTAACGCAGTACCGACGTCAGTAATACATTTGTAAATTATGATTTCGAGAGTGTTTCTCAGTAAACATGCGTACATCATCAAAGGAGGAATGTCTCGGGACAAATATAATTAGACTAATAAAATTAAATGTCCCAGTTAATTTCTCATTTGTCAGCCGTTGCGAATTAAAGTGTTTTCAGTTACATTACAACTTTGTAATCTGTTGGGCGGATTATAAATTACGGTCAACAGGGGTGGCTTTGAAATGCAGGGGCGACTTTGAAAATCTAGTTTTAAAGTCATACTGTAAGTAAATTCGCGATTTTCTATGGTACATTTACATGAATATTTATTGATCTAACTAGTTAAATGAAACAGTTTCAGTAAATAATGAATAATGATAATTTTAAAGCCGCTCAAATACCATCAAAGTAACCCCAAAATTTCGTAAAGTCACCCCGGTTGACGGTACTAACTTAAGAAGCAACAGGAGCGAAATAGCTAAAATGGGGAGGACGCCTTTAAATTTGGGAATTTTAGTTAAATCTACTGACTTGATTTACAGAAATAAAATGCGAGTCAAAGAGTGCGAAAAAATCTTTAAAATCGAGGTACCGCTCTCGACTGTTTCCTCCTCCAATTTGAGAATGTGAATAACAATAAAATAATCTGTGTCGGACTGTTCACTTTATTGGATTTTTTTATCAATTTTGAATATCCTACCTTTTTTGCGGCATAATCAATTAAACCTATTTTGGGATTTAATTATCAGCTCTAGCGCCTTTGAATTTTATGATATTTACGAAAAGCTGAACCGTGTGACACAAATAAAAAGAATATACATTTTTTTTATACCACGCCAGTTGCAAACAGGTAAACGGTCCGCCTGATGGAAATCGGTCACCGTAACCTATGGACGCCTGCAACTCGAGGGGTGTCACATGCGCGACCCATTAGAAACTTGTACACTCCTTAATAATCTATTCTGTGTGTAATAAATATTGAAGTCATTCAGACAGTTTTTTTTTTATTAATACGGGTAATGTTGTATGAAGTCACTTCTTTGTTTTTTTTTACGTTTTTATCCCGAATTTGACCACTTAGGGCCACTTGCACTAACGAAAATGGAGGGTTAATCCACCATTTTATATGAGACAGATGACACCTAACCTTGAGTTAAGCAGTTGTTGCAAGTGGGCCTTAGAGCTATTCTCGACTCATGAGTTCTTCAAGACGTTCTCGCAGTACTGCGAAAATAATGAGGGTCAGCAATATCCTGTTCCTCGCATCGCATCGGGGTAAAAAACCAAACTGTCAAGCTAAGGCGTAGGCGATAGATGGTCAGCGTGATTGATGTAGCGGTCTTATAGGACCATGGCTACTGATTCGATTGTAGATCAATCACGAGGGACCGAATATTCTTATAGTCTAATTTTTATATGATCCGCTGAATGGTGGTAGTTCCTAAGTATTGATAGTAATTAAACCGACTTTCACATCGAAAATGTAACTTTAATCCTACCACTAACTATCTTTTGTACTGCATTGGACATTACATACAGTGATAATCCTGGTGTGTATGGCCACCACGATTATCACTGTATGTTATTAATCATTGGATTTCACTATAAAACTCCCGTGAGAATCAAAAATAAATATGCGATCTCGATATGTAAAGGCGGGGTCGCTACTCTTGAGAAAGATCCTCGAAAATGGATCGAAACATGTCGAACGCTATATCGACTTAACACGTGAGTAACCCGCTTAAAATATTTTTTAAATATTAATCATTGGTGTTCATTTAATACATTATTGCAAGGCAATGGACATTAGAAAGGTTCTCAGTTTGTCGGAACATTTTAATTACTCTTGTTAAGACAAGAGACATTACATAACATCAGTAATAACATTAATGACTTTAAAGCTAAAATAAATAAAACCGACAACATCCTGCTGTAAAGTTTTTTGTAAATATCCGTGGACCGGAGTCGAAGGTGAACAAATATTGTTCGATAGGTACTTATGTTTGAATTTGCATTTAGCCACATCCTTAACATTCTTTTAAATTCCGATAAGTAATACTTTTATAGCACACGAATCAGTGGAATAAAAGTGGGAAGGACACGACTGAACAACGCAATTTGATGAAAAAACATACTTACTCTTAAAATGTATACTGACCCTAAATGACTGGGATCCATAAGGACAACCGAATGACGAAGATGATTAAGTATTTATTTTAAAATAAATACACTGTTGTGGTTACCGGTGTCAAAGTGATTCTCACAACAATTATGATTGTTTATTTGTATAGACATCGTAATCATTTAAAACTAATAACTTCAGATTATATAAATAATCATTTTGTTTTTTAATACTATTTAACGCCCCCGACGGGCCAAAACATAAAACCAAAAACTCCATTAAAAGTTATTTAAGAACATCTCTGCCTGTTGCCATGAAACCGTAAAAACTAAATAGCATCCCGCCTAAAGCTTCGTAAGCAAGATAGATGGCGCCATCGGACGCTCCATAATACAATTTATTTTTAACTTCCCCGGCTTAACTCCCTAACTCAGAAAAGCTACTGAGTGGATTACCGGGATACGTTTTAAATATTTACCCTTATGTATACGACACGGAGGTTAATAATTAAACGGATTAGCGGTTGTGAGCTCCTGTTTGACCTTAATTTTAGCGATTATAAAGAATAAGTTCTAAAATGTGTGCAGGTACTGGTAGGTATTATTATTCTGTCATTCTCAAAAACGACATTTTCCTCAAAAAGAAAAGATCAGTCACAAGTGGACTTGGGCCATTTTTTTCAAAGTTGTCCACCCCGTTTTTGGCTTGTCCCATACTTTTGATATAATATTTAACGTATTTAAAGAGTCTAAACTAATGAAGACTATTTTTTATTCGAACCCAAATTTAGTTGACAGTAATTTACAATATTCATTTAAATTTTTATTACAATTATGTATTTGTTAAAAATTATAATGTGATAAAAAATGGGCAATTTTTTGCTGTCCCACGTCAAATATCGTTTTTTTTATGGATTTTATTCTATAAATAATTGTACTAAATATTGATGACGGCATAATTTGAAAAGATTGAGTTATACGCTATTATGTTATAAAATATTTCATGTTAATAAATAAACGTACTATTTAAAATTAAGTATAATTTGCCGAGACGGAATCTGGTAATTGTGGAATTTTCCATTCCGAAACCGCAGAATGACTGTTAAAATTAAAAGAAAGTTCCTAACATTTGGTAGCATTTTATTCAGCTTGGCAAAATTAATTTAAAACTACTCAATACCGCCATCTTGCATTTGCCAGTTGCCGCCAAACACGCATCAAAGTAGCTCGTACTCAGGGGTAACTTTTTCTCATTCCACCTTCCGAAACCAAATTTGCGGGTAAATACGTAATATGCAACCTTTTAACGTCGATTCCTAAAACAAAGCACTAATACTGAAACCAAATAAGCCAATTAAAAGCAAGATTTGTGATTATTTAAGAAATAATTAAGTAAAATATCGCCGGAGGTAGCGTTCCGTTACTTCCGATCCGATACTAGATCGTTGGTTTCGTATAGGCGGAAAGAAAAACGTATCGGAATGGAAGTATAAAGCGGTATTCATGTGGTTTTAATGTGATGTTTTAGTTTAATTTTATTGCGGGAAATAAAACAAAAACGTATGGAATTAAAACTAATTCATCTAAAATATGGTAATCAATCACGGATTACACACTCCGGTTGTTTTAGTCATTATGCGCGATATGCTTTGGAGGTCTTAGGTACTCACGTTCAAGTGTAGACGAGACCTTAGCTTTCATCCGTTACCCATACAGTCAGATCCGTTACTGTCCCATGTTTCAAATAGTTTTATTTGCAAAAATTAAATACAATTTGTTATTAAACTACGTTTCCGTTATTTTATATTGAAATAGTAACGTTTAAACTATTGATTACAAGTGATGGCATCCTATAAACTTTTGAAACAGTATAGTAATCTTAAAAATTCTCCTCTACTTTGTACTGAAAGTAACGGAACGGATATATATATGGGTTTAAAAAAATAGTAGTCCGCATTTATGTGAAAATAAAAGTGTAATTTCTTCATTTGTTATTTTAGAATGAATAATAAACATATTGTAAAATTCCCAAACCTTTTATATTTACATTATCTGCGATTAAATTTGGTTGCGGAACGGAACACTCGCTTTTCCTCAACTCAACAAAAACATATTTTTTTCATTAATTACTTAAAATTCAAGTGAACCTTCTATATTTTATATAAATTTATTTATTAAAGAATCTATAAAAATAGCTTTTAATAAATTTCTATCGGTTTCATTTTCATATCAACTTTTTTCGGGGTGGACAACTTTGAATAAAATGGCCCACTTGGCACAGTCATATTTCAGTTCATGGTTAGGTTGAATCTGTACTTATTTTAAATACCTTTACGTAACTCGAACACCAATATGCTAAAGATTCTTTTTGTATTTACTAATGTAGGCTACTTCAAAAGTCGGTCACGGCTCTACTAGCCACGTAAAACAAGCTTTTAAATGAACTGTATCTCAATTTCTAATCTAACCAAAGCTAAACTCACTAATTCAATAAAATCTGCTACCTATTTATCGCTTAAAATAACTGCTCGCAGGATGAATCGCTTCTTACCCAGCGGACGCCCAGTCAGGTTGCTTTCAACGAGCAGATTTCCCAGTTGCATCGTTTGTCCTCTGCTTAACGGCGAAGCACCAGAAGCTTGGACACTAAAACCTCTCGTTTGTAAATCTCGTTGGCTTTTACTGTTCCGCTGATTCTGTTAGGAGATCTTTTTCTTTTTAGAAATGCGGAGGTAAGTAATCTAATCAGACCCTATTACTAGCTGTCTGTCTGTCTATCTGGGTGTCCATTTGTCAGTGGCTATGCGTCTTTTATTGCAATAAGTAAAAAATACCCCGAAACAATTTCCGCCTTGATTACCTACATGGAAAGGAATACACATTGTTAAAGACAACAAAGATACTCGTAGGTATACATTTTGATAAACATAATAGGGCTCGAGGTCCTAAAATGTCTAATGACATTGTCACGAAAAAGGGACCTTTGATTAATGTAGGTATTTAGAGTACATATCAAATTTCAAGGTATAAAATACGTTAAGTTTTAAGTAAAATAAGTTTTAAGGTGCCTATAAGTTAAATCAATCAGTGATAATATACTACATGAGTTTTCATATAATTTATACCACTTCAGCATTTTATATTAACATAGTTAATAACCAGTACCTTCATAATGACATAATAGCTATTAGACATAGCCGGTTATTGCAGCAGGAATTGCACTGGCTAGCTTTATTGTCCATTAATTATGCATCGGCTTACGCGACAGCAATAGCGACGACAGAAATGTTAATAAGCTACGCCATTATGTAAAGCAAGTCTGCATTAACATAATGATCGGCTAGAAATTTGGGAGTCAGGTAATGGGTACGTGACTCTGCAATAGGAAAAATAATTAGCTGAAATAAATTATGGAAGGAAGTAGATTTAGATCAATATCAGAAACTTCGTTGTTTACAAAATTTATCATTACAAACAAACACACAAACTTCCAAACATTTTTTTAAATGCAAGCTTTCAAACAGTGTACGACGCATACATCCAAAAAATTTACCTACTTTAAAAACCTATCGTAAATAATTGTAAGGTTTCACCCATGTAACTATTATCAAGAGATCAAGAGAAATATTAGGCTGTTCGAGGGTTTACTGGTGAAACCCGATAAGTTGAGCCAACTGGTTTTTGAAATTCGAACTATGTGAAATTTCCACAATGTTGTTATTTCAAGGACAAATTATCTCGATTTATCGAGTTTCACCAGTAAACCCTCGGTATAAACCTTTGACCATTTTGTTTGAGGTATACTTTGAGTACTGATATGAATAGCATCTAAAGTTGTTTGTACGAGTTAAAAACAGAAAATACACAAAAGGCGGAATTCTGTAAAAATCAGTCTAGTTCGAAAATTTTATAAAATTTCTCTTATTTATTTATTTATTTATTATACATACATGTATGTGCTATATAGATATCAAATGATTTAAGGATGTTCGTCTAAAAGCGAGAGTTGATTGCAACCTATCCCATAAAAAAAAAAAAACTTAGAAGCGTTTGGAAACAACCCCGTGGAAACCTCAGCGGTAACCACAGAACTTAATTTAAGATAGAAGAAACAAATTCATATATTTGTATCCCTATACAAATATATGAATTTGTTTCTTCTATCTTAAGCCGAGCGTGTCAAATTTTGTACTGAAGTTGATTCTTGCCTGTAATTTTAAATATGTCTCAGGCTCTTGATTGTTCATAATTTTTGTGTTGTTGCAATTGAATATCACGTAACGAGGCATTTTTTATGTTTTGGTTGACTTCAACTTACAAAAATTGACGCCCGAAAGCTGCAAGCTGCGAGTAAAGACGGACAACTCAGTGGATTTCACTGAGTTCATTTGACACGCTAAGTAGATACGTTTGCTTGATCTATGGTATATATGACATCTGTGGCGGTAACGATTCGAAAGCCAGATCTACACTACTCGTGTAGGGTAAATGCACCAGTGCCCAGCCATGCGTAAGTGCTCTGTTTTGCATATTTAGGGATGTAATTATCAAAGTTTTTTGTCAATTTTATTATATTTAACGAAATAGTTCTAAAACAAACAATAAGTTACGTTTTATATTTTTCAAAATATAAACTTAATATAAGTTCTAAATTATTGAACTATAAAAACATTAATCATTCTTATTGGTCTATTGGAGATCAAATTAGACGGCTTTTAAAATAGAATTTTCGATTTGCGGCTGACTACTGGTGCCTTTACCCTATCCATCGTGGATTTGATCATAAAAGCATCCTCGCTAATAAAATAAAGAGCCATTTATGTTATTACTAGGTAATAGACCTTCCTATACAGGATTGAAGAATTTATAGGGTCCTCCGGGGAACTATTGTCATCGTTGAGATAGCTCAATTTGCTGAATGGACACTTTCTTTTACTTTTTCTAAGGATTACTAAGTATAAAAAATTGATACATGGTTGAATTGAAAGTCTGTTTATTTTTAGCACCTTAACAAAGATGAAATAAATTCAATATTTAAAACATGCTGCCGTATTGAAAAGGCTGCTGTTCGGTAAAAACTCGAGATAAGTAAAGAACCCAATCCTCATTGAACCATACTCGTAAGTACTAAGTACCTTTGCGCATAAGTGGAAGCTTGGGCGCACGAATATGGCGCATAAGTAAAGGGTGAATAATTCTTTATAAACTAAGTAAAGAATACTTTGACAAATCAAAAGTGTCGGTAAATAAAAAATAGAGCGAGACGAAAATGTTTTGGAAGTTCGAAACGTCCTCGTAAACGTGATTTGCTATTCGCACTGCGTCGCATTGCAAATAGGCGAACGTCGAGCGTCACGCGGTAATCGAGGGTTCAATGTTTGTTGTAACGAACACTGTTTGCGGTGTACACTAACAAGTATCAAGAACATGCTTCACAAGGCTCTGCTACACGTACTGAGAAGATGTCAACTTCAACTAGGTAATTGCAGGAAAGTTTTACGACTTTGGAAATTTCGACAAAATCTATTTTTTTTTTTTTTTTTTTTTTTTTTTTTATTATAAATGGGCTTACTCTTGACCACAGACTAGCCAAAGGCAAAGACGTGGCCTACGATGGAGTGAGCTCGCCCAGAAGATGCCTGTTCACTCTTGATTTGAAGGTTGCCGGGTTATATGAGCTCGGAAATATAGCCGCCGGCAAGGAATTCCACTCCTTGGCAGTGCGCATAAGAAAAGAAGAAGCAAAGCGCTTCGTGCGGATTCGTGGAATATCCACCAAGTAAGGATGGAGACCTGCCGTGCGTCTAAGAGTCCGATGGTAGAATGAGGACGGTGGAATAAGCTATGTAAGGATATTCTTCTTTATTCGTGTTTTTAACCCCCGACGCAAAAACGACGGGGTGTTATAAGTTTGACGTGTCTGTCTGTGTGTGTGTCTGCCTGTCTGTCTGTCTGTCTGTCTGTCTATCTGTTTGTCTGTATGTCTGTGTGTGTCTGTGGCATCGTAGCTCCCGAACGGATGAACCGATTTGCATTTAGTTTTTTTTTGTCTGAAAGCTGATATACATAATAAATCGCGTGCTACATATATTTACTTGTGCAGAATCATTTTATTTCATTTAATTTTAAACTTAGAACTCTTAGAAGTAAATTCAATCCTCATAAGTTATACCCATATACCATTTTTTAAGCCGACCACGAGGGTAAAAGTCACGTGTAAACCGAGCTGTTTTAATAGGGTATAACAACGTGAAGTGGGCAAGTAGGTCAAATGGGACATGGGGTAAATCCTTCCCTTGGAAGTATTTTTAGGAGGTATTAGGTATTTTGATACCTACGTTACCTTATTTTTAACCCCCAACGCAAAAACGACGGGGTGTTATAAGTTTGACGTGTCTGTCTGTGTGTATGTCTGTCTGTTTGTCTGTCTGTCTGTCTGGCTGTCTGTCTGTCTGTCTGTCTGTCTGTCTGTCTGTCTGTCTGTCTGTCTGTCTGTCTGTCTGTTTGTCTGTCTGTCTGTCTGTGTGTGTGTCTGTCTGTGGCATCGTAGCTCTCGAACGGATGAACCGATTTTGATTTAGTTTTTTTTTTGTCTGAAACCTGAGTAGGTCGGGAGTGTTCTTAGCCATGTTTCATGAAAATCGGTCCACTATGTCGCGGTCGGGGGTTTTTTCAAAATTTTAATTTATTGCCACAGTCTTTCGGTAACTATGTGACAATCATAAGTTTGCTTAAAGGTCTTAAGTTAGTTATGGGAGAAACAATGTTTCTTATAATGTAGATCTCTTATCATAATCACGTTTATTTTAAATTTTATCATAATTGATATTAATGATGTAAATTGCCAATTTATTAAATTACTTTTTGATTTTATGCCTCAAAAACATTTTATTTGGATATTGTAACAAATGTGTACCTACTTATTCATTTACAGGAATAATACTAGATCCTTGTTTTTTAATACGACAGTATTCTTATTCAATCTATACAAGATAACTTTTTGTATCTACAGTGCTTTTTACTGGTAAAGAACTTAATTCAAAAGAGCCAATTCGGCCCTCCTGTCCTTGAACAAAACTCTGCTCCACCTCAAACGTAGGAAACTTGTCACCTGTCCGATTGAGTTGCGTAAGGACGCCCCTTAAAAATGGCCTGTCACCTCCATTTTCCGCCCGCAGTGATTGGGTGAAACTTGAACGTGTGTAACATTTAGTATTTTCGTACTTTATGGGACTTTCCCATCGGAACAATGGTGTTCCGGACCTTTGAGAGGCGAGAGCGGAGCTGAAGCCAAAACGTATCCCTTTTTACACTTTAATAATGAAATGTAAGGTGTAGTGAGCAGATGTTGCCCGTGTCATAGGATGCACGCAGACTTTAAAGACTTGAGAGGACCTATTTAAGAGTTAATGGGATCTAAAATGAACTGGGTTATTTAATGACAGCGACATACCGGGTGATAGAGTAAAAAAATGGAATATAATACTATTTTCTATTGTTATAAAACATGTAGGTACTTTTATTACGTACTTAAAAGGGAACCTTGCTGATGTTGTCATATAAAAGTGAGCACTTTGTCGGCGGGCCATTAAATTGCATATTTCAACACCAACCGAGAAACAGGTAGGTTGCTACTTTCAGCGGGTTAACGACGTCACTATGCAGTTGTATTGTTTATGACTTATAATTTTTACTTTTAACTTAACTCACTACAAATACCTGAATAATAAAACTCGCAATGCACCCACTGTTTATTTCTTTGTCAAGAGTTAAAGACAATAAAGATAATAGACACAGCCGCTACAACTTAAATATACTTCATATTCTTATTTAAAGTTAGCAGAAGAGTTTCTCTTCGTTACCACAAAAACAAAACGTCATTTCTTTTATTTTCAGGGTTTCAGTTTATATTACTAGTATAAACTGAAGTAGATATAATATTTAATAATTTTGGCAATAACTCGTTTTCGTAGGAGTAGCAGATATTTTCTAACAATGTCTATTTGTTTATTCTAACCAACCTGCTGTGGCACCAATGACATAATTCGTTTCCGTATGGATCGTACTAACCAAGCTAGCTCTTTTAGTAACAATTCGTTTTCTTGTTGTGGTTAGATGATATTAGGTACAACAAAGCTATTCTAAATAATAAATATGACTTTACATTTTTGATTCGATAATTGGCTCGACGACATCGTGTATATTCTACTAAATCGATGGCACTTCAATTTCTACGGTACAGCTGATTTTATATTCTATGTCCGCATGAATTATTAATGATAATGAAAAATCGACTATCATTTGAGAGAGACGAGTGTGCATCAATGTCGCTATTCGTCCACGCCAGTAACGTTTACGAGGCGTTATGAAAATCAGTGTCCTGTTTGCGTTGCGTTTTGCCCGCTAAAAATATGATAGAAGGATAAATATTTCCAAGCAAATTATTTGATTTAAATGATAGATATGTCGCAGGGAAATGGCCAAAACAGAGATTTGATCAAATCTCTAAGGGATTTGATCAAATCACGCAGGATGTCAAAATGGCGAATCCATTTCATCATTTCTCTAGAAAATTTCAGTCATTTGACTAAATCCCTGACTCTGTTTAGTGAGATCACAAAATCGGCCAATAGACACGCCACGTTTTGTCATTTCACTAGATTTGTTTAGGGATTTGATAAAATCCCTGAACCACGACAGTGAGTTGACGAAATGAACTCAAAAAGTGAACTAGTTTTAACATTTCCCTAAACAAATTTAGGGAAATGATAAAGTCTTAACTGGTGATTTGATCAAATGTCTGAACTGGTTTCGTGAAATGACAAAGGCAAGAATCTAATATATCCAATTAGATTTATTAGACTCTTGCCTTTGTCACTTGATTTGATTGAATCCTTGACTAGATTAGTGGAATGGTAAAATTGAATCCGTTTTTAAGAGTTTTTGGTTTTTTATAAAAAAAAAATAGAATAAGTGAAGAAACAAAGCTAAAAATGTTTCATTTTAAATTACATTCATATTTATTAAAATATTTTGTCTTTTCACTGAACTTGTTTAGCGAAATGATAAAACTAGTTGACTTTATAAGCTCGTTTCGTCAACTTACTGACGTGGTTCAGGGATTTTATCAAATCCCTAAACAAATCTAGTGAAATGACAAAACGTGGCGTGTCTAAACAGAGTAAGGGATTTCGTCAAATGACTGAAATATCCCTTAGTGATTTGATGAAATCTCTGTTTTGGCCATTTCCCTGCGACAGATACACATTTTTGATGATAAAAAATTTGCAAGGCATTAAAATATGTTTTTTAGTAATCTTAGTTATAAACGTCAGTTGACAACGGTGAAGTCGCCGGAATCGGCTGTTCAGACAATGGAAATATTATTGTTATTATATAATTATTTGCGCTATGTACCTAACGTTTGGTATCTGCATTAGGGGAAGGTTGCGATCATTGGACAAGCGCTTTGATTGGACCTCTTCAATATTTCAAAATCTAATCGTGCTAGATGGAATCCAGTAAGGTACAGGGTGACCTTAGGCCTCACCTTGGGCCACCCCGTAACCTCAGTCGCACCTTGCTTCCCGAAAAAGAGTGACGCGTCCAAGTGAGTTTCGAGCGCTGTTGAAGTTAAATTACGCGAAGGAATAATCACGAAAGTATAAATACATTGACAATTGAATTTTTGTGTTGACGTATAAATATTTATTAATGAGCAAATTTAAAACAACAGTTTCCAGGCATCTGTTTTCTCTATTTTTTTATTTGTGATGTGATACCTAGGACCACCAATCAATCATCAATGGACCACCTGTGGATTCTATCATCGGACCGGTCCAATCATAGCAACTTTTTTCTTAGTATTATTCACCCGTGCGAAAATAGCCAATATGTATATATTTTAACAAAAGAATATATATATATTTTAATTATAAAATTTGTATAAAAAATATTTCATTAGAAAAATATTTTTTTCGATTTCTATAAGTTTCCTTGATTGGACCATTGGTCTAAATTTCCTAAGTCCATTGGTGGCGACTTTGTGGTCTAAATAATGAAGGCGACTCTGGTCTAAGGAAGGCAACACCTTATGAAAACCTTTTCACGAATTTTCTCTAAATTTATTATATTTTTTTATTGTGAATAAATATGCTGTTGGCTTCGGCCCCACGCACGCCTCCCAAAAGTCCGGGGCCCCATGGTCCCGAGAACTGGAAAGGACATACAAATAATAATAATAATAATGCCTAAGATTTGAAAGAAATAAAGAGGAATAATAATAATAAAAAAAAAAACCGCTGACACTGACGGACGTGTCTTTGGATAAATTTTCACAATTTTATTTATTTTTATAGTATTTTTATCGCCGTTCTTGGTTTTTGTGGTTCAGTTTTTGTGTATTTTCTTGCGCTATATTAAATCATGTACCTATACTAACGAACATGCAACGAATGCAATCTAAATACACGGATATCAACATGGACTGTCAAACGGCGATAAGTGCATTGTGAAAATGTTAACAAGGTCACGCACCAAAGCGGCACAAGGAAACGCACGCCCACCATCCTCGCCCGCCTCGTCCAGCTCCCCGTCCGCATCCTCGTCGGGCGACGAGTTCGCCACGGCGCCCGACACCGACGGGTCCAGCGACGAGAGCGGGCCGCCGCCACCGCCGCCACCACCACCTGCGCGACGAGGGCGGCCACCGCAGCCGGCACGCTTGGGGCCTGCGGGACATCCTGCCCCGCCCACGGCTCCCGCTGCCGGTGGTGTAGTGCGTCGCATGACATGGACTCGAGAAATAAACGAGAATGTCATGCGCGCCTATTATGGGGCCACAGAGGGTGGAACCCGGCTATCCGCGTACCGTTCTAGAATGCTGCCTCTGTTTCAGGCACTCGAGCCATCCACCACCGTATCGGAGCAGCGTCTATCGGATCAGGTGCGCGTCATTCAGCGGTCAAAGCGGTTGGATGACGCCACACTTGATCGGCTTCGCCAGGAGGCTCTCGCTGCTCGCGCGGACCCCGCCTCGGGGCGGGATTTGCCCACCATGTCGCCGGACCCGGTGCCCGAACCCGACCTGGCACCGGAGGCGCCGCGGGTTGATTCCGGTAACGACGGCGGGGACTTCGCGAGTCAGAGCGTGAGTGAGCCTGCTAATGAGCAACTGAGGAGGTCTTTGGAAGAGGCGATTACGCAGTATCGCTCCACAAACAATCCTAGGCCACGATTACCACGTCTGCCTATGAATAGACGCAATCTAGCGTTAATGGGAGCCTTAAACGCTTTACTAGAGCCATTTATACGGACTAGTAAAGATCTAGATGATACACACTCGATCATGTACTGCGGAGCCATCGCGGCGTGCCGTGTTGCTCGAGTCAAGTTTCCGGACGCTGACCGTGCAACTAGGACCGTCGGAGGTGTCCCTGCATGGCAAGTACGGATCGAGCGTCGTATCAACTCGTTTAGGACTCTCATTGCAAAGCTGATCTGCTTCAGAGGGGGTAATAATCGCCCCCGAGTAATGCGCTTTGTGAACCAGGCGTTCGCGGGGACGGACATCAGGCCCCGCGACTATTTGGCCAATGTCACAGAGCGCATCGACTTCCTGAAGCAGAAAGTCTATGCATGGGCAAGCCGTATTCGCCGCTACAGAAAGCGTGTGGACCGATTCCAGCAGAATCGTCTTTTTCAAAGCGACCAAAGGAAAGTATACCGAAGGTGGGAGGAAACCGACCCTCGTGTGTCTGACGTGCGGCTGCCGGATGCTACTGCCATGTCTGATTTCTGGCGTAGCATCTGGTCGATGCCCGTCGAACACACGGAGAGTGAGTGGATGACCGTTGTCGAACGCGAGTGCGAGAACATCGAACCTATGGGGGCTATCACCATCAGCCCCGACGACGTAAGTTGTGCTACCCGTACGGCCCAGAACTGGAAAAGTCCTGGACCGGACGGATTGCACAACTTCTGGCTAAAATGGTTTCGATGTTCGCACTCGCGTTTGGCAACGCAATTTCAACAAGCCCTCGATCTTGGTTCTCTCCCACCTTCCCTAACAACTGGTGTTACTTTCCTGCTCTATAAGTCCGGTAGTACCACGGAAGCAAAAAACTACAGACCCATTACGTGCTTGCCTACACTTTACAAGCTCCTTACATCCATTTTGAGAGCAAAAATTAACGCGCATATTGTCGCTAACAACATTCTGGCTCCCGCTCAAAATGGATGTAGGGTTGGGTCCCGTGGTACTAAAGAGCTCCTCCTCATAGACATGACCATCTGCCAACAAGTTCGGCGGAACAAGGGGGCCATCTCGGCCGCTTGGATTGACTATAAGAAGGCCTATGATTCGGTGCCTCATTCATGGCTGAGAAGGGTATTGGAGCTGTATAAACTTGATGCAGCTTTAATATCCTTCCTGGCTGCATGTATGGGGCAGTGGACCACAGTCCTTCGTCAACCAGGAGTCAGGGATGACCCCCCTGGCCCGCAGGACTTCATAAGGATTGAGCGAGGAATATTCCAGGGTGACAGTTTGAGTCCATTATGGTTCTGCCTAGCTCTGAATCCCCTCAGCACGCTGCTGAAGGATTCTGGGCTAGGTTGCCGGCTTCGGAGAGAGGGTGAAGTCATCTCTCACCTTCTGTACATGGACGATCTCAAACTATTTGCACCGAACACCCAAGACCTGATGGTGCTATTGACAACCACAGAAGTTTTCAGTACCGCCATCAGAATGGAGTTTGGTGTCGATAAGTGTGCGGTCATGCATGTACAGCGGGGGAGGTTGTAAATTCAGAAAATTTACAACTTTCTGAGACGATGTCGTTCAGATCTATCTCTGAATCAGAAACCTATAAGTACCTTGGTATGTCACAGTCGTTGGGTATTGAGGATGTTGGCATTAGACGGTCGGTGAAGGAGCGCTTTTTCAGTCGGCTCACAAAAGTCCTTAACAGTCTTTTGTCAGGAGGCAACAAAGTGCGCGCCTTTAACGCCTGGGTAATGCCTCTACTCACATACTCCTTTGGCATACTACGGTGGACCCAGACTGAGCTGGACGCCCTGGATCGGAGGGTCCGCTCACTGCTTACCACACACCGTATGTTACACCCGCGCTCGTCTGTTATGAGATTGTACATCCCACGGAAATGCGGAGGTCGAGGCTTCCTAAACGCCAAAGATCTTCACAACCGTGAGGTGTACAATCTCAGGAATTACTTCCTTAACAACGAGTGTGGGATGCATCGTGATGTGGTGGCAGTGGACGGAAACCTCACGCCGCTCTCCTTGGCGAAACAGAACTGGCGCAAACCTGTGGTACTAAGTACTGCGGACCGCAAGGCGGTATGGGAGAGCAAGCAGCTACACGGGCGGTTCTACAAGGCCCTCACGGGACCCGATGTAGATCTGCTCGCATCGGTGAACTGGTTACGATTCGGGGACCTCTTCGGAGAAACCGAGGGTTTTGCCTGTGCAATTGCGGACGAAGTTATGATGACGAACAACTACCGGAAATATATCCTGAAGGACGGTACGGTTGACATTTGTCGGGCATGCCGCCGTCCCGGAGAGTCACTCAGGCATATCATTTCCGGTTGTTCTCATCTAGCTAACGGCGAGTACTTGCACAGACATAATCTCGTAGCCAGGATCATTCACCAGCAACTTGCTCTTCAATACGGCCTTGTGGACCGCGAAGTACCGTACTACAAGTACTTACCTGCGCCAGTTCTCGAAAATGGTCGTGCCACGCTCTATTGGGATCGATCTATTATCACTGACAGGACTATTGTAGCCAATAAGCCTGACATTGTGATAATAGATCGACTGCAACGCCGGGCAGTGCTCGTTGACATCACCATCCCCCATGATGAGAATCTCGTGAAAGCCGAGAAGGACAAGTCCAGTAAGTACCTAGACTTAGCTCACGAGATAACCGCCATGTGGGATGTTGAATCAACGATCATTGTTCCGATAGTCGTTTCAGCGAACGGTCTCATAGCGAAGAGTCTCGACCAACACCTTAAGAGACTCTCGCTAGGTGGCTGGATCAAGGGCCAGATGCAGAAGGCGGTGATCTTGGACACAGCGCGGATAGTTCGACGGTTCCTCTCTCTGCAGCCCTAACCACCGGCAGCTTGGGCCCTGCCCCGCTGCTGGCGGCACCCTAGGTTAGGTTTTTTATAATGTGTTTATATATTTTGTATTGTTTTGTATGTGGTTTTGTATTTTACTTTTATAATCATATTATAAAAAAGCCTAGCCTAAGAATCAAAATGAATAAAGAGAATAATAATAATAATATTTATTTATCAAAAGAGACACACGTTTACATGAATATCCATCAGACTCCAAACAAGGCTGAGCCTGTATTTTGGACGTCTGCGAGAGCGAGTTGACAACTACATAATTTTATACATAATTAGATTTGTAACAACAGTGCTATTATAGCTATAGGTAACTATACAAACTAAATTATCATTAAAACTAATCTAAAATCTAAGTTAAATAGGTTCTATTACTAATATTATTTTCATTTGGGTGTGTACACTAAGGTAATTCATAAATAGATGTCAAGAATTAAAACTTCTCAAACTAGTTTTAAATTTTGACATAAAATCGATGAATTATAGAGCAGCGAAGTTAAGTGGTCCAATGGTAGCAACCTTCCCCTACTTTCCTGTCATGCGGCACTATCCGGATAAAGTAAAAAGAAAACCTAGACCTCGCTATGGTAGTGAAATAGGTTGTACATTTTATCTGAGAATCTATGCAAAATCCGCTAGGAAATGCTCCTGAGGGAACGAAGTTGCACGTGGAGACTAGTCGTATGATAAGACGAAAATATTTCAATTTGCTCGTGGCTTTTGTGTACGTGTGTCCCGCTTATATATCGGGGATGGTTGGGGTTACACGTGTGCGTGATCGAAAGTATCGAAACCATTTTAACCTTTAGTATAATATATACATAAATATTAAGTTACTTACAACAACAGTTTAAATAAAGTATGTTCAACTAAAATTCAATTATCGTAATGTTCATGTTAATAACAAGAGCTATGCTCTTGGGAAGTTACTACCAATCCTTTCTTTCCTGGGCTAATCCTTTATTTTATTTTTGCGTACGGTGCATTATTTTTCACTTGGCTGAGATATTTATGACAATGATTTACTAGCTCATAAAATAGCAGCATGAAAAGACTTAACATTTGTCACAAACATGTCGTGAAAAACTTTCTCCATCATTTTTCAATATATATCCAGCAAGCTGAAGAATTTATTTCTCTTATCTTGCCATAACAAAGGTTGTTCCGTTGAAAATATTAAGTGTCATAAAACATCGTTCGAGACATTATTTCATAAAATTGAGACAGTAAAACATCTCAGCGCGCTAGCCGCCTTTCAATAAACCATCTAAAGTGACACTAATGCCACGTCCTTTTAATGCTCGCCGCGGCGTTTTAAAACCCTTTACAAGAAGAAAATGCTTAATTTATCTCTATCACCTTTTTAAACCACGCCACTGAAAGCATGAAATAAAAATGTGACATCATTTTAACTTGGGATAAAGCTCCCTGTAACGATATTTAAATATTTATCGAAATAACTGTATATTTATTGTATAAATGCATAGTTTTGGAAATAGAGAATAGTTAAGTACCGTTTCATCATTCTTTTTTTGGCTGGAACGTTGGAAAATAATTTAACAATTAATGTACCTAATTGAAACACTCATGATATTTTACTTGCACCTTACCAAGTGCGTACACATAGCAATTGTTAGTTATTTTGACACATTATAAAGGGACTTACGACCAAATAATGCAATATGCAAAGCATCAATCGATTCAATGAAACCATGCTGTTCGGCAAAATAGTATTTCATTTAGTTGGCTTTGAGACACTCTAGGCTCAAAATATACATAAATGCATATAATATAAGCCATGTTGTCTGATTAACATTTTAAATAAATGAACAATATCTTGTTTCAGTTGCGTCCGAGGCGACTACCTGAAGGTATACTGGGAGGTGCAAGGTCCTGGGCCGCCCGGCGGCGTGAGCGAGCGCTCGGCGTGGGCGCGCGCGCTGTGCGGCGGGCGCGCCGACGCGCCGCCGGCGTTGTACTCCCCCGGTCCGGCGCTAGTGCTCGAGTTCCACACTGGTCCTAAGCAGAACAACGCTACAGGGTTTATTGGGACGTACAGCTTTATTGATAAGCGTAAGTATCTACTAATTATTTTCACTTATGTAGGGGAAGGTTGCTATCATTGGACCACTTAACTTCGCTGCTCTATAATTCATAGATTTTATGTCAAGCGCCCGATGCGTTCAATGATCTCAACCTTCCCCTAGCATTCATACCAGGTACTTCACATTCACATCACTGCGCTGTACTCCCTCGAGCTGACCCTGCTGAAGTAAATTTTGAAGAAGTTATACATTTTACACGCGATATTTTGATCCGTTGACTCACATTAGACCAGAGCGAATTGAAACTCAGTTTCTAGTGCTTCATTATTGCCAGGCCCTGTCACTTGGTATACAAAATTAAACGAAAGTTAGGGCACAAACCCGGTTTTTAACTGCTAGCCGTGAAGCTATATAAAATAACGCTGAAGAAAAGCAGTTCCAACCGAAAAGGAAGGTGGTCACTTTGGTTTTAAACAGATGCACTGTTCCGATGGTGTGTGAATTATGCAGTATGCAGATAAACCTCTACCTTGTGTATTACATATTTACTCGTACAATTACGAGTTAAGTCGACTTTACGGTAACCAGTAACCTGAGATGGTTCATCACATTGACAATAACATAAAATTGTCTTCTTGCCCATGTCACCTTAGAAATACCTACTACTGAATTTAAAATATAGACTGGTTTTTATTATATTTCATTGTATTCAACTGAATAAATTCAGAAAATATTAAAACAGAATAAAGCAGGTACCTAAGTAATCTAATTTAAACTGACGTGACGTGAGTCATACTAATTAATGCGGTTTTTATCCACGACGGCACGGAGAAGGTATATGCATTTAGCACTCGGATATTTTTAGTCACTCGCACATGTGACGAGTGGTTAAAAATAAGAGTTAAACCGTATCAGTAAGATAAAGTACTTTAAATAGTGCAAAACTTT
Source organism: Leguminivora glycinivorella (assembly GCF_023078275.1). Classification (NCBI taxonomy): domain Eukaryota; kingdom Metazoa; phylum Arthropoda; class Insecta; order Lepidoptera; family Tortricidae; genus Leguminivora; species Leguminivora glycinivorella. Next base: position 14,919,803 of record NC_062972.1, read on the forward strand.
GTGCTTGCTTACCTACTTTAACTAGAGTGATTTTAAATTATCTACTATTAACAAAATTGAACACTTTTCTTGTGACTTGGAGAAGAGGAAATACCTATTTCAAATGGTTTATAAGGTCTCAAAGGTATAACGTTATAATTGTCTTGACAGTGTACATTATTTATATAAAAAAAGAATATAAATATCAACATTTTTTTTACTGTTATAAATAACTGTTCAAAACTGAAAAACATACGGGCACTGCAGTTACCTGAAACACTCCAACGATTCAGTCAGTGCACTTTAGAAATTTTCATACAAATAGTGCGGTGTGATTGTTCGATTATCATATAGATAGATGGTGGCTCTTGGGAGCGTTACAATCCTCCGCCATAAAGAAACAAAGCGTAGTCAATCAGATTTGCATACAGAGACTATTTCAAGACAGGATACAGTAGGTACTTGTACGTGGGTGGCAACTTTGTTATATGCAAGTATTTTATCTTAGATTTCAAGTCTTACATGTTCAAAATGCTATCTGTTATAGTTTAGATCACAACGTCGCGATAATAAACGTTGGAAGTTGTTCCAAAAATGAATAAAAAAAGGATAAAAAGCCTGTAGGTAAGTAGTTCTATGGATCATGGGCATTCATCATCCTCATTATCATCATTAATATCAGCCGAAAGACGTTCACTGCAGGGTGGCTAGCCGAATGGCACAATCGCTCACGAAACGCTCACGAAACGAAGCGCTAGTAGATATCTATCTCTATCGCGCTTGCGTATTGGCGCGACAGAGCCAGCGGCGTATCGCTTTCGTTTGGCGTCGGAGAAATGCCATTCGGCTACGGGGCCTGGACATAGGCCTCCCCCAAAGATTGCCACAATTACCTGTCCAGCGCCACCCGCATCCAGCGGACTCCTGCGACCTTAACCAAGTCGTCAGTCCACGTTGTAGGGGGCCTACCCACGCAGTGCCTTCCGGTACGCGGTCGCCACTCGAGAACCTTTCCGCCCGAATGGCCATCGGTTCTGCAATGTGCCCCGTCCACTTACTTTTCGTCCAATATTCCGCAGTGCCTGAAGACGAAGGTAAGATTAGTGGACAGTGTGTGTTGCCAGTGATGACATACGGTACAGAAACGTGGTCGCTTACAATGGGTCTCATAAGAAGACTCAAGGTCACCCAAAGGACAATGGGCGTTCATAAATGCTGCTTTAAACCATGATTAATGACGCCACTGTTCTATGGACCACTTAATGTCAAGCACTCGTTGTTTTATCCTAACCACAGGTAACCACACTTACCACAGGTGTGTACCTATTAACACTAAACCTACCTATGTAGTAGTACCTACAATTCGTTCTTTTAGCTACATTACAAGTTCAATCCGTAAATGTAATATATTATCGATTTAGCATTTAATTCAATATCCTCGCTCGAATGAACACTAACGATGTTAGGACCTGACACGACTTTCTTGAGAATTAAATGTACCCATTTCAAAAAAGGGTGAAAGGATTTTCGAGTTAGTAAGACGTGATGTGAGCCACAGATCAAACATTGACATGTCTCTTTTTCTCATTCCCAGAATTATTTTGAAGAGTAACATTTGTCAATGGTCTTACATGTATTGTAGTTAGAAAATACGAAAATTCTGGCAAGTGATTACTTGTTGTAATAAAATTGTAGGTTGTTATTTTTAACCCCCGACGCAAAAACGACGGGGTGTTATAAGTTTGATGTGTCTGTCTGTTTGTCTGTCTGTCTGTTTGTGTGTGTCTGTCTGTGGCATCGTAGCTCCTGAACTGCTGAACCGATTTAGATTTAGTTGTTTTTGTCGGGAGTGTTCTTAGCCCTGTTTTATGGAAATCGGTCCACTATGTCGCGGTCGGGGTTATTTTCAACATTTTAATTTTGTGGTTAGGTTATTATAAGGGCATTAATAAAACGAGAAATAAATGATTATTTAACCCTAAATACTTAAATAACTGTACCCAGTTCACAAATATTTTATAAAGAAACGACAATTCAATTCGTTTATTAATTTTAAGACAGACATTTAAGGCAAGCAACTAAGCTTTGATTTGGATGGTCAGCGACCATCCTCAGAATGCTGTTTGTGCTGTCCCGAGTTCTACGCAGTAATGAGGCCGGTTTCACGCGTAGGTGTACCTAACTGCTGCAAAACCGTCAGTCCGTGCCTCCGCCAACGGCAGAAGCGCTCCAGAATATGGGTAGCCCAACCAAGGCACGTGCCGAATGGCACAAACGCTCACGAAACGCTCACGAAACAAAACGCTCGTAGATATCTATCTCTATCGCTCTTGCGTATTGGCGCGACAGAGCCAGACTACCTTTCGCGGCGTTTCGTTTTCGTTTCGCGTCGCAGAAATGCCATTCGGCTACGGCACCAGCACTCTGAAGGCGTTGTTGTATTGCACGTGCACAGCGCTATACGACTCTTGGGTATAGTTTATCCAAAGGCTGCCTGTGTAAATAGATGAATTAATCTACCGTACCGCATCCTTGGGCCAGCATTTTCGCTTTTAACCCTTACACAAAACACAACGCTCTTCGTCCACCCATGTCCTCATCATTCTTCTAAATTCTAAGGTAGGTACAGATTAGAGATGGGCCGAATATGGACTTTGTCGAATACGAATATTCGGCTGAACATTGGGTTCAGCTGTTACCGAACCGGACATTCGGCCGAATATTCGGTTCCACCATATTTAAATCCTGGCTTAGAGTAAAAAAATTGGTTAATGGGTACATTGGGTACTAACTAAGGCTCTTAATGTTCCTATAATTTAGTGCATACAAAAAATTTGATTTTTGTTTCTTAAGCTATGTTATTTTTACGTTTTTACATAATTATTGTAGGTACTTATATTTAACGCATTTATAACCCCCTTTGGTCCTTAGAATCCTGAAATAGGATGTCATTTTCCCATGAATTACGAAACAACTTACGCTATTTATTTACTTTGTTTATTCGGCAATATAACCGAACTATTCGGCCGAATACGAACATTGAAAATCTTGCTGAATATGCCGAATACCGAATATTTACCGAATATTCGGCCCATCTCTAGTACGGATATAATGTATAGGTAATACATTTGCATGGCTTCTTTGTTTATATTAGCAAATACATAAATAACTGAATATGCCCTAGATATTTAAACCTATTTAGGTCATCGCATATACAGTACAGTACCTAACAACATAATAGGTCCCTTGCATGTGCAATGCAAAAAGCATATTGAGTCATGAATGCCATGATAGTCTTCAAAGGAGATATTAATGTGTCCTTCCTGTCTACTATGCCACTTTGAATAAAGTAGATGATCGATTGATCACTCATCAGTTATCGTGAATTTAGCTAGTACTTAACTATTCGTCGTGCTTATTTCTTGTAGTAGTGTATTATCATATAGCGATTGATATTGTTTTAATGTAAATTTTAGGAAACCATTATGCTTCTGTAAAGCCCCTTGAAAAATTGAACTCGTGCCAACAAGTAAATAAGACTTAATTGGCATAGCGATTCGCATGGATCTCCCGCCTCGTTAGTGCCGGTGCCCGTATACTATTTATACTCGTACTAAATAATATAATCCCTTTGGTTTTCGAGTACAGGTGAGTCCAATGCTCACGTAAGCCAGTGTAACTTTTTTTAAATATAAATGGGCTTGCTCATGGCCACAGACGACTAGCCGAGGTGAAGACGTGGCCTACGATGGAGCGAGCTCGTCCATAAGGTGCCTGTTCACCCTTCAACTAGGACCGTTACGTAGACAAGGGGCCAGACATTCACGCCCCTTGACGAACGGAACGGCAAATGCATCTGTTGCACAAATACGGAAGAGAAATTGTGAGATTAGAGAGAGAGAGATAAATACAATAATTGTCACTTCGGCTTAGCCTGCCGGAACGGCTTTCTTTTTTTATATACTACGTCGGTGGCAAACAAGCATACAGTCCGCATGATGGAAAGCGGGACCATAACCTATGGACGCCTGCAACTCAAGGAGTGTCACATGCGCGTTGCCAACCCATTAGAAACTTGTACACTACTTTTTGCTGTAACTATAACTGTCAAGCTGCTCAAGATCCGGGGAGACTGAAAAGCTACTCACTGTGTAGCTCTTCTGTATGGGTTCGTGTTACTTGACTGTCTAATACGTTTTATGATAAACTGTAAGAGATATAAAAAATCAGAGAACGTACTTAATAGTTGCTCAGTCGGTCGAAAGTGTTTGGCTCGCTATAGGTTCGGCAAACGATTGGAATACTTATATAATGCACTGGTAATCCTCAAATAACAAGCGCATGTTTTGATAGGTTTAGATTATTCTACATTATTAGCAATGTATTGTTTAATTTAGTATATTATTACTAATGACGTACTGATTGATATTTTAACCAGTGTAGTTAAACGATTATTACATGAATTCCGGTAGCCATGTTTTCATATCTACCAGCTGGATTTGACCTTTAATACTAATATCAGAAATTAGCTGTAGATATGACATGGAGGTTTAAATGGAATTAATGAGCGTAAGATTTTTTGGACCAATTATATTTTAAGAATATCTTATAATATTACTTTTATTTGTGTTTAACCAAGTTTGCTGCCTAGCAACACATATATGCGTTTTTGTAATTTTCACTGATTTTCACTAGTACCTTCAACTTATTTAATGTGCGTTGCATGTGCTTGCTCGTATATGTGCGTTGGGAGCACCATGGATACGTAGCCAAACGCACAAACGCTCACGATAATATCTGTTTCGTAGCTTTATCTATCTCTATCGCTTTTGCATATTGGGGCGACAGAGCCAGACTGCATTTCTGTCGGCGTCTTACCGACGCCGCCGGTAAGCAGGCAGTTTGTTAAACTCACATGTGCATTTGGGTAACTATTATTATATTCTGTGATTTGCGGCACGTGAGGGGTAGTTAGTGAATGCGTTGGGGATAAAACCGTTGGTGGACAGCGAGGACCATTAGGTATTTATTTATTTACAAACATGTATCTAATGCTTTGTCTCATTATCTTCATTTCTATATTAGGTAGGTATATAACTAGCGCCGACTCCTTATCGCGACCTTTGACTTAGAAATATCGTTTAAAGGTTATGTACACAATAAGCGCTATCAAATACGATGTTAGAGAAGAATGAGTTTATACGTTTTCTTGTTAAGTTAAAAATGTTTATTTTTAAACGATATGCATATTATTAACGGGCAATGTACCTGTATATTGTTACTATTGTATAGGTGTTTTTTTTATACTACGTCGGTGGCAAACAAGCATTTGTATGCTGGAGTGCCAAGCGTAAGTATTGTGGACCGAACGTTCGAATTGGTCTATACGATTTGGCACTATTATTTTATCTAATTCTGTAAATATAAGTTTCGAACAGATTCGTCAAAACGAAGCTGTAAGCCTCTCCGCCTTCGGATGCTTAGAGAGTCTGTGAGACGCTCAAATAGGATCAGGTCAGGCTTTGCGACTTATCGGCCAGCTTGCGTCATGCATATTAAAGCTACCTGCAGTCCACAAGGCGGCTACAAGAGGGAATATTCTATTAACCAAGCATCTTGGAAGCCTTAAATCTGACGTTTGTCTTTGTAACTTTTGGTTTTTGTATACAAATTCCACAGATGTCATATAGGTATATCACAGATCAAGTAAACGTATCGTACTGAGCGTGACAAATGAACTCGGTAAAATCCACTGAGTTGTCCGTCTTTAATCGCAGCTTGCAGCTTTCGGGCGTCAATTTTTGTAATTTGAAGTCAACAAAAACATTAAATATGCCTCGTTACGTGATATTAATTGCAACAACATAAAAATTATGAACACTCAAGTGGCTGAGACATATTTAAAATTACAGGCAAGTAACAACTTCAGTACAAAATCTGAATCGTTCGGCCCCTATACAAATAGATCTGTGACAATTTCCGAATAAGAAAGGGTTTTCCACCATACATACGTAAAGGGTGTCGGTTGATCAAAATTTCAACTGGTTAGAAAGTTGCATTTTATCCACATGAAGTTGTTTGAAGGATACATTTTTAAAATCACTAATGTTGAATTGAATTTAGTTGATTTTATTACATTTTCGGACCAAAAAGGTACGAAAGGAACCCTTAAGGCGGCTACTAACACACCTGCCGCAGGAGCAATACCGGTCGCCCGGTGCGGTTGGAACAATTTCGGCTGTTTTCTACACACACGCCTGCTGTTCAGTGTGCAAGTGATCCCGCTGAACGCACGTCCATGAGAATGCCTCCTGGCCCCGTAGCCGAATGGCATTTCTCCGACGCCAAACGAAAACGAAACGTAGGCCGGCTCTGTTGCGCCAATACGCAAGAGCGATAGGGATAGATATCTACTAGCGTTTCGTTTCGTGAGCGTTTGTGCCATTCGGCTACGCACCCTGGGTGGCTAGCCGAATGGCACAATCGCTCACGAAACGCTCACGAAACGAAGCGCTAGTAGATATCTATCTCTATCGCGCTTGCGTATTGGCGCGACAGAGCCAGCGGCGTATCGCTTTCGTTTGGCGTCGGAGAAATGCCATTCGGCTACGGGGCCTGGGTGGCTAGCCGAATGGCACAATCGCTCACGAAATGCTCACGAAACGAAGCGCTAGTAGATTTCGTTTGGCGTCGGAGAAATGCCATTGATGCCATTCGGCTACGGGGCCAGTACTGTCAAAACACCAAAGAATTAGCATAGCCTTTTCACTTTCTGTAGTATTACCGATTCTCAATGTTGATACTCGTATCGTTTCCGTGTTCCCGAGATATGTCAAACATTAATTGGAAAGTTTGATTTTGCATATCGCGGTTATTTTTTTTTATCCCACATGTAGAGCCGGTCTTTATAGACATCAAATTTCTTGCTCCTTCTCCATTGTGACCTCCACTTCGCTTGGTTGTCGCCAATGAACTGATTATGGAATTGTCTCAATTGTGCTACACGCGCCAACCCAGCACCGGCCGGTTGGTACAATCTAGAGAGCTAGGAAGTGTTTGCACTCCTGCCGGCCTGCCGCAGGCCCAATCTAAGAAATTGCTCCTGTTTGCCTACATACATGGCAATTATGGAGGCAATTAAGGGTCAACCCCACCCTAACACCCTAGATTGCTCCTGCGGCAGGTGTGTGAGTGTGTGTGTAGCCGGCTTTATGGTGCGACTCTGTCCGTCTAAATAACTGTTTACAGTCAAATTTCTAGAAATGAAATGAAAGTACGCAATACTAACAGAAAAATGTTTATTATTATTGCTATTTTCTCTCAAGAGATCTACTCAAATCTAGGATTGTTTGAATTGTGTGTGTTAAATACTCATGTTGCGCCACCCCTATTCTTTTTTCGCTGTTTCAGACTTCGCCTTCAAGTCTTCAAGCTGCAAAATGAAATGAAAATATGTTAAAAAGTCTTTACAACGCATATTCTAAGAGAGTGCTAATTGTAAGGAAAATGTTAATCATAGAAACATACAAGGTGTAATTTTTATAGCCGGCAATATTAATTTTTCTGGGCATGAATGACATCATAAGCTAGCGGTTATGTAAAAACATCAAATATCATATTTTGTTCAATTTTACCTAGACCTTACCCGTTTCAGTATGTCTCAAATACACTGTGCACATGCGCACACGCCAATTCACCGCTTATGACGAATTGTTCAGGCAATTCGGACGATTATTTACTCATAATAAACGGCCGCGTGCTTGGCGTCCGTAATTTATGGAAATATAAAATATCTGGGCAAAATTAAGGTACCGGTACACGTTTTTATTGTTTTGGGTTCTGTATTGGATATAATCTATAAGTATGATCAATTGATCTTCTCCTAAATATTGCCGGTTACAAAAATTACAATCTGCATACGTTCAGAATGCGTGAATGAATTTGCATAGTACTTTTTGTAAACAGTTAATGCTAATAAGTATTGTTTACTTTCTTGCAAAGTTTATAAAAAAAATATGTACGTGTTGACATGAAATGGCTTCTTTGCAACTCGTGTCAGTTTCAAATAGTCTTCTTCTTTCTTTAAAGGTAGTTTTTTACGTGTCATAAATAACAATTTTACAATTTGTGAATATAATTATGAAGACATAAAACGATTCGTTAAAAGCAATAAAGTATGTTAAGTTAATAATTTAGTCATTGCACATTATTTACCGTCATGTCATGGTTAGGTACTCACGAAATCCAACTATATGGAAACTTATAACTCGGTTGTTACTTATAATTATGCGTTTAATTTTATGAATGAGTGAGTATGAGTACAAGAATAGAGGTATTTTGAGATACATACCGCCTTGCCGATAGAGTTCACAGCATCGTTGAGACCCTTTTTGATCTCGTCAGGATTAAAGGTCTCCTTCAGCTTGTCGCTGACTTGCTTGCCAATGTCTCCCAGCTGTTTCTGAATATCTTCTAGGTAGTTGGGTGTATCGGCGGCCGTGGCTGGGGCTGGGGCGTCGCGTTTCACGAAAGCGTGAACCTGTTCATGTTCATTTTGGTTATTTATTTTAACTTTATTACTGTACCTAGATATTTTTCTGACATTAACGAAGTGACACTAGTGACTTCCTTCCGATAGTTAGTTCATCGATAACTTACATTATAATATGTCATTAATTATTATAATTATACATACATATGTACGTACATACATACAATCACGCCTGTATCCCATAAAGGGCAGAGCACACGAAACTACTAAAGCTCAGTGCCACTCTTGGCAAATAAGGGGTTGAAAGAAAACGAAACATGTGTGGCACTTGAAAGAAAACGAAACTCAGTGAATTGCCGTGGCACTGAATCTTGAGTAATTTCATGTGTTCAGCCTACCCCTTTAGGGAATATAGGCTTGAATCTATGTGTATGTAACATTCATGTTTTTATACAAATATCACATATTTGAAAATGGAGAATAATAATATAACGAACCATATTTTAATAGTTTACATAATTTCTTACATGATTATTCATGATTATAAGGATTATTATTAGGGGTAATTAATAACCTTATGTAAGGCTATTTATTGATAAAGGGATGGTCGATGTTTTTATTTTGTCAAGCACTAACAACTTGACGTTCCTGCCAGAAAAATATCTAGGTATACGTATTACACAAATCACAAAAAAGTACGAGTAAGTAACTACCTGATTGCATTTAAACAGACAACCATCGGACAAAACAGACATGTAAACACAAAGCAAGAGAAAGAAAGATGACATAATCATATTATAAACCATTGGACATTACAAGTTACTGTCTGCATTCTACCTTTGTCCCAGACTTTGGCTACCGGCGAATCGAGTTTTAAGATAATGTTAAGAGGGCTTTCGTGTTAAAAATAGTGAAATCGCAACCGAGCGCTTGATCATACCGTGTGTGGTATCAAATTAAAGGGCTTTGCGAGTAGTTTATAAATATATATCACATTATAGGACTTTTTCTACCTGGTCTAACAAAATATGAGAAAATGTCCAAAAGTGGTAATAATTGTACCGGTGAAGGCTCGTTTTCAAAAAATTGGCAAAAATCAATAATAGCAATTTATAATCACTAAGGCATAACAGCAATTTAAGTAAACGTTGCAGATTAATTTAGTACAAAACTTACTTCGATGTGATGTAGATTTTCAAAGAAATTGTCACTTAATTTTAGGTAATTTCTGAAAAAAATTGAATTCGCCTTAGGCTAGTTTACTCTTTTTCAAAAACTTAAAATAAAAATCTAGTCTGAAATGATTGTGGTACAGGATATACGAATTATAAATTTACCCGTTTTAATATTCAAAATTGTCCAAATTTTACAAATAAGATCGACTGATTCAGCTCTATACGTGCGTTTTTCTAAACGTGCATTAGAGAAAAATTCATAATTAATTTAGTGAGTTAGTTTTCAAAAATCCAGTCTTATAAAAATCAAGATAATAAGATGCTCTAACTGGAACTTGAATTAAATAAATCTATTGGATAACGGAAAGTGTAGTATTTCACCGACTAAAACTATCAATTTTACATTCTTTTGACGTTTTTTTTGAAAGCAGCCTTAAGATAAGTTAAAATATCCACTTGACAGTCCAGCCCGCGTGACCATTTTCCGGTCAACAGTCCGGATTTTTAAGTGACCGCGCAGCGCGCTGTGCATCCACAACTTTCTACAAAAACGTCTGTATCTTCTAAACTACACAAGGTATAGTTAAAAAAGGCTACGTTATTGTATCAAGAGAATAAGTAAATAATGCCGCAATATTTCGCTAGATGTCACTTTAATCAACTATTTCTCCATCCCCTCCTTTGGATAGTAAGGTATCCGGGACTGTCTGCTGCATATTTTTTTTGGATACTATGCTATCGTGGGACTGTCAAGTGGATATCTTAAATATTACATATACTTTACAAAAACAAACGTCCTATTATTGCCATTCTAGAAAATCACAATAATATTTAGAATTTTTCCCCTCACTAGCTCGGAAACACGTGTTTTGTCCTTTAATACCAGCGGGTAAAAACGCATTTTATCCACTAGTGGGTAAAGTAATTTGACCTTGAATAAAGTCAAATTAACTGCTTCAAAATTGATAAAAGTAGGTGAATCTAGTAATAAAGACGATTTACCACCTGTGGAACTACTGGAAGCAGTGATAAACGCAATTTTTGCGTTGTAGTTTCCTCACTATAGTGAGGGGAAAAGTTTTGTGTTACACTCGGGTGCAAATGTATTTTACTTCTCGTGTGTTAAAAAACTCGCAAGTTCAGGATTCTATTCTGGAACCACTCGCTTCGCTCGTGGTTCAACTATAGAATCCTTTCACTTACTCGTTTTTCAATTCCACACTCGGCGTTAAAATACAACTTTGCCCCCTTGTATAACAAATAACTATTATTTATTACATTACACCTGGTGGGCAAGCATGGTCGCGCGATAAATGATATAACATCGGGCCGTCATTTTTGCATTGTTTGTAAGTGCGATAGGGACGGCCTGATGTTTTATCGTCTATCGCGCGACCATGTTATCGGTGCTGATTTAATTACAAAACACCTAATATTTTTATGAACATAAAACTAAATGAAAATTAGTATGCAGTATTAGTATAGCAGTATACTTATTTCTTTTTGTTTTGATATCCGACGTTCAACTTACGCTCAAAAGGCAGACGGCCAACACAATAACCAAGGACTTCTGCATTGTGATTATTCTTCTCGACTTCACTAAACGATGGCCAAAAAGATACTGCTCACAGTGAATGTAGCTGCACGTTTATTGTAAGATCACCCTTCAGTGGTTATCAAAGACATTCACTAAGATTAATGATGCAGAGGGTATAACTCTTCAAAAATGTCTATTAATAATACCGCTGATATATGTATGTATGTAAGTACGTCATTAAATTACGATCAAAAATTTGGAATTCACTCCCTCTAAATATCAGACAACCTCCAAGTAAGTTTGCTAAAACAGGAATTCGAATAATATCCATTTATTGATTTAAACTAGAGATGGGCCGAATACGGACTTTGCCGAATACGAATATTCGGCCGAACATTCGGTTCCGCGGTCACCGAACCGAACATTCGGCCGAATGTTCGGTTGAGCCACATTTTAAATCCTGACTTAGAGCTTGGTAAATGGTACACATTTATCTTAATGTTCCTATAATTTAGTGCAAAAGAAAATTTTGGTTTTTGTTTCTTAAGATAAGTACGTTATTTTTACTTTTTTACACAATTATTGTATTTTATATTTTAACGCATTTTTAACTCCCTTTGGTAGTTCCTTAGAATGCAGAAATACGATATCATTATGTGATGAATTACACAACAACGTACGCTATTTATTTACTTTGTTTATTCGGTAAATATTCGGCAATGTAACCGAATTATTCGGCCGAATACGAACATTGAAAAACTTGCCGAATATGCCGAATACCGAATATTTACCGAATATTCGGCCCATCTCTAATTTAAACACATAGTGTGATGTTCGAAACGTGGGGCCAAATATATTTGTAAATGTTTACGATTAAGTCCCGTTTAGTATTCAAATGATGTGTACCTAATATTTAAGATATTTAGTATAATTAATATCTATTTATGTAAAATTATATGTAGTTTATACATTTTTAGTTCATCACATTTTTGTTTTCTCTCTGCACCATTTGTATTATGAATCTCTGTTTGACCCTATATGATTGTCCAAATGTCCATTAGTCATCATTTTTTCTATCTAGCAATATTAACTTATGACAAAGCACTGCAACTGCTTAGAACTCAAAAAAAACATTACATACACAATTAACAGATACATTATTTCACACGGGTTTGGCGCACCTACAGCTTTGGCGCAGGTTTTCCTATACGTGGTATTCTGTTATCATATTTAGGCAGGGGCACCCCTTCTTGTGTTTAATACCCATCCATGAGCGACGATGGTCTCATAGGATAGCTCGTTTGCCTCCTATATCATAAAAAAGGTTAAAAGGATAACACCCGCAGAGTAACATAACACATTAAACATTTCGTTAAAATTGTAGTAAACCGTCTGGTGCGGTCTCATCTTTGGTCGAGTGCGTTCCAAGAAAGCCAAATGAGTTCAAAGGTTCCAGTTATCAGTCAATTAACGAACGATCATGTAACCATCTGACCATGATGCTTATGCACATGTGGATTGTTTGTGTAAATGTTTCAATATCCTTATTAGATTGTTATTATTTATCTGATAACTAAGTTTTTTCTTAGTTTTGCCTCATTGAATTTTTTTAGAATTCTGAAAATAAACGTTTACTGTACAGTCGAGTTCTTAAATATGTGTACATTTTTTCACCTTATTGCTACGAGTTAAGGTGAAGAAATGTACAGATATTTAATATTTATGAACTAGACTGTACCTATTTAAAATGCAAATATTTAAGAAGTTAATTGGATACCTATTGCTAAAAAAAAGAAAAGATAAGTATAACATTAAACTCTAGTAGGTAACAACTAAAATATAAACACTATAACGTTTTTACTCAACTATTACAATAATTATGGCACTTTCAGATACTTACTTAAGAGTTTTGAATAACCCACGGTTAGTTTTCTGCGTCGCAATATCCGAACTTCGACAAAAACCAAAAAGGTAATCACGGTATATAATACCTACCCGGTCAATATATGTTTAGATACTTATTTAACCGTATCGAAATTTAGTTGTGTATATTATAATGACTGTTACTTTATTTGTCTGGTTCATTGATTTCAATATCAAATTGACAGTTATTTTAGTCACTGGACTGATTTCACCATAATTCACAACATAAGTATCGTAACGGTTTTGTTGTGGCCCACGCCCCGGGTTAGGGGTTATCTATAACACGACATATTTATGCCTTATGTCAAGAATTCTAAGAACTTAGAAATCTAAGATCACAATTACTATAGTTATTAAGTTTATACAATCTAAAAAGGTTTTCAATAAAAAGTCAGAATACAATTAACACCTCTAAAATATATTTTTGTAGTTACATATATCAAAACATCAATAATGTATTTAGATATTTTTTTAGAGTTGGTATAGATATTATGAATTAGGAAGATTCTTATTTAGTAGGTAATAATAATAACATAAATGTTTCAAGCTGCTGGAGCCTTGGTCGCTGTCAAGTCCTCGAACTGCAACAAATTATTATTTTGATTACGTGTGCATTAACAGAGATAAGTTTATACTTATTGGATCTATTGTCCCAGCAAATAGGTATACATTGTATTGTATCCAAGTGAATTGATTGTATAGGCTACTCTCCTTCTAATCAAAACAGCTTCTTTTTGGTAACTGTTAAAAGGAATTTAGACGATTTGCTAATATGGAATTCTTAAATTGATCGGAAAATGTATTTTATTTTACGTAGATATCTTATTCAAACAACGTCTTACCGCTTTGGAGAATCTGTTTAATTGGTCTCCTAACACATCAAAAACGGGCTGTACTTGCTTCACGTTCACTTCGTCAACCGTTTTTGCTAGAGCCTGGTCGAGACAGCTCTTAAATTGTTCCATGTGTTTCTGGAATGAATCTATAACGTTCGACGGAGATGGAGTAGATGCGTCTCCTTGCACGAAACTATTCGCCTGCAATCAGGGAGAAAAATTACTTTACCCTGGCAATACAACTTTGTCGGCGGAGATGGCGGAAAATTTTAAATGTATAATTTATTCAATATATGGGACTCGATCGATCGTCTCGCCTAAGTTTTGCGAATTAGATTTTTTTACTGGCTAAGCGGTCTTACATATACGAGTACAATTTGAGACATACGAATTCCACAATAGATAACCATGAATATTTTTTTTTGACCGCCATATTAATTGATATCTACAATTTGCCAATATAGCTACTACTATGCAGTAAATCTGAGTTAAGCTCATGAAAATGTTGACCACCATTCTGTCTTCAAAAACTGGTAGCCGACGCAGGTTCAAATAAAGTAGCTATATCGCCTAACAAGAGCTTATATTATAATCCAAATACCGAAATCATCATGCTCTACGACCATTTTTATACTCGTATTTCTACTAACCTCTCTATAACAGTATCTGACAAGAAACCCAGAAACCATAATTTATCATTTTATACCGTACACTCGCTGATGTTTATTTATAACATAATATACTGAATTTGATTCCACGTGGGATCTGCTTTGTCCTTGGCGAAAGCATTGATATCGATGGAGACGCCCACTCAAAATTTGTGAAAATAACGTATTCCAGGACATACATGTATATTAATTTTGCTACACATTTTTCAGAAGTATTATTATCCCTCATATTGACCGGGATAAAGACGGTGATTACCTTTTAGATTTTTATCGGGAGCTCGGCAAGAATCAAAAAGGCCATCACGGTCTATGTCCCGGTCAATATGTCTAATGAAAATACCCGTGAATCATTCAAAACTCTTAGTATTTTTATGATGTACTTCAGAATCATATAAAACATTGTTGTCATAAAATGTCACATGATAGAAAATAATCTAAAGTCTTCAGAATACCTACAAAGCACGCAAACGTGACACACAAAACTGCGAATTTAAGAAACATCTTTAAGTAGCTGATTTTACACAAGATATCACAGACTGCCTTAAATGTAACTGGTTCCTCATCTTTTATTAACTTTGCTTCCATATACCTAGCTATTCATAGAAGGCCGAAGTGTGCAAACAACGCATTATCATTACTTTGCAAAGTGTTGTTTATCCGTGTGTCACTAAGTAGCAGAAGGGAATCGAATGTTAACATTTACTGTGCGTCATTGATGGCAGGTATATACTGAAGTTTGATTCGAATAAATAGCATTGATGATTAAAGAGCTCGATTACAAAATCATTCGTGTAGGACCTAGGCTATAGGGCATCTGATAAATCGTGATATGGATGACGTCGCGCCGAGTGAAACAAGATTAATAATATAAGAATCATGGTATTTTTAACCGTCGCCTCATATCTCAAGAAGGACGGTTATCAAGTCGTCTGTATGTTTTTTTTTTTTTTTTTTTTTTTTTTTAATGTTTGTTCCTCGATATCTCCGTCGTTACTGGACAGATTTTGAAATTTTTTTTTTAATTGAATGTATATGCATACAGATTGGTCCCATTTTTCTCAGAACCCAGTTCTGATGATGGGATCCTGGAGAAATCGAGGGAACTCCTCGAATCTGAAAGGCATACATATAGTGATTTTTGTGTTTTTAAAGGAACAGCATGCATTTAGGTACGGAACAGTGACATTTGGTGCAGTGGAACTGCTGATGATGGCCAGAATAGAACTCTTCAAATCTGAACGGCACGCTTATAGTGACTTTGGTATTTTTATAAGAACAGCATGCACTTTCATCCAGAACAGTGACATTTGGTGCAGCGGAATTGCTGATGATGGTCAGAACCGAACTCCTCAAATCTGAACGGCACGCTTATAGTGACTTTGCCATTTTTATAAGAACAGCATGCGCTTACGTCTAGGACAGTGACATTTGGTACAGTGGAACTGCTGATGGTCAGAACCGAACTCCTCAAATCTGAACGGCACGCTTATAGTGACTTTGGTATTTTTATAAGAACAGCATGCACTTGCGTCCAGAACAGTGACATTTGGTGCAGTGGAACTGCTGATGATAGTCAGAACCGTACTCCTCAAATCTGAACGGCACACTCATAAGTGACTTTGGTATTTTTGCAAGAAAAGCATGCATTTAAGTTCAGAATAGTGACATTTATTTATTTAGTTATGTTTGTTAAGCATAATTATTGAGTTTTCAAGTCAAAGTTTGTCAAGCTTCGATTTCTTATAATATAATATCGGATTCATGAGGAATTGAGGAAACTCCTCAAACCTTAACGTTATACGTATATTCATTTATGTTGCCATCTAATAATTAAAGCATTAAAAGCAGTTTTAAAAAATACCTACACATTTCTACATAATCCAACATTCGCAAGTAACTTTCACCAGAACCCGAAAGGCGACGGTTTTTTTTTCTTAAAAATTATAAAATTAATACTGAAGATAGTTAGATTAGTTAGTGGGAAATTTATTTTATAATCTCGTTCGATTCGGTGTAATTTTCCCTCGCCATGACGCCATGTACCTAATGTTTACTAGTTAATACCTACGTAATTAGTTTTAAGAGGATTGACATAAAACTTCACAGGTCGTTGTTTAAATAGCAAACTGATTGGCTTTGCAAGTACACACGACACTCTCAAACATTACAAAAAAAAACCGGTCAAGTGCGAGTCGGACTCGCCCACCGAGGGTTCCGTACAAACTTTCAAACTCCCCAGTTAAAATAATCTCATGTTTTCACATAACTCTAACGACTTGACTAGAAGACAAAAGTATAGGTACTAATGAGCATTATTGTGTATAGCGCCATCTCTCGGTGAATTCGCTAACTAATTTCCGCGACCATAGTATGTTGGTTTTTCAGGGATTAATCTTTTTATTGTTAACCGATTTAAACAATTTTTACTTTATTGGAAAGAAGATGATTTAAGTAACATCTCGTATTAATTTGAAGTACTATATACATCCGCAAAGGTGGGTAAATTAAAAGTAAAAATCTGAAAAGTTTTTTGTGAATAAAAAAAAAGTTTTCAAGATACAAACACGATTATATTTTTCCTGTAATATTTAGCATAAAACCAATGTTTCCTAAAATTTTCATAATTTTTCGTTGGTAAACTTCTGAGATAAGGGGGGGGAACGGTATTTTTTTTTTACATTTTCCTTCAAAATTCTTTTTTTTTCCACAACAAAAAAATTATAAAAAAATAGTTTATTTACGTTCAATTTGAGCTCTTTCTAACGATACCCCACTTGACCTAGTAACTTGAAATTTACAGTTTGCCCCCCTTTCATTTTGGCCATTTTCTACAATTAAAATTAATAAATTAAAAAAAATTATACCTTCTCTTTGTAGAGGTTCACAATGTTCACAACTATTCCAAATTTTAAGTTGATAGCATTAGTAGTTCTCGAGATATTTAGGAATGTGACAGACGGACAGACAGACGGACAGAGTCGCACCATAAGGGTTCCTGTTGTACCTTTTTGGTACGGAACCCTAAAAACGGAAAAAACAATATTGTGTGACTTGAGGACAGACAAACCGTTCCGTTTTAACCATTTTTGGCGCGGAACCCTAAAAAGATTTAAGTTAAATATTTATAAACTACTAGCTTTTACCCGCGGCTTCGCTCGCGTTAGAAAGAGACAAAAAGTAGCCTATGTAGTAGTAGTAGTAGTAAAACACTTTATTGTACCAGAAAATAATACAACACACAGGAAAAAGAGCTTATTATAAGTACAAAGGCGAACTTATCCCTTTAAGGGATCTCTTCCAGTTAACCTTTGAGCAATGTCACTCTGTCACCTATGTCACTCTCCAATCTCTCCATCCCTTCAACTATCTCCACCTTTAAAAAACAAGTAAATTCGTCGCTCTGTTTTGCCGTTAAAGACGGACAAACAAACAGACACACACACTTTCCCATTTATAATATTAGTATATGATCCATACTATCTAGTTGGTTCAAAAAACAGTAGTGCATTTTAAGACAGACTACAATCATCCCACGTTTTCACAAATTAAACATACAACAATTTCCTTGCTAAAGTTCATACATGAACGTGATGCATACTAATTGAAAATTTCGAGACATTCTAGTACAAAGAACGGCATCTAAATATAGTAAGTATGTATTATGTATGCAGTCAAGTCACGACATATAATATGAAATTCTAAGAAAGCTTCCCGGAAAATTGAATATTCCGGAAAGTTCTCGCCTGAGAGCATGAAAATATGAAATGAAATATGATGCGCTGATGGATTTAAAATTGTGATCTGTAAGTTCTCTAATATGTAACTCGATATTTATTTACTTATCAACTACAGCGATCTAGCTTTATATTATTTATATCATGAATATACATTTATTTAAATTACTATTCTTGATTTTTAAACGCAATTTAAAAAGACACATACAAAACATAAATAAATAACAAATCATGTTATGTATGGTAAATTAAAAAAGATTCTGATTCAGACTTTCTTTTGTAATAAGTAAAATTTTTATTTTAAAATTATGACAACGCATCAAAATTCAATTAATTGTTGGGTCAAGTAGATAATGCTAAACAAAAACTAATTAAGTTTAGAATTTACTAATTACTAAGAGTTAAGAATTGTCTTGACGTGCTCTGTGGAAAGAAATAATTATACAGTCTGCAGTAAAAAAAACTTTTACTCTAATTTTTTTTCCATATCGTTTCCTTTTCATCCGTAAATCTAGATAGAAAATATCACTTACCTACCCAAACCTACGATACGTTGCGGACTATTGAGATTACTTCTAATAGATGGTTGCTAATAGGCTAGTTTCCTATACTTAAAATTAAATATTTTATGCAGTGCACGACCACATAATTAGAAGAAAAATAAGGATAGTAGTTATGTTTAAACATAATTTATATCTAAAAAGAAAGATATAAAGTAAATGAATTGACCGTGACTTCACTCCTCAGTATCTCATAGTAATTCCATATTAGCAAATCGTTTTGACAGTTCTTAAAAAGAAGCTGATTTGACTAGTAGGAAACTAGCCTATTCAACTGGCTGATCAAATGCCGCATTAAAATCCGCATGCGAGATATCGTACCATCCAAATCAGCCCTTATTTTTCTGACATAGGTGCTAGAGATTTAATAGCAATATCTACAGCCTGTCTAGGCTCTCGGCGCCTTAATTGGCGCTAGCGCAGCGACGTTTGATTTAAAAATACTTAACTTCGAACATTCTTGAAGTCTATATTCCTGTAATTGGATTTTCTTCTTCTGTACACTTAGATTTCTTAGATTTGAAACTATTTTTACTGGTTACCTCTTACACTAATAATAATATTTGCTTGCTTGCCTAGCCTCGTAGCCGTAACCATGACAAAATCTAGACTAATCCATACTTAATATTATAAATGGGAAAGTGTGTGTCTGTTTATTTGTCACCCCACTTCGGGATAAAACAGGAGGTGGAATTTTGTATGGAGCATGCCGAATATTTGGATTTAACGCGAGCGAAGCCGCGGGCAAAAGCTAATTTTCTATGAAAATAAGGGGCCTGTTACCTCCTTGTATGGTACTAAATCTTAGTTTTTAGAGTAAATTGAATTAAAATTAAATTGTAAATTATATTGTATGTACATCTTAATTTTTCTTCTTTCATACCCTAATCAGTGAAAGCCAAATTCTGCGAGTTATATCAGACCAAATAATAGAAGATCAGTAAAACTTTACTTTTATTCCAAACACCTGGAACCCTTATAGGTCGTACCGAGAATTTACTCACTTCTATCGCACACAATACGCTGTAAGCTCCTGGCGCATCGGAGCAAACAAGTCGAAGTGTCTCCGAGCGGCACAGGTGTGTTTGCGTTTCATTACCTTCGGGAACCGAGCATCGTCTTTCTTTATTGTTTCCTATTAAACGCTCTTCATCGATGTTAATCTTTCAGCTTTAAAGAATTCGCTATCGTCACTACCTATATGTGTGCAATATGAGTAATTGATGCAGACAATTTGTTTTTTTAACCCCCGACGCAAAAACGACGGGGTGTTATAAGTTGACGTGTCTGCCTGTCTGTCTGTGTGTGTGTCTGCTTTCGAACGGATGGACAGATTTAGATTTCGTTTCTTTTGTTTGACAGCTGAATTAGTCTGAAGTGTTCTTAACCATTTTTGATGAAAATCGGTCCTTTATGTCGGGATTTCTTTTTTACAAAATTTTTTTTTTTTAATTTTTATTACAGTTGATCTGTACAGTGTGTTGCTATCAGATATATCGACGCTGTAGAGAAGCTTCAAAATATGTGAACACGCATTCTAATGCCTTAACAAAATGAGTATACGGGTTCTCTGTGGAGCGCAGTTAGATATTTGTGAGAGCCTTGCCCGCTGTCTTATGGTGACTGTTGAAAAATGTTTTGTAAACGTAGGTAATATAAGTAATAGGCCAAATTAGAATGTAGGTTCTCTCAGGTAACTTGGAATCGAGTAAATATCCTAGAGTGTTCATCGAAAACGCTTTTCTACGAGAATGTTTAAATTCGTACTGTATTATAGAGAGCTAGAAATTGTATTTATTTCGAAGTACCTACCTAGTGTACTAGTACAAGTCTCTTAATTTTATTTTGTAAAGATGAAATTATTTAGGACTAAGCGGAGTAATGTAGGTAAAAAATAGGAAATAATATTCGTAGCGATTAATAAATTCGCTGTAATATAATGTTGTTCCTAGAAGTCGTTATGTTTTGTCATTTGGGAGCTGAAACAAAAGGAACGTAATAAGTCCTCTTATTTAATATTTTTGTCAATACCAAAGGGACCATATTGAAAAAGTAATGAAAAACTCCAGCCGCTCGCTCAAAACTCTGCGCTTTATTGAAAAACTATTTCATTTCGCGCAGAGTTTTGCCCAAACTCTTAAATCTCTTGAGGGATTTTCGTTTGCAGTGTTTACGTTTATTAATAATAAATATTGTGCATTATTGACTTACGAAATAATACGATTATTTTATCGTAAAACAACAATAATGTTCCGTTCCCTACCAAAAAGGTCGAAAAGGCACTCTTGCAGTGCAACTCTATCTGTTTGTTTATCTTCCTGTATAACATCTACTTACATACACGTAAGATGAAAGGAAGTGGGTTAGACAAAAAGCTTTAATATTGAAAAAAAATACAATAATTATGTAGAAAGATACATCGCTTTATGTATCTTTCTACATATTTTATGGAAACGCAAATAAACATTACAATCCGTTTAAGCGCAAACAGGCAGGGGCAAAAAACGAATACCTATTTCATTTTACTTAGGCTACTGTGACATTTGTGTTAAGAGATCTCTTTGTGACATGACAATATTTAATATCATTTAGTGAAATTCAAGATTCATTTATTGTTACTTATTTCATGAAACACACTTATTGGTTATTTAATTTTCAAGAAGGATCATTTACAAAGTTTAGCGTGTATTTGTACGCGTGCACGCGGGATAAACTCTAGGTACAGTCAACCATCTGAATCCTAGGCCGCGGTAGAACCCTTCCACAGTAAAAGCCAACCTAACTTCTATGTCAAATAAAGCACGGTGTTAATACGACATGGTACTAGAGTGGTCTAGGATTCTAATTGGTTAACTGTACATAATGTAAATCCAACCAAGTTATGATTTTTAAGGTTAAATGTAAGTAGCTTCAGGTCAATTGACTCCTGGGAATATTGAGATACACGTAACTTTTATCAAATTTGAACACGGATGAAGAGTATTATATATATTAAGTACTATATTTCGTCAAATCACCTTAGCGTAAGAAAGGTTTCCAATATAGTGCGGGACTAGACATGTCACTTGGGGGATCATCCGAGGGCTGCCACGCCTTACTGAATATTAAATTGTGTGCGCGATCCCTTACTTTCTACTTCCGAGAAAACAAAAAGAGTTACCTGCCTAAGTGCGTACTGCGTACTGACATGGATTTAGTAGAGTAAACGAGAGTAATTCCTCCAATTCCTCTCTTTGTAAATAGCTTCGGGCGTTCTAACTCCAACTTCGTGATCCGTTGGCAGAACTTTTTAATTAATTATTTTGTTGAGTACAGTTATTGTAAAATAAACAATGAAATCCGGATACATAGAACTGCCAGAGCTTAGTCCTAGCTAGCTTTCTTCCACGTGGAAACTAAGAGCTTCGCTTTGTCTTGGTCTTTCGACAATATCCCTTGCGCTGACCTAACCATATAGTATATTGAATAGTATGATATAGAGTTATCAGTCATAATTTTCGAATGCAGCGCCATCTATTAGTAAGTTACGACAACTTTTCATGTGACTTTCCATTCCGAAAGGTTCCTTATAGCACATAAAACATTTGGAGCCTTTAGACATGGAATGCCACATATTTATGGCGGTATTTTTAAATAGGTTTGACGTTTTCATTATGAATCTGAGCAAGAAAAACAAACTTATTTTCCAAGTTCCAAAATTACCAGTAAAATTTACAATGACGTAATTACATATAGTTAACTATAGAATGTCATTCGCTAGTTTGCAGGTGGTACAGTGACAACTAGCGAAAAATTTGGAAATCAAAAAATACTTATACATTTTACGACAGCAATTCATTACCCAGTTTGCGGGAGTAATAGTGACATCTAGCGAACAACTTGCACTACAGCATATTAATTGTTTTTCACGCCCTCTATCGTTGAGTTTCCTAAACATATCCTAAGTACATCGGATTTACTATTTATTTCCTTTGACTGAAAACACCGTGGACCTAACTACCTCTAGGTACATGCACATAATATAAAATAGTTGGTACAGGCGACCTTCGTCAATCCGACGGTCACATCGGCTTAACAAAAATATTATAAGTGTCCTCGACGAAGATCTAAACATTGCGATATTTGTCATCAAAACTGAGACCGATTTGGCAGAGCCTAAACTATGCAGATGAAACTATGTAATTAACATTAACAACGTTTAACGTTTTTTAACCGCCTTCCAAATCTCAAAGGAAGGGGTTCTCAATTCGTCTGTATTTTTTAACCGCCTTCCAAATCTCAAAGGAAGGGGTTTTCAATTCGTCTGTATTTTTTTTTTAATGTTTGTTCCTCGATATCTCCGTCGTTACTGGACCGATTTTGAAATTATTTTTTTTGATTGAATGTATATGCATGCAGATTGGTCCCATTTTTCTCAGAACACAGTTCTGATGATGGGATCTTGGAGAAATCGAGGGAACTCCTCAAATCTGAAAGGCATACATATAGTGATTTTTGTGTTTTTAAAGGAACAGCATGCATTTACGTACGGAACAGTGACATTTGGTGCAGTGGAACTCCTGATGATGGTCAGAATGGAACTCCTCAAATCTGAACGGCACACTTATAGTGGCATTGGTATTTTTATAAGAACAGCATGCACTTACGTCCAGAACAGTGACATTTGGTGCAGTGGAACTGCTGATGAAGAGTGAGCCGCCCCTGGTTAGAGTTCCGTTTTGATAATCATTATCATCTGTAAGTACTTCAGAATCATCCAAATTTAAAAATTGGTTCAGAAATGACGGAGATATCGAATAAAACATTAAAAAATATACAGGCGAATTGATAACATAATCCAACGTTTGAAAGTATTTATCACCAAAACCCCAAAGGAAGGCGGTTTTTTTTCTTAAAAATTATTCTTTCGTGTATTTCGTGTGTGTGTGATTTCGTGTATTTCAAGTTAACATACCTAACATTATAAATGCAGAACAAAAAACAGTACGGCTACGGAAGCAAAACTTCAATTTGTCGTAAATACTATACTGCTTTGAGTGGATTCAATCAAGGTTTACGGAGATGGGTCGAATCTCCTTATTTAGATCAATTAACCCAGAAACAACTGGCTGGCCATAATTTTATACTACCAAAACAGTCTTTATAGCCCAAAGGCGGCAAAGTTACTTACAGTTCAATGTATAAAGATTACTTAGCGAAGTTAGAAGTAAGATAAATGTTCATACTGTGAAATTGAAATATATTGTTCTTTAATATAAATAGCAGCATACCTACCTAATAAACAAATAAAAGATTTAGACGGCTTGGATTTTACAGATAAAATTAGAAAGAATTAAGTATAAGAGCTATATAATATAATAGCATAATAGTTAAAAAATAGTTAAAATTGAAAAATTAGGTACCGTAGCTAAACAGGCTAATTCGAATGTACATTTGTTTAAAAATAATCTATTTAAATATAATAGTTAACAACAAAACTCTTATAGGCCATTTCTCAAAATTTTGGCACCGACAGGTGAAAGATTTGTTTTTTTTTAAATGTCGCATTTTTTAATTTTTTTTGTAGGGATCGTTTGAATGCGTCTCAAACATTTCAAAAATGTCAAAGGCACCGATATCAATTAATTATTTTAGTAGTTATGATCGATTAAAATTCAGGTGAACGACATCATGATCAGGCGAAGGATAAATATACACAGGTTATCGACAACAGCAGCAGGTTAACGACAAATTAGTACAAATTTGTATGACACATTTGACAAGTTAACGACAAGCGTCGCTAACCTGCGTCCGTAGTCGATCACCTGTAGTCAGGGCCGGATTAAGGGTAGAGCGAGTGGAGCGGCCGCTCTAGGCGCCACATGGTAAGGGGGCGCCGAAATCGAGAATGTGGATAAATCCATACAAAAAAATTATACGTTGCGTGGGCGCGCACATATCACAAAATGGCGAGAGGAATCGGGAATGGATCCACTATTGAAAATCTAGATTTGTAATTCAGATTAAGTGGAAAGTTGCACCACATTTTCAACATAAGGACGTTTATAAGGGCGCTGTTTCTAGGGCGCCATAACAGGAGGATTCTAGCCCTTGACGAACCACATTGTTGTGCGGCGAACGACAAAGTTACGTCGCTATCCAAATGCAAAAATAGGAGTCTACCCGATAGTCCAAAGCGGAGTTCTTCATAAAGCCAAAGGCGCAAAACGTTTCAGACAGGCGCAATTTTGTGAGTGGTGGTGACACAGATGGTGAGCGAACTTCAAAGCACTAAGATCACTCAGTGGCAAAATAACGAAATGGGCATCTTGACGGTGACGATCGAGTCCGCAGTTAATCTCTTATTATATTAACTCTCAACTCAAATTCCCATATTAAATAACTCTTAGTATTATAAAAATAATAGTGATGGCGAAATATAAGGCCTAAAAGTCGGGAACATAGGCGCCCTGTGAAGTCAAAATACCCCAAAATATGTCAAAGACCGCAGCTCTGCAGAACATAAAAGCTTGAAAGTTCGCGGATTCCCAGCTGGCGGGTTGAGTCTTAATAAATCGAGTAAAAAAAATCGCGCCTACTATTTGTATGTTCTCTTTTAGTTACTTAGGAAAAAATCCGAATCTACTTTCCTGACTTAGCCACTATAGTGCTCTATTTTGTTTGTTATTTTATGTATTTACATATGACATCCACGTTCAGCCACTGCACGTAACTATACTAGGGTGCGACTACGTACTTTCGTACTTTGTATCTGTATGATGAAATCCATAAATTCTGTATTGCGTTAATCTTCAAATTACGGCATTACTATGAAAAAAATTTCGCGCTCGCTACGCTCGCGATTTGTTTTCCTACGTGTAGTGAAACCTTACCAAGGAGCGCCGAAACTCAAACGCTCTACCCTGATCGAGTGCACGGGCCGGCTCTGCCTGTAGTTTGGTGGTCATTCACCTGATATGGACGTCATTCACCTGCCCATCAGCATTATAATAGTTTTTAACCGCCGCCCAAATCTCAAGGAAGGGGGTTCTCAATTCGTCAGTATTTTATTATTATTATTTTTTTATGTTTGTTACTCGATATCTCCGTCGTTACTGAACCGATTTTGATTTTTTTTATATTTAGTATTAAAGAAGAATATATATTTTTTTTTATATAAAAAAAATTGATTAGTTAAAATAACAAAATCTTAAACAATCAAAAATTGGCCGAACCCTCAAATTGCCGAGGGTGCTGCTTAATTGGTGTATTTAAAGCTACAAGTGACATACCTCATATTGAAGGCAATATAAGGGCCATTAATATTTTATACCCGACCTTTAAATAAAATTGTAATATAATAGCTACTCTGAAGTATAATGAAGTGACTTCACTTCAAGCAAGCACTTGCTTACTGACATGGTATTTAGACTATAATTAAGATTTCATTTTTTAAAGGGGGCAAAAAACAAATGAAAAAATTAAAATATGTAAATAAATCACAGAAGAGTTACTTTTAATTATAAAAATATAAGGATACTCATATTCTAGATTATGTTTTAATACTCATTATCATTACTTATTGATCCGATTGACCGCCCCTCGTAATGGTTCATCTGGCTTATGACAAGTGATCGACGTGTCGGTTTTCTGTCACTGAGTCGTTCACCTGGCTTTATCGCACAGGTGAAGGACACACACCGCAAAAAAGCAAAAATCCTTTGAGAAATGCAGCCTAAACCGATATAACAGTAATACTTTTCTCATTTAACGCACAAAACAAATATTTAAGATGTAAAAAAGTATTATTACGATTGGTAAATTTATCATTATTGTCGTCACCCTGTCCCAAAATGTCGTTCACTTGCCTATTTTAGCCAGGTGAACGATGCACAGGTGACCGACAAAATGCCAGTTATTTCGCCAAAACTCAAAAAGTATTTGCCGAACGAACTAAATATTTAGGTGCCTAAAAATTAAGCAACAAAATACGAAACATATGTTACAGTTAATGCAGTATCTCAAACAATAACCAAATTATGATTGACAGAATAACGACTACTTACCCGTTACAAACTCCCGTTCGAGGTAATTAAAATTTTCTATTTTCTAATCAAGGCGTAGTGAACACGTGCCGTTGCTTGCAGGTGATGGCCGATACATGCCGATACTGGCGGCTTCGATTCATGCGGGGTGGGGCGGCAGAGGTGGAGTAGGGATCGCACAGTGCTTGCGAGTTTGTCTCGACAGGTCAACGACAAAAACGGCCGTGGACAAACTTTAAAGCCAAATAACTTGGAACATAAGTGTAATATTATTATCAGATAGTCTAGTTTTAAAAGTTAAGGATATATGCAAATAAAATACAGCAATAAAGGTAAGTAAAGTTAATAATTTGTGTACTTTTAACAACTCGAAACATGAGTACTCCGCGTTGGGACACGGAAGGTGAACGACAAAACTTAGTTACAATTATTATTTATTTCATTAATATAAAATAAATCGATTTCAAAGCATCAGGCCTCTATGTAAAAACTGTCTTTTAATATGTATTGATAATTTATTTATGAAGATATTCTATACTAAAAAAAAAGTTCTAACATAAACGTACTGACAGGTGGGGGTGGCAAAATTTTGAGAAATGACCTATAATAAAAACAATAATACTAAACATAAACTAAACCTTAATCTAAAAATAAATACCTAAGTAAACTAAAAATATTAAAAACTAAGAAACTTCTTTAGGCATGGTGCCGTAGATACTGGCATCATTTCCTCGTTGTATCGCAAGGCTTATTCTTTGGGCGAGGAAGCTGCCAGCCCTACGGTCACCGCTGACCTCTGTCAGTTTTTTCGATATTTCCTTAAATAAATTTAAGGCGTTCGGACCCCACGGGCCAAGGGTCTCAACGCCAAGACCCTTGTATTTAAACATTGTTTAAACATTACAGTGATATCTACAGTGATACTTAAATGACTTCTTTATATGTTTGTGTATTTCATTTGTACGTGTATATACACTTATGTATAGTATACATAGGCTCGCGGTGTCAGTTTGTGATATCATGTTAGAACGTCTGTCACGTTCTAAATAAGAGTACATAATAGGTTATTGTAGGACGAAAACGATTTGATGATAAACAATACAGCCCTGGCAGGCAAGTATGGTCGCGCTATAAATTTAATGATAAAAATCAGGCCGTCCCTATCGCACTATTTGTAAATTCGATAGGGGCGGCCTGATGTTTTATCATTTATCGCGTGCCAGGTAACATCGCTGATATAATTCCTATGTTAGGGCTTCAAACATTTGATACACGCCCTAATGGGCGTCAGCTCTTAAATAGTGTGTATCAAATAACAACCAACGATATCCTCCTCCCCAGGTCTATTCGAGACAGATGGCGTGCACCTCCCGGGCACGGAATGCGACTACCACTTCGGTCGGTCGGGCAGTCGGCCGACGCACGGCCGTCTGTACAGCCCCCGCTACCCGTCCATTTACCCCAACAATGTGCGGTGTTCCTACCACTTCGGCGGCAGGTTAGTAACAAATACCGAGGATACCGTATTCGAACAATGCTTCAAGTCCATGATACCGATCTGTCAGTGTCTAAAATTGGTCTAGATCTAAAGTTACTTTTCATTAAACAGACACATCAGTTTTGACACTTTTGACGCAAACATATCAGATCGAAATCGTAGATATCGTATCGCATTTCTATTCTATACTTGACTCTCTATATATATAATTATGTTGCTATGCCCTCTCAGGGTTCATGTTGAGACTATATTATACTTAGCCTAAGATCATTATGTGTACACATGAATTGCAAATATTGCAATAAAGCATTGAATACTTAATTGATACTTATCCAAACATGAAATATAAACGATTTAACGATCATATCACAAGCTGAAAGTGAAAGTGAAATTCGTGTCTTTGTCGACTTATATACTAGACTTACTGATAAGCTAAGAACTGTTTTCTACCGACTTCGACGGCATAACATTAGGCAATTCATTATGTTTAAAAAAAAACTAAATTTATTCAAATGTCATACTAGTTTCTAATGCTTATAAATCCTCTCCATATAAAATTTTCCCACATACACTCTTTTTGGCAGCGTCTACAATATACGCAGAAAGTCATGGTTATGTATGATAAGAAAATCGCAAACTTGGCGATTCAGGCTTGTTCAAGACACCAGCCGTGCATGCAGTAGTGTACCACATTACGCGCGTCGTTGCACATTCGAGCCTGTAAATTGTTTTCAGTTGGAATTTTCTTCGGTGTTTATGAAAAGTATTTAACGAACCACAACGGTACACAGATTTTGTACTTGCTGCTCTCAGCGGAAGTTCCGTATGTTTGGGAAAAAATGTATTATGAAATATAATTTTAAATAATCTGTGTGTATTTTTACAGGCCAAAAGAACGTGTGAAAGTGGTTTTCGAAGAAGTTTCTCTTCAAAAAGGTGACATAAGGTACGTCTATACAAAATTTGATTACAGTAACATAATCTTAACCCTACCTTAAGATTAATATTAATTGTTTAAGGCCCACTTGCAGCAACCACTTAACTCAGGGATAGGGTGCTGTCTGTCAACTATCAAATTCAATATAAATGGTGGGTTAACCCTCCATTTTCGTTGGTGTAAGTGGCCTAATATAATTACAATTTTATTATTCACAATCAGAAATAAAAGTACCCATTAAAAAAATATAATAATTATTGCCCACATTGCCATTTAATCATCTTTCTGCTTAAATGTATGGAAATGGAGTGGTCAAAGTGATGGCAAAACTTTAATAGCAATCATCGTACAACCTTACGACGCGTCATGCCTGGCAATAGAACGACTTGTCACATTATCGTAATCAGTTCTAAAGTATCGAATGTCACTGCGAGCGTCGCGCAACGACGTACTCATGAAACTCATAAAATCGCCCGTAAAAATCGTCCGGTCCACTAACTTACAGTGTAACGAGCGGCACTGCGATTATGCAGCGTTATGCATTAAGCGGGGAATTCAATATTGACACGAGAAATGGCGGGGATTCACTTTTATGTTATTGGAAAGGACGCAAAGTTTGAAAATAGATGTTAAAATGATTAAACCAATTTTATCCTTACTAATATGATAAATGGGAAAGTGTGTGTATCTGTTTGTTTGTCCGTCTTTCATGGTAAAACGGAGCGACGAATTTACGTGATTTTTTAAGTGGAGATACTGGAAGGGATGGAGAGTGACATAGGCTACTTTTTGCCTTTCTCTAAGCCCCCATTTCCCTAAAATGACCCTTAACCCCTCCCCCCCCCCATTTTGAAGTTTGTGTGGAGCATTCCGCAATTTTCGAATTTATCGCGAGAGAAGCCGCGAACAATAGCTAGTTTATAATAAAGGAGAGTATGTAAGAAGTGGGAGTGAATGGATTGATAACTTCGGTAAGTTTCGTGAGCTGACGTGATGCGAGATTTGTAATTTAGTGAGGAATTAAATCGGATGCAGATAGTAAGTTAATTAGTTTTCTACTTCCGAACTGTTATTCGTCATTTATTACAGGGTCGTTCATAGATCTTTAGAACGCTACATAAAAGTCTATTCCCCAAAGCCAGCGTCCGCCGGCTTTCCGCGCATGCGCGCAGTATCGAAAAAACTGAAAACGCATTGTTTGGCTCTGTAACCATGGCAATGCATTGATATAACGATACCGCGCGCGTGCGCGGGAAGGCTTTGGTCAGCTGAGCTGACAGTGCAAAA
The DNA here is from genome assembly GCF_023078275.1 of Leguminivora glycinivorella. Lineage (NCBI taxonomy): Eukaryota > Metazoa > Arthropoda > Insecta > Lepidoptera > Tortricidae > Leguminivora > Leguminivora glycinivorella. Next base: position 14,950,452 of record NC_062972.1, read on the forward strand.
CTTTGCGTCAAAATACATTCAAGAAAACTATTAAAAACTAAGGGCATGGTCGTAGAAAAACTATTACATATATGTAACGGTAGTGTTTAACTGAGTCAAAAAATATTCGTGGCGTCACTCCACTCGTCTTTTTTGACCTCCTTTAAACGTGTGTTGCATAAAATACTATTGTGTTTTTCCTTCAAATGGGCATTTGATCAAAATTATACCATGCATTTTTAATTGAAAAGGTGTTTATTACTCTGTTTAAAACGTATTATTCAATCAATTAGGGTACTTAATTTTTTATTGTTTTCTCTAACTTAGTCACTCTTGTGCGACATGTTTCGAAGAATCTGGTTTCCATTTTCACAACTTAATATTTAAATTTAATAAATAAAGTCCTTTGATAGTAAGGTGAAATGAAAATTGTAGTTATTAGTCAGATATCCTTTCTTATACAAGATACAACAGGCAGGCAAGTATGGTCGCGCGATAAATGATAAAACATCAGGCCGTCCCTATCGTACTATTTGTCACTACAAAGGAGAGTATATAAAGTTATAGTCACTATACATACCTTTACCTAATTAGGTATGTCTGCAAGGCAATCATCACTATGATTGCCTTGTAGAGATACCTAATTAGGTAAAGGTATGTATAGTGACCATAACTTTATAATATAAACCAGACACAATCATTACTCGTGGTCACTCGTCATCAATGTCATCATCGTTACTGCAATTCACAAATGTATCTGGGTAATTTAATCTGACAATTCAGATAATTTATATTAAAATATGTGCGAATTTTCGGACCGACCGACAATAGGTTTAAAAGTTGACAATTTTTAAAAGTATGTAAGTATTGGTCAAAAACTATAAGATAGGAATTGGATAAATATAGCTATATAGGTTATTAAGATACAAGCAACTAAAACTCGGGATTTTATTTCCAGGAACCTTATTATTAGCCTTTGACTTGTCTTGAGTTTTTTGAGTTTTTATTTGACGTTCATAAGCGCATTGTAATATGCCTACTTGGAAAAATAAATATTTCATTTCATTTCATTTCATTTCATTTCATTTCATTTCAAATCCTAAACTTAATTAGATCCCAAAGTGAACTGGAACATGGCACACATAACCTAGATCTGAATTATTTTGTCGGTGTAATATTATGGAAACCTTGTATGGTTTTGATATGATATACTTTTACACAAACCCGTATACATACATAGTTTTGAGATATAAACATTTTTGTACATCGCTTTCGTAAACACGTTTTATTTTTCTACTCATTAGTAAAATACGAATTATTTCACCATTAATAATTGAATAATACACTGGCCCCGTCGTAATGACTCGAACACAAGGATTTAAAATGTAAGGATAAGTCAATCCATACATTCTGAACATTCGCATTTGATGCGCCCTGTTGGAATGCTACTACACGTGATTACTTAGTGAGCTCGCATGACGCGCCCGATTGGCCCGTATATTCCTGGTGCCATTTTTAGTGCCACTTCCTTACAAAGTAAATTATGAGTCAATGGTAGAACGATAAACAACGAGTTCGGGCAATTAACTCGATGATGCGCAAGTGCTGCCGAATGGCACGAATTACGGCACTGCATACATATCGCACATTCAGTTTTCCACTATTAATCGCATTAAGACTAAAGGGGACAACCGCCTCCTCGAATCCAGTTTTTCATACAGTTGTAATCCAGATTTTCCCCTTAGGGTACGTACAAAAGATGCAAATCCACGTAGCTATGTATCCCTCTTCTATATTAGTGCGACTGGGGAAGTTGCGTTTCGTACGCCACGGATCATTACCAAGTGTTAACTGCTTTGGCTAGGGCAGCTGGATTATATATATCATTGAAAATATTTTGACACAATTGATGCACTTTAATTCATAGCTATGCAATAGCTATGCCACTACGTTTCATTTTTTATACTCTTTGATTATTACACTTGCACCAACTAATTAACTCAGGGTTAGTGGGCTGTCATCTTTCAAATTCCATATAAAATGGTGGGGCCCTTGTATAACAACTGAGAATTAGAAATAATCTAACTAAATTATGATAAAATATATATGATAAATGTCTATAACAAAAATATCTCAAACTAAAAATACTTTCCCTAAAGTAAATATCCAGGGAGGAGAATGATAGTTACATTTGTCTAGATAATCTATCGTCCACTGTCCTCTTAATAAACGACTGCCAAAAACACAGACAGCAATCATATTTTACATAATTTAATAAGTAGCTGTGTACAAAACTATGGACCGTATGATAGTTATGAGTTATGAAAAACATACTGGTCCACGCACCCAACAGGACCATTTCTGCAGAAATTTTGCTCGGAACGGTCTGGAGAGGAACTCCTCTAACTAAATTAACCTAGCGTCTCTTGGAAGGACTTTATGGTACGCTAGATCCATAATTTAATAGTTCTGTTGTATGTACAGTGAACAAAATACATGCACATTTTGTTATACAGTAAGCAATACTAATATAGACAAATAGATAGCATTTTCGTTTACATTTATTTTATTAAACTAAAATGGATGCTATCTCGGCATTTTCGCAAAAAAAGATTCAAAAACTTTTTTTTCTAAAATAGGTAAATTTTATGTTTTTCCTACTCAGAATCACGAGTCCTTTCCATCCTACTAGGCGGTAAAAAGCGCCCCCAATTTAATTTTTCCACTTTGTTACTATTTTTCAAACACTTTGTACAGTGGTTACAAAGTGGAAAGTATGCAAAATAATAGAACATTTTGGGACCATTTTTTTGTCTCTTGTTTTTTATCCTAGATCGAAATGGCTCGAATGGCTAATGAGTAGGAAAAACATATTTACCTACCTTAGAAAAAAATTGTGATTGTTCTCCACTATTCTCGCGAAAATGCCGATCTGCGTGGTTTAGAAGTATCGGACTGATACAACTGTTTCGAACAATGCTTATTACTTAGCATTAGTTACCGATGCCGGAGACAATAGCGACAGTAGGGTATTATTGGGTAGGGTATTACACTGATACATTATCGGTCTATCAGGGACAAATGTTACGTTTTTCGTTGAAAAAAAGAAACTGTTAGTAGGGCATTATTGGGGGTTCTGGCTCACTTCTAATTTGCGTGAGCGTCAGAATGGCAGGTGTACATATAGCAATCCTGGTGTGGTATAAATACGTCAGGAGTTAGTGCTAGCAATGTGCCAAATGTGCGCCAAAATTCGAGCAATGTGCTCTTTGAACTCCAGAGATATTTAAGAAATTAATGACACCCGCCATTCTGACGTCAGGTTGGCGGGTGCACTTCCAGTTCTAGCTAATGGCTGCTTACTCAAGGGTGAATGTACTGCCTAAGGTTAGTGCTCGCAATGTGCTTCACACACACTAATTCAGAGAGCCGTTGAAGAGTAATATGCGATTGAATAAATATATCTATAACGCCTGCTGAAATAAAATAGCAATGTTCATTGCCTGCAATGCAGCATTAACATGCAGGCGCTTTTCACAAAAAAGTGATACTTATAGATATATTTATTCAATCCCATATTACTCTTCAACGGCTCTCTGAGTTAGTTTGTGTTTCATACATGTGGAAGCACATTGCGAGCTAGTAACCTTAGGCAGTACATTCACCCTTGAGTAAGCAGCCATTAGCTAGAACTGGAAGTGCACCCGCCAACCTGACGTCAGAATGGCGGGTGTCATTAATTTCTTAAATATCTCTGGAGTTCAAAGAGCACATTGCTCTAATTTTGGCGCACATTTGGCACATTGATAGCACTAACTCCTGACGTATACCACACCAGGATTGCTTGATGTGCACCCGCCATTCTGACGCTCACTAATTTGCGGTTGGTTTTTACAATTGAACTAGCTCAATGTATAGAGAATGTATCGGCAATATCATTAGAGTTCATTTTACCAACCGCACAAAAAAGCATATGTTGGTTTTCATTTTTACGATTGCTTGTATTTAGTGCTAAATATGAGTTGGAGTATGAGCATCACGAGTCTTTGAACTGACTTAACATAGATCTTATGTTGTAGCAATAAGGTTTAAAACATTTGCGCATTTCTGTTCACACGGTGATATCTAGCGGAAGCGGACGGTGACCACTAACCGCCTATTGATAGTTGAAGAACCGTGTTTTGTTAGTAAAAATAAATGTATTGTAGGGTGCATTGGGGTAATTTCGATAGTCTTCTAATTTCAAAAGTCACATAAAAATCACTATTAAGTATTTCCATCATATCCAGTTTCCCCTTTCGAAATTTCCCGAGCATTTCTGTGTTTCGAAATTACTCCAATTCGAAAGACTTAAGTAAGTTCAAAGATGCTCATACTTTAACTAATTTTTTTAGTACTAAACACAAGCAAACGTAAAAACGAAAACCAACATATGCTTTTTGTGCGGTTGGTAAAATGAACTCTAATGATATTGCCCATACATTATCCATACATTGAGCTAGCTCAATTGTAAAAACCAACCGCAAATAAGAAGTGGGCCAGAACCCCCAATAATACTAACTACAGCGATTTTTTTTTCAACGAAAAACGTAACATTTTTCACTAACAGACCGATAATGTATCTTATACTTAAATATTTTTCGAATACCTAATGTTCGTGTATATTTTACGACAGAAATGTTTCATCATATACATAACTAAGTATATCAATATACCTATTATTTCTTCTTTATGTCTTTACAGTTGTCTCCGGCGAGCAGACATCATCAAGATCTTCGATGGCAAGGATACCACTGCTCCTGCCATTGCAATGCTGTGTAACGAACTAACAGGTGATATACGCATAAACATCTGCCTAGTATACTGTTAGACACCGCAATAGCTGCAAAATACCTGGTATGTAACCCACCATGTGTTTTTAACGGAAAATGTAAGTATACAATGAATATCATTGCTATCGAGTAATGAATTAAAAGCTCATGGTAACACCTACTCATATTAGAGAAGTGATTGAATGTGTTTTTTTTACAAGCTTTTATTTAATTTCACCGGTCCCGTTGTCTGTTTGTAACCACCAGAGGGCCTTGTCGTTTTTTCTTTCGTGTATGATATCTATTTAAATTTATAATTTATATAAAGTAGTGTGACTACTTGAAAAAGAACAAATCGAAAAATATTCAATAAAATAATTTGATTTGTTCCCTAGTTGCACTTCTCGGTTTCTGAAATTTTGCACCTGTAAATCACGTGACAATGCAACATTATGGTATCAATATCATGGAGCTAATCTGACGATGGAGCAGAAGGGTGGCCATAGGAACTCTGTAATGAAATATCGTGTCCCCATCGAGTAAGGGGTTTTTAGAAACGTCTCGAAGAGCAGTAGATGACTGTTGAAAGAAAAGTACAGTCGGCAATAAAATCTTGTGCTAAAAATATTTTTTTAAGAAAAATCAAAAAAACTTATGAAAGGTCTGATACCCATCTCATACTTGCTAGTGTATTTTAGGTAGCTGGTTTTTAGGGTTCCGTAGTCAACTAGGAACCCTTATAGTTTCGCCATGTCTGTCTGTCCGTCCGTCCGTCCGTCCGTCCGTCCGTCCGTCCGTCCGTCCGTCCGTCCGTCCGTCCGTCCGCGGATAATCTCAGTAACCGTAATCACTAGAAAGCTGAAATTTGGTACCAATATGTATATCAATCACGCCAACAAAGTGCAAAAATAAAAAATGGAAAAAAATGTTTTATTAGGGTACCCCCCCTACATGTAAAGTGGGGGCGGATATTTTTTTTCATTCCAACCCCAACGTGTGATATATTGTTGGATAGGTATTTAAAAATGAAGAAGGGTCTACTAGGATCGTTTTTTGATAATATTAATATTTTCGGAAATATTCGCTTCTAAAGGAAAAAAAAGTGCGTCCCCCCCCCTCTAACTTTTGAACCCTATGTTCAAAAAATATGAAAAAAATCACAATAGTAGATCTTTATAAAAACTTTCTAGGAAAATTGTTTTGAACTTGATAGGTTCAGTAGTTTTTGAGAAAAATACGGAAAACTACGGAACCCTACACTGAGCGTGGCCCGACACGCTCTTGGCCGGTTTTTCAAAATATCAGAAAACAAGTAGGTACTTAACATTTTGATATATTTGCCGAAGCGTTCGTCTAAAACTTAAATAATCAAGCTGTTCTTTCATTTAATCGATAGATTCATAAGGTTTTACCACAGTCCGAAGAACTTAATTAAGTTTTGCAAGGAAGTGTATTCGAACTATTACGAGTTCTACTCCAATAAGTCGAATTGTCATGCAAGGATTGACCCGTAGGATATGATTGGATTGGATTCGATTAATATCGAACTGATACTCAGGCATGTAAGGTAAACCAACTTGCATTGAACGCTTCTACAATGTGTAAACATTCTAAACATACATTTTGAAACCCATATCTGGAATACTTGCATGTATCGTAAAATACATAATAGAAGTGTGGCTAATGAAATATTGCCCCAACTTTTGGCGGGAAATTCAAAAAATCTAGGGCTGGTCACATTTGGTATAGTAGGAGATATAGTTTTGATACTAGAAAATATTTTTGTTTTCTGTGCACACTTATATTGAAAATCAATAGAAATTGCTAATATATGTACAGAAATTTGACAAAATCTGTTAGCATTTGATCCAATTAATGGTGGTAATTGACATTTTTAGGGTTCCGTAGTCAACTAGGAACCCTTATAGTTTCGCCATGTCTGTCTGTCCGTCCGTCCGTCCGTCCGTCCGTCCGCGGATAATCTCAGTAACCGTTAGCACTAGAAAGCTGAAATTTGGTACCAATATGTATATCAGTCACGCCGACAAAGTGCAAAAATAAAAAATGGAAAAAAATGTTTTATTAGGGTACCCCCCTACATGTAAAGTGGGGGCTGAATTTTTTTTTTTCATTCCAACCCTAACGTGTGATATATTGTTGGATAGGTATTTAAAAATGAATAAGGGTTTGCTAAGATCGTTTTTTGATAATATTCATATTTTCGAAAATAATCGCTCCTAAAGGAAAAAAAAGTGCGTCCCCCCCCCTCTAACTTTTGAACCATATGTTTAAAAAATATGAAAAAAATCACAAAAGTAGAACTTTATAAAGACTTTCTAGGAAAATTGTTTTGAACTTGATAGGTTCAGTAGTTTTTGAGACTTACTTACTTACTTTGTCGGCGCGACGACCCAAAGTGAGTCCTGGCCTCCAACACAAGAGCACGCCACTTTACGCGGTCCAGAGCGACCTCTCGCCAGCCCTCGTTAACGCCGAGTTCACGGAGATCTGCTTCCACTCTATCTGCCCAACGATATTTAGGATGGCCAGCGGGACGGCGTCCAGTTGGACAACCCAGATAGGCTCTCTTGACTGCCCGATCCTCACCCATCCTTATAAGATGGCCAAGCCAGCGGAGACGATGTGCCTTGGTCTCACCTATTATATTCGGTTCGGCTATAAGATGTTCAATTTCGGCATTTTTTCGGATTCTCCAACTGCCATCGTCTCTTTTCACGGGTCCCAGAATCTTCCTGAACACCTTACGTTCTGTTACTAGGAGGCTGTTTTCCTCCTTGAGTGTTAGTGTCCAAGCCTCACACCCATACATTAAAATGGGGCGGATCACGGTCTTATAGATCCGTAGTTTTGTGTGTCTACTAAGAAGCTTGGACACCAAGACCTTGTGGAGCGCAGCACTGCAGCGTAAGGTGTTTTGAGTTCGGATGTTGATTTCGTCCTCCCTTGTATGTGTATCAGTGACAGTGCACCCGAGGTATTTGAACTTGGAAACGCCCTTGTACGCGTTTCCGCCCACACGTAGGTTCTGCCTCTGGGCGCGACTGTCCCTGTACCGCTTCATATGGAGGTATTCCGTTTTCTCATGGTTGATTCTGAGACCCACTTTTGCTGCTTCTTGCTCCAAAATCCTTGCCGATAATGCCACCTCTTCACGGTTTTCCCCTAGCAAGGCCAGGTCATCCAGAAAAATTTTGAGAAAAATACGGAAAACTACGGAACCCTACACTGAGCGTGGCCCGACACGCTCTTGGCCGGTTTTTAAGGTTCAAATGTCTGTCTTAGGGGTAGAACCTGTGAAGACGAGTGCTGTAAAGGGCTCGAAACGTAGGTCATGATGTTAATATACGCGATTAATCCGTTTAAAAGAGTTTTATTTCAAATGTCTGTTTAATATGTTAAGTAGGTAGGTAAAGAAAATGCACTATCGACATTTTTGCCGCTCATATCGTCGCTGCGCGTGCAAAATTCGCTGTGATTTTTAGCGATTTTTCGTTTTCAATGCCATTTTAAACCTTATTTCTAAATACATATGCTCCAAAAACAGCATCGAGCTCATTTCAGTATTACAGGTTTTATCAAAAGTAGTTATGTGATGCCCATACATTGAATGTTCTTCCTATAATCGCTAACTGCAATAAATCACATAACTACATTATCTTCTTAATAACAGCAGTTTTGGAATTGCGCCTGCTATGTGAATTATGACACATAGCTATATTTTCGGAAATATTGTATAAAAAGATGTGTTAGATGTTTGTGCCCGATTTGTACAATCTCATACATAGCGATAATTTTGTACTATTTGTAGAAATCGTGAATGTTTCCAGATCGTGTGTTTTGCGTCACATAGCAGGCTTTTCTTATAAATATCTAGCCTACTCTCTTAAAACTTGTTTAAATAGTGTATGGTAGGTGGGTTTGTCGTCAAGTATAACCTCTATAAATGAGACAGAGAGTGTAGTTTCCCTTTTTATTGAGACTATGTCTGAAAGTACTCACTCTGACCGAATAGTTATTTTTTAATATTTGTTAAAAATAAATCATTTCAAATTGATTTTTAAGATTAACTGTCAGAAATTTCTTAGTGTTTAGTATACTGACAAATTTCGTATAGGGTTCAGTGTGTGTAAACGTACTTATATTACAAAATATTGAAATAAGATAAATTTATGCTAAGTAACTCAAAAAAACAGCAAGTGATTTAACATTACCTTGAAGTGGTAAGACATCGTTTTGTATGAAATTTTGTGTGATAAGATCTATCTATCCTTTCTGGAAACATTTTAAAATAAATTAATGAAAATGAAATGTTTAATAAATGAAAAAACACTGACTTGAGAAATCACATAAAGTTTTGAATGACAAAGATTTTTTATCTTTTTCGGATCAAAAGGGAAAAATGGAACCCTTATACAATTGTGTACTTTCTTGCCAATCCGTTTATCTATATGTCAATATTCTTTATTTCGGAAAAACCCTATACTCAAGTGTACTGTACTGTACCGTTCCTTGAAGCTGTAAAAAAGCCTCATTTTTAAGTAGGTAAATACAACATAGGTTAATTGAGTTGAAAAAAATACTACACTCTCAAGGAAGTCAAAATTAATAGGGTACTTCCGGTTGACCTAAACTATGAAATTTGGAAAATAAATCGTATTACACCATACATCAGTACATGATTATTTATATAGTTGTGAGAAAAAAAATAGTAAAATGTACACGTAACCTTCGGTGTTCGAGCCAGACTAGCATTATCCGGTTTTTTCAAGTTAAACATGCATAATGAAAACTTATTCAATACATAAATGTTTACATAATACCGCATTGAGCAACTTTGTAACTGAAATAACCACCATTCATAAAAAATAATGGAATAAATATATTATTATAGTTGTAATATATTGGTAGTAGTAATATATTAATTTAATTGAGTTTTTTATTATGGTTAGTTAATACACAATTTAAGCGTATAGTTCTAATTCGTGGTTTTTCTGAAATAATTACAATACAAATAAACAACAACATAGTTAATTCAAATCATATGATTAAATAACTATGTGACGATAAAGTGCACAAATTGTATTTTGTTCCTTAAGAATAAAATCTAGTTATGTGATTGTAAGACACATACCGGTTATTTACGACTCAAATTATAATCGCTATGTAACATATTTATGAAAAAATATTTTTTTAACCTTATAATAACTAAAATATAATTTCAAGTAATTTCTTAATGTATGCAAAAGTGAAAATACTTATTCAATAAAAATATTGATTTGTTTATGTTCAATAATTGCCGAAATAAACAGTTTTTTGTGTCTCCTGTAAAGTAGGTTAAAAACACATAGCGAAATTTGCACGCGCAGCGACGATATATAGACATGTTTCACCAAGATATTTTTATATATTTTATATTTTTATTGCCATATAAGCAGTGGTGGCCGAGTGGATATGACGATGACGCCCGACTTTCAATCCGGAGGTCGCAGGTTCAAATCCTGGCTCGTACCAATGAGTTTTTCGGAACTTACGTACGAAATATCATTTAATATGTACCACTAGCTTTACGGTGAAGGAAAACATCGTGAGGAAACCTGCATACATCAGCGAAGAAATTCAAAGATTTATGTGAAGTCTCCAACCCGCATTGGGCTAGCGTGGAGACTATATAGCCCGAGCCCTCTCAGACATGAGAGGAGGCCTGTGCCCAGCAGTGGAACGTATATAGGCTAAATTATATTATTTATTTTATTTTTTATATTTTTATATCAAATTACTACTGACCAGTCACTTCACTGATTTCTTCTAAATATTGGTTTTTCGTAAGTAAGTCGTTACGTTCCAATATTTTTATTTTATTAATGCTTTCCAGAGCTTCGAGTTTCTCCTTGTCTTTACACTCTTTTCCTGTTTATGAGATTTAAGTTTTATTATATTCACATACTTAATCAAAGTTATAGGCAAATGTTAGAACTAGTACTTAAAGTATCAAAATATTAATAGAGCACCAACCTACTATATTGTTTACGACTTGTAAACTTTGCAGTTTTCCATTATATGCCGCTTCACGTCGACTTCGCTCTTGGTTGTAATTATTTATTAGCTTAAACAGCAAATTGCGGACCTCGCTTGGTATCGTCATTGTTATAATATTTAAGATTTACCCTTAATAACCCGCGAACAATTTGAATAAGTGACATAAATTGACAGCAGACTTTTAGCCTTTTTTTTTAAACCATAGACAATTGGTGATACCACAAGGAAATATCTGTCAACAATATTTGGCTAGCCAGACTCTATCAACAAATTATCTGGGTTACCCAACATAGTTTGAAAAGCATTTAAAAACCAGAAATGCCCAAAGATTCGACCTAACTACAACATTTTTTCCGTTAAATCCATTCGCCAAATTAGGCAACATCGCAAATTTATTGAAATTCGTAGACTTGCTAGAACGGTTGCCGAGATTCCTGAAATATTTATATGTGTGTTTCGTAAGCATAGTTCTTGATTTGTCAGGTGAAAAAACAAACAAAGTGCCGCAGTGGTAACTTTCCATTAAATGAAACTCATATACATATACATACATGCAAATATGAACGCTGAAAACAATAAATACCTTCACTCTTTTTAGGGTTCCGTACCAAAAAGGTACAAACAGGAACCCTTATGGTGCGACTCTGTCCGTCTGTCTGTCCGTCTGTCACATTCCTAAATATTTCGAGAACTACTAATGCTATCAACTTGAAATTTGGAATAGTTATGAACATTGTAAACCTCTACAAATAGAAAGTATAATTTTTTTTTATTTATGAATTTTAATTGTAGAAAATGGCCAAAATGAATGGGGGGCAAACTGTTAGTTTCAAGTTACTAGATCAAGTGGGATATCGTTAGAAAGAGCGCAAATTGAACGTAAATAAACTATTTTTTATATTTTTTTTGTTGTGGAAAAAAAAGAATTTTGAAGCAAAATGTAAACAAAAATACCGTTCCACCCCCCCCCCCCCTTATCTCCGAAGTTTACCAACTAAAAATTATGAAAATTTTAGGAAACATTGGTTTTATACTGTTTTAAACTGTTTAAATCGGTTAACATTATAAAGAATTATCCCTGAAAAACCAACATAGTATACAGGTCGCGCAAATTAGTTAGCGAATTCACGAAGAGATGGCGCTATACACAATAATGCTCATTAGTACCTATACTTTTGTCTTCTAGTCAAGTCATTAGAGTTATATGAAAACATGAGATTATTTTAACTAGGTAGTTTGAAAGAAAGTTTGTACGGGACCCTCGGTGGGCGAGTCCGACTCGCACTTGGCCGGTTTTTTTTTTTCTTTGGGCTGGAGGGCGATTTTTTAATCTCACATACGGGATTTTGTTACTAAAATACCGGTTGAAAACGGTGACTTGCTTATTATTTTCAGTGTCAATTTTTTTCTGAATTTGAAACTCGTGAGACTCAAAAATCGACCCGCAGCATGTAAAAATAGAGCCCACTGGTAACTTTCCACTAAAAATAGGGCCATGATACTTTAAAGGACATTATCATTAGCTATTGGCTTACCCTACATGCGACACGATAACACACACTGCACAAAGTACAGCGTATTGATTGTTTAGGAACTACTTTGTCGTGGTAGCGAGCGTGTCACTGAATGAGTAATGATTTTTCAATTACCCGTGACTTGCCTTGCCTACCTTTGTATATCGAGCTTGGTGCCTAGGAACACTGAAACTAGCTGCTTTATCAATTTATAAGTCTTGTTCAACTACTATGTTTGGTACAAGATTGATTTTTGAAAATTTTGTCACTACTACTTTTGAAGAAATCAGGTCTCACGAGTTTTTAAAACCTTATTTGATAGCAAAGGCGTAGGGAAAATGTACGTAATTATCTGTTTTATCAAGTAGCTGTTCGGGGGCATTGATCATCTTTCTCCATACAATGAATGCCTTTTTCCGTGACGTTTACACTATCAAGTCGTATTAAAATTCATGGCACACGAAATGTGAAATAGAAATTGTTTTTTGTTGCAGTTACATGAAAATGTACCTGCATAATTTTCCGGAATACTCACCTATTTAGATTTGCATAATATGATAATACAAGCTATTAAGAGAACACTATTACAGCCAGCTCCTTTACTCGGTTGGGTTAATTTGAAAAATTAAGTACCTAACTTTTTCGATCCCTGGGGCTAAGTTTGGTAGGTTCAAAACATAGCTTCAAAATTGCAGGATTGAAACTCATTGATAAAGTAGATAGACACTTTTGCAGACCACATTTTTGCTGGAACATTCAAAATTTCATTATTTTTAAAATAACAATTTATTTGTTAATCGGTCGGTAGCATACAGACGATCATTCCCAGTGTAGGACGCGTCACGCGGCTAAACCGAAGATCGATGGAATCAGGCGTTACTTTGCGGAAATCCATGTTAATCGTAAACTAGAACTTTCCTTTGCTAATCCGCGAATAGATAACGTGCAAGTCAATCAGTGCTAACCTGTTATAATTACTTGCGTATTTTTTACATGCAATTAATTTTCCCACCCTCCCACCGCAAAAATAAAAATAAATACGCAAATAAATATAACAACCCACCACCAAAAATACAAAACTCGACACGTGTTTCGCCTCTCTACGAGGCATCCTCAGGAGCTGATGTTGACGGTCCGAAGTCCCGCAACTGACTGATCGTCCCCAGAATGGTCGGCCATATTTATACTTTTGCTTGGTAGGGGGGGGGGGGGGGGGGGGGGTGGACAAAGTATAAATATGGCCGACCATTCTGGGGACGATCAGTCAGTTGCGGGACTTCGGACCGTCAACATCAGCTCCTGAGGATGCCTCGTAGAGAGGCGAAACACGTGTCGAGTTTTGTATTTTTGGTGGTGGGTTGTTATATTTATTTGCGTATTTATTTTTATTTTTGCGGTGGGAGGGTGGGAAAATTAATTGCATGTAAAAAATACGCAAGTAATTATAACAGGTTAGCACTGATTGACTTGCACGTTATCTATTCGCGGATTAGCAAAGGAAAGTTCTAGTTTACGATTAAACCGAAGATATTTTTTCACTGGTAGGTTTTTTTTCTTATACCACGTCGGTGGCAAACAGGGTATACGGCCCGCCTGATGGAAAGCGGTCACCGTAACCTATGGACGCTTGCAACTCAAGGAGTAACACATGCGCGTTGCCGACCCATTAGAAACTTGAACACTCCTTTTTGGTTCCATACTGTAGTTCATCGGGAATACCTCGGCAGGGAGCTCATTCCACAGCCGGAGCGGAGGGTATTTTTATTTTCTAAAAAGTCACAGGCAACAGCCATCAATAAAAAAATTATACTAACTCACACTCATGACTATTTTTTGTCATAGGTTACGAGGTGCTCTCAACTGGTCCGTCGCTGCTGCTGCAGTTCACAGCGAACTCCGCCACTCCGGGCCAGGGCTTTGCTGCCACCTTCCATTTTCAACCGCCACCTGACTCCACGGCAGCCGGTATGGCTATCAGCGTCACATAATATTTGACTGGCTAGGGTCATTGTGCTGTTTCCGTATCTACTGTAGATATATATATCCACAGATCCGCTCACGGAATAGCAAATAAGGTGTTACGTTTTAAATATGCTATTTGCGAAATATATTTTTTGACTAGACATGTTTAAATATCGTTTATAATAGATAATAATAATTGCAATTTTATTAGCCAGGATAAATCCCATAGTCCAGTACCTACTAGACAGTATAGTCAATCACTTTCACTTAATAACCCAGTTCATTTTTAACTTACAAAATAGTCCTTACACCCTGGCCACCCATGACACGGGCAAGGGCAGCATCCGCTCGGTGTACACTGTACACATTTCATTAAAGTGTCAAAAGGGCCTCTACGTGTCGGCTTTAGCTCCGCGCACGCTTTCCAATAGTCCGGAATACCATATGGTTTCCGTGATGGGAAAGACATTGCAATAAGTGCAGCAAAGTAAGGTTTATGTTCAAATTTCGTCCAGTGGACGAAAACTAGAGCTGGGCGGAAACTAGCACAATGAAACTACTTTAAATGATGTCGTCATATACAAAACTTTGAGACATAATGTAAATATACTGAGCGAAAACCTTGCGAAAACAAACTTAAATTTGTTAAATTCTTATTCAATTTACATTCCAATTCGTTGGAAGCGTCTTGTAATAAATGCGACCAATCCGGTTAAATTTGCGAGCAGAGCCAGCAAGGTATGAATAGGAATTTTGGCTAAGGTCCAGACGGCCCCTTGTGCTTATTTCAGAAGCACTGGAAATAGCACCCTAGTTTTATTTATGAGTTCTACGAAATGTTCATACCTATGCAATATTAAAACATAAATTTAAATGCAACAAACTTGCTTCACAGGCGATTTCAAAAAAGATTACTTATCTACAATAAAATGTATGCTTGAAACACTAAAGCCTAATATTAGTAATATAATTTCTTCTCTATTTATGTACTGGCTTATGAGTATTGCGGCGCACGCCATCTCTTGGAAACTGTTTGCACCAAGTGAAATTCTGAAAACGTTGTTGACTCCGCTCCGCTAAAGCTCGTAGGGATGTTACTATCCGTTTTATTATTTAAAGAGGGCGGCGAGAGATGGCGCTGTTTCCTTGAAATTGCTTATAATTATTCATATTTGTTACAGATTCAGATCGTTTGCTGAAATTAAGTTTCGGCAAGGTGTTCGAGTCTCTAGGGCCTGAAGTCAGCGCAACAAGTAAGTGATATTATTATTTTCATCTATACTAACAAGTAACAAGCAACTTTTGCTAAGGGACCAATCACCAAAGTAATAATTAATTAAAATAACTAAACATCTTAAGAACAATATTACATACTTATATCATCTGAGTCTTTTCGCCTAGTTCGTAGATAAACTATGTAAATCCATGTCGGATTATGGTCATAAAACTTAAACGCAAAATTTGTTCCTCGGTAGATACAGGCTTGCTTATTGTCCAATTTAGCTTAATATAAAAAGATAATTAAAAAAAACCTTTTATATAAATCGTTATTTACTGTAGATGGTAAAAAACGGAACCTTATTCTAGCTAAACAAGTCGAACAAAAGTCGCGATCGCGTACTTCACTGATACAACTTTTATCGAGCATAAAGTTCCGCGATACGATATTCCAATGCCGTCCGGACTGCGCTATTGTTCCGTTCCGCTGAGCCAATACAATTGAATACAAACACTACGTCTATTACCCGGAGATCTAACTCGTGTTGGTTTAGTGATCGATATCGGCGAATTATGTAGACATTCACGAACATCTTGGATCTGGGTGACTAGACTTGACAATCGTTTAAGTACTATCGGCTGCAAAAGTGCATGGAGAAATTATAAATGAATTCATTGATAAATTCGCCATGCACTTTTGCATCTGATACTACATACAGATGTCATATTTATATTATAGATCAAGCAAACGTATCTACTTAGCGTGTCAATTTGTCGAATGAATTCAGTAAAATCCAGTTGTCCTTTTTTAATCGCAGCTTGCAGCTTTCAGGCGTCTATTTTTGTAAGTTAAAGTCAACAAAAACATTAATAAAGATGCCTCGTCACGTGATATGTAATTGCAACAACACAAAAATTATAAACACTCAAGGGCCTGAGACATACTTAAAATCACAGGCAAGTAACAACTTCAGTACAAAATCTGACACGCTTGACAGCCATACAAATAGATGAACTTGTTTCTTCTATCTAAATCTAATTCTGTGTTTAGGTACCTATTTATTTATAGTGTGAGCCTTTCAGCGTCATGTCGACTAAACAGTGATTTATTGTGACGGCCCTGTAAGCTTAAATATCCATGCTTATGCACGTTGCATCCAAGAAGTTTCAGATGGTTTACGTAGCGGATGAATCGCAACTGGGCTCTGATGCAGTAAATGATATGGTAGAGTGATACTGATAAGCTACTCATCTGAGTAGCTTATCAGTATCACTCTAAGAGTACGCCTCGTAGGGTAGCGCCACTGCGGCACTGCCTGTCGAACGTGCTATGGATTCTTCGAGACAGGGTGCATGTTAACACTTTCGAAACCGGGCTCTACGCGGTGCTACGACATTTTCGCTACATACGGGGAAACCCATGTAATCGGCTACGCTTCTACGAGCGGTGTGCCCGACAGTCGGGTTCTTGGTAGCGAAAGTGTTAGTGTTTTGATGTCGGATGAAGGACCTCCTGCATATTCATATTCATATTAATTTATTAATAATATCATTCATATTACATGTCATTCATTATTATTATGCTTATAGTTATCACATATTTAGTATACTATGTATAGGTAGTATACTACAATATCTGTACATTTAAAAATTCATTAAAACTATAAAATGTGTGCTCGAGAAGCCATGTTTTTAGTCATATTAAAGGCACATTCTCTTTACATCTTTCTTACATCCGATAACGGATCAGATAATGTGAAAATGCTCTTAGGCGTACCCTATTTAGGAGTAACCGCATTAATTCTGGTGTTATTCGACAGATTTCACAAAAAGCCCTTACACGATAAGTTTGAAAATCAGCTTTTAGTTAGTTAGAATTCCTAACCAAAAAATTATGTAGATAATTTGTGTTAAATACAACATCAATACTATGTGCATGTACTAGTAAACACAAAATCCGCCTAACCAACTTCAAGAATAACCACATTTCTGTTTGTACATTTTTAAATATAAAGGAAGAAGTGCAATTAGCACTTGCTTGAAAAGCCTGAAAAGTGTTACGAGACCGCTGTTCACTTTACGAACGCTGTAAAATTATTTTTTACCTGAGCTTTAAAATTGAAATTTTAATATCGAATTGATATTTTAACACGGTCGTATTTTTGTGAAAATACTAGTTTACGTTCTCATATTAATATTGTTTTTAATTAAATATAGTGTATTGATAAAAATTATAAGTAAAAATTGTGTCTGAAATGTTAATATTGAGTTTCACGACGCATATAAGTATTGTATAATGTATATTAGAGCACCCATAATCTGTATAAAGTTTTTAAATTAAAACTATGATGTGTATCGCCGATAACTCATGGCACATGAACAATTAAATTAAGTAGTAGGTAGGAACATAAAATAACATACACAATTCATTCACATCAGAAATATTAGTGTTATATAGCCACTATTTTACATAAATCAATTTAAACTTATTTAAATATATATATCAGTACATCTCACTTAACATTCAAACGCGAAAGCACTGAAAAATAAATAAATCAAACTCGTACGACCTTTTACTTTACAGTTTACACCGAGCTGTGTTAAATGCATCTTGGTACGGCAGCAGCGGGCAAATAAAACATCCCGCTACGTATAAATAAGTAAACTGGTTGCAGTACTGGCATAGTTTACGTAATATTTTAATATAGACAGTAGTATAACTACAATATTTATTTTTCTCAAACATGCAATGAAATATTGTCTTTACGTTCCTTAAAATGGACTGGGAAGTATCGCTTTTTGGGCGCAACAACTCGAGAGGACTGTAAAGGGATTTCATATTATTTTTTAGGCCTAGGCCTGCAAAGTAACTTTTTTTATAAAACATTGTCCTTTAGAGCATTTTTTTTATTTCATTGTATGTTTGAGAAAAGCACTATACATGCCTCGGCGTGAAAACGGATTCCCGGCCTCGTATCCCTATCCGTATATACCCACTTGGCCGGAAATCCTCATTTTCCCGGCCTCTGATGTAATGTACTACTACTTTTCAGTATTGATATCTCACATGAGTTGAACAGAACCAATAGTTACTCGTTTAAAAAGTTAACTCACGTTAGCTAAGCCGTTGGAGCGCAAATCAATACTTTGTTTTATACTCGCGATATTTTCATTTACCTACAGCCAAACTAGACTGTATTTGTAATTGCACCATTTACTAATATTGCATGCATACCTATATCCTACACGTTCGGTAAGATAAAGAGACAGTAACATAAACTACGCAGAGAGAAAACCGTAATTGAACATGCAGATTTTTTGGTCTGTTCTGTATTCTTATTTGGAGTTAAACTACTCTACGTAAAATACACTTTGGTTGTAGCGAGCATGCTGCACACAGACCAAGGTTTTCTGGACGTAGGATAATGCTTATACTACGACAAAGTTTATCGCTTATGTAGGTTATTAGGTTCTCCTAGTGTCCACCATAGGGACCATGCCATTTCGAATGTTTAATAGGCAACCAACTAAAATCCGACTTCAAAGCACATTCGTCTATTTGTGATAGAACGATGACGATGGAAGGCGGTCACTGTAGTCTATGAATGCTTATGATGAATGTCATTACATTTTTTTTTAAGTCGCGCAGGTACTTTCTTTTCTTCTTCATCTAAAACGGCTTTGTAAAACGAAGAAATGCCTGTCACAGAACGCTCCTGTCACAATCTTCCTCGCGAAATGCAAATGCCTCACAATTTACGCCACCCCTGGCTGCTTTAGAAGAAAATTGCATAGTTCTCTTGGAAGTTATAAAAAAGAAAAAGTTTGTGTAATATGGTAAGAATGATCTGTAGCTGCTTCATTATTATCTTATCCTCACTCCTGTTTACCGAAAACAGTAGTCAAAACAAAATACGTGAATCTACGGAAGTTTCGGTGCCACTCGCGGTGCAATAATCGCTCCAAAAGTTTTAAAAAATGTGTCTAACTTTTGAACCATAAGTTTAAAAAATATGAAAAAATCACAAAAGTAGAACTTTATAAAGACTTTCTAGGAAAATAGTTTTGAATTTGATAGTTTGAATAGTTTTTGATAAAAATACGGGAAACTACGGAACCCTACACTGAGCGTGGCCCGACACGCTCTTGGCCGGTTTTTTTATTTTTATTTTAGGTACCTTAAGTATCTAGTAAATATTCATTAGCGTAATAGAATTGAAATAAGGAACCTTTTAAAATTACCACTTTGTAAAACAAACACAATCAGGTACTACGTATAAAAAATTCATTCCGAACAATCAAATCAACAGAAACGCGGAAACTGCGCGCAAAGTAATAAAATATGGAAAAGGTCAGCGCATGAAAGCTCGCGGCTTTTAACTATCAAAAACTAGCCGCCTAGCAATCAAAACCGCAGGGGTGGCAAGACTCACAGCACTATTCGGACATAAACTGAAGTTTGAACTGAAATCTAACTGGCAGTTTAGCATAACTTGCACTCTCGAGCGCGAGTTCATACTTGAAGTCGCGCTCGATGTATGGACTCGTACGCGAGACCACCTGCCTGCGTAGCCGAATGCACAAACCAAACGCTCACAAAACGAAACGCTCGTAGATATCTATCTTAATCGCTCTTGCGTATCGGCGCGACAGAGCCAGACTACCTTTCGCGGCGTTTCGTTTTGATTTCGCGTCGTAGAAATGCCATTCGGCTACGGGGCCTGATATCATTCTAATTTCGTACTTTGAGAAACGTCGAGTTTAGCGAAATAGGAAGTTGGATTTTGAGAATGCGAGCAAAAATATTTTTTGATGCGGTTTACCAGAACTTCTATAGTTTAAAAATCGATGTTTCTCTGTTAATTTTACCTATGTACGTACTATCAGCTGCAAAAGTGCATGGAGAAATTATGAATGAATTCATTTATAAATTCGCCATGCACTTTTGCATTTGATAGTACCTACTAATAAAAGCTTTTACAACAAATGCATATAGAATATAGATTCACGTCAAAGGCTATTTTATAGTTGCCATACTGTTAGCTTAGGCACCTAATATCAACTTGTTGGACCGAGAACCCAGCCAATCCTAAGCAGTGCTTGTCAAAACGTCAACTAAAAACAAACTTGGAGAGACCTTAAACGTAATATCAGCGTTCCATACTCGGAACCAGTTGTGTATGCAATGTACATACTACAGCGATTTACTGCAGACGTATATTAGGGCTGTAACATATACGTACAATATACTGAATAAAAAAACATACTAATATGTTTCTAAATGAGCACATGATATGTTTGTGTGTATATAATTTTCTTATGATGTTTTTTGTATTTGTTTTTATATCTGTTTTTTGTTTTTTAACTTCACCATTTTGTCCTGTGTATGTGTGCTGTACTGACTAAATGTCTTTTTCTTTCTTTCTTTCTATGTATGCCCGTGTGGTGACGGATTAAGAATTTCACCTCCCTCTTTCTTCCCGTGGGTGTCGTAGAAAGCGACTGTGGGATATGGGTTAACTTGTGGCGTAGGCGAGAGGCTGGCAACCTGTCACTGCAATGTCACAGTTTCGTGTCCTTTCATTTCAACCCCTTATTTGCCAAAAGTGGCACTGAAACCAGTAGTTTCATGTGCTCTGCCTACCCCTTGATGGGATACAGGCGTGATTGTATGTAGGTACATATGCATGTAATACTTTTCTATCATGATATATTATCTCGAAAAGAAAGAAAGAACGTTCGTATTTCAGTCAGTACTTCTTGTATTGAAACTGACTGAAATAGCATGATACGTTTGTTCATTTCCGTAAATAAATAAATAAATATTGGGGACACCTAGCTTACACAGATCCACTTAGCCCCAAACTAAGCAAAGCTTGTATGGGTGCTAAGCGTACATAAATACATACTTAATATACATAGAAAACATCCATGACTCAGGAACAAATATCTGTGCTCATCGCACAAATAAATGCTCTTACCGGGATTCGAACCCAGGACCGCGGCTCAGCAGGCAGGGTCACTATCGACTGAGCTATACCGGTCGTCACAAAAACATTTGTACAGCAGCAGACTAATGTCAAAATGCACTATCTGTTTAATATAAAGATAAACAGAAACATTAAAAAGTAAATACTTAAGAAGTAAACCATAACTTTTGATGTGAGCGGCTGAAATAGAACAAACTTATGTCACTAAAACAGAATATTATGCTTACTCAAGGCATGTAAACGTTCCTTGTTGAGAATTCGTACGGTTTTCGTAAGTCTCGGTTTCATACGTGGGGCATACGAAGCAAAGCATTTCCGAGTGGAAATGCTTTGCTTTGCACATAGCTAAGTCAAGTGCCGCATGTCAAGTGCTGCATGACATGAATCAATTCAATCAATCGAGAAGAGTTTGATTTTGTAGTTCTTGTTAAGAGGATGCAAATGATGCAATGTACATAATAGGTAGGTATGTGATGTGGGACGTTGAATGAAACAACTATCTCGGAGTATAGAGTTATATTCCCTCAAATAACCTAAGTGACAGCTTATATAGTAGACGAATACACGTGTGTGGGTGAGGTGTAGTACACACACTACACCTCCCTTCTTGATGAAAAAAAAAAATGATTAAAATAAGTTTTCAAAAGTTAATCATTTTTTTTTGGTAAAATAATTATACTTTGATACATTCGTTATAAGAGTTTAATTGGATCCAAAGATAACTACGATATAAAAATAGTGTTTAACAAAGTAAAATAGTCTATAATATAAAGAATTTGTTTAATATTAACCAAAAATATACCAACACAAAAAGAAAAACCAGTTTTTTTTTCAGAGAAAAAAAAATTGCATTTAGTTTTAGATCCAATTTAAAGATTTTTTACAATTTTATAAAGCACTGTGTTTTTTTTGACGAAATAAAACAAAACAATAATAATATAGCTACAGTTATAAAGTTGAAACAAAGGATTTTTATATAGCTATTTATTCGTACACATATTCGTGTAAAAATAATATAAGTATGTAATTTACACAACCGTAATTAGAAAAACAAACAATTTCAACTTACAAGTTAACACGATAAGACAAGTTTATTTACTACATAACTAAATGTATAATACTCTCTAATTAGTAATAATCACATTTTTAAATGCCGTAATGCATTCGTCAATACACTACGAGTCGCATGTCAAGTATGTATATACATGTTTTTGTCCTTGGTACCATTTATTATATTTGATATTATTTAAGTTTATTTGTAACTTGCATTCATTGTTTTACATTTGTATTTTAGTATGACGCGTCTATAGTTAAGAGTACATGTATTATATTAATTTTATTCAACATTAAATATCGTCATAAAGTGGCATCTTCAATGCTTCACTTAAATCAAGGGTCAAGGGTACGCAACGCTTGCATTCGTGGTCGGCCGACCTATCAATAACAATATATTTATTTGCTCAGGGTACAAGGATATTTTTTTAAGCGCGCACACATACAATATATTTCTCATACAGGCAGTTCTTTTAACACTTCCTTACATAATAACCTTCCATGTGTCCAAGGAGTCTTCACGATTGGTACTCGACCGAATCATGATCAGATCTCCAAGGATTCCCTAGCCTGCCTTGTACCCTGGCGTACCCTTGTTAACCTAGTCGCACAACACCGCCTCTCGGGTCATTGTTGTTGCGATAGGTATATTTTATTTTACGCAATTTCTTTCACATTTCATTCTTACAAAATCAAAACGTTCAAACCCCTATCACGCAATTACACACCGCGAAAACATCAACATATAAGATTTTCCGCAACTCCTAGTTGATCAGGCCAGGGTCCTTAGAAAAACTTAAATGTTTTTGTTTTCCATTCCATTTTAAGACCAAACGAATCATTATTTCACTTTCCAAACCTTTCAAAATCATTCATTTAAAACCAACGTTAACTCTTTAGCACTTACCTGTACTTCTCACAAAAAATTCCGACCTTTACAATATCTCGCTTTTATATAAAAGTGTTGTCAATAAGCTCAATATTTATTCATATTTTTTTTTATATTTTGTCAGAACCGTGTAAAAAAAAAAGTCTAGTCCGATACAAAAACAACTTGCTTATTCGTAAAAAACACGTAAAAATAACATTAAATTATTTATTTTAAGTAAACTATATATTTTGACATACTTCAATATGTTTAAATCTGAAATATCGATTACTTTAACATTTAATTGTATTACTAATATACTTTAACCAATCTATGACCTGACAACTAATTGTAATGTGAGCTGAAATAACAGACGGCGCCTGCCGATCCATAAAAGGAGCACACGCGCCGCCGTCATGCGCCATAATGCATAAAGAATGAAAGTATGTCTCTATAATTGTTCTTGTATATCAAATCAATAAATTTAAAGTTTTTTTTTGAATACACACATTACATTAATTTCGTTATAAAACGGAATTTTATATGGGTCACTTAAAAAAAAATCTGAATCCACTGCCTAATTCGTACATTTTTTGTAACTATTCTTGATGATATCACTTACCTACCTAACAAAACTTAGTAAATACTTAAAACAAAACACAAAATATTAGACATAATTCGATGTCCTATACATATAAGACACAAATTGTTCACTATTTTACTTTTAATACACACTTTTCCACATTGACGTTGTATTGTCCTCGCTACCGCCTGCCCAGGACGTGAGCCAAGGCCATGAGCAATCCATCCTGTGCTGGCAATGCCGGAATATACTGGCTGTGCCAGCATCTGCGTCCAGCGACATCACGACACCGACAACCCCCTGCTGCATATCATCCTTTTATCCCTTATTTCACTGTGTTTAAATTGAGCGTTTATATCACTTACGTTCACATTCGTATGATACGTTCGTACTTATCATCAAAAAAGTTTTGTTAACATCACCTCTTAACGAAGTCTACGAACTTTATTTCTCGTCCGGAATTGAACACTGAATTTACACTGTAGGTAATGTGTCCGAAGTCACCGATGTTTATAACTTTTTTTTTTAAATGAGAAAGTTTCACCAACCAAATTCACCGAAAATATAAATTTCAATAGTCCAAACTGAAGTATTATAATAATCCATAAAGTGTCCTTCAATATTTTTTTTAAATTATAATATCCTTGGCCTTGGTTGCAATGGCGCGGCGCGGCGCGCCGCCAGTGCAGCACAAGGCCGCACTGGCAGGATCGCCATGTGATGTGGGACGTTGAATGAAACAACTATCTCGGAGTATAGAGTTATATTCCCTCAAATAACCTGAGTGACAGCTTATATAGTAGACGAATACACGTGTGTGGGTGAGGTGTAGTACACACACTACAGGTACCTTAAGTTTACTTAATTGGGAATATTGGGATGCTGATAAGGAGAAAAAAATATTATTGAGACATAAAAATAACATTAGGTACTTATAATAAATCTGAAATAAATAATACTAGTCTTAATATATGCAAATTAGTAAAAACAACTTCCCTGCCGCATGGTGCCGTAAAAGCTGGCGGCATTCCCTCATCAAACAGTATCGTTCGCGTTGTTTTAAAAAGATAATTCAAGACATACTTGTGTAAATACGACTATTTTTAAATAATTTGTGAAAACGACTTTATAAACTTTACTATTCATCTACGTCATCATCCCATCCCTATGCATAAAACAACTGTAGCTTGTTTGTCCACATTATGGGCTCCGGTTTGTTCAAACGCGGCCAAAGTTAAAGAAGCAATGTTTGCACACCAACGCGACTGTGCTTAATTCAGCTGTGCACTCAACAAACTTCGTGTAGTCGTGTTGTAGTCCGCATTCATTGGAGCGAGCGCTGTTGAGTAGTCGTAGTGTCGATTGAGATTTAAATAACTTGAAGCGGTGAATACGTTTGTAGTAAGTGATTTCACTAAAATGGTGGTTGTTTTACGTTACGTTTTGTGGCCTAGCGGTAAGAGCGTGCGACTTTCGATCCGGAGGTCGCTGGTTCGAACCCCGGCTCGTACCAATGGGTTTTTCGAAACTTATGTGCGAAATGTCATTTGATATTTGCCAGTCGCTTTTCGGTGAAGGGAAACATCGTGAGGAAACCGGACTAATTCCAATAAGGCCTAGTTACCCTTCGGTTGGATGGTCAGATGGCAGCCGCTTTCGTAAAACTAGTGTCTACGCCAATTCTTGGAATTAGTTGTCAAAGCGGACCCTAGGCTCCCATGAGCCGTGGCAAATGCCGGGATAACGCAACGAGGATGATGATAGTCGTTGTTTTACGTACTTAATGAAAATCAATTAGCCAGATATCATACTTAATTATAATGAGTTGTGAATATCGCGTATACCTGTAGTGTTAAATAAATTAGGTGGGTATACATCATCATCATCATCATTTCAGCCATTAATCGTCCACTGCTGAGCATAGGCCTCCCTTCGTGTACGTCACTTATCCCGGTCCTGGGCTAATCTCATCCAGGTGGGTATACAGGGTACAATTATTAGAACCAGCAATATTTTTGGATGGTCTTTGTAAAAATATATTACCATTTTGTTAGATCAAAAATCACGTATTATATTTTGTTCGATTTTGCCTAAACTTCATTTTGTTAAATCAAATATTATATTTTGTTCGATTTTACCTAGACTTTACTGCTTTCATTCTATCTCAACACTCAAACGCGTTCACTTACGTACGTTCGCCGCAAAGCTTTGACGTCATGCGCGGTTCGAGTTGATCGCGCTTGGTGGTTTTGATCATTGTTATTGCTTATATACCCTCTGCTTCCAAGATCGCCTCCTTAAGTATTGCCGGTTATACACATTACACCCTCATCATCATCATCCTTGCGTTATCCCGGCATTTGCCACGGCTCATGGGAGCATGGGGTCCGCTTTGACAACTTATCCCAAGATTTGGCGTAGGCACTAGTTTTTACGAAAGAGACTTCCATCTGACCTTCCAACCCGAAGGGTAAACTAGACCTTATTGGAATTAGTCCAGTTTCCTCACGATGTTCACCTTCACCGAAAAGCGACTGGCAAATATCAAATGACATTTCGCACATAAATTCCGAAAAACTCATTGGTACGAGCCGGGGTTCGAAGCCGCGACCTCCGGATCGAAAGTCGCACACACAATACACCCTGTGTATGCTTAAGTCGATAATATTAAGTTACAATATGCACCAAAGCATAAATTAAATAAAATAATAAATAAATATTGGGGACACCTTACACAGATCAACTTAGCCCCAAACTAAGCAAAGCTTGTACTATGGGTGCTAGGCGACGATATACATACTTAAATAGATAAATACATAGAAAACATCCATGACTCAGGAACAAATATCTGTGCTCATCACACAAATAAATGCCCTTACCGGGATTCGAACCCAGGACCGCGGCTCAGCAGGCAGGCAGGGTCACTACCGACTGAGCCAGACCGGTCGTTACAATCAATTAAGATTCTGCTGCTTCTGAAGAACTACTGAGACGGATAAATACTGCAGACACAGGTACCAATAATATAAGTACTTAAGTATAAACAAAATACATTTTAGGTTATCATTCATTTCAATAAATCATAAATTTTATACTATTTTACAGGTACATTGCATTATTTTTCCGTCCTTCCATAAATACTTAGAAAAACACTGTCCTCACAATAAGAAAAACAGCTGGTAGTTTATAACAGCGCATTGCGGTGTCTAAAATGAAGAAAAATTTACATATTTTACTTATTCTTTTTAAGACTTTGTTTATTTTCACTTTTCTCTACTTTTCTCCGAAAGTTCATTTCAACGCTCAGTTCATGAAAATAGTTATTTGTTTTACAAGGGGGCAAAGTTGTTGTTTAAACGCACGTGCCAATATCGATACCCGAACAAGCGAAAGATTCCAATATTAAACCGCGAGCGTAGCGAGTGGTTCAAAAAGTGGAATCTTGAGCGTTACGAGGGTTTCAAGGCACGAAGGTTAAACAAACTTTGCCACCGAGTGAAACACAAAATTTTTCAGCACACGAACACGAACAAAATACTGACTATAAAACATGAAACTAAATCAAATCCATCAATTTATTCAATATTTATGATTCAAAATCATCATTTATGACATTTATAGGTAAATTCTACCAGCCAGCTTAAGACATCAAGTTAAAATTTGTATGAAATTACTCTCTTTACACTCTTGTGGATAAAATGCAATTTTGCTATCTGTTTTCGAATAGCAAAGAAAGCCTTTACCAGTTGGTGTGATGAAAACTAATTTATCAAACTCACTTATAAACAGAAGCACGACACAGACTTTTGACGTTGGTGTATGGAATTCAGGTAAGTAAATGTGCATTTTTAAACAGGTAATGAACATACAAATAACTAATCGGAGCGTTAGTGATGAATTTTTCATTTGGCAATGCTTGTTACCCGGATGGTCTCCATTACCTATCGCAATTCTGAACCGATTTTTGTAAAATTTTGTGAGCAAATCACTAAAACCAATTTCTATTTTTTTTTAGTGGATCAATATTTTGGACTAATGCAGATATTGACACAAAGGGATTAATCGCCTATCGGATACACGCCGGATCTTAATAATATCAACGAAAAGACTGTATTTTTGTAACTCATTAAAATATTTGGATTTACCAACTCACACATTCGTGAGTATCTCAATCAGAACTGCCACATCTATATCACTAAATCCTTACCTTACCGCTTACCTAACTATGAGCAATGCAACTGTCGCTTACTAGGTAATATAATTGGCGCATAATATGTAGCTGATTGAATGCCATCAGGTAGGGTTTGATAGCGGTAGACAATTGGGTATCTGGGTCACCGGCAGGTTAAATAATTGAGATCGTCGACGTGCGCCATGTTGTCTCGCTTATCTCGGGAGCTCGAGACTAGGCATCGATGCAGAGGTTAGGCAACGCGAACACGATGCAATTTACTTTAAATTATATATAAATGTATGACGATCATGACCATAAATGTAGGTATGTAGTGACTCCTGTCTGCTAGGTCGATGGTCCTGGGTTCGAATCCCGGCAATGGCATTTATGCCAGATGCTCCTATTATGCCAGACCTATGATCGTTAGAACATAGTTCAAGGGTTGTCACCTACTGTACATTGAAAAATTTAATAAACTTTATTTTATAATAAACTAGCTTTTGCCCGCAGCTTCGCTCGCGTTAGAAAGAGACCAAATGTAGCCTATGTCACTTTACATCCCTTCAACTATCTCCACTTTAAAAAATCACGTCTAATATTAGGGTCAAAAAGATTTAGTAAAAACGTCACTTCTGTGGACAATATTATAAAAGTTAACGACTCTGGTACGTTCGTATCCCGTTTTTCGTATTTGAGTGTCAAGAACTAAAAAAATGTTTCCCGTCATTAGAATGTCGTCTAAAAATTAGCACTATAGATTTTCTTAACTTTTGTAATGTCCACAGGAGAGATATAACCAATTACCCATACATTAAAATCTGTTTGACCCATTAATATGGATTAACCTCTCAGTATTTCAAACAGCTGACATAAAATCATCATTGGACGTTAGGTACTTACAACGAAACGTAGAGTTTTTAACAATGTACCTAGTATTATCTATAGCCTACTCGACGACGAACCTCCAAGAAACATGCTATGAATCCCTAAGTCCGTGCACCCCACGTCAAGAAACCGCGTGCTGCTTCAATTCTTTAGAAATTTAGAATATTTGGCCTAGAATAGGTATGTAATACGGGGCTGCCATTTGTTATATAGGTAATTCCACGGAGGTTGAAGTGAATGATAACACACACACCTAAATGAAGATTAGTACTGATTGCAAAAAAAATAATGAATGAAATGAGTGAGTGAATGTAAAAAAAACGATTAATATATTTTTGAAAAACATTATTATTTATTGATATACTTATCATTAATGGTATTAAAAGCAGTAAAACATAATGAACAAATCCTTTTATAAACCACCGTCACTTGGCATATCTTCATCTGATTCGTTAGGATTGATTATAAGGTTTTGGTTTTCGGTTAAATCATCTACAATACAATACAAATACTCTTTATTGCACACCTCAATACACGATACAACATATCATAGGTTCTCTTTCCCTATATCTTTCTTCGTTTTCTTGGGTTTTTCTGAAAATACTGTGAAACGTTTCTTTATCAAGTTTCTTTAATTTTCTCATGACGCTATTAAATGTGAACTCAGTATTACTAGCTGGAAGTCGCGGTGGCACGAATAAAATTTTGCTACGGACAAACGATATTATTTTATTAATAGTTATTTGTTATACAAGGGGGCAAAGTTGTATTTTAACGCTAAGTGTGGAATTGAAAAACGAGTAAGTGAAAGGATTCTATAGTTGAACCACGAGCGAAGCGAGTGGTTCGAGAATAGAATCCTGAACTTGCGAGTTTTTTAAAACACGAGAAGTAAAATACATTTGCACCCGAGTGTAACACAAAACTTTTCCCCTCACTATAGCGAGGAAACTACAACGCAAAAAAATGCGTTTATCACTGCTTCCAGTAGTTCCACAGGTGGTAAATCATCTTTATTACTAGATTCACCTACTTTTATAAATTTTAAACCAGTTAATTTGACTTTATTCAAGGTCAAATTACTTTACCCACTAGTGGATAAAATACGTTTTTACCCGCTGGTATTAAAGGACAAAACACGTGTTTCCGAGCTAGTGAGGGGAAAATTAAATTATCCGGTGAACTTTATAGCTCATATGAAATTTCACTTCTAAATAAGTATTCAGCTATCGATATATTTTATATCGGAAGGATGTCCCTATGTTACTTTGAAATTTGTGTAATTTTGAAAATCGCTAATGTCTACTCTCTCTATCTACACCATGTTTTTACGTAGAACAAACATTAAAAAAATACAGAAGAATTGAGAACCACTTTCCTTGAGATTTGGGGCGGCGGTTAAAATAGTAACGAAATGGGAAAAATACCTTGGGACACTTTTTTCTTATATGTATTAGGATTGAAAGAGCTCGCGATTCTGAGTGGAAACCTCATAAAAAATTCAAAATCTAAAAAAAGTAGGGTGGACTTCTTAAAAAAAATGGCCCATATGTTTACTTTACCATTGCATTGGACTCAAACGGCTACACCTGCTACGCTGTACTTTTCGTAGCCCGTAGCAGCATTTCGTAGAGACAATCCGTAGCAATAAATAAAGAAGTATATTAAATATACTTCAACCTGATTTATTTATTTATCAATTATTGATGTTATTGCTACTGCGACTTCTATGTCTGCTAATCAGTAATGAAAAAATAGGTAAACACCATTTTAACAGCTACGATGATAAAATAAGGCAATTTATTACATATTATCTTTGATTTCTACGATTTTTATTACAATCATAATCTGACAATTAATCAATCACATACGAGATATTTTATTTTCTGTTTTGTTTGAAAATTGTTCTATAGACGTAATTCTTAACAAAATAGTAAATAGAAACTTTTTGGTCTTTCTTACAATTCACTGTTGAATCTGCAGTCGGTACATAAGAACACTAATTTCAAAATCTCGTTGTCATTACATGACAGTGTTATAGTGTGCGTGGCCTCAACTGAGTTGAAACTACCTATAACAACAAATGGCCTCTAATTATAAAATAGGATTAGATTGTAGTACGTATGACCGTACATACGTAAATGTTAGGTACATATTTACGATTATATACCTACATATAGGTTCCTACTTATCACTTCGAAAGGATAAGGTCTACACGTAAAGGTAAAACTGGCGCTTGTTTGACTAGGATAGCTTTTGATCATAGCATATTCTGATATCTGCTAGTTCGTCAATGGTGCTTTATGATACAGTCACCATGGAATAAGGACAGCTGTACACCCCGTGTACCTAAATGAGCTAATGAGTTTTAATTTCATAAATTAAAAAAAATAGATTGATTTCCCTTTGTTCTGACGAAAATGCGAATAAGTTTAGTATTGTGTTGCTTAATGTTATATGTTTTATCAATAGCAAGTCAATAGGTTTATATTTTTTTTAAACAAACATAAATATCAATGATCTTGTTGATCACTGTTGATCCTTTGTGATTATTAATAGAGAAGTCCTATTTATAAATATCTCTCTATTTATAAATTTATCTACCTCTATTTATAAGCATAGTTTCTGTAATCCAGATACAGATGTAATGCGAAAAGAGTTGCCTTCGTATTGTTACGGAAACGTACGAACGTGTCATGCTATTTCAGTCAGTCTCAGTACAAGATGTAATTACTGACATTGACTGAACTAGCATGACAAATACGAACGTTTCCGAAGGAAACCCTTTTCGCACTACATCTGTACACCCCGTGTACAGCTGTCCTTATTCCACGGTGACTGTATCATAAAGCACCATTGACGAACTAGCAGATATCAGAATATGCCATGATCAAAAGCTATCCTAGTCAAGCAAGCGCCAGTTGTACCTTTACGTGTAGACCTTATTGGATTTACATACAAATAGACAGTAAATCTACAAAACGATGTTACTTTTGTATTATGTACCCTTTTGATACTCGTGTTTATTTTATTTCTTTTCTTTAGTAAGAACTACAAAGAAAGTTTAATTTTGAATTTGTAACGACACACTAAATTTATATTAAGTATATGTCGACCGAAATTGATTGTATAGATAAAAAATTTTAAAATATTTTGAATAATTGTAGTACTTTTGGTTTTAAACTTTTGCTAATTCTAGCTCATTTTCTCTGGTCTAGACTAGAACTATAACAGCGGTTAAATTGATACAAACTCACGGATGAAAAAGTTTTCACTACAATAGGTGACAGCAACATTTAAATTAAAGTAACAGGCGACATTTCATTTACGTTGTCATGTTAACAATGATCTTATTAGTGGAAAACCTGCTTCCATAATATTAAAATGGAAAAGAAAATGCAGCGACAAAAATAAACAACATATTTTCTTTAACAAGAGCTTTGTGTATACCTAATAATCTTTGCTGGGCTTTGTCTTTAGGAAGGAATATTTCGGTTTTTTTTTTTAATGTCAAAAGAGCATTGTTCTCATTTGTATCAGGGGTCGAGAATGATGATGTAAAATAATGGTTTGGAATTCTTACATCTTTTCCAACCCTAATAGAACCAACCAGTTATAGTAGATACACTCCCTAGTAGCCAGGAGTTCACCCTTATTTGACTAAGGTTTTTAGTAAAGAAACTGGCTAAACTATGTAGATGGTCTAGCTATGTCTGTCGATGGTCTGGCTATTTTACATAGGTATATGCTTGACTATAAAACGGAATGAAAACCTGTAACTGAAATACACAGTTTTCAACATAAGCAAACCACTCATAGTCTAACCCTCAGACTGGATACTTGTCAGGTGCCGTAGCCGAATGGCATTACTGCGACGCGAAACGAAAACGAAACGCCGCGAAAGGTAGTCTGGGCTCCGCCGCGCCAATACGCAAAAACGATAGAGATATATATCTACGAGCGTTTCATTTCGTGATCGTGAACGTTTGTGCCATTCGGCTACGCACTCAGACCTTACAGATTCGACGTTCTACGTCCAACGGTAGTTCTCTACTCGTAACACACTAATTGCAATTAGCACGCAGATATCTAACCGGAGCGAGGAGAACGTAGCTTAACTAAAGACGCGACTCCATCAGGGCACTACGAAACTCCTGGTCCTGTAATTTGATAATATAGTTGACATGAAGATATGTAGACGACATTGTAGAACCGCACAATGGAATATTGCCTTTATCACCTAAACTTAATAGGATTGGGAATGATCGGTTCTCCATATAAACGTAGGCTTAAATCTTTTTCCTCCCTAGGTTTATTGATATTACGGAAATCCGGTGCGATTACACAATTCGATGTATTTTAATCATAGCTAGCAAACCTCACCGTGATCCTTTATAGGGTTTTTCTAATTATTATGACGGCATTTAACATATTATAAATGGGAAAGTGTGTGTGTCTGTTTGTTTGTCCGCATTTCACGGCAAAACGGAGCGACGAGTTGACGTAATTTTTTAAGTGGAGATATTTAAAGGGTTGGAGAGTGACATATGCTACATTTTGTCAGTTTTTAACCCCCTGGGTGCCCCCTGAGGTGTGTGCTGGGTGGAAGTTTGTATGGATCATTCCGCAATTTTCGAATTTAACGGGTAGACCAGGAAAAATAGCTTGACCTGGACATAATTCGATAACCGTAATTTTCTTTTTCTGTCGTATAAAGTATCATTAGTGATAGTTAAAATACAAATTATTAATCAAATTAGGGTTCTGATTCAATTTAAAAAAAAATAAAAACGAACTTTGAATATTTTTTGATTTTATAACTAAAGTATTAAATGTAATCCGGAAAAAGTGCTTGTATTATGTTGTGACACCTGCATTTCATATAAAAACATCTAATTTTTATAAATAATTCATACAGAACTATCATTTATAAAGAAGGTTTAGTAAGTTACACATTTTCAGGCGTATTTCACTAGAAAATATTGTTAACCGTAATCCTGCAATTTATTATGAATATAATATTACGTGTGTTGATAAATTATTAAAACTTATACCAATACTTTTGGCGCTTGTTCAAAATCTTAAATATTGATAATTTTAGGAAAGGAAAAATACCTAACTAAATCGAAAGATGGTAAATTTTGCCGTTAATATATTCTTAGTACTATACGAAATCAATTAAACAACAAATATGTAAGATTCATTACTTAATTGATTTTTTTCTTACTTGCGCTTTAATATGAACGTTATTACCTGCAGAATAAGGGCGTGCACAGAGTAGGTATAGCTAGTACAGTAGTAGCGGGAACGGGCGGCGAGTCGTCAACACGTGTTTCGCTCGGCGATATCAAGGGCGCCGCGTTTTCAAAACGCTTCGATAACAAATATTTCACCGTCCAGTATAAGAGAGCTCTCTTATTACAAGTGACAAAAGTCATACAAATCAATTAGTCCGATAGGTCACGTTAAACTGGTCAAGTCGTTAGCTCAATAATAGTACCTATCGAGCTTGACGAGATGCTTGGATCACAACAACGTAATATGTATGAAAGCTTGCGGCGCTTAAGACTCTATTCTTTCGAGTCGTGTGTAACGCATTTTGGCGAGGCAAATTTGAAGCACAGTGCGTGTCTGTCTCACTCACTCTTACGGTAAACCTAATGAACTGTTTCACTTTCAGAGGATTTTTGAAGTAATTTGGGTAATGTGACATTGTCGCGGTGAGGTCTTTCCGGTACAAATTTATCGGTGGATCTTTTCGGATTTGTGGACGATGAGCCGATGCGATGTCGCTTCATTTTGAAGTGTCGAACTGTCGACTCTCGCGAGGGAGTTCTTAGAGGACCGCGAGGAGCGCGTGTGACTGTTGAGTTTTTGAATGATTTGAAGTTTGTGAATGATTTTATTTTGTGTGTATTTGTGTGGGCATGAGGTGTTTGTGTTGCGAGAGTCAAATCAATAATATGAGTGGTACAAATTTTATTAGGGGGCCTCATGTGTGAGAAACTCAACACTCGAATGCTGCGTAACAATGCGAGCCGAAATCGCCTAATCGGAAGTGTCCGACTTGGTATCGACTAATCTATACACGTTGTAACATGAGAAACCAGAAATCAAAACCTGGTTTCTGGTATCTGGTACCCGGTAACCGGTATCCGGTATCCGGTAACCGGTATCCGGTATCCGGTAACCGGTATCCGGTAACCGGTATCCGGTAACCGGTAACCGGTATCCGGTAACCGGTAACCGGTATCCGGTAACCGGTATCCGGTAACCGGTAACCGGTGACAGGTCTCCGGTATTCGGTGACCGGTAACCGGTAACCAGTAACCAATGACCGTTAACCGGTATCCGGTAAACGGTGACCGGTAACCGGTAGACGGTAACCGGTATCCGTAAACGGTAGACAGTAACCGGTAACCAGTATCCGATATACGGTATCCGATATCCGGTTTCCCGTGTTCGGTTTCCCGTTTCTGGTTTGGTTTTGGTTTTGGTTTTAGTTTTAGTTCTGTTAGTTTAAACAAAAACAAAACTGAAAACGAAAACCGAAACGGGAATGGAAACGAAAACCGAAATCGAAACCGAAACCGACACCGAAACCTACACCAAAACCGACACCGAAACCAAGACCAAAACCGAAACCGAAAAAAATATTTAAGTTCCTAGAAGTAAAGAGTGACAGAGATAGCACTATAATCATTTAAGTTCCTGGTAGTAAAGAGTGACAGAGATAGCACTCATGTTAGTCAAACTCGTGGTATGTGCACTTCCCGCACACAGTAAAGAGTGACAGAGATAGCACTGTAATAATAAAATTTATGTTCCTGGTAGTAAAGAGTGACAGAGATAGCACTATCATAATTAAAGTTCCTGGTAGTAAAGAGTGATAGAGATAGCACTCATGTTAGTCAAACTCGTGGTATGTGCACTTCCCGCACACAGTAAAGAGTGACAGAGATAGCACTATAATAATTTAAGGTCCTGGTAGTAAAGAGTGACAGAGATAGCACTATAACAATTTAAGTTCCTGATAGTAAAGAGTGACAGAGAATAGAGATAGCACTATAATAATTTAAGTTCCTGGGTGGCTAGCCGAATGGCACAATCGCTCACGAAACGCTCACGAAACGAAGCGCTAGTAGATATCTATCTCTATCGCGCTTGCGTATTGGCGCGACAGAGCCAGCGGCGTATCGCTTTCGTTTGGCGTCGGAGAAATGCCATTCGGCTACGGGGCCTGGTAGTAAAGAGTGACAGAGATAGCATTTTTGTTATTTAAATTTCTGTTAGTAAAGAGTGACAGAGATAGCACTATTGTTATTTAAATTTCTGTTAGTAAAGACGTAAAGAGTGACAGAGATATCACTCACGTTGGTCAAAGACGTGGTTTATGGACTACTATTTGGACCCCCAATGTCACGCTTTTTTAATCCTTTAACATGGATTGTCACATTTAGTATGACGTAATATATGAATGACGCCTAAAGATTGAGAGAGACAGCAATATTGTTCTTCAAATTCGTGGTAGTGAGAACAGGGTGCGTAGCCGAATGGCACAAACGCTCACGAAACGAAACGCTAGTAGATATCTATCTCTATCGCTCTTGCGTATTGGCGCGACAGAGCCAGACTGCGTTTCGTTTTCGTTTCGCGTCGGAGAAATGGCATTCGGCTACGGGGCCTGAACAGAGACAGCACTATGTATCGCGCGGCCGCCGACTACGCAAGTCACCGCGTAATTATAATAACCGTTCGGCTCCTTTTTAGATCGTGGACAGTCAACAACACAGCTGGCAAGACAAAGTGCCAAAAATATGTATAGAGTATTTTATTTCCTGTACAAGTGTTGGTACTTGTACTTGGTACATTAAGGTGTGTGTATACATATATTTGGCACTTTATCTGTATTCACAGCTGAGTTGCTGACTGTACCAATAACGATCAACTATGAACTTTTGTGGTTTGTTTTAAATAGTTCTATGCAGATATAGATTAGAATACCTATTCTATCGGTACTTTTTGTATAGGTTATTATAATAACTGGACAAAATAATTATAATCAGTGCCGGCGCACTCCGCGATCACGATTCTTTCGCCGAGCTACAAGGCCTTGATATATAGGATGTATTATTTTATCAGCAACAAAAATATGTGATGATATTGAATTAAGGCAAAACAAGACATATAAACGCTCTCCATTATTTCCTCCCTGGTTTATGAAGCTAGAACAATGATTTTTAACACATACGAAATTCGTACACTGAAATAAAGTGATGATACTATAAATATACTCGACATTCAAAGTCGATAATCTAGTGACGTGAGAAGTTATTGATATAACAGAATTTTGCACAAAATAGGCTCACCCTTTGATGTTGAAAATGCCGCCACTCTATAAAACAAACAGACCGCACACGAGCAGCCGACATTAAATTCTATTGCACGGCGCGAAGGTCGAAAGCCGCGCCCGCACCTGGGCGTAGGTAGCGAGATCGGGTGCACGTGCGCTTACCTTTGAAATCGCCGACACGCAGGTGTCGCCGTTCGCCCTCTCTTTTCATTTATGTTTCTGTTTCAATCGGTTAGCCGTTTGCCGGCCGGCAATAAAGGTTGTTTTTTTAACCGACTTCAAAAAAAGTAGGAGGTTCTCAATTCGACTGAATGTTTTTTAGGGTTCCGTAGTCAACTAGGAATCCTTATAGTTTCCCCCTGTCTGTCTGTCTGTCCGTCCGTCCGCGGATAATCTCAGTAACCGTAACTACCGTAAGCACTAGAAAGCTGAAATTTGGTACCAATGTATCAATCACGCCAACAAAGTGCAAAAATAAAAAATGGAAAAAAATGTTTTATTAGGGTACCCCCCCTACATGTAAAGTGGGGGCTGATTTTTTTTTTCATTCCAACCCCAACGTATGATATATTGTTGGATAGGTATTTAAAAATGAATAAGGGTTTACTTTTACTAAGATCGTTTTTAGGGTTCCGTAGTCAACTAGGAACCCTTATAGTTTCGCCATGTCTGTCTGTCCGTCCGTCCGTCCGTCCGTCCGTCCGTCCGTCCGTCCGCGGATAATCTCAGTAACCGTTAGCACTAGAAAGCTGAAATTTGGTACCAATATGTATATCAATCACGCCAACAAAGTGCAAAAATAAAAAATGGAAAAAAATGTTTTATTAGGGTACCCCCCCTACATGTAAAGTGGGGGCTGATATTTTTTTTCATTCTAACCCCAACATGTGATATATTGTTGGATAGGTATTTAAAAATGAATAAGGGTTTACTAAGATCGTTTTTTGATAATATATATTTTCGGAAATAATCGCTCCTAAAGAAAAAAAAAAGTGCGTCCCCCCCCACCCCTCTAACTTTTGAACCATATGTTTAAAAAATATGAAAAAAATCACAAAAGTAGAACTTTATAAAGACTTTCTAGGAAAATTGTTTTGAACTTGATAGGTTCAGTAGTTTTTGAGAAAAATACTGAAAACTACGGAACCCTACACTGAGCGTGGCCCGACACGCT
Organism: Leguminivora glycinivorella; assembly: GCF_023078275.1. Lineage (NCBI taxonomy): Eukaryota > Metazoa > Arthropoda > Insecta > Lepidoptera > Tortricidae > Leguminivora > Leguminivora glycinivorella. The sequence continues at coordinate 14,989,073 of NC_062972.1, forward strand.
CTTGGCCGGTTTTTGATCATATAAATATTTTCGGAAATAATCGCTCCTAAAGGAAAAAAAGTGCGTCCCCCCCCTCTATATTTTGAACCTTATGTTTAAAAAAATATGAAAAAAGATCAAAAAAGTAGAACTTTATAAAGAATTTCTAGGAAAATTGTTTTGAGAAAAATACGGAAAACTACGGAACCCTACACTGAGCGTGGACCGACACGCTCTTGGCCGGTTTTTTTTGTATGTATGTTACTCGATATCTCCGAGAATCGTGGACCGATTTTCAAATTATTTTTTTTAATCGAACGGGTATAACCCCGAGATGGTCCTATTGGCACCAAGTCGGGGTCTGATGATGGGATCTTGGAGAAATCGAGGGAACTCTTCAAATGTTATAGGCACATGTAATGTTTTTAGTGTATTTTTAATAGGTACACCAATATTTACGATTGATGGTAAAATTTTTAATGTCGCTGAGCTGATGATGGAAGGTCAACTCCTCAATGGTTAGGAGTTAAAGGATAATTCTTTCACTACTGTACGTATATAATATCAATAGGAACCACTAAAATCAATAAATAAAAAAATTTTTCTTTAATATAAAACCGCCTTCAAAAATAAGCGCGTTACAAAACACGGAGAAACTAAAACGCAAAAAATAATAAACCTTTGAATTCAGATTTCTTATCGTATTGCAATAATCTAAACATCCAAATTATAAACAAATCAATTATTTTTGGAGTCGGGGCCAGCCTGGGTATGGTTGGATGGGGCAAACAGGCATGAGGGATAAGAAATCTGAATTCAAAGGTTTATTATTTGCATTTTTATTTGACATTTTATAAACTGTACGAAAAAGATCCGGATATTCATGCAACTTTTCCATGGTTTCGAAATATCTGTAATGTTCGGATAATTTTCGCATAGGGTGAACCCAATATCTCCTGTGCCTCTGCATATTGAGAATTTGCAGCAAGGCAAACGCATCTTCATCATCGGACGAGGAAGACGTTTCCGCAACGAAATCAGCCTGTATAATGACGCATCGAGCCGTGTTTCCGCCACGCCGCCTGGGGCGCGTCTTACGTCCTTCCTATACAAAATGTACTGAGGAGACGATTTTTGAATTACACTCAGGTGGCGTGGCGCGGACGTCCGTTGCGCGCCCCGAGACATGCGACGCTCTGGTGTGGCCGGTACCTTACGTCCCTAACCTATTAACCGATCCGATCCGCGCGGTGACGCGGCCGGTGCGCGGCGCGCTCTCCCAGGCCCGCGCCCCGCGCGCTCCCCCGCCCCGCGACAGCCGCTCTACGACAACTTTGCACCCTTTTAAATTACTGGCATTTACAGTTTCTTAAGCGCGACCTTCACAGTATTAATTTTGATAAAATCATGATTATAGTACACAAAAACCTGGTCTTAAGCAAAAAAATCTCAGTTACAATTTATACCTACTGAGAAATTCATGTTTATTTAAGCGTTAAAAATATATGTTTAAGATCGGTGTTAAATGTCTATATATACTTAATACAATGCAAATTGATATATATATCATGGTCACCATTTTTACCTACCTAGATATTCACATTAAATGAAAACGGTAAAAAAAAGTACACAATCAGATTTATTTTCTGTGTAATATCGCTAATAACTGATCGCATCTGAGTGCACCACAAAGTTAATCTAACAAAGTTTTCGGTTAACTATTTTGCTGTTAGCGAAAAGTGGGATAATGTACTTTATCTCATGATTTTTATAAGATATGAATACGATCGTATTTTTTTTTATCTATGTACATAATTACTATTTGATGCTTAATAATAATACCCAATAAAATATTAAAAAGGACGAGTTATTGAATTATGTCCAGGGTACCTTACTTTTACTCCACTAGGGAGCGAAACCGCAGGCTAGTTATAATGAAATATATTTGTAGTACCAAGTATCTTAATAAAGCACTGTTTTAAAGTATTTCCATTAATGCCAAAATCTAGCGAGGAAACTGTAAGCTACGTTTGTATGACTATCGGTTTGGGGGCGATCGTTCCCTTTCTATGCGTCTTAAGCCGAAGATCCGAAGATGCTTATGTGTGATAAACTGCAACTAAGTTTCATGACGTTTATTAACTGGTTCATCGATTTGCGGTTGGTCGTGTCGTGTCTTCCCTGTAGGTACATTTGTAGGTTACTGTATACGAATGCATAAGTATCTATAGTGCAATTATGCATCTAGCTATTACTACTTACTCGTACTTAGTAAATTATTTACCTAAGTATACAATTAAATGTATAAAATAGGTACAAATTAGCTTACAAATAAAACTAAGTTGAATCTAAAAAAACTTAAATAACTCTAAAACTAAATAACTTGCATTAGGTATAAAAAAAAACCTACTGGAAGCGGCCTCCCCGCGCAATCCCTGGTGAAAAGTAGGTATGCCTAAACCAAAACGAAGCAATGCTGATAAGTTTCACCACGGAAACCCTTTCACGGTCGGAAAGCGACAAATTTCAGGCCGCTGCGCTGGACGAAGTTACCGTTTACTGGCTCCGCCGAACAGATAGTATTATGCACACCTTGACTAAATAAGGAAGCCTCAGATCAGATCACAATCAATCAATTTATGTTTTGTATTATTGTTGTAAAGTTTTCATATTGTAATATTGTCAATTATTTGCATGTCGTGTTTTCGACTGAATACTGACTTTAAAAACCTGTTATCATCCTAAACATTTTTTTATTAAAGGAAAAAATTGAAAAATTTACGCTTCCGGCGGGACTAGGATAGTCTGTCGGTAGATGGCGCTAGACGTCACCCCAAGACGTGTGTACAAAAGGAAAGGCATGGAAAGATTTGCGAAGTCCGGCGTGGCTTCCGTAGCTCAATTGGTAAGAGCATTGCACGGATTGCAAAAATGGTGCGGGTTCAAGTCCCGCCGGAAGCGTAAATTTTTCCATTTTTTCCTTTAATAAAAAAATGTTTAGAATCGTTAGCAGACGTTTCTGCTTAATAAAAATTAATTTCTGTTATCATCCTGTACCATACGTATTCTGGCAAATAAAGAAATTCTATTCTATTCTATTCTATTCACATTTTCGTTAACCTCGGCCCCGCCTCGGCCGAGAATTACATGTGATCTTTCATATATTTTACCAGCCTAGGTACGAGTAATCTTCTATTACTTCGTAATACTAGGTTGCGTGTGAGTAACAAATTTAATGTCGTGTATCCTTCTCGAGGTTTTACGGATGCCTGCCTTTGTAATGTAGATGGATTTATCACTCTTTTACACACATTTAGGACCTCGTTCCGAATTGCTGAATGGTACCCTGTATATTACGACTCCCGAGGCATCATAAAGCCTGACATCAATTTACAGTACCTACCTACATACCTTACGCGTCAGGTCGCACTAATACGTACGAACATGTTATAAGGTACAGCGGGACAAATCTCGACTTGGGGGCAATTTTAACTAATCCATTTTTTCCATTATTACGCTATGAATACTATGATGTTGAGTTCTACATGTATCCACTGAACACGCCTACCATATATATATATAACCGGTGGACACTCTATTTAATAATGCAAACATTGTAAAACATGGACAAAATGGACCAGTTATATTTCTCCCCCAGTAGAGATTTGTCCCGTTGTACCTTATTCTTTTTAATATAAGTATGTGGCACACATGGATAGACAAGTGACCAATCGTTCACGCATCGTTTTCTCTATCGCTTTTCCATAATTATTTAATACTGCCAGTGATCGTAAGGTACGAGTAGTTTCGTCCACTACAAAGCGTAGACATTCTCCTAAAAATATGGATCAGCATAATCATACAATATCTATATATGTGAGTGTGTTTAGTAAAACGACTGTCGGTTACCATTAAGGCGAGACAAAGCGACAAAGCGGCTATAAAGCCGCTATAAAGCAATCGACAAAGTGGAACGTTTTTCCGCGCACACTCACATATTTTATTTTGTAAGAAACTTGACTATCTGAATCTTGCGTCTTCGAAGTTATGATAGTCCTTGATCACATCCACTGTCTTCTTTTTTCGGCATGGCACTAAAGTTGAGCTAGTGGGAAAGTTTTGTGGATTGTTTACTTATTCAAGAAGGAACCATACTAATGTATATTTGCCCTTGGTCCCTTGGTCCCTTGGAGTATGGGACGAATGTTAGTGTGGGATGCTACCTGCGTAGACACATTGGCACCATCTCACCTCCAACGGACCAAGATAAAAACGGGCGCAGTGGCAGAAAGTGTCGAAATTTTGAAACGTAATAAATACAAAAGTCTTGGCAAAGAATACCTTTTTGTACCCTTTGGTGTAGAAACTCTAGGTCCATGGGGCCCCAGCGCGAACAAGTTGTTCACAGAAATCGCGAAGCGTCTGGTTGAGGTAACTGGTGACCGAAGAGCTGGCGACTTCCTCGCACAACGTATCAGCATTGCGATACAGCGAGGAAATGTCGCCAGTATCCTTGGTACAATGCCTCAAGGGCCTATTTTAGACATTAGCTAGCTTTTAAGTTTAGTCTTAGTTATAATTATGTAAATATGTTCATGTAAATAAAGAAATAAATAAAAATGTATATCTGTGATATGATATTACTACATATTTTCCGTATGTTCCAAGACCATAGGGACAATGCCGTCCTCGAAACGTCGGAGGTTAGTGTTAAAAACATAGTTTGCAATTTTTAGTATGTGTAAAAATCGTGAATGTTTAAATCTTATTCGTATACCAGTATAATAAATTGCCGGATTTAATCTTAAAATATAACGTTTACACGCGTTAAGGGACCTTTTTCGCAACCCGCCGATTAAATTAGGCTTCACTGACTACTAATTTTGTGGCTAACGTAAACCGATTAAGTTAAAACCAACTAACACTCTCCGGCACCTACATTTCTGGAATTCTGAACCCGTGTAAATTCAATTTGCAATTTTTATGCTATCTCTGTATTTCTTTGATGAAATATCAAATAATACTGATTCGGGAAAGTAGGTATTTCATTTCAATATACATATATATTTCTTTATAAAAACTTGACGCGAGAGCTTGAATGTGGCGTTGTGTACATAATGTTATTTATGGATTCTACACATACACAAACTCACGCCTGAATTCCCAGAAGGGGAAGCAAAACACATGAAACTGCTCTAATGGCTATATGGATGGATTTCATTACCAGTCCCAAGAACAGTGCGCTCCGAAACAGACTATACGAGATTAAAATATAAACAAAATCATTTTAATAGCACACTTACTTGACTGCTCAGGGTTTTATTATTATACATATATATACGATACAAATAGGATGGAAATATTCACTACATGACACGTCTATTTTCGATTTTAATTTAAATTGAATTGACACTCTATTTGAATACCGTGTGTCGCTTTGAATGAAGTCTTGGGGTACGCCTCGCCAGATGCCATTTCCGACAGCCTCCCGAATTGAACGTAAAAATACTCCTAGATTCACAATTAGGTCAATTAGGTAGTTATTGGTACCTTACTTTAGTAGAAATTCAATAAACATAAAAATTATAGTGAACTAAAGGTCATTTTAATTTACGATTTTATTAATTAGGTTCCCGGTTATTGACAGGTGGAAAAATCAATGTTGATACCCGGAATTTTAACATTTTCGGAGGCAATGCAGTTCGCAGTAGTGTCGCGAAGTCATGTTGGTACAATTTTAGTCCGAAGGTCACTTTTACGTCACACGTTTCAGTAAAAATGAAAAGAAAATGAAAATTGTTTTATTTCATTGATGCTAAGTAATTTGGTCATTTGTAATGATAATATTATATTCAGTAGCTTTGTTTGTAAATATTAATTGGAGAAGATTTATTTGATACTTTTGCCCCCGACTTTTGCGTGTTATAAAGGTCTCTCGAAACATTCCTTACCTACATATACCCGGATTAATAATTATCGGTGTGGCATGGCATATGAGAGGTATAATTATCAACATAAGTACATCGTTTTTTGTTTGCATTTATATTACATTTGGCTACTATATTTAATACGCCTATGATCAAAGAGAAAGCCTTGTATTTATATTACACAACACTAGGCATGTGCTGCTCTGCTATTGTTATTTTACGTTTCAATGGAGCCCGTTGCCTATTTTCTCTGCGCCCAAGCTAACAAAGGGAACATTTCAAATACCTATTCAATTTCATTTTAAAGTATTTCAACTGGCTGAATAAACGTAGTAACAGACAAAATTCCGTAGTTAAAAAAAAACGCAACATAAATTCAACGCTAAGTCTATACTTACTGCGCAGTCGGTCCATTTCTCCCGGTTTAGTGAGGTGAGTTTGTAGCGGCCCGCTCCAGTCGGCTCTTATGTGTTGAGTCGAGAGCACTCCAGCCGAAGGCCGGCATTGACACGGTCTACTGAAAGTGATCTTACTTCTTTAATTGTTAACTTACATGAGTGATCTAGTGAATGGGAATGGAAATGCTGGTTGGCTAGATATTTGGCGCTAAATCAAAGGGAAGAGAAGTGAAGCGATGATCAACAAAACTTATCATGGATTGTTTTTAAGTTTTGTCTCTATCGCGGTCTGCTGCCAGGTGAACGAGACGATGGCCAAAAGTGCCAGCCGCTACATAGGTAAGTTGTTACATACTTAAATACTTACCTAAAGAATATTACCGGGTTCTAACCCGCTGCTGCTGAAACTACTATTAAATGTGGCGATTCTTCTATTAAACCAACACATTCCACATAAACTTTGTTTAAGTTCATGTTAACATTAAGATATGTACATATGTATAATAATATTACGGTATTTGATTTACCTCTTAACAGTCTGCCCAAAATAAACCAGTAACTTTTACTTTGAAATTACAATATAATTTGTATGGTGCACCATAAGTAGGTAGGCTACCTAATGTTTAATGTGTCATTTTAATAGGATTAAGTCGTTACGAGTTTGCAAAGTGGTTTATTAACGCTTCCGGAGCTAATTAGTATTCATAATGAGGTTTACATGATTAATCAGAATACAGTTGTCAGCAGAACGGTCTCCTGAATTTCATAACATAAAGATAAATTTTTTATCCAATTAAAACAGTTGTGTTAATTCAGTTTTTCTGAAATGTAAATAAATAATACATTTTTGGTTTGAAATACTGTAGGTAAAAGTACTATGCGCAGAACTTCCTTAGTTGGCACTATGAAGAAGAAAATGGACATAAGGAAAGCAAAGGAAAATATAGTTTCATATCAAGCTATTATAGTAACGTCTACTATGAGTAGATATACTACTTATTAATGTTTTACGTACTTGCAAAAGTAGAAGCCGTTGTTTTTGATATGTAGTGCATTAATTGACATGCTTTCCTCGCGTGAAAAAATGGTGTAGGTACCTACTATACCTACAGTGCCTACACACCAAAATGTCGACTGATGATGAGCGAATATAAAACATGACTGACAGTAGGAAAGTAGCTTTGACGACGTCCGCCATAACACTTCTAGAGCTAATTTACGTCGCAGCCACTACAGGCGACGACCCTTTAGGGATGCCGTTAAGTTTTCTTGATAATTTTCTTATCGAATTATGTCCCAATAGTCGATTTTTTTCTATTGAGAAACATCACTTTAGATATGTTGACAGACTTTGTTCTAAAAAAGTTGACCCCTACCAATTTCCTGAGCAAATTAGCTTAATAAAATGGTTGTAAAACGGTGTTGTACGGAGATTTATGTACCAATCAGAATCTAGTTGACCCGACAGGCGGCGCGACCACAACGCGAACCGAAGCGGCCCGCTTTCAGTATCGATAAATTAAATAATGTTAAGCAGAACTGGCTAAACATTTAAATATTTCATTTTTAACATCATCTTCATTCAAATCCTTAGGTAATAACGATTATTATACATTCATTTTTGATTTAATCAACTCTAGCCTGTCGGGTACTGCCTATGCGTTCGACCCATGGCACGGGCAAGGGCAGCATCCGCTCGTTGTACCTACCCCTTTACAGTTCAGTGTTAGCTTCGGCTCCACGCACGCCTCCTAAAGGCCCGGAACACCATTGTTCTGTCATGGGAAATATATACAAATATTACACAAAAAACCTACAAATGTTTCACACATTAGGACGAAATTAGATCTTTTCTTGCCCATCGTTATCGCACATTTAGTTATATGAGCATCGCATAAATCAACATAATCTTGGGTTCATAAACTCACAGTGTACTCATAAGCAAGCTTAAATGAATGAAATGGTTTTCTAAGGGTAAATGTACTTCTAGGTTACAAACACAAATGACTGAGGGCAGTGACGGGTCAGCTCCAGTGGGCCTACCTTTTTCATTGTCGCAATGAGAAAAAATAACTATGTGAAGGGCTGATAATATCAGACCTACCTGTCCATTTCCCTTCCCTCGCTCATAATAGATCTCACATAAAATGTCGAAACATGTCAACTTTAATAACAAACAATAGCTTTGTTTTATTAATTTTATTATACATATAATATTTACTGTAAATAACAGTTATCCATAAAACCGGATACAGATTATAACATTCAAAATGATTGATTACAATTTTACAATTTATCCCGTTGATTTTAATTCAGTTGTAAGAATTGGTACCAGTCAAAATACTTCCACTTTTAAATGTGAATTATTCCGTTTTATAGAGGTATGTTTAGGACGTTTAGGTGTTATGTTGGTTGCCCATGAATGACAGCAATGGCTTACTAGGCAATTCGTTTTGCTAATGACATTGTTTAGACCTAGTCTCAAACTACTGCTTATATTTATTTTATACACATAAATACGACCTAAATTCTCCATCCGTTTTTGGTATTAGCTTATGAAATGAAATGAAAATGAAAATGAAATATTTATTTTTCAAGTAGGCATATTACAATGCGCATATGAACGTCAAATAAAGCTACGCCGGCTCTAACCCTACGCCTCAGCCTCGAGAAGATTTCAGTCCCCCCTCAGTTGGGAGGGGGTATCCACTATGGGACCGGCAAGAAACTCGGCGGGCAACTTCTTTTCAAAACATTACATCTTATAATTAACATGCATTAAATAACAACATACAATTTAACATGCAAAAGCTTCAGAGAAAACATATCAAATTGTCATAGAAGAAAAAGATAATTACATTAAATATGTAATTTACCTACACAACATAAAATATAAAATATTTGATGTGCTTTCTTATCTGAACTGTGTCCTCTATACATAATACAATTATTTTAATTGCTATTCGTTTTTTGTAGTTTCTGGTTCGGGCCATGCATGTTTGTCTGTCAAATAGTCCTCGACTCTGTAATAAGCCTTTAACATCAATGATTTTATTAAGTAGTTCTTAAGAGCTGGGAGGGGTAATCTCAAAGCAATGTACTTTACGGACACGAAACTTCTTTATGGCAAGCTTCTAGTGTTATAATTATGGTTTTGCTAATGACATTGTTTAGACCTAGTCTCAAACTACTGCTTATATTTATTTTATACACATAAATACTACCTAAATTCTCCATCCGTTTTTGGTATTAGTATCACATTTACTTATACATCAACACTAAGTATATGGATGTACTTATGTTACAATTTCTCAATCAGATCAGATCCATAACAGTTCAATAACCAGTAATGTCTATCTGAATAGGTCTCCTGGTTAATGGGTCGTCCCCACCGGACGAATTCAAGAGTAATCAATGCAATGATGAGCATCCGATGCATGTAATGAACATTGTATGTTGTTGTGGAAATGGGAAATGCAGAACTATAAATATATTCCTAGGTGTTTGTTCAAACGAAAATAAATACCTACTTACACATTAAAATAACATCTAAATTAGGCCTTCGAGGTCTGTACTGATTGTACCAAGGTGTTAATGTTATAAAAGTCATAGATAGGAAGAAGCCAACATCACATCACATGACACTGGGACCGGACACATGGATCCATGACACTGGGACCGGAGCCGTTACCCCTAAACTAAAATACATACATATATGCAACTATATAAGCATATTACTTTTTGAAGCTTATTACAAGCTTTAAGATGATTTCGAGACTTTAAAACTCAAGCTCACCATCAGTATTACTCGAATGAAGCGTAAACTTACCCGCGATACATACTTAACGTAATTGCGCTTGATAGTTAAGTATGAAGTTGGGCATGATATCGTGCTAATAACCCGGTAAAAGCAAAAGTTTTATTGCTATCTACATTGCAAGTTTTGCACGTTGAGTATACAAGCATAAATTACAGTAGATTATGAACTTTCAACAATGTTGCATCTTTTTTATAGTCGAACAAAAAGCGCATCTGTTGGATAGGTGCGTGTAGAGGTGCCAAAGAATGTCACAAATGTAATACACATAATCTTATGCAAAGAGACCGGTCGGGCGACCAATGCTGCGCTTTAAAGATTGCGTGAAGCGTGACATGGTTACATTTAATATCCCATGCAACCGGCAGCGACTGGCCGAAGACCGACCCACGTGGCGTCGTGTTGTCCATGACGGTCAATCCAAGCACGACAGTGCCTGGTTCTCCTCCTTGAATGATAAACGCATGAGGCGTCACGAGCCAGCCTCTACCCCCCGCCCATCTGGGGGAGCATACATCTGCCGTGTGCGCGGACGAGGGATCCTCTCTCGAATTGGGCTATACAGCCACGAACGTAAGTGTCGCAAGGGTGCTGCTTAAATCATATGTTAAGCTGAGTTTAGACGTGCAAGTCATTGCTGCAAGTTTTGAAACAGAAATATATGCAAGAAAGAGATGCAGATATTTGCCACTCCCTCTTAGGTACATATAGTTGCGTCTCAAAACTTGCAGCAATAACTTGCTGGTCTAAACTCAGCTTTATAGATGCAACGGCCTGTTATTTGTATGTCTTTCCCATCACGGAACAATGGTATTCCGGACCTTTGGGAGGCGTGCGCGGGGCCGAAGCCAACACGTAGAGGCCCTTTCGACACTTTAATGAAATGTAAGGGGTACACCGAGCGGATGTTGCCCTTGCCCGTATCATGGGACACACGCAGAGGCAACACCCGCCAGGGTGTAAGGACTATTTGAGAGTTCAACGGCCTGTTATTATTATTATGGAATATCATAAACTAATGCTAGCAGCAATAGTTGATTAGATGATTACATCTTATCAAATTATTCTTCTTCTTGTCCTAAAGCCTTATCCCGTCATTTGGGGTCGGCTCTCCTTGTCTGTCGTTTCCACTGTTCCCGGTTCTGGGCTACGGTGTTCCACTTCATCATCTTATCAAATTATTGCAATGATTTCATTATTTTTTTATATTAATAAAAAAGTCCATGAAATCAGGGCAACATCAACACCAGTCTTGTCGTGCACATTGGAAAAAATCTAGGCATCTCAATGTACGAGTAGCATAACAATAAATTATGAAAGTATTACTATCAAAATCAATAAGTTATAAAACCGGCCAAGAGCGTGTCGGGCCACGCACAGTGTAGGGTTCCGTAGTCTTCCGTATTTTTCTCAAAAACTACTGAACCTATCAAGTTCAAAACAATTTTCCTAGAAAGTTTTTATAAAGATCTACTATTGTGATTTTTTTCATATTTTTTGAACATAGGGTTCAAAAGTTAGAGGGGGGGGGACGCACTTTTTTTTCCTTTAGAAGCGATTATTTCCGAAAATATTAAAATTATCAAAAAACGATCTTAGTAAACCCTTCTTCATTTTTTAATACCTATCCAACAATATATCACACGTTGGGGTTGGAATGATAAAAAAAATATCCGCCCCCACTTTACATGTATGAAAAAAATCACAAAAGGGGGTACCCTAATAAAACATTTTTTTCCATTTTTTATTTTTGCACTTTGTTTGCGTGATTGATATACATATTGGTACCAAATTTCAGCTTTTTAGTGCTTACGGTTACTGAGATTATCCGCGGACGGACGGACGGACGGACGGACGGACGGACGGACAGACAGACATGGCGAAACTATAAGGGTTCCTAATTGACTACGGAACCCTAAAAAGGTATGTTAATTGAGGAAACCTCTAAGAGCAGGATGTACTAAATTTCAAACAAAGCAACTTAGATGACCAAAGTTTCCTAATTTATCAGGGCCTGTAGTAAAGAGTACAATCGCTCATGACGCGTAGCGTATCGTAGTTATCTCTCTATCGTTTTATTCTGTTCTCTAAGTTCTCTATTAGTGCGACAGAGCCAGTTGCGGATATTTCGCTAAGTAACTTCAGTGATTGTACTCTTGGCTACAGGCCCAGCGCCGGTTTCAATCTCTTTATGATTATGAAGGGCCACGGGCTTCAAAGTTTCCACATAGGTTAATAATACGTGTCCCGGTAATATAATACTCCATTATATCAGACCTACTCTACACAGAAACCTCGAAAATTCGTCCTATTTATTCAATTTAAGTAGAATCCCGAGACCCGCGACGAATTTTTGTTTAGCAACAATTCCATATTTCAGATGTCGCTATGGAGTTTTAATTAAGAAAAAGTTACTAGAATTTTTTTTTTTTTACATATCTTGATGGGGTAGACTGTTTTCAAATATGATATTAGGTACATACCTAATGTAGGATATTTTTAAGTAGGTAGGTTCTATATGGTTTGTTGAAAAGAAAATCTCAAAATGCTATTAATCTTTAAAAAAATGTGTATAACTGAACACTCCAACATGTATTATGAAACCGGAAATACATTTAATTAAAAGGCCTCTTAAGTCAGAAACTCGAAACCAGGACTTCCCTATTCCCAGTACAAGCCATGGAACTTGAACAAAGTGCTTGCATCCACAATTAGCGCTGTCATTAGCAGGTCCTTTGCTAATTAGACCGATTCTAGTTAAACTAGGCGCTTCGCTAAGTTCTGAGATGAGCCTGGAAGCAGCGGTGTTAAGAGGAAGTGCGGCTTCTTCGTACAAGTATAATCCTTATTTTCTTCCGTAGATATTGTCATTATGGAATATTATAGTAGATTACAGACCTAAGCCAGTAATGTAAGATTTTTCAGATCACATGTAATTGTCGGCCGAAGCGAAGACGACAACAACAGGAGGTGCGAAGGGAATGTGGTTCTGGCTGAAAAACAGTGCTGAAGTGGCGATGGCGCGTGGAATTCTCAGCATCATACTGACGCCAAAACCATTTGCCATAAATATTATTGTTTAATATAAGATAGAATAATAGAGCGCTACATTTAATTTCGTTTTTAACATATATATATAACATACATACATAATTATATAAGAAACTAAGACTAAACTTAAAAGACTCTTACGATTAAGAGTACTTAGATTTAATTTAGTATTAGCTAAGTTTTTCGTACCTACTTGCTAATTTGTTAATTCGTTTCTGTGGCAATAAAGAAATTTCATTCATTCATTCAAACATGTGATCAGAGGCTTTCTTATTTACCGGCCAAAGTAGTAGGGTACCCCCGTTACCAGCCCGGGTCTGGGGCCTGCTCCCAGGACCCCACCACCGCCCATCCATGGTCTTGCTAAACCTAAAAAAAAAAAAAAAAAAAAAAAAAAAAAAAAAAAAAAAGTAATAGCCCCCATTTAGATTCATTGCGCTGGGTCCCGACGCTCTCAGAAGCCTCCTTCTAGTATTTACAGAATACGTTCTTTACACAATACACCTTGTGCACGACGGTTACAAAAGGATTACCGACCCTTTCTATTGTTCGATCTGGACTCTGCGCTAGACCATTGTTACCCTACCCAGCTACCTGGCAGTGTCATGCACACCTTTTCCTTGTGTGTCATACTGATAGGTATTTTATAATTAATTTTTAGTATAACTTTGTGATCATATGGATTGCGATTCTAACCTAACCTAACCTAATTAAAATACCTAACTTTTCCATTCGTAACCTAACCAAATTTAATTAAAACCTACTCTTAGTTAACCAAAGTAGTCTAGACTTACCTTTATGAAACCTGAGTTTCACCTACTTTTACTTTATTTCTATAAATGTAGGTATTTATGAAATGTATTATAATTACGTTTTAACTTAAGAACTTCTGAGTTACATTTAAGTTTATCCAAATACCTAAACTTAACGATCCTATCTAGCGTATCTTTCTTTTTCTCGAATATTTATGATATCTTATACCTATTTCTATCATACATCTCTTTGTTGTATTACCAAATTTGTACATATGATTAATAAGTCAATTTTATTGATTACGTCTTAAAATAAAAGTTACTTTCCCATCTTATCAAACTTTTTTTACATATATTTCAATGTTTTGTATCTGAATAAACCTCGATAATTTTGTAAAGTTGCATTTTTGCTTAATTGCTTTATTTATTGTACCTTCTTTGAATAATTTACTTACCTATGTCTATTATTATTTTTTATGACTTGTGTATTGTTTAAGAGAATGCATACTTTCAATAAACTTGTTAAGACGTGAGAAACTGAGAACCGGTTAAAACATGTTTAAGGCTAATTCTATGTGAAAAAAAAATGTCTTTTGTGTATTTTTATAGATAATATATATTTATTGTTTCCGTTTATTTGAATAATTCGGGTTTTGGGTAAAGAGATCCTTCGACGAACATGTCAAGGCATGATACTTTGTATTCATATTTAACAAAGAGCATTAACTGGTGTAAACATGTTTTAGACTAACGCACCGGTAATTCTTGTGACTTGAATTTATTATTGTAACAACTTAGGTGCTTTATTATAGATGTTTATTGTATTGTAAAATGACAAAAAGTTTATTGTTTGCGTTCAGGTATAAGATGAACTGGTTGAAACAAGATTTATGGTACGTTCCCCTGCTCTCTACCATATTACGAGTATAAAAGCCAAAGAGAGTCGAGGCTGAATTAGTATTCCTGTAGAGGCAGCCTTCTGTACCAGAGCTCCTTGTATCTAGTGTGGTATATAGAGAAGTGGAGTGTGCGTTCAAAAGTGAAGTGTTTATAGACAGATCTAACAATGGACGTGAGTATGTTTTTCTTTTTAAATTACTGTAACCCATATTGCCTTTTTATAATATTGTTTCGTCTAGTGTTCTTTGTATTTAATTAATAGAATTGTTAATAGTGTTTAAAATATTGTCTTTCATTGTTTCAGTTCTCTGAAAATACTTTCAAGAACTATTACTACCCGGAAAATCAGGGTGATTCAACCGATGAGGAAGGTACAGCTGGTTTCAAAGTTAAGCAAGCCCTCGCAAAGAAACGTCCTGGAAATAATATTGACAGCTTCTTTGAACGACCTAAAAAGCAGTGTAAAACCTTGAAACGGTCTTCGAATGTAAGCAAAGGTTCGCCAGAAGGCGTGGCTAATTTATCATCTGGACAAGATGATGGGGCGTATTCATCTCACTTAATTAAAATAGAGATATATGATATGCAAACAATCAAAAACATCCCAGCCACGGAACACTGGAAGCACGCGGACGTCAGACTGAAGTATTTTGCGTTGGAAGACGACTTGGAATTACAAAATACGCGAAATATTGTATATAATATTACAAAACAATTAGCTTCTAAGGACACATGTGTAAAATATTTTATAGATAATAAGAAACAGTGATAAATATAATTTTTAACGATAGCAGTAGGATAGTGTTAAAGTGTTTCACATTTCTTATCTTTCCTTTTTATGATTTAAGTAAATTTCCTTGTAAGATATTCTTTTGCATTGTTTCACATTAAAAATGACGAAAAGTGTTAAGTCGATCCATTACATTTGTTAATATGTAATAACCCTCTTTGTTTTATAAAATGTATACTCTTTATTGAATTACTGAACGCAGAAACTCAATGTGGGGAGGCGGCCTCGTTTGACAATGGATTCTCTGAACTGTGATGTTTTTGATGCGGAACTTATAAGACTCTGTGAAGTAATCGAACTAGATGAAGAGTTATATGAAGCCGCCCGACTTGTGAGCCAATGTCACGGAGAGACGTAAGTTATTTTCACTTATAATATTCATGTTCCTGCATGTTCAAACCATTTAACGAATACCTGCTTCATGTTGAGTTCCAACTTGTTATGACTGGATCTTGTTTCTACTTGTAACGATTATTTCCATTACCTGCTGAACAATAGGATAGTTTTTTAACGAGACGATACTTGATCTTATTGTTACGTTGATGGTGAGGTGGGAGAGCCCACATATATAAACGGGGTATCTGAGATTGTTATCATTCAGTGTTTTACCACCGTGCTTCAATAATTGTAATACTTATTTGTGACGTTCATTTCCAAAATGGTTTTTACTTACTATCATATTGGTCCCACTTTACCTCGTGACAAGATTGCACAATTAAGTAAAGAATTTATTTTAAAATGTTTCCATAACAGTATAAGGCTCTGGTACACAGAAAATAAGTTACCTTCCACATTAGTGGATGATTTTGATATTAAACCATACTTTACACCATGTAGTGGTCATTATATCAACGATTCCAAGAAGAAAACTGTATCTGAAGATGTAATTGACGGTGTTTTAATGATGCAAGCCTATTGTCAGCAGTGTCGAAAAGATTTGAGTTAGTATAAATGAAGTAACATTTAAATATTTTTAATTATATCTCGCATCAGAGTATTTATAAATGTATATGTTTTCGTTGTTTTAGATCTTCTCAAATAGGAGGTGGATTGAAAAGGTCGGCTACAGTTTTAGAGACAGAAGAAGAAGTATCTGTTAAGAAAAGTCGCCTAGCTGTTGAGCCTACATCATCAACGTCATCTAAACCAACCCCTTCTGTCATTGTAAGTACAAATAATAATGCTGAAATTGAATGTTCTGTATGTAAAAAGTTAGTGTCTAAAAGATATTTTAAAAATCATTTAAACAGTAATCTCCATAAAAATAATGTTATAAGATCTGACTTAGAATGGATTGATGTTCAATTAATTGAGAATGCGTTTAAGAATAGGGTGGCCACTTATAGAATACTACTTAATGAAAAAGTTTACCAACCTTTTACACCTGAAACTATTTTACAAAAGAATAGAGATAAAATCTTTGCATTATTGGATCGTTCCCTTAGTAATCATTTTGCATTGAAAGTTAACTTTATTCTAAATGCCGATTTTACACAAGAGAGCAAACAAATCAATAATACTTTTGATTTCCAATTATGTAACAATATTATTGATACTAGTAGCGACAAGGATGAAATTTTCGAGTCCGTGGTTAAGGATATATTAACAAAATTATCTAACTTTGAAAGAAAAGACAGTGGGTGGGGTTTAGTAAAATTTAACTATCTAGATGTTAATGTTAACAAATTTAATCCGTTGCGCGGTTCTTCTTATATTGAGTTACCACGAGATATTCAAAATAAAAAAGCAGTTATTAATGTAAAAAATAGTGATCAAGAATGTTTTAGATGGGCAGTATTGTCAGGATTATACCCCCCAACAAACCATCGTTCAAACTGTACTAAATCGTATATTGCTCATATAAATAAATTGAATTTTAGAGATTTAACTTTTCCAATAAAATTGGGGGATATTCCAAAATTTGAAAATAATAATAATATGAGTATAAACGTTTTTGGAATTGAATACAATTCTCAAAATAAAAAACATGATATAGTAGGACCATTGCATTTAACAAAGTGTAGAAAAGATATCCATTTGAACTTATTGTATATATCCAAAAATAGTAACGGACATTATTGCTTTATCAAAAACTTATCTAGATTAGTATCTAAGCAATTATCAAATACACAGCATGCTGTTCATATTTGCGATGGATGCTTATCCAACTTCACAACTCACGAAAATTTAATGAAACATCAAAGAAACGATTGTTTCCATGTTTGCACACATTTACCTTCAGAACAAGATAAAAAGAAAAACTGGTTCAATGAAAACGTTCCCACCAATGAAGTTACCTTCGATAATTACGAACGTAAATTAAGGGTGCCTTTTGTTGTTTATGCTGATTTTGAAGCCTTTTTAAACCCAATAGCAACACAGTCAAATAACCCTACAACATCTTCTACTACAAATATTCAAAAACATGAGGTATATAGTTTTGGATATTATATTAAGTGTTCTTATAATGATAAATTGTCTGTGTATAGAACATACAAAGGTAAAGATTGCACCCAGGTATTTATGAAGTACATAGAAAAAGATTTAAAAAGCATTTGTAAGAGGAATACTTTCGGAAAAACTCCATTGCCTTTATCCATTGAAAATAATAAACATATTGCTCAGAGTAGGACATGTTACATTTGTGATAGAAATTTAAATAGTGATTCTATAATTTCCTATAATTTCCATACTGGTCTTTACGAAGGCGTAGCACATACATTTTGTACTGAAAAATACAAAGCACCTCAATTTATACCTGTATTTTTTCATAATTTGAGTAACTATGATAGTCATTTCATAGTACATGGACTTGGTTTGGTGGAAGGGGACATTGAATTGATTCCACAGAACAAAGAAAAATACATTTCATTTTCTAAGAAGTTACAAATAAATAATCGCACAATCAAATTGAGGTTTGTAGATTCACTTAAATTTATGCCCAGCAGTCTTGATAAACTAGCAAAAAACTTGTTCCCTAAACAATTTCATGAATTAAAATTGAATTTCACTTGTGAGGACGATTTTAAACGCTTATTACGAAAGGGTGTGTATCCGTATGAATACATGACATCATACGATTCTTTAAAGTTAACTGATCTTCCCTCTAAAGACAATTTTTTTAGTTCTTTGACTGATAGTCACATCTCAGAAGATGATTATAATCATGCAAAAGATGTTTGGTCCCATTTTCGTTGCAAAAATATGGGCGATTATTCCGATTTATATCTAAAAACAGATGTTTTGTTACTGGCTGACGTATTTGAAAATTTTAGAAACCTTTGTCTTAAGACGTATGGTTTAGATCCCGCGCATTATTATACTGCTCCAGGATTAAGTTGGGATGCAATGTTATTTACGACAAAAATAAAATTAGAACTCCTAACTGATATAGATAAAATATCATTCATTGCAAAAAATATTCGAGGTGGCATATCGCAGTGTAGTAACAGATATGCGAAAGCTAATAATAAATTTATGGATGATTTTGATTCAAACATACCATCGTCCTATCTTATGTATTTTGATGCAAACAACCTTTACGGATGGGCTATGTCTCAATGTCTCCCTACAGGTAAATTTGAATGGGTTCATGTAGATACAGACTTCAATATAGCCGATGACGCTGATCATGGTTTCATATTAGAAGTTGACCTCGAATACCCTAACGAAATTCATGACTCACATTCAGATTTACCATTCTGTCCTGAAAACGTTTGTTTGGGTAATTGTAAAGAAAAAAAACTGATTCCTAATTTAAATAGAAAAACTAATTATGTAATTCATTATCGAAATCTAAAACAGTGTTTGAAGAATGGTTTGGTATTAAGTAAAATACATCGCATTCTTAAATTTCAGCAGTCTATGTGGTTAAAAAGTTACATAGATTTAAATACCCACATGAGATCGCTGGCATCATCTGATTTTGAAAAAGATTTTTTAAACTAATGAACAATTCAGTGTTCGGTAAGACAATGGAAAATGTTGCAAAACGTGTAAACGTCAAATTATTAAATCACTGGGAAAATCGAGGGAAATCGCAGGGGGTTCAGTCTTTGATAGCTAGACCTGAGTTCCACAGTCTATCCATATTCTCAGAGAATTTAGTAGCTGTTCAATTGAATAAAACTAAAGTCTTTTATAATAAACCGATTTATTTGGGGTTTTGTGTATTAGATATATCAAAAACTTTAATGTATGACTTTCACTACAACTACATGAAAATCAAATATCCTAACAAACTCAAACTTCTTTATACAGATACGGATAGTTTAATTTATCAAATTTTCACTGAAAATTTTTATGCAGATATAAAAAAAGATCTTAATTTCTATTTTGATACATCTGACTATCCTCCTATCAATAAATATAATTTCCCACTTATAAATAAAAAGCGATTAGGATTTTTCAAAGATGAAAATAATGGTAGAATTTTAAAAGAGTTCGTTGGTCTAAAATCTAAAATGTATGCCTTAGATGTTGAAAAATATGATGAGAATGATGACAAAAAAGGTAAATATGGTGTTTTATCAAAAGCTAAAGGAGTCAATGTATGTGTTACAAAGAAATTTACTCTAAATAATTTCAAAACATGTTTATTTAACAAAAATGTGCAACGTGCTCAAATGCTAAGATTTAAATCTATAAAACATGTAATATTCACTCAAAAAATTAATAAAATATCATTATCTCATGATGATACAAAACGTTACTTATTAGAAAACACTTGTGACACCCTTGCGTGGGGACATTGTAAAATAAAAAAATAATTTAAATTTTGTCATGTAAATGACAGAACATTCAAATTGGAATTATTGTTTGTAATATATATTTTGTATGTAAATTTGAATAGTTAACTTAAATTGAATTGTAAATTATATTTTAATTAATTGTTTAATTTAACATTTATTCGTGTTTTGGCATAAGAATATTGTAAACATAGATTTATTGTTTTTTATGTTTAAATTTAAATTGGTGGTTGGGTATATAAAATGTAACAATAGATTATAAAGAAAAGTGTTAATATCAGAATAAATATACATATTTTTTATCAGTTTTTTTTTTTTTACTCTACTTTAGTTTAAATAGTAATATGTTTATTGAATAGCACCATTTAATGTCTATCCGCATTCATATCAACACTGTTAAACATATTACAGCATTCAAAGATGATTCATTTTTATCATCCTTTCACTACCATTGTCGCAGGTCCCAGTGGGTGTGGCAAAACTCAATTTGTTACAAATTTTTTGAATAATACTAAAGAGATATGTAACATAGAATTTGATGAAATTATTTGGTGTTATGATGAAATGCAACCTCTTTATAATCTAGAAAATGTAAATTATAGTCAAGGAATACCAGATTTTTCAATTTTCGATGGGAAAAAACCTAAACTTCTAATAATAGATGATTTAATGAGAGAATCAGATGGACGAGTTGTTGATATTTTTACTAAAGGAAGTCATCATAGAAATTTAAGTGTTTTTTATATAACACAAAACATATTTCATCAAGGAAGAGGTCAACGTGATATTTCACTGAACACAAGCTACATTGTATTTTTTAAGAACCCTAGAGATAAAACTCAAATACGATACCTGTCACGACAAGTTTGTCCTGAAAATTCAAAATTCGTGGATGAAGCCTACAAAGATGCTACAAAGGATGCTCATGGTTACCTTATGATTGATCTGAAACAAAATACAAATGACATATGTCGTTTTAAAACAAAAATATTTCCATTTGATGGACATTGCACAGTGTATGTACCTAAAAAGGATTTAAATATGATAAAAATCAACAAATTTTAGTCAGTTCTACATGATGCATGCAAGAGTAAACACATATAAACATTTATTAGAAGCATTGCACTTGCTTAAACCCAAATATCGTACTGCATTACTTAAATCTTGTGATGATGAAGAGATCAACATTATATGCGAGTGCATTTATAACGTTCTGAATGGGAAAATTCCTTTAGAAAAAAGGAAAAAACAAAGTTAAAAAAGTACAAAGACATATTAAGGAAATTAGTTTCAAAAGGTAAACATAAATTAAGAAAAACGGTTATAATTCAAAAAGGAGGTGCCTTTTTACCTATTATTTTAGGAGCAGTTCTAAGTGCCTTAGTTAACTCTTTATCATAAATAAACAAAATGGAAAACACGAAAAAAATGTTATTAGTTGAATCGGACTTTATTGAAAAGTTAAAACGCAATGAGAACCCTCCTGAAAATTCCTCATCTCGGCTAGATGAAGAGATGCAAAAAATTCTCAAAAGTAAAATGAACGATCGTGAAAAATGGATGCTTTATTCTCAAGCATTGCAGCGGTTTCTACATTTTATTGAAACAGATCGAAAACCGTTTAAGATACCTATAGTAATGGAGGGTTTCGATCAATTCAACAAAGAAAGTAATGATATCATAAATTCAAAGATACCCAAAAAGGAGGAGACAGAATATAAGGAATCAGCGAAAGGTGATGTAACTGAGATAGCTGCACCATCTTTGTTTAACACGACACCTGGTGAAATAAATCAAGAATCAATGCCGATCAGTCCATCAAAAATAATAGAGATATTACCTAAATCTTATGAAAAAAAAGCTAGAACGCTATTAGATTACATTGTTTTAAGTAAACCTAAAATTTGGTGGAAGCAGACTGGTGAAGTTGTTATAAACAACCAGACTATTCAAAATAGCAATATTACTGATTTGGTGAGTGACACGGTTAGATGTCTTAAACGTCCTAAACCAATTGGCTGGGAAGTGTTTGCTTTACTTTTAAAAGATATCAAAGTTCCTAAGTCATGCATAGGTAATCCTACAAATTTAGCATTTATTAATGACACTCCTTTGATTGAGCCCTTTACCCCCTCTACTTCTATAAGAACACGAGCCTCGTTAGATAAAGAAAACAACACATCTACTCCTCTTACTACACGAGTACAAAAATCATCTGCAAAAACTATAAATTGGGAAAGATGGACTCCTTATTAGATATTAACAGAATCTACTATGATATCTCTCACCCCGCTGGTTATAGCAGTTTAAATAATTTAACAAAGGAAATGAAAGGTCAAATGAATAAAGAAGATGTAAAAAAATGGTTACAATCTCAAGACACGTATACACTACATAAACCTGTTCATAGGCGGTTTACTAGAAATAGATACATTCTATCTAACTTTAATGAACTTTGGCAAGCTGATTTGAGTGACATGAGTACATATAGTCAATTTAATGATGGTTACAAATATATTCTTTGTGTTATCGATGTATTCAGTAAATATGCTTTTGCAAGAGCCATGAAGAAGAAGGATTCAGCAACAGTTAAAGAATGTTTTGAAAGCATATTTACTGAAGCCAACTCAGTTCCTCGTCATATCCAATCTGATAAAGGTACGGAATTCGTTTCAAAGGTGGTAAGAGATTATTTCAAAAGTAAAAATATTAATTATTATACCACTAATAACCCTGATATTAAAGCAAGTATAGTAGAAAGGTTCCAGAGAACTCTTAAAACGAAAATGTGGCGTTACTTCACTCATAAGAATACATATAATTACATAAATGTTCTACAAGATCTTCTTTATTCTTACAACCACAGCTATCATTCAAGCATAAAAATGTGTCCAGTTGATGTTAACTCTAATAATATTATGACTGTTTGGTGTAATTTATATGATCGCAATACAGATAGACAAATCTCACCAGAAACTGCAAAACTAAACGTAGGAGATCATGTTAGAATCACTAAATACAAACATATATTTCAAAAAGGTTACGAAAGTAATTGGAGTGATGAAATATTTATAATTAATTCAATCATTAAAAGATCTCCTCGGATTGTTTATACACTAAGGGATTTGGAAGGCGAACGCATAATTGGGACGTTTTATTCAAAAGAAATACAAAAAGTAACTTACCTCCCCTCCAACGAGTATAAAATTGATAAAATATTACGTTCACGTCGAGTTGCTGGCAGAAAGGAAATACTAGTGAAGTGGCAAGGTTATCCTAATAAATTTAATTCTTGGATACCTGAATCAAGCTTAAAGAAAATATGAGTGATAATAGCTTTTATTTAACTTTGTTAAGTAATAGTTCATCCGATTATTACACAGATAATACGACTGCACATTTTTTAACAAAATTACCAAAGACCATTAAATTGGATGGAGAATGGGTAGTTGGTTTGGTGGAATTTCAATACCCTTGTTCTATGTATAATGTACAAGAGCATGAAAACATAATTTATATAAAGAAAAAAGTGTTTTCGACTGCTGACAAGACTTCAAAAATTGTGGATATAAAAGCTCATATACCAGCCACTACTTACGATAATATAGATCACTTTCTTCAAGCGTTTAATGAAAACCCTCAGTTAAAAAATAATGTTAAATTTCGTTATGATGAACTAACAAAAATGATAGGAGTAACAACATCAAATAAAGATATCACTTCTATCATAACAACTCCAATACTAAGTCTTCAAATGGGTTTTAAACCAAGAACAAATTTGAAACAAATCACATTGGGAAAAAACCCAGCAAATTTATATTTAGGTTTACCATCTCAAATATTTGTTTATACAGATATCATTCATCCACAAGTAGTTGGAGATGTTATAACATCGTTACTTAGAATAATACCTTTAGATCCAACTAAGTTCATTTATGGAGCTTATAAAACACATATTTTCTCACCTGCTCACTATGTACCAGTTTTACGAAGAGAGTTTGATACAATTGAAATAGATATAAGAACAACAACCGGTGTCAGAGTACCATTTCAATTTGGGTCTTCTTGCGTGAAACTACACTTTCAACGTGTAAAATGATGTATAACAGATCATCAACCTCTTGTCCTTACGAACATTATTATTCACACCAAGCCGGCTCTGGTGTAGGAATTGTCTATAAGGGAGTTCCATATCAAAGAGGACATGGTATAGGCAGTTTTTTGGGAGGACTATTTAGATCCGTACTCCCTTTATTATCTAGTAGTTTAAGAACCATTGGAAAAGAAACTTTAGGAGCAGGAGTTGGACTCTTATCTGATATGGTAAATGCTCGCCCTATAGACAGTTCCATACGATCACGATTCAAGGAAGCAAGTGCAAACCTGAAAAGAAAGGCCGATGAAAAAATTGATTCCCTTATGTCAGGATCTGGGTATAAAATGTCCAATAAAAGAAGGGAACCGCTCATTGCTCTAAAAGCATCGCGACGAAGAGGAAGTAAAAAAAATAAAAAAGATATAAATAACGATATATTTTCAAACTAAATAATGTCATTTTTACATAATCATTCATGTGAGTGTGCGAAATCTGAATTAGATATATTTGCCCTTCCATCAACTCAAACAAGCATTGAAAGCGGACAGTGGATTCATTATAAACCAATTTCATCTTTAAGCGATGACGGTCCAATCGAATTTCAAGTACCTGGTTCAGGTGATGACTACATAGATCTATCACACACAATGATACACATTACTGCTAAAGTGTTGAACCAAGATGGTACTAAATTAAAAGCAGATGCTGCAGTTGGACCCACCAATAACTGGTTACATTCTCTTTTTAATCAACTTGATGTATATTTAAATCAAAAACTCATATCACCACCAAACAATACATATGCCTACCGTGCTTATATGGAAAATCTTCTCAACTACGGACCAGCAGCCAAAACAACTCATCTTACTTGTGGATTGTGGTATGAAGATACGCCGGGCTATATGGATACTGTTGACGTTAACAACAAAGGGTTTAACAAAAGGCTGGAATTTATCAAGGAGAGTAAGGAAGTAGAAATGATTGGTCATTTACATGGTGATATATTTAATCAAGAGAAATTCTTAATAAATGGTGTAGAACTACGTATTAAGTTAGTTCGCTCAAAAGAATCATTCAATCTTATTTGCCACCAAGATAAAAAATTCAAAGTACAAATAATGGATGCCAGCCTCATTGTAAGGAGAACGAGAATCAATCCTAGTGTTTTGTTAGCCCATCAAAAAGTATTAGCCACAACAACTGCGAAGTACCCCATTACGAGGGCAGAAGTTAAGGTTCTCACAATACCAACGGGGGTTCAGGGTAAAACATTAGATAATATATTTCTCGGACAAATTCCTAAAAGATGTATTATTGGATTTGTATCAAATTCAGGCTTTAATGGTAATTTAGCATTAAATCCGTTTAATTTTCAACATTATAATATGAATTCATTTAGTTTGTTCGTAGATGGTCATGAAGTTCCTTCTAAAACATTACAACCTTCATTTAGTTCTGGTACAATAGCAGCAGCATATCACACTCTATTTTCTGGAACTGGTATTCATTTCCATAACGAGGGTAATGGAATAAGCAGAACAGATTTTGGTCAAGGTTATTGTTTATTGTGTTTTGATTTAACTCCTGATTTATCTGCTAATTCAACTTCACACTGGAATCTTGTTAGACATGGTAGCGTTCGGATAGAAGTACGTTTTGATTCCGCTCTAACTAGTACCATTAATTGTATTGTGTATGCAGAATTTGATAATATAATTGAAATAAATAAAAATCGTGATGTATCTGTAGATTACAATAGTTAAGAAACATATAAATACCCCGTTCTCTTTAATTTATTTTATTTGGAATTCATCATTGTTTGCATGATCATCAATAATTTGTATATGTTACTTAACTATGGATACTAAAGAAATTCAATTTTGTATGAGGAAACTAAACCCATTGTTTAATTCAAATGTTTTTGCTGCCAACAAAATACCTATTCGGGTTAATCTACCTACCTTTATTGTCAGTAATTTGGACCCTGATTCAAAACCGGGTTCCCATTGGGTTGCTATACACATTGATGTAAATGGTGTAGGTGAATATTTTGACTCCTTTGGCAGGAAACCTTCCGGTTATCATAAGTCATTTCTAGATAGAAATACGAGACGGTGGTTTTACAATAATAAATCACTTCAAAACCATTTCACTTCTGTTTGTGGTGAATATTGTTTAGTTTATTTGTATTTTAAGTTTCATGGAAAATCTATGAAACATATGCTTAACTTGTTTTCTGATAATTCTTTATGTAATGATCTAGTATTACGAAATATGTTTAAGACCTTTTTTGTGAAATAAATAAAAATACGTGTACTGGTAATAATGGTTTTTATTTTGAATTCTCACATAGTAACCTTTATAAAACTACAGACATTTGACACCATTTTATTTCTTATTTATTTTGTTTGGAATGTGAAACAATGCAAAAGAATATCTTACAAGGAAATTTACTTAAATCATAAAAAGGAAAGATAAGAAATGTGAAACACTTTAACACTATCCTACTGCTATCGTTAAAAATTATATTTATCACTGTTTCTTATTATCTATAAAATATTTTACACATGTGTCCTTAGAAGCTAATTGTTTTGTAATATTATATACAATATTTCGCGTATTTTGTAATTCCAAGTCGTCTTCCAACGCAAAATACTTCAGTCTGACGTCCGCGTGCTTCCAGTGTTCCGTGGCTGGGATGTTTTTGATTGTTTGCATATCATATATCTCTATTTTAATTAAGTGAGATGAATACGCCCCATCATCTTGTCCAGATGATAAATTAGCCACGCCTTCTGGCGAACCTTTGCTTACATTCGAAGACCGTTTCAAGGTTTTACACTGCTTTTTAGGTCGTTCAAAGAAGCTGTCAATATTATTTCCAGGACGTTTCTTTGCGAGGGCTTGCTTAACTTTGAAACCAGCTGTACCTTCCTCATCGGTTGAATCACCCTGATTTTCCGGGTAGTAATAGTTCTTGAAAGTATTTTCAGAGAACTGAAACAATGAAAGACAATATTTTAAACACTATTAACAATTCTATTAATTAAATACAAAGAACACTAGACGAAACAATATTATAAAAAGGCAATATGGGTTACAGTAATTTAAAAAGAAAAACATACTCACGTCCATTGTTGTATCTGTCTATAAACACTTCACTTTTGAACGCACACTCCACTTCTCTATATACCACACTAGATACAAGGAGCTCTGGTACAGAAGGCTGCCTCTACAGGAATACTTATTCAGCCTCGACTCTCTTTGGCTTTTATACTCGTAATATGGTAGAGAGCAGGGGAACGTACCATAAATCTTGTTTCAACCAGTTCATCTTATACCTGAACGCAAACAATAAACTTTTTGTCATTTTACAATACAATAAACATCTATAATAAAGCAACTAAGTTGTTACAATAATAAATTCAAGTCACAAGAATTACCGGTGCGTTAGTCTAAAACATGTTTACACCAGTTAATGCTCTTTGTTAAATATGAATAAAAAGTATCATGCCTTGACATGTTCGTCGAAGGATCTCTTTACCCAAAACCCGAATTATTCAAATAAGCGGAAACAATAAATATATATTATCTTTAAAAATGCACAAAAGACATTTTTATTCACATAGAATTAGCCTTAAACATGTTTTAACCGGTTCTCAGTTTCTCACGTCGTAACAAGTTTATTGAAAGTATGCATTCTCTTAAACAATACACAAGTCATAAAAAATAATAATAGACATAGGTAAGTAAATTATTCAAAGAAGGTACAATAAATAAAGCAATTAAGCAAAAACGCAACTTCACAAAATTACCGAGGTTTATTCAGATACAAAACATTTGAAATATATGTAAAAAAAAAAAGTTTGATAAGATGGGAAATTAACTTTTATTAAGACGTAATCAAAAAATTGACTTATTAATCATATGTACAAATTTGGTAATACAACAAAGAGATGTATGATAGAAACAGGTATAAGATATCATAAATATTCGAGAAAAAGAAAGATACGCTAGATAGGATCGTTAAGTTTAGGTATTTGGATAAACTTAAATGTAACTCAGAAGTTCTTAAGTTAAAACGTAATTATAATACATTTCATAAATACCTACATTTATAGAAATAAAAGTAAAAGTACGTGAAACTCAGTTAGGTTTCATAAAGGTAAGTCTAGACTACTTAGGTTAACTAAGAGTAGGTTTTAATTAAATTTGGTTAGGTTACGAATGGAAAAGTTAGGTATTTTAATTAGGTTAGGTTAGGTTAGAATCGCAATCCATATGATTACAAAGTTATACTAAAAATTAATTATAAAATACCTATCAGTATGAGACACAAGGAAAAGGTGTGCATGACACTGCCAGGTAGCTGGGTAGGGTAACAATGGTCTAGCGCCGAGTCCAGATCGAACAATAGAAAGGGTCGGTAATCCTTTTGTGACCGTCGTGTACCGGCCAAGGTGTGTATACTATTTTTATGTTCGACGGAGCCGGGAAGCGGTAACTTCGTTTAGCACAGTGGCCTGAAATATAACCCTTTCCGGCCGGAAGACAGATGAATGTTAATACACAATTCGGTTTTTTTTTTAATTATTATAAAAATAACCATATGGTTCAAAAGTTAGAGGAGGGGGACGCACTTTTTTTCCTTTAGAAGTGATTATTTCCGAAAATATCAATATTATCAAAAAACGATCTTAGTAAACCCTTATTCATTTTTAAATACCTATCCAACAATATATCACATGTTGGGGTTGGAATAAAAAAAAATATCAGCCTCTACTTTACATGTAGGGGGGGGTACCCTAATAAAACATTTTTTTCTATTTTTTATTTTTGCACTTTGTCGGTGTGATTGATATACATATTGGTACCAAATTTCAGCTTTCTAGTGCTAACGGTTACTGAGATTATCCGCGGACGGACGGACGGACGGACGGACGGACGGACGGACGGACGGACGGACAGACAGACATGGCGAAACTAAAAGTAGGAGCAAAACCACAGAATATATAAAAGTACAAGTGAAACCAAAACCGTTCATACAACTTTGAAAATCGTCTTAACTCTAACTGTGGTCAATATGCATTTCTTAGTAAGTATCAAAGGAAGCCATTTCCTTTCGTCTTCTCTTAACCTTTAGTTTACTTTCATTTCACGCTTCTTCGTTTATGGAGAAACTAAATTAAACACGATTATGATTTCTTTCAAAAGATTCTTATTGTATATTGTTCTCTAAATGACTTGCAAATTATTTTAATGTTGTATTCTTCATTCTAAAATTACGTCAGACGTTTCTTAAATTAGGTTTAGGGTAAACTGCGTTGACGCAAAATATGTATAAGCAAATACAAAACTTCTAATGTTATATGTTCTGGGCTGATTTTACAGGATTTATTAATATAAACAATTATTTAAATTGAACACGTACGGAAGCTCAACTTTGGTAGAGACTTCACGTGGAAAAATAATTATGTATGTATAAATACTTATTCACAGAAATGTATTGAGGCCCTAGCAGTAACCGGAAGCCCAGTAGGTAAAGGAGAGGAAGCAAATTAACATTTTTGGTATATTTAATGACGACTGAAAAATAAGAATGAGAAAATAATATAATAACCTCTAAATTTTAATGAAATTTAATTATTAAAAAACCTTCGAAACATATGTATTCCGACTTATTTCGAAGGAATTAAAGAACAGTTTTATTTGTACCAGAATCTACAAATTGACTTTGCAAATATGGACTGTAGGTATGATTTTTTATTCGGAATCAAAAATCAAAAACATTTATTCAGCAAGTAGGCCACAGGGGCATTTTTACATGTTTTTATTTTTTATGCTCTTATGTATTTTTTTAGTTACTCAGTGCTTTGGTTTTTACTGTCATACTGTGTAACATATTTGAAATAAAAATAAATAAAATAAATGTCAACATTACAATAATGTTTGTTGATAATAACAATGACCAATTTTCCATTTCAATAAAACTTCACTGCCTAGCTTCACCAGTATAATATATATGTATCTAATACTCTAAGTAGGTACATAAATACTACGATATATAGATATAATGCTAAGGGTCGTATCATATCTCGATGTGACGCTTCCTTTGACGCTGCAGGCATCTCAATGCCATCTCTTTGTGCGTCCCGACTCGCTATCTTTTTTGCCGCCTCCCAATATATCACAAGGAGTAGAAACACTTATTTCTACGCCCCCATTTTCCTTTTGATTTAGATTTGAGTAATAGGCTTTCAAATACGTTTAACTTTGCAGTGCATTCTTGTTTGTTATTATTTATAGTGTATTTTTTGTAACATGAGTATAAGACCACAAAACTTAAATAAGTAATAACTGTTTCAATAGATTTTTCTGCTTGTAACTACATACTACGCCGTAGCCAGAAGCGATGAAATTACATGTTCGTAGTGATTAAATTCCATATTCGAGGCGATGAAATTTCATATTCATAGCGGACGTACATTAGTTGAACATGGGATGGCCTGTGGAAGTGTGGACAAAACCTGTCAACGTCTATGAGTGTATCCGTAACTGAATAATTTCACTACATAAATTATCATAAGTCTCGCCCGCACCAAAGGTACAGTCACCGGCATAAATAAGTGATGATTTATGTAGGTACCTTGTCGCTTTTAATCGTTTGACAATTTCGTATGACATTTCAAACAAGACGTTAATATGACAAGGTACTGAAATCATCACATATTTATGCCGGTGACTGTAGTATATGTAATACATTGAAAAGTGAGCGAAATTCACGATTCCTAAATGACATTGTTTAAATATGTCATTCTGATATCAGTGTGTTGATACCATGTTATTTTTGTTGAAAACTTTTTGTAAAAGTTTAACCTTTTAGTTGTTGGCAAATGAATGAAACAAGTTGTGAAAACTACCCGTAGTTAGTGCCAAACCCCAGCTCCACCTATCCACCCCGATACTAAAATAATTGTGATAAATTTCGCAGTAATTTCTGGGGACATTTCTCTAAAGAAACGTTTCCCGGCCGGGCCTTAAATAATGATGACAGAGACGTAGACTGTTATTTATTATTTTAGAGCTGATCCTGTTATAGCATATTTCATTAGACTTTAATTACCGTCGCATGGCGCCGCTCCGAGGGGCCCTAACTAAAATAATTACGTTAGTTCACTTGTATCCGAAGATGCTTCGTTAGGGTAATGAAGTCTGGCGACGCTGCAGCGAATACACATTTGATTTGTTTGTAATGTCCACATTAAGAGTCGCTTTCCATAGAAAATACAATTTCGTTTTAAGTCATTACACACAATAACTTCGAAAATGTGCGCATCTATACTACTAGTACTCTCGAACATTCATTTCCGCAAAATAAATAGAAAAACTTTGTTTTATACATAAATCACACACGAAATGGTATTTTGATGTTACTTACTTACCGCGCTGGCTTAGCGACCCGAAGTGGATCTTGGCCTCCGACACTAGACCGTCCTTCGCTTCTGTCGTGTGCGGTCTATTGCCATATTTTTAATACTAAAAAAGTTATTTGCGTCATTTGATCTGTGTAAAGTACTTATTTATTTATTTATTTCTGTATTTTTAAACACCGTTTTTCTATTAGCGCAATGATACTCACATTTTAAAGTAGGTACAGTCAACTAATTCTAGGCCACTGTAGAACCTTTTCACAGTAAACTTCGAAGTGACTTCTTTGACAAATATACGACACGATAATGTAATGACACGGTGTCAATAAGACAGGGTCCTAGAGTGGCCTAGGATTCTAATGAGGTGGCACACTCAAAGGTTATAACAGATGGCGCCACCCTATTAGTCCATTGCACAAATAGATAATTACATAAGTGAGAGTGAGGATATTTGTTTTCTCTCTCACACATATGAATGACAGTGACATGCCTGGACGCTTGCACAGGCGCCGCCTGGCGGGATAAAATGTCAGTGTGCCTCCTCATTGGTTGACTGTACGTGAGTAATAATTTAGAAAAACGCAATCGTTTTTCTATAGAAAGCGAACCAATTTACGTCTATAGCTACACGTTACAGGCTAACTGTTGGTATTTAGTCCGAATAGACGATACGAGTAGATAAATAAATTCCCAATGCGGTTTGAAAGCTCTATCCGAAACCGAACATGTACTAAATTATTCATCAGTTTTCAGAGTCTACTCGCAACTAGCGCAATGTAATGCCTAATTAGGTTTTACATACGTTTCCTAAGTGGATTAGTACTAAACTGCAATTATTAGGGCCAGTTGCATCAACCACATTTGACAGACATATTATCGTCACGCAACAGAGTAGACGTCTATGGAACGAACGTTTTAACGGTGACAGACGGTTTAATGCCGGCCCTTAATAAAATAAATAAACAGTAGTGAATTTGGCAAACTATATTGGCTTTATCTGGCAAGCGTCTCTAAACATATTTAGGTCATAATCATAAGGTAGCACTATCAAAGGAAGTGAGATAGTGTCGGACAAACTTCTAGATCAATAAAGCTGCGCGCTTAAGAGGTTGTACCTATATTCAATTCAGTCAATTCTAATCAGTAAGCAAGTTTATACATAAAAAAATTAAAGAAACAAACAGATTAAGAAGGGTAACATATTTTGCTTAAATCTTAATTCTTAAATACCGTTTCTTCTCGGGCAATGACAATAAAACCTCATTATGCAAACACGATTACGTACTGCGTAAAAACAAAAACAAAAAACAAATCTTTATCCGGGAATAATCTTCTTTGTCTCCATTAGCACTTCAGTTAATGCATTTTTCTCAGTCAGAGTAAAGTCAAGGTTTACTTTGAGAAAAACCACGTGATGTACAAATAGTATTAGTATGAAGTTTACCTGTTAAGTAACCTAACTATTTAGAAGTTAGAGTAATGGGCTTCTGTAAGTGCCACAAATCCCGCGCTTGTTTATAGTTGAAGGGTGCGAGTTGAAAGCAATAGAGCGCTGGAAATGCCTTGGTACTAGCTAACGTCACACACAATCGCTTACGCTCATATCGTTGTCGCAGCTAGCTGGCTCTGTCGCACCAATACGGCAGAGCCATAGAGAGCTAGCTACGATAATGATACGAGAGTAAACTATTGTGAGATTTGCTAGGTAACCTGAGATACGACCGACATGCCCAATTTGACAATAGTTCAAGAAACTTTCCTTGTAGTAGCAGCTAAGTTCTCTGTACCAGTTAGCACCCGCGTTGAATATTCCCATTGTAGTCATATTGTGGTTCAGTTTAAACATTTGTGAACTTTTATGTTATGTGTTAAATCTTTTTTTTTTGCGTAATGCTACTTGCATTTATTAATTCATAGCTTTAATTTTTGGATTTACACCTATGCCAAAATTGTAAAACAATTTGTTGTTTAAAATTCATCAAGTAATTCTGTCACATTAAATAAATACTACCAGATGTTAATTCAAAAAGCTTAACACTCTACAAAATACATTACTAATATATTTTACTAAAACATTACATAAACAGTGGGTTTTTGTATCGAACCATATAGTTTTAGTAGGTTAACCTATCTAAGGAAACATCTACTAATTCTTTTAATTGAAATCAAACAATTCAAGATACCTGTCGCCAAAATGTGTTGAAGGGCAGTTTCAGAAATTGTGTTACAAAACTGACAACGAGTTAACTTTTTGTTAACAACTGTCACTAATTTTGGGACCCAATTTCTAAAAATGCCCTGAAGCTAGAATTTTTAATACAGTACAATGGAAAGTGCTCGTACCAAAATGTTTCTGTTAACACAAAGATAGCTGAAATGAGAAAACCATGGACCTTTACGTTGTAGATAATGCTCAAAAAAGTGTGTTTATTTAGGCTCACTGTTTAAAGTTTGGAGCAGACGACCCTGTGCTATCAGTTTTACATCGATCGAGAGGCGACGGCAGACCACAGTCGGGTGATGACGTCTTTTGCTGTCTAGTTTAGCTTTGCAACGTCAAACGGCTTACAAGGGGCACTCGACTAATATTAATTTATGTATATGGATTAGACAATGCCATTTATATCTATAGGTTTAGACAATACGATGCCTGTCGAACATTTTCTACGGTGCACTTGTAATTCGCTCTCGACTGGCGTCGTCAATCAAAGGAATTTTGACGTCAATAAATCGGCACCATGCGTAGGTTCTTATTGCATGTCCTTACAGAGTAGTAAGTCATGCCATGCCTTGTGTCTATCAGTTTATTTAATACGAAACATGTAAATTACAGATAAGATTTGGTATAACAGTATTGCAAAGAAAACACTTAAGTTTATATATCGGTTTATTTTATATAATTAAGGATAAAACATAGCAGTCATTGTTTCACAGTAATTGCACTACGCTCCAGTGTGAATGCAATAAGAAACACCTGCACAGTTGGGAGAGATTTCGAGATAGAAACTGCAGACGTTATGCGTTTGATAAATGTACATTTAGGTACCTTAATAAAGGTCCTTATCTATCTCATCAGTGCTTTTAGAAATGAGACCTTACATAAGTACAGTCAGATGAGTCAGTGCAATCATTTCCCTTGGTAGGTTAATAAGTAACTGTCATTTCCAGTTCGCATTCGATTGGTCTCATCTGTAATTCCATAGTTTACGTGGGTTCCGTTTTGGGGTCACGGCCTTTTGTTTACTTATGCATGAAATGGAGCCCCAACCCCCTGTTAATTATGACGTTGGATACATTTTGCTTGAACATTTGATATTTTATTGATATGGTACACATTCGTGGTAATGTACTATTTTACACAAATAATAATCATTTTATCTATACTGCCAAACGCTGACAGGTGTCAACCGCGATAAAGAGAACAATTGCTCTCAAATATATTGATTTCTTGACTTTACGTGAAAGGGCGACTCGTTGATTTTCGATATGTTGGTTGAGCACATTATTCACATGAATGTTTGGATTTCAAAGAATTTATCTGATATAGATTTATTCACAGTATTTCAAAAATTAAATTTTAATTATGCAGAAAGAAAGAAAAACCATGAAATTTTTATTACTTGTACATCATGTATGAAAATTTAAGTACTTACATATTGTACGTATTGTGCAGTCATATAATCAAGACAATCAGCGACTGTTTATCAAGATTAATTTTTATTTCAATGATTTCGATGTTTTCTATTAATTAAAGTTTTTACCTCCAGCAGTGCAGTCATATAATCAAGACAATCAGCGACTGTTTATCAAGATTAATTTTTATTTCAATGATTTCGATGTTTTCTATTAATTAAAGTTTTTACCTCCATTATGCTTCAAGAATAACAAAATAGGATTAAGGATTTTCCTAAAAATGGAGCCTTGAAGGTGATCTATTACTCGTATCAGCGTTGCATAAAGACAAATGAATGAATGAATAAGATTGGACGTTTGCTAATTTCTGTATATTTTTAACCGCCTTCCAAATCTCAAAGGAAGGGGTTATCAAGTGTGTTTGGGCTCGTTTGATTCGTCTCAACAAGATCTTTGACAAGAGATGGTACCCAGGTCTTGAAATCACTTCGTGTTTGGGTTCGTTTGATTCGTCTCAACAAGATCTTTGACAAGAGATGGTAATCACTCTTTTATACTCTGGCGCATCCACTGTCTCAGTGTGTCAACAGTCAATTAAAGCAGGTAGGCGTAGCGTAGAGTTGTATTTCCTTACAAAAAACTAACACATAGAATAGATGTGGACCTTCCTGTGCTCCATGCAATTAAAACAACATAATATTTAAAAACCGGCCGAGAGCGTGTCGGGCCACGCTCAGTGTAGTGTTCCGTAGTTTTCCATATTTTTCAAAAACTACAGAACCTATCAAGTTCAAAACAGTTTTCCTAGAAAGTTTATAAAGTTCTATAGCAAATTTCAGCTCTCTAGTTCTAACGGTCACTGAGATTATCCGCGGACGGACGGACGGACGGAGGGACAGACAGACAGACATGGCGAAACTATAAGGGTTCCTTGTTGAGTTGACTACGAAACCCTAAAAACACATTTTATATATAAAAAAACATTACTTAAAATTAAAGAAAACCGATCTTAGTTCCATTATATGTACCTAGAAAACATCATCATCTTCCTTGCGTTATCCCGGCATTTGCCACGGCTCATGGGAGCCTGCGGTCCGCTTTGACAACTAATCCCAAGATTTGGCGTAGACACTAGTTTTTACGAAAGCGACTGCCATCTGACCTGTCAACCCAAAGGGTAAACTAGACCTTATTGGAATTAGTCCGGTTTCCTCACGATGTTTTCCTTCACCGAAAAGAACCTAGAAAACATATCATATTCAAAATGAAACAAAACTAAGAAAACGGATTCTACTCATTATACGCGATATAATCTGATTCCATAAATTTATTTCATGAGTAACTATCGCGGTGACAGAAGACTGTATGTTTTTTTTTTTTAATGTTTGTTCCTCGATATCTCCGTCGATACTAGACCGATTTTGAAAACTGGTTTTTTTTTATTGAATGTATATGCATACAGATTGGTATGCATACAGATTGGTCTTCATTTTTCTCAGAACCCAGTTCTGATGATGGGATCCTGGAGAAATCGAGGGAACTCCTCAAATCTGAAAGGCATACATATGGTGATTTTTGTGTTTTTAAAGGAACAGCATGCATTTACGTACGGAACAGTGACATTTGGTGGAACTCCTGATGATGGTCAGAACGGAACTCCTCAAATCTGAACGGCACACTTATAGTGACTTTGGTATTTTTATAAGAACAGCATGCACTTACGTCCAGAACAGTGACATTTGGTGCAGTGGAACTGCTGATGAAGAGTGAGCCGCCCCTGGTTAGAGTTCCGTTCTGATAATCATTCTCATCTGTAAGTACTTCAGAATCATCCAGATTTCAAAATTGGTTCAGAAATGACGGAGATATCGAATAACAAACATTAAAAAATATACAGACGAATTGATAACATAATCCAACATTTGAAAGTATTTATCACCAGAACCCCAAAGGAAGGCGGTTTTTTTTTTCTTAAAAATTATATTCCATATATATGTCGCAGGGATTTAGTCAAAGACGTTATATTATAATTTCACTAGTGAAATTATAATTACACTGATTATTGTCAATCGTTTGCATTTCTCACAATTTAACGGGCTAGTTTCAGTGACATTATGATTTCACTAGACCGATACAGTGAAATTGTAAGACGGTGATAAATTGACAATAGCACTGGTTTGAGAAAGCCGTGAACCTAGGTTTATTATAATATCACTTATGCGGTCCAGTGACATTACAATATCACTGAAATAATTCCCGTGAAATTATGCGAATCTTTCGTTATTGACAATAATCAGTGTAATTATAATTTCACTAGTGAAATTATAATTACACTGATTATTGTCAATCGTTTTGCATTTCTCACAATTTAACGGGCTAGTTTCAGTGACATTATGATTTCACTAGACCGATACAGTGAAATTTTCCAAAGACGGTGATAAATTGACAATAGCACTGGTTTGAGAAAGCCGTGAACCTAGGTTTATTATAATATCACTTATGCGGTCCAGTGACATTACAATATCACTGAAATAAGCCCGTGAAATTATGCGAATCTTTCGTTATTGACAATAATCAGTGTAATTAAAATTTCACTAGTGAAATTATAATATAACGTCTTTGACTAAATCCCTGCGACATATACGTATTTAAATATTTTAGATTTATATACCTTTTTAAACCTTCAGATAAAAAAGCTAGAATACTACTAACGTTCCCCACGTAGTAGAGTTCTAAGCTTATAATTTATTCATAGTTCGTCCTTCAGACCAGAAGTCGGACTGGATAAATACACAAATCTAGCTTACGCTTGGCTGGACCTCAGACGGTTACATTTGTGAACAGAAGGACTACGTGCCTTGAGATATTGAAGGCAGCTTAAGCTCTGGAAATCAAACCTGACAAATCGGATCATGTAATAATACTGCATTATTTCTTTTAGGTGTCCGGGTACGCACGATTTTATTTGTAACCGGGATAAATGCGTCTTTATTTGATAATATATTTCTACTATGTACTTATACTTTAGTCATCCTACATAATACACTCACGCCAGTATTCTCCAAAGCGGTATACAGAACACAAAAAACTTGCATTGAAGGGGTTGAAAGTAAACAAAATTGTGATATTAACAGTAAAAGGTTTCTGGCCCATCGCCCACACCACAATTATTGGACTCATCTCATATCCTACAGTCGACTTCTACGACACCCACGAAGGGGGGGAAAGTCGGTGGTGAAATTCTTAACCCGTCACCGCCCATTTTACATTAAAAGTAATATGTTCCGTTTAGAAATATATATTTAACAGACACATTTGGCCGAAGTGTGGCAATTGGGTTTGTTTTCTACCACTACTTATCATGACATGTATTCACACTTTCCTACATTATTCTAACATTGGTTTTCAATATTCAGGGTACGGAAATAGACGTGTCGGCCTACTATGTATAAACTTTATTATAAGTAAATATTATTGAATGCCCCTAAAGAAAGGTGGCAAGAGTTTCCCAAAGTATATTATGAAATTCATACATAAGTATGTAGTCTTATAAAAACTATAATAGCAGGGTATCCGCATGGCAACTTGACTACGAAATTCGTACATTTTTGTAATATGTTCACAAAGAAAATGTTAAAATTATTAATCAGCCTCAGCTGTATTAAATTGCCGTAATTGTTTCATTTCCCACGTTCTCTCGGTATGCCATGCTCAGCTCTGAAATAAATTACAAAATCGAGAAAAACTTTACAGCAAAACGTATCACGAAATGTTTGTTTCTCTCAGGTGAATCGTAAATCTAATTTCCTAGGGATTGAACTGGCTGTCTGTATCATAGGATCATAGCATTGGTTATTAGTTTTGATTTTTCATCAAAATAGAACAACCAATAGAACACAGATATTTCTTGAGTCGTTGATGTTTCCTATACATTATACACCTATTATTATAACTATACATGTATCAATAGATGTATATCGTCGATTCGTCGCCTAGTGCCCAGTGCAAATTGTACAAGCTAATTCATAGTTTGAAGCTAGTTCATGTACCTAGTAGTTTGTTGTGGGTTTTTGTGTCTATGTGAAAAAAAAGAAACATTTATTTTCAATCACTTAGTGCCGTACAAGGCGTACCTACAACTATAAATAAATAAATGTACATACGTGTAAGGAGCGGCAGTACAGTACGAAGTAAGACTAAATAAGTTTAATTTCATAGCATCCCGTTTCTGCTCGAATACTTCAAGTTTTACCTGGAAAGGAGATATTATTTTCTGAACAAACTTCTGTTGACTTCGTTCAAAGAAGAGTAATTAAATAGAGCGTTTTCATTGTTTTCAATTTGAAATATATATGTCGCAGGGAAATGGCTAAAACAGAGATTTGATCAAATCTCTAAGGGATATGATCAAATCACGCAGGATGTCAAAATGGCGAATCCATTTCATCATTTCTCTAGAAAAATTCAGTCATTTGACTAAATCCCTGACTCTATTTAGTGAAATCACAAAATCGGCCAATAGACATGGCACGTTTTGTCATTTCACTAGATTTGTTTAGCGATTTGATAAAATCCCTGAACCACAACAGTAAGTTGACGAAACGAGCTTATAAAGTCAACTTGTTTTATCATTTCGCGACGAAACCTGTCCAGAGATTTGATCAAATCACCATATTTATTATATGTATACCATATTTCAGTTAAGACTTTATCATTTCCCTAAATTCGTTTAGCGAAATGTTAAAAGAAATTGACTCTTTGAGTTCGTTTCGTCAACTTACTGCCGTGGTTCACGGATTTTATCAAATCCCTAAACAAATCTGGTGAAATGCCGAAACGTGGCGTGTCCATTGGCCGATTTTGTGATTTCACTAAACAGAGTCAGGGATTTAGTCAAGTGACTGAAATTTTCTAGATAAATGATGAAATGGATTCGCTATTTTGGCATCTTGCGTGATTTGATCATATCCCTTAGAGATTTGATCAAATCTCTGTTTTGGCCATTTCCCTGCGACATATATAAGCGGCAAGAATTGTATGTACGTATAATTTTACAATTATACATACATATTTATGACATTGTTTTCACCTAATTATTTACTATTTAAATAAGTAGTACCTATTGGAATTTACCTTTCCTTACTAAAATTTCCTTTTAAATGTTATAGTATTGTATTGTACCCTAATTATGATAATTTAACTTTAACTATGACATGTAAAAAATTTAATTTTATGAATAAATGAATATGAATATGAATACTCTGGATGCCTATTTTTTTTAATATAATATCTTCATTGAGGATGTTTAACTGTTTAACTGTTTGAGGATCCGTAACTAAAATATCAAAAATAAAACTCAGTGTCCCATTCATCATCCATTTAATGGCATTCTATGACTTTTCGTCCATAATACAGGTCCGTGTTTTTAACCACAACGCAACGTTTTTACGCAAAAACGACGGGGTGTTATAAGTTTGACGTGTCTGTCTGTCTGTCTGTCTGTCTGTGTGTGTGCCTGTCTGTGGCATCGTGTCCATTACAAGACGACTCGCGGTCGCCAGCCTTCCTAGTATTTGCACTGATATAAGCGCGGGCGCTCGCCGTGCCCGATCAGTATCGACCAAGTAACAGACCCGAAAGCAGCGCGTGTTTTTCACACAAAAAAATTGGAAAAGGGTATTTTGATGCCTTAAAGATGTCCACCTGTAGTGTGAAATGGTGTGGAAAGGTAACAAGAAGCTCAAATTTAAAAACCGACGGCATTACATTCCACAAATAAGTCATATTTATAATTTATTCAGAGCCGGCATAGGTCAACTTACATTGGCCACTTACGCGTCAGTAGAGGGACAGTCATACTTCTGTCATCTGGCGCGTGGCCGTCCTTGAAACGGCCAATCACAGCGCGCTTAACACATTCCCCGCCTCTCCTCGCACCCCAAACACTGGTGACTCGTATCGCGAACAAAATATACAAGAACCGATAAGAACCGATTTAGATTTAGTTTTTTTTTTGTTTGAAAAATGAGTTGGTCGGAAGTGTTCTAAGCCATGTTTCATGAAAATCGGTCCACTATGTCGGGGTTTTTAATTTTTTTTTTTTTTTGTGGTTTTTTTAAATTTTAATCTTGTGGTTAGGCTAGTTAACCATGTATGTTGTGCAATTACTTTCTAACTGTAATAACTTATATAAGAGATTATTCATTTGGTGGCTTTGTTCAACAAAATTAGCGTGTTAAAGCCCAGTTTACTTACAAAGTCTCATGTGCAAGAGAAAATTTCCGTACGGATATACCCCAAAAACCGCAATTAGGTAAGTTTGTTCGCGGAATCGTCATAGTCTTCGCTGCAGGAACTTGAGCCAAACTTCGGTTTCCAACCTCGTTTGTGCCAATTGTAGAATTGAAGCAGAACATTCTGGAAATTAGATTTTGTTGAATTATGAGCGAGACGTGAGGACCATTAGAGCGGACAATTTTATTTTGTCTCTCGGCCGCCGAGATTATTTGTGGTAGGCTTTTATAATACCTATTTATAATATTATAACATAACAGTCAACTTTTTCCCAATAAAATCACTTAATTTTTTCCAACTAAAATCTACTGATACTTCTGATGGAGTATAGTAAAATAGGAATTATGTATTTATTTTAAATCAAAATATTCCATCTTATAAGACTAAATACCGATTGGTCGAGTTGACGACTCACGACCATCTCATGAACCTACCTAAAGCATGGACTTTCAATAGAGACTGAGCTCACACTTTTTTTGCCATACTAAATTGAACTTTATCACCGGTGCAGAAAGGCGTTGTTATCAGACTAGTAAAAGTGTGTCCACATGAGAGGGTCAAAGTTGGGGCTGGTGTCCCTCTCGCACGTGTGACCAGTGTTAAAGAGATTACTATAATAGTAGTATTTTTACCTGTATGATAACTAAGTTTATAAACTTCTTAAATTATTTTTGTATTATATCGAGGCAAAGACATTAGTGCCTTGTAACGAATTGGTAAGTCATTATTATGAAGCCATAAAACCAAACATTTGCGCAATAAAAAAAACCTTTAATTCGGTATTAGTAGATTTGGTAGTAACTTTGAATATTGACTGGTATCCCCAAACAATGACAGTGACGACGTCATTCAAATGATTTTGACAGCGGCAATAAGTGCGAGAGGGACACCAGCCCCAACTTTACCCTCTCATGTGGACACACTTTTTGGCCTAACAACTCAATCTAGCTTAATAATATATAAATCTATGACCTAAAGGCACAACTAACTGGTTCTTTATAGCCGTAACTAGCATAGTCACTAAATTTTGTACTTAATCGTGTTTTGAGTATAAGTAACTATTTAGCGTTTATTTATAAGTTAAAGCGATGTGGAAATACGGCCATAACTTCAAATTTTTCGGAAGTAGACGAAAAATTTGGTGTATGTCTCTCGTTAGTGCATAAACTTTTAATAGTAGATACCTACTAAAAGTTTATGTACTAAAGAGAGACATGAGACATTTATAACGAGAATATCAAAACCCTCACTCACTTTCTTATCTTACTCTTCTACTTGACACGTTTGGACACCCAGTACCAGACACAATAAAAAGTGGCTAAAGACGTCTTGCGGGCCAAATAGCTCATTTCTTTTATGTATGTACGTCATTTTTCTTTTACAGGGTGGCCCAAAATTACGTTTACAAAGAATAGGGAAATGTTGAAATAGACCAAAATATCGAAGTTACCGAAAATATTTTTGAGCCTAAGCCTATATATATTGTATATTTTTACATTCACCATGGACATTTCAACAGCATTCATGTCCATTTGCAATGTGGACCAAATGTGTAAAGACATTTTTTCCAGATTCATAAGCTCGATACGTTTCAGCCTAGGTACATACTTACGTAAATTCGCCTACCTTAAAACTATAAATTATAGTTTGAAATCAATCTTAAAACCCCAGCCCGTTTATTGATTACAAAAATTAGGATATTTAAGGCTGCTTTCGAGAAAAACGTCAAAATAATGTAAAATTGATAGTTTTAGTCGGTGAAATACTACACTTTCCGTTATCAAATAGATATATTTAATTCAAG
The DNA here is from genome assembly GCF_023078275.1 of Leguminivora glycinivorella. NCBI lineage: Eukaryota > Metazoa > Arthropoda > Insecta > Lepidoptera > Tortricidae > Leguminivora > Leguminivora glycinivorella. The sequence goes on from NC_062972.1 coordinate 15,032,692, forward strand.
TTTCAATTAGAGCATCTTATTATCTTGATACTTATCAGACTGGATTTTAGAAAACTTACTTACTAAATTAATTACGAATTTTTCTCTGATGCACGTTTAGGAAAACCCGCGTATAGTGCTGGAGTAGTCGAACTTATTTGTAAAATTTGGACAATTTGGAATACTGAAACTGGTAAATGTATAATACGTGTATCCTGTACTACAAACTTCTTAGACTACATTTTTATTATAAGGTTTTTAAAAAGAGTAAACAAGGCTAAGACGAATTCAATTTTTTTCAGAAATTACCTAAAATTAAGTGACAATTTCTTTGAAAATCTACATCACATCGGAGTTATTTTCGTAAAAAATTAATCTGCAACGTTTACTTAAATTGCTCTTATGCCTTAGTGATTATAAATTTATATTATATATTTTTGGCAATTTTTTCAAAACGAGCCTTCCCCGTCACAATTATTGCCACTTCTGGACATTTTCTCATATTTTGTTAGACCAAGTAGAAAAAGTCCTATAATTTGTTATATATTTGTAAACTACTCGGAAAGCTCTTTAATTTGATACCACACACGGTATGATTAAGCGCTCGGTTGCGATTTCACTATTTTCACATGAAAGCCCTCTTAACAAGCTATACGTGCAATAAGTTAGACGAAAGCCATTAAAGGTGCAGCGGCATATCGTTAATTTTTTGTTCTACTTCTATTTTACTTGCGTTTGTACTTCAAAGCCAAAGGAGGATATTTTGAAGACGATTCGATTTATTTGGTCAAAAATTATTAAGGTTTCACATTTTAATTTGTAGGACAATCATTCGTGTAAGGACAGAAAAATAATTACTTACGTTTGTCAACGTATTTTTGGGCCATCCTGTACTTATTTCTGACTACGAACCAGGGTTTATAAATCTTTTCATAGCGTTAAGAGACCTAAGAGTGATGTCAAGAGCTGATAAGGCTGGCAAGCAGCTGTGATAGCTATCGCGGTCTGAAGTTTTCGGTGGCAGAGAGGAAGTCAATAATGATTTGGCGATCCTCCAGATGGCTCTGGAAAATTGCATGGCAATTTAGTAGGTGATTTAGTTGGGTTACTTAGAAATCTGATGCATCGCTTATACTTATATAATAAAAAATAAATTAAGTTCTGTTTTTTCTCACTACTTTGGCATCAAATGATCAACAAAAATTTTACTTTTTATAAAACAAGTACGTACTTACAATCAGCTGCAGAGAAAAGTAGCAACCTGCCGTATACAGTTTGTAGGCAAGGGTGCTGCGAATAGAACTGCGACGTACCTAATACCTAATTCCTTTGAAATTAAACTCAGAATCGAGATTCATTTATAATTAGGTATATTTATCTAGTATTATTCAAGTTAACGACGACGTTTGAGTTAACCGACTTCTCTTTTGTATATTGAGATAAGCTTGAGAACTTCTTAACACTTAGTAATTTAAGCAAAATTTTGTAAAGTTGAAAGTCAATTTCAACTTGCCAGCGACCATTTAATTGGTAGATTAACAAAACCAATGGTCTGAAACTAAAGTTCAGTAGCAGTTAGTTACTTAAAGTTAGAACTTAGGTTGGAAAACTTAGGTTTAGGCTTTGAACATTTACTCACATACCTAATATGACTTTATATACGAAGCCCACAAAAATGTTTTGTGGTAAATATCAGCAATAACAAAAATAAAGGTAAAAGTTAAGGTTGGGAGTCTTTAGCGATAAGACCTTTGTATTGCTGTATTTTATTGATGTTTGCAATAAAGAGTAGCAGTAGACTTAAAAGTAGGCAATTTGTATTGTAACATCTGTATACTTACTTTGTATTAAAAATCCTTTCCATCTCGTGAACTTTATAAAATGACGTCTGACTCCATTACGACCTGAAAATACGACACATTAATGCTTGTAATATTAATAAGGTTTTAATGCGCATTTGCTATGTGACTAGAGTGCCTACCTATACATGAATACCCATTTCACTCATCCGTATCTCCAAGCGCAAGCTAGAGAGAATATTTAATTTTGCAGCTGTTTGCCGCAACCGAGAGGGGTGTAGGAAATTACTTTTCAGACCATAGTTTCTGGGGCTTAATAATTGCTCAATGAACATTTTTTTTTAAAGTAAAAACTTCACATGTAATACGCGTTGCGTAAACTTTATGTGTAGGTTAATAAGCGGTAAAATCGATCGATTGGAATACCTAGGAAGCTGCACAATGTGAACTAGCCTACGTGAGCGATGCCGACGGTGCGGGTAATCCAATTTGAAAGTTTCGCTCGGCGAGGCACGCTCCCGTCATAATTAACTGTTGGTTGGGGACACTGGTCGTGAATAAGTAAGCCCGCTGTGACGACCCTGCCCTGATACAACTGCGAAAACACTCCGTGCAATGCAGATATTAAAGATGTACCTTCAAACGAAATTGCAGCTTAAAATATTTGCTTGGACCGTATAGTGTAGGAATACTATATTCGTAAGTAACGAAGCCATTTGTGGCTTTCCAGTACAGAAGAGTCTTCATGGTTAATGTACATACAGTAAGGATTTTGTACATCGAATTCTTGTTAGATGTCCTGGTGGAAAGAGCCGCCTTGCTAATCTGCCATGAAAAGCCACTTTTAAGAACGGTTTTTTTGTCAAGGTTACATTTAGATGGCGACTGCATCAGCGTTAATGCTGCACAGCATTGACGTAATGAGTAAAGTCACTGTCCTCGTTAATGAAATTATAGGTCAATTAATGGCGACAGCAACAGGGTAAATATTTAAAATACAATACTGCCAGTATGATTGTTGCAGCCACAGATTTGTGACGTTTTTGCGCTCGTGTTTCGAATGGAACCTATTATCAAAAAATTTAAATTTCCGACTTAAATATATTTGCTGACGCTAATAAGTAAACGGCTCCGAATTTCAATAATTGTGGGATGACGATAATCAATTATAATAATATACACCGTGTTTTTTTATGTCTCTATGATCTCCGGATTGAAAGTCGCACGCTCTTACCGCTGGGCCACCAGCACTCTTTAATAACGCCCTAAACTGTAAACAATCATTTCATGAACTTTGATAATTGGCACGACTTCCTTAAATATAAAATAATGTGACAGACGGACAGAGCGGCACCATAAGGGTTCTTTTTGTACCTTTTTGTTGGGAAACCCTAAAAACATGGTTAATGACACCAAAATGCCTGGACATAATATTTCAATCAGGTATTTTAGGTCTCACTTTATTATTATTATTTTTAATAGTCCTCGTATGGGTATTGGGTAGGTACAGGTACACACATTATACTCAAACAATCTCATCAAATAACGAGTTTGCATTGCAGCTTGCAGCCTTGCATAACAAATAACTATTCAAGCCGCAGCACCTTTAGTGAACAAGATTGCACTTCTATTTAATGTTCTAAAGTGCTCGAAAAATGGGTTAGCGTATTTTCTAAACGGGTGCGGCAAAAACGAACAGCAATAAAACTCTCTTAAAAGTTTTCTCGTTTATAGAAAATGCTGCTTTATCTTTAGCCCCGACAAAATTGGTCTTGTTATAATATACCCACATATGTACACCTAAACTAGAGTATCTATACCTACCTTCTTCTTCAACCTAGCGTTTTCCCGGCCTAGCGCCAGGGTCCGCTTTCCTGCTCAGCCTTCTCCACTTTGCCCGGTCTTCGGCATCCTGAGGTGAGAGATTGTTCTCTTCCATGTCCGCTGTCACGACGTCCAGCCAGCGCTTCGTAGGCCTACCTACTTTATGTATCAAAATTTTAAAGAGATCCTATAAAAGCAATGTTACTTAAGACGCACGATTCATGCAAACATAATTATGTAAAATGAAGAATCTATCTCGCTTTCCTCAGATAGTATTGTAAAAGTCCATATGCGACTGTGAAGTCCATTGAATTCAATTCTATTGAAATTCGAGCTCTACATAGTCACTGAATACGGCTTCTAGGTAGAAAACTCCGGAATAAGTAAGATTGGGAAGACTTTCTTCTTCTGTTTATAAGCCTTACGGCATCAGCAGCATTCGGTACGTGCAAAGATGATTGACTTACAAAATGAAACCTATTCCAGTTTTTCAAATCTTGCTACGATTTAAATTACTTAGGTATACAGTGTATTCCACTCACTGTTATTGGTAAGCGCCTGCGCGTGAGATGTGGAGTAGCCGATTAGTCGTAAGTATCATGTAAAAATCAAATCAATTTGTTGTTTCAAGTTTTTGAATAGACCTTGCTATGTTATTCAATCTCTTGCCGAATGAAACAGTTTTATTCTTGTTTTATTCTAGTAGAGTAGTACGCCTCAAATTGCACGCTGTAATCCTACGATTTTGAGTAAAAAGAAAGGGTAAAACTTAGCTTTTTCTGCTAGATGTAACCTTCATATGATGCAGGCAGGGCACGTTCAAAGCGCCTAGATGAGATACCGCCACGCCACCGGCATCGAACTTAGTGCCTTAATGCCCCCTTGATCCTACTCCTGGAGGTCCTTCTATCATTCTCTTGGCCCTCATCAAATAATTTTTGAACTTCTTGAAGTTTTAACAAAACATGTAATCGTTGTAATCGATGATTACGAGCAAGAACGATTAATTACGTGACTGACAAAGCCCATACAAAAAAGCGTACCCCTGAAATGTCCCACTTTTTGTCTCTTTCTAACGCGAGCGAAGCCGCGGGCAAAAGCTAGTTTTTTATAAGAACAAATGGCATATTTCTTTATTTTAATATCATGATAACACGTCAATACACATTTTGAAACAAATAAAGTTGTAGGCATCATCAGTGCAGTTTTAAGATAGTATTTAATAGGTGGCGCTAAAAAATCGAGATACGATTCTTAGTATGAAGATTATATATAAATATATTTATATTTATTTATTTCCCATATAGGTATGCAAGATACACTTATGTCCGTCAGGTTTTTCCATACAACTAAAACAACTGTTATTACTTACTAATAATTAATAACTACTACACTTATTACTAGTACACTAATGCCTATTTATTCTAAAGTTACAATTTTGCAATTCACCCAAACAAGTTTGTCCTTCAAATAGTCTGACACATTATAGTAAGATCTTTCAGTTAATCGTGCTTTTACAACTGTTTTGAAAGTTTTGTCTGGTAAGTCTGTAATGTGACTAGGTATCTTATTGTAATAATGTATCGATTGGCCTATAAACGACTTCCTCACTTTGGCCAACCGTATGCGGCGCACTGCAAGTTTATTTTTGTTTCGTGTATTATAATTATGTATGTCGCTAATTTTTTTATAATTTGAATATTTTTTTCTGGCGTACATGATAACTTCATAAATAAAAAGCGAGGGCAGTGTTATGATGTTGACTTCCCTAAAACGGTCTCTTAGCGAGGTAAGCGGGCTTAGGTTATCTTGATTGTGAGCAAAAATATTCCCTTGTATAAACTTTCCGTTTAATTTTCAAAATGTGTTACTATGTAGCTAATTTTAAGGATGAATTCAACCTAGTATCACTTTTATTTCAATCTAGTAATATACATGAAAATAGGTTTGTAATCCATGAAGTAACTACATTCAAAAAAGTTTATACAAAAAAAGAAAAACAGACTTATAAAGGGATGAAATCAAATATTATTTTTATTTTAAGTACCTATAGGTATTATGTTTTAACAACGGATATGTTTGAAGTCGGTGCCAAGTATCTACTAATCTGTCTATCGTAAATACTAATTTACGACAATGTTTATTAGTAGCTTTGTGCCATGGTTTTACTAAAAAGTACTAAGTATTTTTAAGTATTTTTAGTCAAGTAAAGTTTTACTAAAAAGTAGACTGGCGTCCATTCGCCGATTGCTATGACCTTGCCGACTTTGTCGAGCTGACTAGACCTAGGCACAGTTGCACACGGATCGATAGAAGCAAGCTGTGTTATATGACATTTGTTTCGTTTTTAATTTTTTCCCCTCACTAGCTCGGAAACACGTGTTTTGTCCTTTAATACCAGCGGGTAAAAACGTATTTTATCCACTAGTCGATAAAGTAATTTGACCTTGAATATAGTCAAATTTTCTGCTTTAAAACTGATAAAAGTGAATGTATTTAGTGATTAAGATGATTTACCACCTGTGGAATTACTAAAAATTATTTGCTTTGTAATTTCCTCGCTATAGTGAGGGGAAAAGTTTTGTGTTACACACGGGTGCAAATGTATTTTACTTCTCGTGTTGAAAAACTCGCCAAGTTCAGGATTATATTCTCGAACCACTCGCTTCGCTCGTGATTCAACTATAGACTCCTTTCACTTGCTCGTTTTTCAATTCCACACTCGGCGTTAAAATACAACTTTGCCCCTTTGTATAACAAATAACTATTGTTCCGGTTGGCATAGCAAGAGGTAGGTAATACAGAATTTTTGCTCGTTCTTATTTCAAGGTTTACTTTATGAGTCATCAGTAACATCACTATTTGTATTTTGGAAAATAATGCGCTTTTTTTAAAATTCGGCTATATGTTTTCGACGACCCGTCTCGTCTGGCTCAGTCGGTAGTGACCCTGCCTGCTAAGCCGCGGTCCTGGGTTCGAATCCCGGTAAGGGCATTTATTTGTGTGATGAGCACAGATATTTGTTCCTGAGTCATGATGTTTTCTATGTACCTATATAAGTATGTATTTATCTATTTAAGTATGTATATCGTCGCTTAGCACCCATAGTACAAGCTTTGCTTAGTTTGGGGCTAAGTTGATCTGTGTAAGGTGTCCCCAATATTTATTTATTTATTATTTATTTATGTTTTAGCGCCCTATTTAAATGCAATTAAAACTCAGTACCTGTGCAGCAATGCAATTTTTTTAAATTGAGTTGTTTTCGCTATGGTGCTCCCGGAACACCGGGCTGGTATAAATGTTATAGCCCGGTGTGGGAGCACTATTAGAATACAAACCGTCAGCCTAACCACTCATAACAAAACAGGTCAAATGTCTTCTCTTCTGAACGATAACACTTGAAAACGTATAAACGTTCGTTGGCCCAGGGTGGCAAGACTGATGCCTCTACAATGGACCAGAATGCATTCTAGGTGCGCTCCGCAAAACGAGGAATTGAAGTATGGCGGGTTACCTTCGAGAGATAAATGACGGCACATTGCATTATGATTCAATCCGATAGCTGTGATAGATTTACCGTGTTATTCAAAGTGGGCTGAAATTGGCAAGTGTTTTGCAAAGAAGCGCCGCTTGTTTTGCTGACACTTAGGTACTTTATTATAGCGTTACAAATCATATAATTTGTGTACCTCTAAGTAGGTTTAAATCCTATCCTATCCTGAACACAACACATCACAACATCAGTAGGAACATAGATGTTAATGAAACGGATAGAATGGTAAAAAAATTATTAAGTAGAGGCATACAAAATAATCTCCCTCGTGACACATTTTATTTAATAAATTATCTGGATAGGTACAATTGTATTAAGATTAGGTGACCATACGGCACAGCACCGAAAGAAAAATGGACCTGTAAATGTTGAAAACAAAATGCTTATGTTACACCTAGTTCTAGCCAAATAAGGAATGCCGAATAAGGGTACACTGCAACTGTATTTTTCTAAATGTTTTATGACTTCTAAGGTTCCTTCTCTTTCTGTGATCCTTTAGGCTCACTTTCACCAACCACTTAACTCAGGGTTAGTGGGCTGTCATCTGTCAAATTCCATATAAAATGGTGGGTAACCCTCCATTTTCGTTGGTACAAGTGGCCCTTAACCTTGCAACTTCCAACTGTAGTACTATAGGCACATACATAATATAATAGTAGGATACATTTCTTTACGCCACTTTCATATTCCACAGTAGCAGTAGTGCTGTAGTTTAAAAAATTGGTTTATCGCATACACGAGACGTGGCACGGAATCTCTTATAAATTTTAGATAGAGTCGAGCAAGGATATTTGCCTTTAGCCACGTATAGAGCCGGTAGGTACGTTGCTTCGAAGCAATAACGTTGAAATTTTAAAGCAAGACCTAATAGAATTTTCACTTCGATAGGTTCTACAGTATAGGTACTCCAGTAACAGCTGGATGGAGTGAACTTAGAAGTCAACACGATTTTAGTGAGTCAATGCGTCAGCGCGACATTGTTTGATATTGGCTGACCCATTTTTGCGGTTACACGTTGAAAATATTAGATTTTCCAACGTCAGAGCTTGCACTAACTGACGTTCCAAAACGTGCACACGAAATAACAACTATGAAAAGATTAAAACGCTTAACCGTGTAAACTAAATTGTTCTTACATAGGTATTCTAAAAATTTGAACTCTATATTAAAATACCAAAAAGCTGAGGTGTGTGTGTGTTGCACACTAGCTCGTCAAGTGCGACTTTCGTGAAGATCTTTATTCTTCACGAATGTTGCATTTTACTCAGAAGACTTGCAAAGTAATCCAATGCAATTTTAGTTTCGGTAATTGTACCTACTTCATATTACCTAGTAGAATGATGTTTGGTATATTGATTAATAAATAATTGAAAACGTTAATTTAGATTAGCTACTACATTGTATAAGGTTACTATCAGCTGCAAAAGTGCATGGCGAATTGATCAATGAGTTCATTCATAATTTCTCCATGCAATCTTGCAGCTAACTGTACTTACTTAGGCCAGTAAATAGGTATTAACAAATAACCTAAATAAATAATATTAGTAAAAATAATGAATTTACGTAGTTACGGTTTTGTTTTACATTTCAGTAATTTTGCAGTTTGGTAGCAGTCGCATAAGCAATTGTACGTATTTACTTAACAACCACCATGTGCGGAAACACAAAATGTATATTTACAAAGGAAACATCACACACGCTTCGTATTTGTGCTCCTTTGTTTCTGATGGAAGTGGAAACTTATTGTTTTCCAGGGGAAAAGGTCCATAGGAGTTCATTTACAGACTCTGTAAAATTATTAATTCATTAGGTTTCAACAAGCGGGTTCTTATTTCACGACCCATGGGTCAGGGTGCGAATCCTGTGTCTGTGTGTGATGATCATATTACACAATTTCATAGTATTATTAGCTCAGCACATTTCTAGTAAACACTTTATTGTCCAAAAAATATACAAGACGAAGAAGTTATCCCTCTCAGGGATTTGTACCTGAATCGTTGATGTTTTCTGTGTATTTAAGTATTCATTTGTAGAAATACAGAAAATACACGCCTCAGTAAGCTTACTGTGGAACTTAATCTATGAAATAACGTCTTGAAATTGAAGTTTGTTATAGAATCTTTCTTTGGCCTTTGAAGACTTTAAAAAAAAAATTAAATTATTTATTCAATAAAACTGAACAGTATACATAAAACTTTCCGCCAAACTGTAGAACAGTTTGTTGGCAGGAATAGGCTCCCTTTCATCACATTTACTGTTGTTTTTAACCTTAGGTGCTAAAGTGTCAGTACAAGTTACAAACATAGTTAGTTACTTAATACTAATTACTAAATTATTTTATTTTATTTTAATTACGTAATTTTATTAACTAAAGTTGCTATCAGTTTCAAATTGTTTCAACATAAACTTTTTTAATTTTGATTTAATAGTTATTTGTTATACAAGGGGGCAAAGTTGTATTTTAACGCCGAGTGTGGAATTGAAAAACGAGCAAGTGAAAGGATTCTAGTTGAACCACGAGCGAAGCGAGTGGTTCTAGAATTGAATCCTGAACTTGCGAGTTTTTTTAACACACGAGAAGTAAAATAAATTTGCACCCGAGTGTAACACAAAACTAATACAACGCAAAAAAATGCGTTTATCACTTCCAGTAGTAGTTCCACAGGTGGTAAATCATCTTAATTACTAGATTCACCTACTTTTATCAATTTTAAAGCAGTTAATTTGAACTTATTCAAAATCAAATTACTTTACCCACTAGTGGATAAAATGCGTTTTTACCCGCTGGTATTAAAGGACAAAACACGTGTTTCCGAGCTAGTGAGGGGAAAATACATTTTTTCTGGTGCTTTTTCTAATGCTTAATGGTATATTGTTATAAATCAACAACAAGGTACAAGATAAGATCTAGTCCTTTTTCCATAATAATTAACTTACCTGGGTACAATCAATGCTTCCTTAGCCAATTTTCTACGCAATAGTGGTTTAGTAACAGGGACTTTAAACTCACAGGGTTCATATTGTTCCACTGCGATCTGAAAAGACACTCTCTCAAGGACCGGCAACATATTACATTTAATAAATATTTTTTTCTACTCCCGAACTGTTATTCGTCATTTACAGGGTCGTGCACAGATCTTTAAAACCCTACATAAAGGTCTATTCCCCAAAGCCAGCGTCCGCCGGCTTTCCGCGCATGCGCGCAGTATCGAAAAAACTGAAAACGCATTGTTTGGCTCTGTAACCATGGCAACGCCTTATAACGACACTGCGGGCGTGCGCGGAAAGGCTTTGCGCAGCCGAGCTGACAGTACAAACCTTTGAGTCAAAATACAGGAAACAGTGTGAATTTCACGAAATTTATTCAAGAAAACTATTAAAAACTAAGTGCATGGTCGTAGAAAAAGTATTGTATGCAACGGTGTTTAACTGAGTCAAAAAATACTCGTGGCGTCTCAATAACAATTTTCGGCTTCGCCTCAAATTGTTACTCACGCCACTCGTCGTTTTTGACCTCCTTTAAACGCCTGTTGCATAAAATACTATATTATAATCTCCTCTACAAAGTAGTTTTGTTTTCTTATCCACTAAAGCTTTCATAAACCTAATCTGCAGTAGTTTGATTTTATCAAGGTATGTTTTATTTAGGTACACCTATCCTACTCTTCCAAAGCTTGCATAATCCCTACGGTCACTGCGACGAAATCTGATGCTTTCGTATTTTTGATATCGGATTTGGCAAATAACATATACATTCGGAGTTTTTTATACTCGTATTTAATTCGATTCATAGAATAAGGCAATCGTTTGTCCCTAACAGACAGTCTAACACGTTCCAATGCACATGCACCTATCGCACCTGTGTGTGTAGCCGAATGCACAAACGCTCACGATAATATCTCTTTCGTAGCTATCTATCTCTATCGCTCTTGCGTATTGGCCGGACAGAGCCAGACTACCTTTCGCAGCGTTTCGTTTTCGTTTCGCGTCGTGGAAATGCCATTCGGCTACGGGGCCTGTGCAGGCAACGGTCGACGACGGATCGTTCAATGCTCAGTCAGTGCTGATATCGTATGCGAGAATTCTTAACACGTAACCTCACTGGACTCCTCTTTTAAATAAATATACTTTTCCTAACGTTGGTATACTTATGTATATAAAAACTGTTTTTATAATTGGATGTATCATCATCATCATCATTAGGCCTTGTACATCTTTGGAGAAATTACATACAAAATACAATCCCAGTGCCATTTTCAAATTTAAATATCCATAGCTCCAGTCCATATATAATGTGCATCAAAATCTACAATAACCTACCAATAAATTGACAGTTCATTCAACAAGAAGCTTACGAATACGAAATACTTAATAGAGAATAGTTACTATAACATGAAGGAATTTTTTGAAAATTAAAATATGTTACAACATAAAAATGTTCTCATAGCAATATAGGTATTAAGATTTATAAGATTATAAGTATTAAGATTTTTAGATATTAAGAACTATATTTGCAGTGCCCTTACAGGGTTCATAGCTGTGCTATACCTACTGAAATGTACCAACTTATGTACCTATGATAGCAATAAAGAATTACTAATTACTGATTACTGAGATGATTTAAGCAGCGTCTCTGATCGAGCGATAGCGCAGTACACTTCTTAAGAAAGTATCGCTATCTTGGTGGCTCAGATGGCAGAGCACTGAAGTATTTGTATATTTTCACCACACGAACTGATAGAGACTAACTCTCTTGATACTTCAAAAATGAATAACAAAGTTTAATTTTATCAACAGGAGTGCAAATTAATTTCATATACATTTTAATTTGATGCCCAAAGCAGGCTGGTAGAATTGACGTTTAAATAATGATTTTGAATTTTATTTAGTTTGATGTTTTACAGTTAAACTTTCCTCGTATTGGTGTGCTGAAAAATATTATGTTTCAGTACTTTCATTCGGTGGCGCAGTGTGTTTAACCTGTAGGTTAGGCATGTATGCCTTGAAACCCTTGCAGCGCTCAAGATTCCACATTCTGAGCCTTTATCATTCTGTATCATCTTTGATAAGTTTCTAAATGTTACTGTGAACAACTGCCGAATACGATGCAATGTAATTGTGCATTATGTAAATGTTGGTATATAATATAATTATGTAATAGGTACATACATACATACATACATACAATCACGCCTGTATCCCATAAAGGGGTAGGCAGAGCACATGAAACTATTAATGCTTCAGTGCCTCTCTTGGCAAATAAGGGGTTGAAAGAAAACGAAACTGTGACATTGCAGTGACAGGTTGCCAGCCTCTCGCCTACGTCACAATTTAACCAATTTATTTTGTATTTTAATTTATGTAATAGGTATACAAAGAATATGTGCAGAAATAGACGAGTAGTAGAATGCAATAAATCCCTTATACTTATTTCGCACAGACTGACGCTATGCGACAATGCGGTTTAAATTCCGTTCATTATGAAATCAGTAATGTATCCGAAATATGCAAACGCTCTTGTAGGTTTACTTCATTTCCGAGAGAAAAGCGTGCCTCGCGATGTTAAATAATTAATTTGTTTGCACATACAAGTAGGTACGTGTACTTGCGGCTCGCAGCAGGGCTGTTGAAAATTTAAAACGGAGCGCGCGATCCGCGGTCTAAAGGCGTTCTCAGCGGTTATGGGCCGTGTTCATGCCGGGGACTAAGAGGTGTACAGTGTGCTTTAACACCGACCCACGCGGCAGCCGAAATCATAAAAAGATGACTATCGCTATACCGTACCGAACACGATTGTGAGATTGTTTTTGCCACCTAAATTAACGTTACTTATATTTAGTAATTAGGTATACCGAAGAATACTTTACATCATATCTACTATCTAACGCCTTAAAACATCAAAGTACAACTTAAGATTCACGCAAATATAAGCAAGTATTGGAGGTCGTTGGGTTTACGGTGATTGTTGTAAAGTATACCACTGTTGATTCTCAAACTGATATAATTACTTTTCAAAATCGTTACATAGTTTTAATTTGCACATAACCACTCACTGTCACAACTCGATAATCAATGCCCCATTTTTTCCCAGAATACCCGTCTGTTATTTTTTAATAAAAATCCATTTCTACCCTCACATTATTTATCTTTTTAAACATTGCTAATTTGCTAGTGTTGCTAACAGACGGCCATTCTGTTGAAGGAATGTCCCCATTCCGATTAATGCTCGGCCATTCTAAACAAGGCGTATGGCCTCATACAAGTTCAGAATTAAACTAAAATTTAAGACAATTAATTAGACTAGTCTTTGATCTGATACATCATAAATTTTCGCACGGAAGAGAGAACAAAACAAAAAAAAACTGAAATAGTAAACTTTGAGATATTTTAACAATAGTATAATATTAATTTAAAGTTAAATAATTAACAATAGTCTAGAAATTGCACACTTTTCGGCGTAGACATCGCGCCTCCTTTGTAGACACGTCACCGTAGACGTGATCTGACACTTCTCACGTACTGTGTACCCGTCACCGTAGACGTGGTCACACACACCAGGGACGTCATAACTGTGTCATCCAAGGACATCATTACCACCGCTTGCCTCCCTCGGGCTACGGTCTGCTTTTAATTCAACAATCGTACTGCCACCCGCGGGTCAGATACGCTGTTTAAAATCAATATGAATTCAACATCTTCATTTGAATAAATCATCTCTTTGGTAGCAACCGATGCTACTCCATTCCATACCAAACCTAGGCTGTAAAGGGAAAGGATGTTAAATTTACATCATATGTGATCAAACAACAATGTCCAAGCTTTAATTCACGCGAGGACCAACTACAGAGAAAAAATATATTTCAATTAGTTTTTTTTTTAATTACAGTATCGATTTCATAACATCACCCCTGCAACTAGCACGGGGTGCATACCACGAAATCTATATTTATTTATAAATAATTGTTATTTTAAGTAGCATTACTTTCAGGAGCCAATACAGAGTCATCGCTATCAGTCTCGTCAGCACTATTATGAGGAGAAGTTTGGAACGTAATCCAACGTTTAAGCTGATCAGCCGGAAATATATTACTATATTTGCGTTGGGAGTGGCCCTCGATATTTGTGACTTGGTACCTATCGTTAGTAAGAACAGCCGTTATTTTAAAGGGACCTCGATGCTTTGGAGCTAGCTTTTTGCTCTTTCCTTTATCAGGGTTATGGTTTGGGATCATGACCAGGTCGCCTTCTTTAAACGTTTTTGTAGGTGCTCTAGCTAGATCAAATCTTTCTTTCATCATTTGTTGGTTACGAATAATTTTATCTTGTACTTGTTGTCGTATCTTTTCTCTTTCATCAACTGTAACATCTTCAGATTGTTGAAGGGCACCTTTTAAGATTCCTTCTGCAGGACCAGTCGTCCTTTGCCCATAAACTATTTCGGAAGGTGATTTACCTGTCCCTTTATTTAGTGTATTATTAAGGCTCCACTGCAATTTTGAAGTGTTTATATCCCAATCTCTTTCATCCACCCCATGATTCATAGCTGCCAAGGAGCTAAGGATTGTCCTGTTGTAGCGCTCAATTTGGCCATTTGCCCGAGGAGTTGCAACGGCGTTAAGAACGTGTTTTATCCCCCTTTGCGTTACAAATGATTTAAACGTTTTTGATGTAAAACTCGTACCTTGATCAGAGATAATAACTTTTGGACAGCCTATTTCGGTGAATATATCTTCCAAAACCTTAACACTGGTTTTAGATTTAGTGTTCTTAACTGCTCTAATGAAGATATATTTACTGAAACCATCGATAATGCCCAAAATATAAGTATTACCCCTTTTACTTTTAATGAATGGGCCCAAATGATCCATGTGTAATGTGTGCCATAAGCAACTAACTTTCGGAATAGGATGCAAATATCCAGTTTTCTTGCCTGCCATCTCCTTGTTATAAGCGCAACTGATACACGCTGCTACATATTTACTAACGAAACGTTTCATTTTAGGAAACCAGTAGTCAGCGCGCATTTTCTCTAACGTCTTCTCAACAGCAAAGTGCCCTGCCTCATCATGATTGATCTGACATAATCTCCAGCGAGCTCCATTTGGTACCACCTAGGGCTTCCAATACCGGGATCCCGGTATCTCGGGATCCCGGGATCCCGCCTGTTTTTGGGAACATTTCAATACCGGTATTAAATTTAGTAATACCGGGATCCCGGTATTTTTAGTAACTAACAAATTATGGCAAATAAACGTAAATTACTCATCAAAAACGTTAAATTTCTGCATCATGATGGTGGCTACACGCGTAAATCTTGCTTCTTGCTCTCGTTTCTCGATTTTACACATTTTCTGTTTGGTGTTTTTACAATATTTGTATGAAAATGATGGTTTTTTCGATGATTACCTAGATAAAGAATTAAAGATACATATCAAAAGCATTCATTGAGGAGGGCCTGCCACGAACCTTATTTGACACATTTGTCGCACTTGTGAATTTGCACGTAAGTGTGACAGAGAAGCAACACGTCAAACGTAGTTGCAACAGGCCACAGACCCTCTGTAAACAAATCGCCTTGCTGTATCTATATCATAGATATAACTTTTCAAAAAAATTGGTTAATGCATACGAACTAACGTATAACGTAGCTACTCAATGGTTTATTGTGCGTGTGCGTTAATGTGTTGAACTCTAACGCAAAACTTTGCCGCAACATTCCCTATAGTAACGAAATTGGGAAATCTGAACTGTCAAAATCAAGAAAATTACTTTTCTAATCCGTAAATTAAGTGTTCCTATTCCGCGAAGTAATCTTCTTGGTTTTGATTATCATGGATTTCCGCAAAGTAATGTGTGATTCCATAGATTGTTTCTTAATGTGATTTATAATAAAATAATCTGTGTCGGACAATTTAGCTTTTTTGGCTAATTGTTCAATGATTTGGCGGATTTATTTTACTAGTGCTTTAGCGCCTCTAGCGCCACGAAAGACAAACATACCACTAAATTGTACCACAGATATTGATTACAATGTGTTTCCAAAAAAATCATCTCATGTTCTAGTTTCAAAAGTCAATGATGAAACTGTAGAGTGTGTATAATCGAGAAATGCTCTTAATGCTTGTTATTGAATAAAGTGATATTATAGTTAAATCTACAGTACAATGACACCATTCAATAACACTAACTATACAATGTAAAAGATTACCTACTGAACTACAAGGTTCTATTCCGCACGAGCCTAAAGAGATCGATGTGGCAGAAAACATGGTTTGCTATGACCGCGTCTTCTTGCGAAATGTCCGATCTGGCGGCGATATTTAACTTACAGAATCACCTGAGTAGAGATCTGGCACTCTTTCCCGCTTGCTTTTATACTGCGTCCTCGTGCAGTCCCTCTCATAACAAAAATAAAGATAACGGGGCGTAGCCCTTTGAACTATGTATACTTAAAAACAATAGAAGTTGAACCGACTTGGCAACATAAGTTTGCGAAACGTTTTGAGTTGAAATCGAAACTTATGAAGTTCGAAATGTATTCGATTTGACATATCACTAAGTCGGATTGGCAAGATTTCGCTGTAGTATAACATGCATGAAAAGTAACAAACGAGATTTTGAATAAAATTTGTTATTTTAAGCAAATTACTTGGTTTTTATATGTTCGCGATTTCAATACCGGGATCCCGGGATCCCGGTATTGAAATCGCCAATACCGGAATGAATACCGGTATTGGATAAGGTCCGGTATTTGGAAGCCCTAGTACCACCCATTTTAGTTTTCGTCCATCCCGTCTGTATAGTCTATTGTCACGTAGAACATAATTTTTAGTTATGTCCTTAATGTCATCTTCGTGTGTTTGTAAGATAGTTTTGATATGTTTAACTCTTGGGTCTGTCATTTGTACCGTATGTAGCCAATCTGTACTTGTTATGATCAAAATATTGAATTCTTCTTGCTCGTCGGGTGCAGATACCGGATTCCGACTAAGTGCGTCAACATGTTGCATGTTGCGCCCAGGTCTATATTCTATACTGAAATTGAATTCCTGAAGCATTAGCCACCATCTTGCAATTTTTGGTATCAGGTCTCGTTTCGTCAGTGTCGATCTCAGAGCATTGCAATCAGTCACTACTACAAATTCGATCCCGATTAAGTACACCCTAAACTTTTTTAGCGACAGTACGACAGCTATGGTTTCTAACTCATAAGAATGCCAGAATTCTTCTTCTCGTGTCGTTTGACGACTATAGTAAGCGACAGGTCGTAATGGGCTGTCACTATCGGGCTTTTGAAGTAGCATTCCTCCTACGCCCAATTTGCTCGCGTCGCAATGGACCTCAGTATAATAATCTGGATTATACAAAGCAAGAATAGGACGAGAAATTAATTTGGTTTTAATGTCCTGGAAAGCATTTTTCTCTGTTTCTCCCCACGTCCACGGTACATCTGTTTTAGTTAGTCTGGTTAAAGGTCTAGCAATTGTTGCAAAATTATAAACAAAACGGCGAAAGAAACTTGCTAGGCCTACAAACTGTCGTACCTGATGTACATTAGTGGGTTCTGGGAACTCAGAGACAGCTTGAATTTTCGCGCTTCCTGGTCTTACACCGGTTTCGGATATTTCGTACCCTAAATAGTTTATTTCGGTCTGAAAGAAGTAACACTTTTTAAGGTTTAACGTTAGTTTTGCATCTCTCAATAGTTTTAAAATATCCTCTACCTTTCTAAAAGCTTCTTCAAATGTATTACCTGTTGACAAAAGATCATCCATATAAGGCATGGCGAGTTCGAATCGCTTCGTGCCTAAAGCTTTGTTGATCATATTTTGGAATACAGCTGGCGCATTTACTAGTCCAAATGGCATTCTAGTGTATTCGTAGTGCCCATCAGGCGTGACAAAAGCTGTGAATTGGCGCGACTCTTCAGATACAGGTATCTGATAATATCCCGATGCGAGGTCCAGACTAGTAAACCAAGAGTTCCCACTTAATCGGTCTAACTGATCTTCTATCACAGGCATCGGATAACAATCTTTTATAGTCTTTTTATTCAATGAACGGTAATCCACACATAATCGATATTCATTATTTTTCTTACGAACTAAAACTATCGGACTCGCATATGGTGAATTAGATTCCCGTACAATGTTATTAGCTAGTAGTTCACCTATCATTTCTCTAACTTTCGCACGCTCACTATACGGGAGACGGTATGGCCTATAACTAACAGGAGTATCGTCTTTCAGTCGAATAATCATCTCGGTAACATCTGTCAGTCCTAATTCCTGCATGTTTAAAGCAAAACAATCTCGGTAATTGTTGAGCAGGTTAAGCAAGGATTCTTTTTGCTCCTTCGCTACCCTGGGGCCAACATTTATCATGTCTAGTGTGATTGGTTCTTTTATCTGATTTGATGATTGCACTACCGAGTTGGAAGGAACAATTGTGTGTATGTCTATAGGAGTTGTTTGTACTACATTGGAGTTTACATTGGCAGGCAGACATACGGCGCGTGCTATCATTCTTTGTTTCTTAAGGCTTATTGGCGATTTTGCCCAACTTAGGATTAGACAGCGTCCTTTGCCTTCATCAAATTTGTAAACTCCCTGTAGCAAAGCATACTCGCAACCCTGTTTCATGCAAAAATTACCCGGAACAAATAAAAACCCTGTGTACGGAGTACTAGCTTCGACTTCAAGCGTGGTTATGCCATCCACAATACAATCAGCCGCATTAAATATCTGTATTCTCGTCACTTCGGATTCGTCACAGTACAATATTAACCGTGTCGGTAGCTTAAGACTCACGACGTTTGGCAACTCCGTTAAAGATTGACCAATTAATACGTCAGTCTCTAGAAGTTCATCGTTAACAACAAATGCTTCTACGATTGCATTAACTGCGTCTACCACAATATTAACTGACGCCCTACCTATTGGTGTAACGCAACCGTAAGCGAATCCTCTCATAACCGGCAAATTAGATTTATCCAAGATTAAGCTTAAACTTTCCGCAAAAGTAGATTTTATTAAAGTGAATCGGCTCCCAAAGTCTACATACGCTGAACATTCTACATTATTTAAGGATATTGTTTTAAAATACTTGCCGTTAGGGTCCTTGTTTTCGGCTGTAATGCGCAAAACTTTGTTATTGGCATCATTAGGCTTTTTCTCGATGTTTTTATTTATCTTGTCACCAGAAAGTCCACCTTTGTCGTAAAATGAGTCTCGAGTACACTGTATTGCATCATGACCGAGGCGATTACATTTTTCACAACGAATCAGAGGTTTTCTACACGCATCAGCCGTGTGCCCCAGTTCTTTACAGTTATAGCATCGATTTAACCTATATCTGCTGCGTGGTTGGAATGATGGCGCTATCGGTGTTTTGGTTGCATTGTTAGAGCTGGCATCGTTTTGTTTTATTTGATTATATTTTGTGCTATTCAGAGAGCCTGTCTTCTTTTGTAGCTGACTCTTTTTAGAAATTCGTCTTAAAAATCTCAGTAGCTGGGATGGTCTTCGGAAATTCGAACCTTGCGCATTCAATCTTACATTTTGGTCAAAAATCCCGTTTATGATACAGTCAACCGCGTCTCTTTCCATAATGTTACACATTCGAACCAATCGCGCCTTATCATGAAAATATTCTTCTAATGACTCATCTTTTTGACTTTTACGCTCGAGCATTTCATGTAATCTGTCAGCATAATTTCGGTCGTCCGGGAATGTCTTTAGTATTTTACTCTTCCATTGTCTCCAGCTATAGCTTATAGAATTTTGACCTTGATACCATTTTTTAGCATATCCGGAAAGTTTTGGTAATGCATAATAGACTGTTTCCCTATCATCCCTACCATAAATTTTTGCCGTGTCATCAACTTTACGTAACCAAACAGCTGCTGTTTGCGCATTGGTGTCAGGGTCAAAATCAGGAATAACATTCTGAGCTCCCTCAAATCGTGTCCGCCTATTTTGTATTAGTTTTGAAAATTGATCAAAAAATATATCAGATGAGGTACGGTTCTTACTGACTTTATGCCTCTTATATCGAACGTGACCTTCGCGGTTTGAACCCGATGAAGTCGAATTAGATGATGCGCTGCGCTTACGTTTATTGGTTCGTCTACGTCTATGACTACGTCGCTTTTCACGTATCTCGTGACCGTCCGAACTGCCCGTCGATGAGCTAGTACCACGCCGAGTCACTCGACGTACGGTAGTTCTATTGCGAGTCTTGCGAGAGCGGTGATAAAGGCGCGAAGCGCTACTGCTCGTAGTATAACTAGGCGTCGACGAATTACTAAATGAGCTTCTGTCTTTGGACCTGGTAAGTCGTCCGAGATCGGCTTCGATACGTTTCTCGCTTACGCTGGTGGCGTAACGGGGCCTTCGATTTCGACTGCCCACGTCGTCGCATGTTTCCCGAACGTGTTGGTGGTCTGGATGATCTAGTACCACCGTCATTGTTCCTCGTACCACGAGGGAGCGGTGGCGTATATGCTGACCTATCCGGCGATGGACTCAAAGTGCTCATGCTACTTTCTCTTGGGAGAGTCTTTACATTTTAGTGTAAGAGAGGAGGTTAGTAAGGAAGAAACGTAGGGTAAAGAAATAAACACGTCATTAGTTCATTGAAATTCTTATAGGTAAGTAAGTAGGTACATAAAAAATAGCTAAGCATTTAAACAGTGATATTGTCGTTTACCTAAGCGATGTGAGTCGTAATCGTAAATGACCAATCTCACAGAAACTATAAACAGTTTAGGCACATTTATTACCTTCTTTGTTTATTCATAAATTGTTTCACGTAATGCTTAATAGCAATTTGGTTCAGTTGGGTTAATAGGTAACTATACTAAACGATTAAATTATCAGGTATTCATTAAATTGAAATAAAACATTAACCAATACTATTAAATAAATATTCTGCCTACTGCTCTTAAAATAGCAACGTAGTCACCGCACAATGCAAAACTGTACTTCCTTTATTTGACGTTCATCGTACATACTTCCTATACAAAACCCTAGCACGTACTTAAATGCAAGGATTCTAATATAAAAAAATAAATATTAGGTTAAATGTAATCATTCAATTACTCATTGAAATATCAACCTTATGGAATGGGCAAAAGATTTAAAGTTGCCATAACCTTCCTGAGTAATTTTCATATTCAAGAAGCTCTCCGATTTCTGCATACCGGAGAAAAAACCAGAATAACGTTGATGTTCATTCGCGTGTAAATAACTTGAAGCGTGGGGTCAACTTACACTGGCCAGTGTATGCAGGCGGAAACACGCGTTTTGTTAGTTGCTAATGTATGCAACGTTTCATTCATTGTTGAGTACCCTTTTTTTTTAGCGATGATTATTTACTGAATTAGATATAAACCTTTAAATATCACGATGTACATCGCTAAAATAAACAAGTTACCCTTAACAACGCCTTTATAAATTAAATAAAATTATTGTTAAATAACAAAAAGTTATGTAAGTAGGTATCTTTGTCTACTGAGTATTTTACTGGGATATCTGTGTGACTTATTACAAGATCACTTCGTAAAGTAACGAAAATTAATTTGACAAACTGATATTACAAACTGCTCAATAAACTTATAATTTTTGAGATTATTGGCATTATGTACAGTACCTACTCAAATTTAACTTCTTGATATTCCACATTGTAGGCGTGTACTTGCAGCTAGCAATCCAGGTAAAAGAAAAAAAAACACATACCTGAAGTTTCTCTAAACATAATTTGCTAGTAAGCTAACACAAGGTACGAAATAATAGTGTTTATTCCTAGAAATTGTAATTTATTCGTGAAGGGTCTTTACGTACAATACAAACTTCTAGGTACCTACTACCTCTGTAATTTTAGCGTTGCTTTGATGTTGTATTGAAAGTGTCTTTTTGGTTCTGCGTTACGTTACAGTGTAATAGGCGGCTGAACAATCTTTTCAAAGTAATGTAATGAAAGTTAAATCGGCTCGTTTGAATTTATGTCCCGTTTATTCTAATGGGTAAAATTAAATGGGTTCTTTAACAATTTCATATTGTAAATGAAATTTTTTTTCAATCATTCTCTAGTTCGTATTCTTTGCACCAATTTCAGGGTATTCGTCAAATTCCATATAAAATGGATTAACCTGCAAGTGGCATTTAGGGCCACTTACACGAACGAAAATGGAGAGTTAACCAGAGGTTAACCCACCATTTTATATGGAATTTGACAGATGACAGCCCACTAACCCTGAGTTAAGTGGTTGGTGCAAGTGGGCCTTACTCGTAACTATATGATAATGGATAATCACACCCGTATAGTTCTGTTTTACCTATAGTTTGCCATGTCCAATTGTCCATCTGTCTGAATCTCTGTCCGTGGTTTAAATCAAGTAAAATATAGAGAACTAAAGCTTGGTAGGTACACATTCACGTCGACACTAATAAAATATAAATGCCTACTTATTTGCTCCAGTAGCTACAAAAATCGAGATGTTTTTCTTTCATTTCGGCCATTATTTATGGCGTAGGAAGTCGTAGAAAAATGTAGGTAGGTAGATATTTTCTGAAAAATAATCTGAAAACTATTTCCTGTATCTTAAAAACGGATAAATCACATTTGTATTAGAGGACGAGATAAAGTCACGCTTCAATTGATAAAGATAATAAGAAAGTTATTTGGTTAAGCCTTGTGCGTAAAAAAACACCATGTGTACTGAAATAGTACATTACGTTACAAGTGCGAAAAAAAGGAAGTTGTAATAAGTACTATTTTATAACTGACAAAACGGATTAATAATTATTATACACTATACACTATTGTCCTCTATACTCATCCTTGAAAGCCTTTTAAGCTCAATTTACACGATTTTTTCCGTTTTACTTTTGAAAAGAAATACCTATATTTTATCCGATTTTATTAATGCACCACACTATTTTTGCCAGCAGACCGCTAACCTTAATGTGTCTACAGTACGAGTAGGTATCGATGCTCTCCCTAAATAATAAACGAAGCGGTCTAGAGAAAAACGATAAATCACACTCATCGGTCATAATAACTACGGAGTGGACTGCTGAGTTGGTTAGAAGTTTGCAACGGAATCAGCGTGGCCCCTGGGGTTTTTAGATACTCTTGTGTTTGTGTATGGTTTGGTTCTAGAGTTGGAAAAGATTTATCTCGCGATCGTGAATTTTAGCCCAGTAGGTACAATTTATTGCATATAATATCTGCCGTTTTTACTTCCGGAAAAGGAACCTTGTTATTTGTTATGTAACTAATGTACCTAGATAATATTTCTGAATTGTGTGACATAACACCAGACACTAATCAAGTGATGTCGTTAAAACTCGATTCCCGTCATATTTTGTTTTCGTCATAAGTACCTGTAGGTATTTCAAGAAAACATGTAGACATGTTTTCTTGAAATATATTTATGCCTATAAAAACGTGAAATAAATAAGCAAGGGCTATTGTTTATTATTTTGACGTGCTCTCACCGACCTATCAATCTACTACTCGTAAAATACTTTTCCAAAGCAAAAGGGTCCATATGCTTATGTACTCAATGTAGTGCATAAAGGCTTTTTATTAGGTATGAAACACCAAAAATACTTATTCTCGTTGCGGAACAAATGTGATGAAATTAATACCTACCCCAATAATTTTTAAGAAAAAAAACCGCCGCTTTTGGGTTCTGGTGAAAGCTACTTGCGAATGTTGGATTATGTAGAAATATGTAGAATGTAGGTATTTTTTAAAACAACTTTTAATGCTTCAATTATTTGATGGCAACACAAATGAATATACGTATACCATTAAGGTTTGAGGAGTTTTCTCAATTCCTAATGAATCCGATTATGTATAAGAAATAGAAGCTTGACAAAACAAACATAACAAATCTCATAACAAATAAATGTCACTGTTCTGAACTTAAATGCATGCTGTTCTTATAAAAATACCAAAGTCACTATAAGTGTGCCGTTCAGATTTAAGGAGTTCTGTTCTGATCTTCATCAGCAGTTCCACTGCACCAAATGGTACTGTTCTGAACGTAAGTGCATGCTGTTCTTATAAAAATACCAAAGTCACTATAAGTGTGCCATTCAGATTTGAGGAGTTCCGTTTTGACCATCATCAGCAGTTCCACTGCACCAAATGTCACTGTTCCGTACGTCATGCATTTACGGTTCCTTTAAAAACACAAAATTCACCATATGTATGCCTTTCAGATTTGAGGAGTTCCCTCGATTTCTGCAGGATCCCATCATCAGAACTGGGTTCTGAGAAAAATAGGACCAATCTGTATGCAATGTATGCATGCATATACATTCAATAAAAAAAAATTCAAAATCGGTCCAGTAACGACGGAGATATCGTGGAACAAACATTAAAAAAAACCGGCCAAGAGCGTGTCGGGTTCCGTAGTCGTGTAGTCGGGACCACGCTCAGTGTAGGGTTCCGTAGTTTTCCGTATTTTTCTCAAAAACTACTGAACCTATCAAGTTCAAAATAATTTTCCTAGAAAGTCTTTATAAAATTCTACTTTTGTAATTTTTTTCATATTTTTTAAACATATGGTTCAAAAGTTAGAGGGGGGGGACACACTTTTTTTTCCTTTAGGAGCGATTATTTTTGAAAATATGAATATTATCAAAAAAAGATCTTAGTAAACCCTTATTCATTTTTAAATACCTATCCAACAATATATCACACGTTAGGATTGCAATGAAAAAAAAATCACTTCCCACTTTACGTGTAGGGGTACCCTAATAAAACATTTTTTTCCACTTTTTATTTTTGCACTTTGTCGGCGTGATTGATATACATATTGGTACCAAATTTCAGCTTTCTAGTGCTAACGGTCACTGAGATTATCCGCGGACGGACGGACGGACGGACGGACGGACAGACAGACAGACATGGCGAAACTATAAGGGTTCCTAGTTGACTACGGAATCCTAAAAACATACAGAAGAATTGAGAACCACCTTCCTTGAGAGATTTGAGGCGACGCATTGACCGGCGCGACGGTTAAAAATAACATTAGTTTTCTCTTTTGAAGCAACACAAAAATAATACTTAGAATAGCCATTTACACTTTAGACGTACAAACAGAGAAATGACATGAAAACATACGAACAGGTAGGTACTTACCTACCTCCCTAGCTACACCACGTATTTTATTTATTTAATAAGTTTACACGGCATTACAGCATAACACCAATACACCGAATAAACTAACATTGACAAAAAAAAATACAATTTACAAAAAAGTATTATAACGACACACAATTACTTAAAAATATCATACACCGACCATTGCTTTTAACACACCATTGCTTTTTGCGGTCAATGGAATATATATCTAAACATCGAGTCTTATAAATGAGAACTTTTAAAACTCGAGTTTTACCAACACTAGTGGGTTCCTGAAAGTACGTGCCCGCAATGCAGAATAGGCCCGTGTAGGCAAACTTCTAATGTTGCTGCCAAACAGAACGCATTGCGCCTACAGACGCCCTAGCATTTTTTGAAGAAGCTGCTGCGAATGAATAATAATATACTGCCTATTTAAATATTCAAAACTGTGGCATGAATCATAAAATAGTCATCGTCATGAATTATAAATAAAATATTTTCCAGTGAGCGATTCAGAACTTTCAATAGGAACTATTGCAACATTAAGTTTTAAGTTGGGATGAATTATTTTGATAAAGGTGCAAAACAATCATGAAATGTATTAAGCTGTCATCACAAAAGCTTTTCCTTCGTATTTTTACGGAAACGTTTTTACGGAAAGCGTTGACACTGTCTGTACTGATTTGTCACTGCTGAAAGTTAGTTCGTTTCTGTAAAAATACACGAAAATCTTTTGTACTTACTATCTATTGTACTAAGACTTTAGAGCTCATTCAAAAAATAGCATGACGTTCAGGGTTGAACAAAATTAATGTTAATCAATCAACTTCGTACAAAGTAAGTTGTTGTTATCTAATGTACTATTAGGTAACTGTAAGTATTAATATAACAATACCACAAAGTCAATATTGAATACACAAAAAAATATTATTCATATATTAGTCTCATAAGCGTATTGTGTAACGAGGGAGCAAAATGAGATTTCACGGGGAACATCACGTAATTTATATATTATACTTATGTAGATATTATTTAAAACAAAAACGCACTTTCTACTACGTACCATTCAAGTAGGTACGTGTTTTTTTCACTGACGAAATAGTATTTAAATGTTAGATGGTTCCACAATATTTAAGTAGGTTGTTCGTTTCCGTAAAAATACGAACGAAAATCTTTTCGCACTACATATATTTATATCACGGCGGCATACGTTTCCGTAAAAATACGAACGAAAACGAAATTAGTTTGGATTATACACGGCGGGAAATTAATAACCTACTTACTTACCTACATAAAAATAAACGAGGAAACAAGTTGCCGATTGTATCGTCGCCCCGCTTCAAAGTTGGTGGGCATTTTCAAAATTTGGGACACCCCAATTAGCGTAAGTTGTTAACAAAAATTAACTCACTGTCAGTTTTGTGACGATAATTAAGCATGAAATTTCAATAAAAATATTGTTTTTGTGTTAGTTATATTATATAAACTTTAAGCGATAATCTACTTAAATTTTTAGACATATTTTATGCTTAATTGTCGTCACAAAACTGACAATGACAGCGAGTTAATTTTTGTTAACGACTTATGCTAATTGGGGGATCCAAATTTTAAAAATGTTTAGGTAAAACATTTACACATTCTATGTAGACAAATTCGCGGGCAGAAGCTAGTACTTCTACAAACTTACAATTCATTTTATAAGGCCTTTCTCACGAAATTGCCTTGGCCGGCGGCAAGAGCGCTCTATAAAATATCAATGTTTATTCAATGTTAAACCAACACGGAGCTTGGAGAAATTTTAGATGTAGTCTACCTAGTCGGTAGAGTAGAAATAGGCACGTATTAAATATAAAGAAAATGTTAGAAGAGCAATAAACACTATTTATTATTTCATAAAATGTAAAAAGATCGAAATGATTTCATTGTCCTTAAAATTTAAGGTCAGTTTATAAAAGCAGACAACAAAGTTGTGGTTACCTGTCAATAAATTAGATAAGTATTAAAATAATCCGTTTGTAGGTACTCCCAAAGTACATGTATAAGCATGATTAAGGCTCTACAACAACAGCATATTTTGCTGTATCACACAATGCAACCTCGTTGATACATTTAATTAACCAATTCTTGGTTACGTGCCTTGCGCCAGATGCAAGTTTTTTAATAAGTTTTTCCATTTTTTTGAATTCTATGGAATCTTCGTTGTGCACTACGTAATCCACATCCACTGCACGCATTGATTTAACTACAGTGCCACCATATGCAATCCAATGCCTTTCAAAATGAGTTCTCTTCTTCTCAGATATGCTAATAAAATCTGGGTAAAATCCTAAACGTTTATTTTTAAAAACATCTGGCAACGGATTCTTTGGTTGCGTTTGGTACTTGATTGCTTTACTATCTCTATCACTCGTGTTACTTATATCACTTATAGTATCTGATGAACTAGACATGTTTAAATCCTCTTTTTTCTTTACTTTATCCTTCTTTAAAAACGAGTCTATTTTAGGGAGTTTTGACGTTGGACTCTGTTTGATTTTTTTCTTTGGTGGTTCATAAGAATCGTTAGCAGTAGCAGCTAGTTTGTTTAATAGTGAGACATCTGTTTTCTCTTTTGACGTTTTGTATAAATTCTTCAGCTCGTCTAAGTTAGTTGCAGTTTTCCAATCCTTATCGTTCCTTATTTTCGTGACCCTTGGGAACCTTACGGATATTCCGTCGGCGGTGTGAATGTTTGCTTTTGTAAACTCGGTACCTGTAAAAGGAAAATATGAATGAATCTGTATGTTTCCGTCCAGCTCTAGTTTTCGTCCACGACGAAAATTTAGGTTTTGCTTTGTTGCGACACAAATTTCGACTTATAAGACTACTTATTGTCAAAACAATAATTAAGTATAGTAATTACTTTCTACATAAAAAATGATATTTGTCCGTCCAGCCGCTGTGTAAGGTTACCAGATCTCAACGAAGGTGCGGAGTAGGTATTAGGTTCGGCAACGGATTTGACAATTACAGGCGTTCATAGGCTACGGAGAATGCTTAATTACAAAGGGGTCGCCGTATGCTAGTTTGCCACAGACGTAGTAAATAAAAACACGTAATCAATGTGAGAGTAACGTAACACAAATTTTCGCCATACTGCCCATCCATTCAAAATCCTTTGATTAATAATAATAAATATTATAGGACATTCTTACACAGATTGGCTGAGGCCCACGGTAAGCTCAAGAAGGCTTGTGTTGTGGGTACTCAGACAACGATATATATAATATACAGGGTTATTTTTTAGTCACCTTACAAAAAAAAACCCTGAATTCAGTATCGTTAATAGAACCCATTTCAATAAAAAAACATTATTTTTAAGATTTATTATTTTTTTATTTTGATTCCTCATAATTTTTACAAATTACGGACACCCTACACACAGCTGATTCTGGGTTCATTTGAGTTCAGCGGCGGCCGGCGCATGATTGGGTATGACGGGGGTGTGCGCGCGGCGGGGGCGGGGGAGCGCGCGCGCCGCTCGCCGCTTTACAAAAGAAACACCGCCCCTCAGTCTCACGCCGCGCTCTCTTACGGACAGTCGTTTTATGTTTTCCTCGCACGCCAGTGAGCTAACGCGAAACGATGTACTCAAACCGCGAGTTTTATGAAATGGTGAGAGTGTACGCCAGGGCTAATAACAATCTGCGAGCGGCTCGTAGGTTGTACGAGGCAGAGATTCTGCCTGTGTTAAGAAATACCGGTTTGCCTAATGCTCGTCTCCCATGTCTGCAAACAATTTTGTCGGCGAGTCAGAATCTACTGGACCATGGACAGTTTGCAGTGCCTGCGCATGCTCAAGGTCGTGGAGCACCACGTTTAGCTGTGGAAATTGAATTATTTTAGCATTTAATGAAGTGAAAAACGAACATCTTGTTTTAAGGAACATTAGTGGAAATGTCCTAAAACGCGCTAGACTGTGCTTGCAGCAAAATGGACTGCATTTTGAACAATTATTAAAATACAATTAGTGTAAGTGAGTTAAGTGAGGAGAAATGGACTCCATTTGTAAGTACCTAAATCAAACGTCCAATTTTTAAATACGCCTAAGCACATGTCGTTTTTCACTTTATCGACTTCTTCTGTGAATTAATTTGTCTTAAAATGTTAAATGTTTTTTATTGACTATCGACATGGGCTTTGACCTCAGAGGAAAAAATTCTATAGAGAGGACAAGCCGCGCGCGGCCTGGTCGCAGATGTAGGCCCATTGGGCCTACACCGCCGCCAGTTCGCCGTCCGCTGTCATCGAGTGTACACGCGCGCTGTTCACCGACGAAAAACGAGTTTTATCAAAAATGCCGAAGTGTGCAATAATAACTTGCAAACATCGCAGTGACCTGAATAATTTCCAAGCCGATAGGATAACATTTCATAGGTAAATACTATTTATTTCCTTTTATTTCACATAAAACACGAATTCAACGTAATACTCCGAGTTGTACCATGTAACCTTACGTTTGCTTGTGCTTTAAAACGTTCATTATACATTGCGGCTACACAAGGAACATATTGTAAACAGTGTAGTGTTTTGCGCCGCAATGAACGGTGTACAAAACGATTCACTCAGTGAGACGTTTTTCTCGGAAACGAGGCGAGGCGTTCCCGCTATTTATCGTTGTGTGCGTGCGCGATCGCGCTCGCTTATCGTTCGCGTGTACACATACATTGAAATGATGCGCGTGTATTGCGCAATAGGAGCGTCCAGCTACAAGTGTGTGTGGATTAGGTGTGTGCGTGCATTATCTTTACAATTACTGGTGCTTTGTGTGGGTTGCGCAGACCTTGCGACAGGCGTATTCTATACAAATCGCCCGGCATGACCTATCTCCCGAAATCTGTGGCTTTGACGGTCCTAAGCCCGTGAAAGTATGAAGGAAATTTGGAATCGCTGTAAAACCGGCGCGGCTAAGAACAAAAGCTGCCATCTTTGAACCCTGCCGACGCCGCTCAGCTCCCCGCCCACCCGCCTCTCCCCACCCCCTGCGCAAGCGCTGCCACTGGCCGCGCGCGAGTGCCCCGCTCACTCCTCGCCTCCGCCGCTGCCGTCAGTAACTAGGGTGACCAAGTTTTCTACTGTTTTTGTGGAATAATTTGGGTGCAATTTTCTTTTTTTTTATTTGAGATGGGATAAAAATAAAACAAAACGTATATTTCATTTACCTTAGCGATCATTTATACGAAGTTTGTTAACTGACTAAAAAGTAACCCTGTATAAGTATTTATACAGGGTTACTTTTTAGTATAAGTATTTATACAGGGTTACTTTTTAGTCAGTTAACAAACTTCGTATAAATGATCGCTAAGGTAAATGAAATATACGTTTTGTTTTATTTTTATCCCATCTCAAATAAAAAAAAAGAAAATTGCACCCAAATTATTCCACAAAAACAGTAGAAAACTTGGTCACCCTAGTTACTGACGGCAGCGGCGGAGGCGAGGAGTGAGCGGGGCATTCGCGCGCGGCCAGTGGCAGCGCTTGCGCAGGGGTGGGGAGAGGCGGGTGGGCGGGGAGCTGAGCGGCGTCGGCAGGGTTCAAAGATGGCAGCTTTTGTTCTTAGCCGCGCCGGTTTTACAGCGATTCCAAATTTTCCTTCATACTTTCACGGGCTTAGGACCGTCAAAGCCCATGTCGATAGTCAATAAAAAACATTTAACATTTTAAGACAAATTAATTCACAGAAGAAGTCGATAAAGTGAAAAACGACATGTGCTTAGGCGTATTTAAAAATTGGACGTTTGATTTAGGTACTTACAAATGGAGTCCATTTCTCCTCACTTAACTCAACACTAATTGTATTTTAATAATTGTTCAAAATGCAGTCCATTTTGCTGCAAGCACAGTCTAGCGCGTTTTAGGACATTTCCACTAATGTTCCTTAAAACAAGATGTTCGTTTTTCACTTCATTAAATGCTAAAATAATTCAATTTCCACAGCTAAACGTGGTGCTCCACGACCTTGAGCATGCGCAGGCACTGCAAACTGTCCATGGTCCAGTAGATTCTGACTCGCCGACAAAATTGTTTGCAGACATGGGAGACGAGCATTAGGCAAACCGGTATTTCTTAACACAGGCAGAATCTCTGCCTCGTACAACCTACGAGCCGCTCGCAGATTGTTATTAGCCCTGGCGTACACTCTCACCATTTCATAAAACTCGCGGTTTGAGTACATCGTTTCGCGTTAGCTCACTGGCGTGCGAGGAAAACATAAAACGACTGTCCGTAAGAGAGCGCGGCGTGAGACTGAGGGGCGGTGTTTCTTTTGTAAAGCGGCGAGCGGCGCGCGCGCTCCCCCGCCCCCGCCGCGCGCACACCCCCGTCATACCCAATCATGCGCCGGCCGCCGCTGAACTCAAATGAACCCAAAATCAGCTGTGTGTAGGGTGTCCGTAATTTGTAAAAATTATGAGGAATCAAAATAAAAAAATAATAAATCTTAAAAATAATGTTTTTTTATTGAAATGGGTTCTATTAACGATACTGAATTCAGGGTTTTTTTTTGTAAGGTGACTAAAAAATAACCCTGTATACATAGAAAACATCCATGACTCAGGAACAAATATCTGTGCTCATCGCATAAATAAATGCCCTTACCGGGATTCGAACCCGGGACCGCGGCGCAGCAGGCAGGGTCACTACCGACTGCGCCAGACCGGTCGTCGATTATTATTAATATTCTCAATGAATTATTTAGTTATGACATACCAGTAATTTCCCAAACAGGCTGCTCCTTTGGATCTTTAGCTACAAAATCTGGTACTAGTCCCTTATTGCAATCCAACCAGCTCGGTATTTTGTTACTGTCCTGAGAAATCTTCAACATGAGCGGTCCAAGTTCCTTCTGAAGCCTCTCTAGCGTGCTGTCGTCATGGCCGGTGTGGACTTTAGTGACAGTCACCCATTTGTTGCGACGGGTGTCCAAGCAGCCCATAAGGAATACTGACATCATGCCACCTTTCTTGCCAGTTCCTAAAACAATTTCATTTTATTAATTTCATGCTATAATAAATGAAAAAAATCAGGACAGAAAAACAGACTTACATTTAATTTTGTTAACCGCCGTACGACTGTAACCGATGTACGACTTTGTGCCAGTCGCAGTCGAAACTGCGGGACCTTGGGCTCTGGAGGCGAAGGAGTTCATAAGGGATTTGGGCCGGCGGCTAAGGGACAAGGGATGTGACCCTCGGTCCGGATCGTACCTGGTCCAACAGATCTCATTGGCTATTCAGCGTGGTAACGCTGCCGGTGTGATGGGGACATTTGAACCGGGTACGATTCGGGACGGTTTCATTTAGCTTAAAGTTATTATTTTATGTGTGACGAAGCCTGTTGCGGATATCATCATTGGTTTGTTTGACGAAGCATGTTGTTGATTTGGATTTGTGGCCACATGACGAAGCCTGCGTTGCGGATGAATTTTCGCATGGGAGTAGTGTTAAGTACTGTTTTATTTTAAGGTTGGATGTGTTCTTTGTCTTGTTTGTGTTCACGAATAAATGATTTTGAAATTAAAAAAAAAAAAAAAAATTTAATCATAGTTAACCACAAGTTTCCAGTAAAAAATAAAACATGCCACAGTCTGACCAAAAAGAGTAGAAATTAAAAATAGCAACAATGTAGTGTCATCACTTGCAAATCAAGTGTGAGAAAGCGGGACGACACTACGATGTCTAGCATGTGTGCATACAGAATCTAAAAAGACATAAATGGATACTCTATTTTGTTTATTATAACAAGCCTCTAAAAGTCATACCTACCGAACCAAGCTCCTAGTACAACCAGATCGGCAGTATCAGCCATGGCTCCACCAAATAAGTAGTCCTTCTTAACTTTAAGCCAGTGCCTCTTTCCAGGTTCATAAGTAGATTCCAGATCTTTCAGTACTAGCCCCTCCAATCCAAGTTGTAACACCTGAAATTTTTATTTATAACAATATTTATACAAACAAGTGAATTCATTCATTGATGTTTATTATTTTATTAGTTAAAATTGCAGTGTAAAAATGTTTAAAGTACAGGGATTTCAATAAAGTCTAATACTCATGTGAAATGCATGGTTTTTGCATATAATAAGAGCTTCAGTTTAATGCACAATTAATAACAAGTTAAACAGGAAATTATACTCCTATTTTACAAGGCACCAGTGGCGGGGCGTGAAAATTTTCGTTGGTAAAGCTGGAGGAGTTTTTGGAATCTGTTTTGTATGGACTTCTACAGATACTAGAGAATTTTAGGGAACCCGTTGGGAATCGAGTTGTATTGACGCTCCGCCACTGCAAGGCACTTCAAAATTTTAGTACATATAATAAAATATGTCATATACAAACCTCAGCAATCATCTTGGCTAAGTCAGCTGGTTTTTCTATTAATTGCTGCTCTGAAAACATGACATGGTTGGTCACTTCAACCATATTTTCATGTAATATCTGTCTTCGTTTTCTTATCGGCAGATCAATCAGAACTTTTCCATTGTAGTACAGGCAATCAAATACAAACAAACACACTTGAGCATCTTTGAACTCTGATTGTTTATGTATTCCCAATGTACCAAATGGTAGCGGTTTGCCAGTGTTCACATCTACCATTAAAACTTCTGCATCTAATATCAAATCTACTCCTTTTGGAAATGCTTGAGGAAGGTAATCTTTAAAATGACTGACTTTGTGCGGCATCACTGGCTTCAAAGCTCTAGAAAAATATTTAAATTCATTGTCTTTTTTATGTACTTGCACTCTCTCTCCGTCATATTTAATTTCAGAGAACATTCCATTTGGGCATTTTTTCATAGCCATTTCAATTGATTTACATGCTTCAGCAAGCATAGGTAATACTGGAGTCATCAGAGTGAGCTTAGCACTGACTCCCTTTTGTATGACATCTTTATGTTTGATTCCACTGCTTTCTGAAAGAATTCTGTCTATTACCATGCCAAGGTCTCTTGAGGTTTGGAATACATTATAAGCATCTGGATGGACACCCTCCAAAATATGTTTCGGCCCAGCATTAATACGCAAATCTCCTTTGATTAGGCGTATAATCATTTTAAGGTCATCTGAAGTACATTTCTTTACAATTTTCTTGAAGTGATATATCTGTTCATCTTCTTTGGTTAATTTTGAAAGCCCTTCAAGAAATTCTTCCACATCTTGCATAGACAAAGTACTTTCAGTGCTTGGTTGGAATTTTTTAGACTTTGTAAAGAAGTGAGTAATAGTATCGGCCACATCTCCATTTTCCAAATGTGTTAACATATCATCCTGATCAGTATGGAATATTCTAGAAAATAATTTAACAAGTTGTTTGCTCTTTAAATTGTAAACCCGCTTAGTGACTTGCGGCAATAACAGTTTACACCACAAAGCGAGATCACCTTTAAATGTGTTCCCGTCTGAACCTTTTCTAAAATAATTATTTACAACTGCAGTTTTTTCAGTATATGCGTCAACCCTAGCTATTTTTTTGCACATCTGAGCGAACTGAGAAAAGTTATCATCTTCTTTCTTAATGTCTGACTGTTTTTCCAAGTCTTTAGAAGTACTTGTACTTGCGACATCTTGTTTTGGCATTGACTCATTTTTTAAAACCTTTGCTGTGTATTTACCGCTATTTTTCTCAGCATACACTTTCTCCATTTCGTTAATTTTTTTAAGGATGTATTCTTGATCTTCCTTGCTCATAGCAGCCCAATTGCCTATATCATCGATAGAATCTATTCGTTTTGTGGTAGGCCGCTGTTTTATCAAGGCATTCATTAGACAGTCGACGTGATGCCATGATTTCATTTGTTGATTTTCTCCATAAGGGCTAGCGACTATTTTCGCCATGCGAATTTCTCCACTGGGACAGTTTCCTTTACAACCCTTACACGATGCTCGGCCGCCTTTTGCACGATCTACGTAGAATGGCGTAAAGTCAGCCATGATTTGTATATTTAAAATGTATTTTATAAACTTTGCTTTATACGTGCCGATAATTTATTAATACGATTGTATTGTATTAATAGTAAACAACAATGTCCCATAAAGGCATAAATAAATAACTACACTGACTGGTCCGAACTCGCTTGGGCCCGAAGATGACATGATCATGACAAGCTGACAACCATGTGACAATGACAACCAAACCTGACATTGACACAAGCGTCCTACGTTCCAATTCGCGCAAATATAGCGCATGCGTTGTAGTTACACGTGCCCAGTCAGTGTATTTGGTTTTTGGTGTGTAATTTAGGGATGTGCAGTTTTCGTGTTTATAAGATATCGATTTACTTAATAGGAATCAATCAATAAATCTATTGATTGATTAATCAATAGCGTTACTGAATTATGTAATTCAAGCACATACTAGTAGGTATTAATATTAATCTATTTAACATACTAGTAGGTATTAATATTAATCTATTTAACCTCCTGAGTCCTGTGTTTTTCCAACGTTGGTAGTCATAACTGCCGAATGTACTGTACCAAGTACAAACTAAGAATAGTGCTTAAGACCGAGACAAACAATTGTTGATTTTAGGCATTTTTTAAAGTGATATATATTTTTTTATATTTTTTATGGTATGTTTATTGTGTATAGCAACAGTCTAACGAGAAAATTATTGAAAATATTTTGTCCTCCTGTGAGTACATTAGGCCTATACAAAGTATAATGAAAACAACATAAAAGTTTGAAAATTGTATATTAGTATCAAAAATAAATCACATTTTTCCTCTAAACAACATTTAAGTAAAAAACATTATTGAATTACAACATAAACAGTCTTCTTCTCTTGAAACAATTATAAAAGTCTTCTATCAACTCTTAATAAAACAGTAACAATGTACCAAAATTACACAATTAAAAACAGTAACAATGTATCAAAATCACGAACATACTTATATATTACCATTTGAATTATCTAAGTTGCAATATCTGTTGTTCATTGAAGGCTGAAAAAAAAAACATTCGTATTATAGACCTAACGTACAACCACAAGAATAAATTCTAAACAGTTATTTATGTAGCAAACGCCTAACGTACGACGTCAAGTACAAAATATTTTGACTGATCATAAACCAACTTAAGCATACAGTTTTCGTTAAAATTTTGTTTAATCTACAATATTCACAATTTGTATATACTAATTAATATAAAAAACAAAAGAAATAACAAGAGATTACTTTAATATAAACAGATTAACTTACCTCGTGCCGCCCGGCGACCCGACCGTGTGGCCATCTTGCGAAAAAGTGACACTAACACTGACAGTTGACAGTTACCTGGGCAACATGGCGAATCGACCATAGAGTAGAGAAACAGAATGTCCGTGTCAGTGTTGCCGTTGTAAAAAAACTACCCGGTAAATGGGGAAACAAAATTTTGTACTTTGGTAAGTACATTAGGCCTTTACTTCATGTATGTCGTTGAAATGTCAGGCCTTAACTGCTATACTTAATTTGTACTTGTACAAGTACGTGGGGACTCAGGAGGTTAACATACCTATTATAGACAACTTATGACAAAATATTTGTGTATAGGTACTTTTAGTGAAACATATCCATTATACCCAACTTGCTGAACTTGCCCTTGTACGATTGCTGTAATCAGAGGCTGCACACTGTTAATAATCAGAGGTCAAACAAGCTACATCTTTATTAAAGAAAACCATTTTATCTCTAACTAAGAAATCATTTTTATAATATCAAGTTATGTACAGTATTTTTTAATAAAATACTGCAGTTCATACCTAATACTTAAAAAAATCCAGTTCTTTTCTTGTAGACTTAGGTACCTACCAAATTTTTATGATATTTAAGTCGTCTAAAGTCAGCAAATGAAATATTATATATTCCACTTTTTTATATATTGCTTGACGATAGGTTTGTTTTGTTTCAGCTTCATCCTGCCATCAAGAGTTCAGCAGCGATGTCACGAAGCATGGCACCTTCACTTCTCCTCACTACCCGTCTCCATACCCTCCAAATACTCATTGCCATTATGAGTTTTTTGGACGTGGAAAGGAGCGCGTTAGATTAATATTTCAAGATTTTTATTTGCATAAGTCTGCTGACGGTTCTTTAGAGTAAGTATAAATTAACAATTCCCCTAATTGTATAAAATATTAAAAGTCCGCTGTGAATTTGGTTTCCTGTATAAATGTAATCACAATTTCGCTCTTCCATGAAAAACAAATAACAGCAGTACTTACCTCATGTCAATTGATATTTATTTATTTTATTTATTAAGGTCTGCCAACAGCGGAACATAGCGGATATTGAACGTTATTTTAAACAAAACAGTTGACGCAGTTCTAAAATGAGAATAATAAATATTAATTTTGTACAGAAAGGCAATATTACATTATTTTGTGAATGTTCGCAATGAGCCTTCGAAGGTGTCGATTTCCTTTTATTTGACGAAAAAAGAAAATATTCATTGTACAAACGATTAAAAAAAAGGTCTGTCAAATTTTTTTTAAATTTGTTAACGATCCCTTTATTTCTAATTCCAGCTGTACGAACATGGATTCCTTACAAGCCTTCGTCTACGTTGATGGGCGCCTGGAGAAAGTGGAGACATTTTGTGGGACAGATCTGCCCACGCCTATTATGTCTAATGGACCAAAACTTATGTTGGAGTTCAGGGGGACTCACTCTTCTAGATATTCAAGAGGATTTAAGATTTCCTATTCATTTGTAGAAAGTAAGTTATTATGCTACTACTTAATATTCATGCTTGCGTTTGTAAGTTGATTACTCCAAGCTAAGAAAAAACTTAGGTATACATGTACCTAATAATATAGAATATACACGTATAATTATGTCGTATATTAACCATTTTGATTTTAAATAAAAATTTTGGTGTACATTGTACAGGCTTATAGTCAAAGCAAAATCACTGAAGGAGGCCAAACGCATCTCCATGCATGCCGTTCTGGATTTACCATGACTTTATGTAATTACTGTAATTAGGCAATGTTAGAGAAGAAACGTCTAAAAAATATTAGAGGAGTCTGAGTATTTGGAAGGTCCCAATTGGTAAAAATGTTCCACATGTGTCCACCAAACAACCGTATCATATGTGCACGATTATGGCTCTCTAGTACTCTCTCCCGATGAGCCTGATATGCTTTTAAATCAAAATAAATGATTCAGGGTCATGGCAGCAGTATAACTAACTACATTGATATGAATTATAACTACATTGATATTTCAACAGCATCTTTACCATTGATTTCAGATTTCGGTATAAGTACAGGAAGACAGTTGCAGGAATTCCCCTGCGCCTTCGTATACAACAGCAGCGAGTCACGCAATGGCACGTTTGCCTCGCCCAATTCGCCAGGCCCGTATCCTCGAGACACAGAGTGTACTTACTTTTTCCATGGCGGAGACACAGAAAAGGTGCATCTACATTTCACGAACTTTGATGTTGAGGGAGTGCTCCCGTAAGTATTGAAATTGTATAAGTAAATTATTTTTCTACTCCCGTACTGTTATTCGTGACTTACAAGGTCGTGCATAGAACTTTAAAACCCTACATAAAAGATGTCAGGACAAGTCTACCTAGTCTATACCCTGAAAACATTTAGTAGCAGTAGCACGATATAGCTGTTACAGTTGGTTTAGGCGTATAATGTCCCACTCGCAAAACGTCTCTTGGTCCCTTTCGCAAAAGGTCCCTTTTATAAAATGTCCCATTGCCAAAACGGCCCTTCTGCAAAATATCCCGTTCTCAAAATGTCCCTTTATATAAATTACGTCCCTTTCGCAGAAAGTCCCTTTCACGAAATAACCCGATCGCAACACGTCCCTTTCGCAAAATGTCCCGTAAAAAATGGCTCGTACCAATGAGTTTTTTGGAACTGTGTACGAAATATCATTTGATATTTACTAGTTGCTTTTCGGTGAAGGAAAACATCGTGAGGAAACCGGACTATATTCAAGTGGCCAGTATTGATAACAATCTGTATTATTACCTCTTTAATCCATAAGAACCTGGCTATTTGCAAACGGGACGTTTTGCGAAAGGGGCATTAGGCAGCCGTGACTTTCAGCGATAGGGGTATTTTCAGAAGGGACATTTCGCGAAGGGTATAGGTCATTTTGATAACGGGACGTAATGCGAATGGGGTTTTTTGCATAAGGGACAATTAGCAGAGAAGACGTTTTGCGTATGGGACGTTATTATAGCGGAGGGACGTTTTGCGAGTGGGACATTATACGCCTAAACCTTACAGTTCAGTAAATACATTGCTACCAACTTAACAAACCAATCACTTCATCGTAGAAAATTAAAATATTGTAAGAAATAGGTACATTGTTGCCAACCTTAGAATGTCAGATAAAGCCTGGCATTCGCAGAGTCGAGACTCGTTCGATTTCTGCTGCGATCATTGGTGACGCGTCGAATCCAGTCGAATCGCATTCAAATGTATGAGAACTCGATTCAACTCGGCTCGATTCGTCTTAGTGGCCAGGCTTCAAAGAACCATACCATAGCAGAGAAAAGAGACTACATTTACACTTTATTTATCTATGACCATAGACAGTTTTATTTTCATGTTTGCACTCAAACTGCATATTCGAAATGGTAGGTGGTCCACTAGATAACTAAGATGACTGAAAGTAGGTATTTGTTGAATTTATAAGTGGTTTACTGACGATTCGCCAAAAAACGTTTCCCAAAGTTTCACATCCCAAACTATTATTCCCAAATTATCATTTCCCAAATAAACGTTTGGCAAAACAACTTATCGCAAATTGACATTTAGCAAAACTTTTTTTGGCAAGTATTTGTTTTCCAAAATATTTACTTGGTCAAATTTCATTTTACCAAATATTATTTAGTCAAAGGTATTGTTAGGCAAAATTTCCATTTCCCAATATATACATATTGTAATTAAATGGCGCACTAGAACTTTGTTTGTTGATTTTATACTTTGTGTCCGTGATTATGATTTGTGTGAAATAATGTGTCGTACTTTTTTTCCTCCTGCTGCAAATGTCAAGGATGACATTTTCAATTACATGTCCGGATACATTTTATTAAAAAGAAACCTTATGTTTTCAAAACCATTATGTTCTATTAATTTTTAATTACTTTAAAAGCCATTTCGGTTTGCTCACTGTCAACCTAACACGCTCCTCCTCGCTTCGCTCGTCGTCGCACCTAAACTGACCCTGTCGCACACGAGTTTTCTGTTACAATACTAATAAAATTATTACATTACATTTATGCCTTGTAATATTTATTGTCAAACGTGGTTTTGCATGGTGTAATTTGTAGAAACATTTTTTGACAAAAAAATAGTTGACAAAATAATTTTGTCCAGTAATTAATTTGACAAAAATAAAGTTGAGCATACTTTTCTTGTCCAACTGAAGCCTTGGGAATAAAACTGAAATTATCATTTGACAATTTTAAGTTAAATTTGGCAAAAACATCTTCGGTAAATTAAATTAATACCGTAGAAATGGAAATGCAAATGCCTAAATATTTTCGAAATTTGCGATGTGAAATTTTGACCAAACATGTTTTTGGGATAAAAGTTTTGCCATTAAAAACGTTTGCGAAATAAAGTTTTGTCTAAATAAAATTTGACTAAGTAAAATTGTGCCAAATGATAATTTGACCAAACACATTCATTGCGAAACATACCATTGCCAAACAATACTTTGGGAAATGAAACTATTGCGATATGATTATTGGGAAATGAAATTTGACGAAACGTTTTTTGGCGAAACGGCAGGACACCTTTATAAGTTTCTTTCAAAGTAAGTGCTTGTGCTTGGTCGTAGAAAAAGTATTGTATGCAACGGTGTTTAACTGAGTCAAAAAATGCTCGTGGCGTCTTCATTAACAATTTTCGGCTTCGCCTCAAATTTGTTACCCACGAGCACTTTCTATCTCACTCGCCATATTTTTGACTTTCATCTAACAAAATAAGATTAATTGTATCGTTTGAAAACCACCAGTTGCATAATAGTATATTATATAACGGTAACGTTATGAAGGCTATAAAAGTTGAGTACCGCGGTTAGGCCACGAAGGCTTGCCGAGTGGCCTAAGTAAGGTACGAGACTTTATAGCCTTCATAATGTTACGATTGTATACTATACTTTTTCTACGACAGCCACATACATACCTATTCGAGAATAATAAAATGGGTTAGTTACTTTTACTTCATGTAATGAATGGGAATATTTGTGTGGATCGTCGTAGCATTGAGTATTCTGTCCACAATGTTGATGGCGAGAACTTGTTGCACAATTCTTCAAAATATGCCAACAACGCCGTTTCAGAGAAAGTTGAAACATTTTTTTGCAATTTCCATGTCAAAACAATCATAACATTTTTAGTACGCTTTATCTGACTTTTCATGTAACAAATTGTCAGTCACTTTGAGCGCCCATAGCCTTGATTTCTTCGGAAGTGAATTTTTCACCAGAATCACTCATAATTACTTATGTTTTTGCACAATAACGTCGAATTAAAACAAACTACACACCACCGAAATAGTTCAAATAGTTTCGTGATAAGTTTACAAATGTCAAACATACCATAGACAAGAGAAATAGAAAATAAGCCGGTTTTCAATTACGAAAAATGTGGTTGCGTTCAAGAATATTTAAATGTCGAATGTAAAATTATTGGATAAACTTATGATTTTTACCTTTGTTTTGCAATATCTAATATGTAAAACGCATTTAAGTTTATTTTTTCATCTTGATTTAAATTATGAACCTAAATATTATATTATTTATTAAAAGTTACTTATTACTGTAAATGAAAACATACCTGATAAATGGAAGTTGTGCTTTTAAAAAAAAATTAACAGAACTCCTATATTCATATGATTACTGCTAGCAGTAATCCTATGAACCTATAGACAAATAGACTTTCTCATCGTTACTCAAATGAACTTAATTTGGATACCGCTGACAATAATCTAATTGACAGATTTAAGTGCTGGAGTAGAAAAAATACTATTATGTAATACCCACATCAAATATAACTGCAATAATAATCCAATGGCATAGGTAGTTGCATTTAAATTATCTAATGATGCCTTCCTGTGCCTTAATATTTTACCTCAATTCTCCGAGTAAAATAATGTCATAGGACATGATATTGAATCAATAGATATTTACCTACAACTACAATAATAATCCAATGTTATAGGTACTTGCATTTAAATTATCTAATGATGCCTTCTTGTGCCTTAATATTTTACCTCAATTCTCCAATACAAGTAAAATAATGTCGATAGGACATGATATTGAATCAATAGATGTTTACCTATTGTTTACATTAATTTACCTATATCTTAATCTGCAGATGTGAAGCAGTATCAGCGAGCGACTATGTTGAGTTTTCGAACCAAATGACTGAAGACAATAGATATGGTAGATATTGTGGACAGATGAAAGAATTCCACGTAGAGTCAGAGAGGAATTTCTTCAAAGTAACGTTCCGATCGAATGACAGGCTAGACGGTGCTGGGTTTAAGGCCATCTATCAATTTTTAGAGATCACTGATGAATATCGAGCCCCAATATACGACACTGCATCGGATTCTATGCGTAAGTATTAAATCAGTAATATCATACTTGTAAAATACAAACCTGGATAAGTGAGACTTCAAGGGACGGGAAAATTAATCTCACTTAACCCTTAAGTGCATGAATTTTTCTTTTAACGAGATATTAATATATGTGATAGACAATGGTTTTCTGACTCTGGGAAAAATAATAAAAAAAATATTTAAGATCGATTTTTACACTAAATCAGTGTTAGAAAAAAAAATTATATAAATATATCGTAATTGGTAAGTTTTATTTGAAAAAAAATACTACTGTTAAAAAGGTACACTATTGAAACCTTTATGATAAAATGTTTAAACATAAACTAATTACTAACTCCGAAAAAATCAGCCTAAACTAAATGAACTAAATCACATACTAAAAATCGCCATTGTCCTGTTTTTTCACACTTGTCCGCCATTTTATCTTAATCCTTAAATACTAAATAGTAAATCATTATATTATTTAATTTATTTCATTGTATATTAAATAATAATAAATAATGAATAATAATTAAGCAATAAATGCATTGAGGTATAATGTACTAGAGAGGACACGGCGAACAAAAAGTTTGCGCCACGAACATAAGTCCAGTGGACTTATGTTGCCTCAGTCAGTCTCTGCGCGTGGCGGGAGGAGGTTGTCTCTGACTGCACACAAATAAAATGAAAAAATGCCTTCCTGTGCTATAAGATACTGTTGAAGCCATACGAGAAAATCTAATAAAAGTAACGGTGTCACATTTCATCGGTTAGTAGACAAGCTATTTTGATCTAACTTAATTTAAGTAATTATTATAATGAAGGGACGGGCTCCTTAAACGCGATGCTATGGCCGCCATTTTGACAACGGGAATCATAGATGAATCGCGCAGACATGACATGTAGGTAATAAGGTATAATAATTGTGATCATATTCTGTTTGATGTTATTCTGAGCGACAGAAACTTACAAAACTAATTTTATTCAAAGGAAATTAAAATTTATGAAAAAAACAATTACTTATTTTTATTTCACTGAGTAGAAATTAAATATAACACAATGTATAATAGTGCTAAAAATAAACTACTTAGTATTTCACACACAAAGTATAAAACAAAGGTCTACACTAAAAGTGTCGTGTCTAGGTGGTCAAATCTTACTCTATGACACGGTTCGCTTCACGCGCATGCGCCTCGCGCTGCCGCCGCTGCCGGTCGGCGCACAGAATATGTTCGAGTTGTCATTTCTAGTACGTAGTACATAGTAGTTCAATGAATAAATGTGATTTTGGATAGCTATACATATCGAGCCACGGCCCATCAAATATACGATGCATATATACATCACCAAATCACCATGCACTTAAGGGTTAATGAGGCATTCCACTAATTCAGGGTCTCAGTTAGACAAGTAAAATCTGGGCAACCGAGCTTCGCTCGGTTCTGTTTCGTATCCTTGACATGTGTCGCCATCTAGTTCAAAAATGAATAGTACCTACATCGAGCGAAAGAATTCTCAGCCTTAACAACACAACTACTCCACACGAGATGGCGCGCATTTCGCCACAAAAACTCAAATAGTGTATTTTCTATACGTTTTAGCCTTGACCTGTGTCGCCATCTAGTGTTTGCAATAAATAGTACTTACATCG
This sequence comes from Leguminivora glycinivorella, assembly GCF_023078275.1. NCBI lineage: Eukaryota > Metazoa > Arthropoda > Insecta > Lepidoptera > Tortricidae > Leguminivora > Leguminivora glycinivorella. The sequence goes on from NC_062972.1 coordinate 15,077,234, forward strand.
ACCGAAAGAATTCTGTCTTAACAGTACAACTACTGCACACGAGATGGCGCGCGAAGAAAAACGCATGAAAACTCGAAAATTTGCGTTTTCCGGGACCTAAGGATAAGTTAGACCGATTTTTCACCCCCAAAAACCCCCACATAACAAATTTCTGCGAAATCGTTAGAGCGGTTTCCGAGATCGTCAGTGTAAATAAATATATATATAAATAAATAAATAAATATACAAGAATTGCTCGTTTAAAAGTATAAGATAAATCACCTAAACATGAAGGACCAACAGCGTAATTTAAAGATGGGTTAATAATTAATTATTAAAAATATGGAATTTCAATAAAGTCCAGGTTACAGAGGACATACCTTGACTGTACCTCAGATACAGAGGTAAATTCTTACAGAATTGTTAACAAACAATTAAGTGAATATAATATTAAATTTTAAATATAGTCTCAGTAACAGAGGTAAATACACTTTCTGTCTCACTAATAGAGGGAGATGTGACCATGAAATCGATAAGGCTAATCTCAGTTACAGAGGTCTATTATGTCTCACTAACAGAGGTAAATCGGTGCGAAAGTGTCTCTGGTCCCAGCTAAAGAGGTTTCTCACTTATCCAGGTCCCACTTAACCAGGTTTCACTGTAATAAATACCATAAGCAAGCACATTCAATTTATTTTTGTTGTTTTCTGCCGAATCAAACGTTCGGATGTCATGAAATAGTACATTTCGATACAAGTGCGTAAAAAAGGAAATTAAAACACGACCGAAGGGAGTGTTTTAAACCGACACGAGTTACGAATTTCCTTTTCGCACGTGTATCGAACGACGTTTTTCAGTACAGATGGCCCTCCGAAGTTTCGACCTGGCATATAATGAACCACTTCTCGAACTAGTGCGTAAAAAATCTTGTCTGTACTGAAAATATTAGTTTAGCTTTATAAAGCCCAAGTTACGTCACAATCACGACACGACGCCCAAATAAAAGATACATAGTTTTAAGAACTCTAAATTTCAACTCGTAACTTAAAAGCCGATAATATTATAAAAAAATTGAAGAAAAAGAAGCCGCGGGAAGGCAGTCATTAAAAACGACAAATTATGTATGTGTAAATAAAGTTTTTTAATTTAACAAAGCATGTAAAAATATTACATGTATCGTTATATTTTCGTGAACAAATGTTCTATAGTTACTCTAGAGTTGATATCCTGGTACTATACGAGAAAAAACAGGACTTAATAATTCCCTTCGGGAAATACTATAACTAGGTAGGTACAACATTCGGAAGAATCTAAAATCTATGAGAGTTTCGGCATGTTTTTTTAGATAGATCAAAATACCTCATAATGACTTTGGGTAGAAAAAATAAAGTACACAATTCTATGATTTTGTATTTATATTGCATTCTCAATTGATTTTTTGTACCTACAATAAGAGCGCTTCTGCGGATCTGTCAAATCCAGATTACTCATTTTATTTTTTGAAACTAACAGAGCTTCTTATTACGACGACAAATATAGAGTCTCTGAGATGCCACGTACGACGTATAAAGTCTTTACTATGCAAATATAATAAAATAATTCTGGTGACTCCGTATGTTTGGTACCTTTAACTGTGACTTATATAACTTTAGACATAGTTGTTTAATTTCAATTAATGGGGACTATCGTTTTTTTGCTCACCAGTTGGCGCCACTGTTGAGTAAGGTCCAAAGATATAAAGATATAGCGGTCAAAGTTAAAGGCGACTTAGGGCCAGTTGCATCAACCACATTTTACAGACGCATCATCGTCAGTATCGTCAAGCAGCAGACGTATAGACGTTCCATCCCATACAATAAAATTTAACGAACGCGCGGTGACAGATGGTTTGACACAACCGGCCCTTAGTAGATCGGGGCTAAAACAAAGTTTTGGATCTCATTAATTAATTATAAATAATATATTGTGAACGCTTTGAAAGCGGAAAGAAGAAAAAAAAAACAAACATATGTGAGTGTGCACGGGAAAACGTCCCACTTTGTCGATTGCTATAAAGCCGCTTTGTCAGTTTATTCATAATATCTGGGCAACCGAGCTTCGCTCGGTTCTGTTTCGTATCCTTGACATGTGTCGCCATCTAGTTCAAAAATGAATAGTACCTACATCGAGCGAAAGAATTCTCAGCCTTAACAACACAACTACTCCACACGAGATGGCGCGCATTTCGCCACAAAAACTCAAATAGTGTATTTTTCTATTCGTTTTAGCCTTGACCTGTGTCGCCATCTAGTATTTGCAATAAATAGTATTGGGTTGGCACAAAAGTAATGACACACTCTACAAAACTCTATACATTTCCTTTCTTAAGTTAATTGTTTTCGATAATATTCTAGTATGTTGTAGAACATTCTAGGTACTTCTAATGTGAGGGTATATAAAGCCGCCCTCGTGATTGGTTTAGTTAGATTGAAATAAAATGGACGAGCGACAAGTTCGAACACTTTACTTATACGAGTACTTGTTAGGCCACAGTGCGCGGGCTGCGGCTGACAATATCAACACTGCACTGGGCGCTGGAAGTACAAGCCATGCCACGGTGTCCAGATGGTTTGACCGTTTTAAATCAGGAGACAGGAGCCTTGAAAATCAGTCACGCTCAAGGCGACCACCTGCATTCAATGATGACGATTTACGCCGCGAACTACAGTCGAATCCTGATGCTACTACTCTTGAATTAGCGGAAGCACTTAACTGCAGTCACCACGCTGTGGAATACCATCTGCATGAGCTTGGGTATCGAAAAGTTTTGGCTCGATGGGTACCGCACATCCTCACCGACGCCAATCGTGCAGTCCGTCACTTTTGCTGCGACCCCGACGTAAAGAGTTTTTGACTGATCTGCTTACGGGAGATGAATCATGGATTTATTATGAGAACGATACACGTCGTGCTTTTTGGCTGCCTCGAGAAGAAACGCCACCAACTCAACCGAAGCTGAGTCAAAAGAACCGCTTAAAAGTTTTGCTTTGTTGTTTCTGGGACTCGCAAAGCATGCTGTTTCATGAACTATTACACAATGAAACTGTAAACGCTAACAAATATTCAACACAGCTCACCGAACTATCTTCTGCTATCAAGAAAAAACGACGAAGACGAGCCACTGTAATTTTACTACATGATAACGCTCGACCTCATGTCGCATCTACCGTTCGCCAACAGCTGCAGAACTTGGGCTGGGAGACGATACCCCACCCACCTTATTCTCCAGACCTCGCACCATCAGACTTTCATTGGTTTAGAGCCTTGAAACGACAGTTGCGGGGTAAACAATTCAATGATTTCCATGATGTACAGGTGGAGTTGAACAACTTTTTCGAGGCACAGCTCTGGGCGTTCTGGGCGAAAGGCATCCAAACTTTGCCGGATCGTTGGCAAGAAGTCATAGATGCTAATGGTGATTACATCATTGACTAAGCTTTTTGTATTGTAATAACAATAAAAAATATAAAACGTAAACCAAGTGTCTCATTACTTTTGTGCCAACCCAATACTTACATCAACCGAAAGAATTCTGTCTTAACAGTACAACTACTGCACACGAGATGGCGCGCGAAGAAAAACGCATGAAAACTCGAAAATTCGCGTTTTCCGGGACCTAAGGATAAGTTAGACCGATTTTTCACCCCCAAAAACCCCCACATAACAAATTTCTGCGAAATCGTTAGAGCGGTTTCCGAGATCGTCAGTGTAAATAAATATATATATAAATAAATAAACAAATAAATAAATATACAAGAATTGCTCGTTTAAAAGTATAAGATAAAGATACAAGTGAACCTTAATGGTAACCGACAAAGTGGGACGTTTCACTAAACACACTCACATAATATGATAATAAGTTATTTATAATTACTAGTCTATAATATAGACTAGATAATATAATATAGCTTTCAAATCAATCAATCAATATTTATTGCACCATGGTAAATATACAAAAGATGTTACAATTAGGTAATACATGCAGTCTCTCATGGACCCTATATAAGGGTATAGCAAACATTTCCTTAAGCTAAGTTTAATTAATTATTAAATTATGTTAGTATAAAATACACTTAACAATAGGTTTTGGATATGATATAATAGGCACTGTGTTATTAAATAAAACTGTCATTCAGAAAATCTGTGACTGAATAATATGCTTTTTCTGCGAGGAGCGATTTCAACTTATTAGCATATATAGGGTCCCTTTCCTCTGCCTTTATGTAACTTGGTATGTGATTATACAATTTAACGGCTGCATATTGAGGGCTTTTCCGGTATATTTCAAGTGTTGGCGCCGGAAGATCAAGTTTGTATTTTTGTCTTTTATTCGGTAGCTTTTTGAATAGATGCATATTTTTTCTGACATACATACCTATTTCCAAAATGTAAAGACTTGGTAGAGTAAGTATGCCGTGTTTAATAAAATATGGTTTGCAGCTATCTCGATATCGTATTCCAACTAACGCCCGAATACAGTTTTTTTGCATCACAAACAAGTCGTGAACATCAGTGCTGTTACCCCACATTAAAATCCCATAACGTAACCATGAATTGGCAAAGGCATAGTAGGCACTTAGTGCTGTTTCGAAGCTAGTAGTCTTGCGGAGTGTAAAAAGTCCATAGATAAACTGAGATATTTTGGTTTTTGTACATGATATGTGAGTTTTCCAATTAAGATGGCTGTCAAGAGTAACACGATAAAAGTTTGAAATTATCGACCTCTTCAATTTCTGTGTTATTAACTGATATTTTTAATTGTAAAGGTTTTCTCTGGTGAGGATAGAATTGGATTAATTTAGTTTTGTTACAGTTTATTGCAAGATTATGGTCGCGCATCCAGTCATTTATGTTATTTAATGTGAGTTCTAGTTTTGCGTTATAGTTTTCATTGCTATTTAAATCAAAAAGGAGAGAGACGTCATCTGCAAAAAGGATACATTTATCATCAATTTCTTTTGGTAGGTCGTTTACATATAGTAAAAATAAGAGACAGCCCAAAACGCTTCCAAAGCGTTCATATTCATCGCCAAATATCCATATTTGCGATAATTTCACGAAGAAGATTACTTTTCAACAGGTAAATTAAAGAAATTATGATTTATATCACGAAGCCCGCCAAAACCAGTATTAGGTAGTAGTATTTAGTAGACTATGTAGTAGTAGATTTTTGGACCTCACGCGCCAACAGCGCTTCTAGTGGCAAATTAATACGCGATAGCCCCCATTCACTAGGAGTAGGTACATGAACACACGATCCTAACTTATTTTTGATTAATGTACCTCAACATTATTGTTACAGGTGTTTCGTGTCATCTTCTGCTGCTGATAGCCGCTGCAATATCACATCTCCGCCACCATAATATATATCATTAAAAAAAGTGATATTAGATTAATTCTTCCTAGTCTGTAATCCTGTATATTTTGTATGATAGTATGTGCCATACAAATGTAAATTACCGTAGAAGGGCAATATTTTCTATTCCATTCTATTTTAAGTTCATATATCCTGTCCTAATGAAGCAATAAGAATACATCTACACCGTCAAATATTCACAATGGCACGTCATAACACGAATAAATACATTAAAAAAATTAAATAATGTTTTATTATACCTGGGTTGGTTTAGGCGTCATCCGAATTTCATAATGTTTATGTTATGGTGCTCCCACACTGGCTGTTATAAACGTTATATAACATTGTGTGACAGGGACAGCGTAATATCAAGGACACCGAGCTGTCCCTGTCACACAAAGTTTTATAACGTTTATAACAGCCAGTGTGGGAGAACCATTAAGGTACAAAGTGGAGTTTGGTAACAGTTTCCTCTAAAACAAGGATGCAGAAAGTTTACACATTTAGGTACATAAAATAAGCACTTCTAAACGAAGCTTAGAAGAAGAAGTGAACACCCTGCATATAAGTTTTCTTGCAAATATTTTAGCTAGTAATACTATTACAGGGCTAAGTACTTTTAGAATCCTTCAGACGTTCAAAATAACGCCTGCACTCAACTCAACGCAATGTACCTCCAACTGAACCCTTCTGGTGTTTCGGGTGTCCATAGGCGGCAGTGATTTCCTACCATCATGTGACTCGTCTGGCCTTTTGCCTCCTACATCTTTATTATGTTATCGCATTATTAAAAACTTATGGTCTTAAAACACCTCTGTAATATCAAATCTGTAATATTGATGGCAGGCAGTCCCTTAAAGCTAGGAACATACTACGCGGACGTCCGTCGTAAATCGACCGCGGACGGGAATCTGGACAATGAAATTACACATAACCGTGCAAACTATCGGTCGACGGACGTGGACGTGGAAGGCCACGTCCACGTCCGGACGTCCATGCGCTCAAGGGAGCGCATGGACGTCCGATCGAAATCTGGCTCGCTGGATGTTTAGTTCCGTGCACACTGATCGGTCGCGGTCGCGGTCGATTTACAACGGACGTCCGCGTAGTATGTTCCTAGCTAACACTCAACAATGGCATCAATGACAGCATGTACCTAGTGTATCTATATCTATACCTATAAAATATGTGAGAAAATGTGAGGAGTCTAGGGCCAGTGCAAGTGCACTGGCAAGTGGCAACCTGGCAACCGAGCTAAGGAACTCTCAGCTTAATAAGTGTCAATACCAATTTAATTCGTCATTATAATATTTATTAATCTCAACTGCAAACCAGCGCGGAGTCCAGCTCTGCAATGTGTCATATTTAGGTGCAAGAAATTATTCATGTATACAGGATTCCCCGTATTCTAGGATCTCGTTTTTATTATACCTTTGCAACGCCATTATTTATCGAAATATCGAATACATTAAATAAAACATGCAGAGTATCTATTATAATTACGATTATTTTGGAGTAATGCTATTACTTTTGTCCCTGTTCATTTTTAAACCTCGACAAATAAACGACGGGGTACTTTTAGAAAATAGATTAAATTTATAGTCAAGAATACTTGATTAAAACTACAAAATATGTATCCACAGATATTAAACAAATATCACATCGTTAGTTTATCGATATTCGATACATCTGTGACTTATCGACATGGTCGCAGCAATTGGCCATGAGTGGTTTTTTTTAACCCTCGACGCAAAAACGAAGGGGTGTTATAAGTTTGACGTGTCTGTCTGTCTGTCTGTCTGTCTGTCCGTCTGTCTGTCTGTCTGTCTGTCTGTCTGTCTGTTTGTCTGTCTGTGTGTGTGTCTGTCTGTGGCATCGTAGCTCCCGAACGGATGATCCGATTTTGATTTAGTTTTTTTGTCTGAAAGTTGAGTTAGTCGGGAGTGTTCTTAGCCATGTTTCATGAAAATCGGTCCACTATGTCACGGTCGGGGGTTTTTTAAAAATTTTAATTTTGTGGTTAGGTTACCGATACCGTACCTACAGTATATAGGTATACCTTTATCCTCGTATCCTCCATACTTGTGCCGTATACTATACGTCAAGCGTTGGCAGTTGAATTTATGGACTCTTTCAGCTGAATAACTTATTCAGGAAATAATTAAAATAGTTTTTTGGGGTATTTAGACTTCACAGGTTGCTTACCTGTGAAGTCTAAATACCCCAAAATTTGCCAAAGGCCGAACAACGTGAGAGCATAATTCAACTTATTTAATTCCAAGCTTTGCTCTTCTACAGTTTTGCAATCAGAGTCGAACTTCTCGACTTTTCGGCCATTGCTGCAATTTGCTTTTTCTCACCCATGGCTTGACTTGGCCCTGAACTGAAGCTCAAATTCGACCGTTATCAGTTTATCAGTTCTTGGTCTTTGGCCTCTTTTGCTTCATCACAGTCATTTGTTAGGGTTCCGTACCTCAAAGAGGAAAAACGGAACCCTTATAGGATCACTCGCGTGTCTGTCTGTCCCTCTGTCACAGCCGATTTCTCCGAAACTACTGGACCGATTTACTTGAAATTTGGCACACGTATGTAAACCTGTGGCCCAAAGACGGACATGTAATTTAATTAAATGAAATTTAATCACAGGGGTCACTTTTGGGGGGTAAAATTAAAAATTAAAAATCAAAGTTATTAAAACTATATTGTGTTACATATCAAATGAAAGAGCATTTTATCAGCATCTGAAATATATTTTTTTATATTTTTTGTTTTGGTAATTTAGAAGTAATTTAAGAAAATAAGCAAAAAATGACCATTCCCCCCCTTATCTCCGAAACTACTTAGCGTAAAATTTTCAAAAAAATACACGAGATAGCCCTCTCCATGTAGATTACAGGAAAACCTATTAGAAATCTACAGTCAAGCGTAAGTCGGACTTAAGAGAAAAAAACTCAGATTACGAATTTCACTCACTGCCGCTGCAAGTAGTTACTAAACGTCTTAAAATTGTGTAATCGAGTTGGACAGGTATAAAGAAATTCATTTCTGTCTTTTTCTTTTTAGAACTTGTTCAATTTTTTTTTCATTTGTACAAAATGACTTAAGTTCCTACTAAAAAGGAGGCGCTTAAGACCGTTTATAAATTGACTGAGCAAAATTTTATTCAAATCGGTCCAAACAAAGGTGTCTGTTGACGAAAACATAGAATTTGTGCCACCGAAAGCCCAAATCTGAAGTCCATTTTGCTCTATCTCTTATCGTTTCCGAGATATATGTATACGTAAAGTCTTGAAAGTTCGAAACGTTAACTTTGCCATCATAGTCGTTCAGGCGCTCATGAGTTCTTTGTATGGAAAAGTCGAAAACCGACTCGCACTTGACCAATGTTCATAGAACGTTGTGGTTTTTTTTTATTAGCAAAAATGACTTAAGCGCCTTCAGAAGTGTAGGTGCTTAAGCGGTCTTAAGTTAAAGTTAACTTTGTAAGTTAAAGTTAGCTGTGATGGCTCAACGAAGAAAGAAGATTTCAGTATCCTACTTATCAGGGCGAGCGGTAGCGAAGCCCTCCTATAGTCGACAAAGTTCCGAACCTTGTGGTACATTTTTTGAAAAAACTATCACGCCTATGAAGTTGTGCTTAAACATAGTAATTTAATTATTTTATTGTCATTTAAAAAAAAATCAAATCTCAGTTTTGTGTTCAATATTGTACTACTAACGCCATCTGTTAGGACTCTAAGGAGTAAGAAAACATCGTTTACTATTTTGTATAACTAACGCCATCTGTTAGAAAACTAAAGAGGTAACGTTGTATTTTTGACGTCTGTCAACTATGACGATCAATCGAAACTTGGCACTGGAAATGGCGCGTAATTCAATTTTTCTATGGGAATCAAAACTTAGCCCCTACATTTTTAATATTATGTTATGGCTCGTCAAAGTTTAGGAAGCCAGCCAGAAGCCAAGGCAAGAAAGGGAGGGAGAGAGAGGTTATCAACACGGTGTTTTCAGTCAAAAGAAAAAGTAAATTTTATTTATTTATTTATTGTTGAGAAACCCAATGTACTTAGGATATGTTTAGGAAACTCAACGATAGAGTTGTTCGCTGTCGTTCGCTAGATGTCACTGTTACCCCCGCAAACTGGGCAATGACTTGTTTTCGTAAAATGTATAAGTATTTTTTGATGTCCACATTTTTCGTTAGATGTCGCTGTACCACCTGCAAACTAGCGAACGGCATTCTATGGTTCAATAACATATATTTAAATTGTATTAATTTCATCTTTTTTAGGGTTCTGTAGTCAACTAGGAACCCTTATAGTTTCGCCATGTCTGTCTGTCTGTCTGTCCGTCCGTCCGTCCGTCCGTCCGTCCGTCCGCGGATAATCTCAGTAACCGTTAGCACTAGAATGCTGAAATTTGGTACCAATATGTATATCAATCACGCCAACAAAGTGCAAAAATAAAAAATGAAAAAAATGTTTTATTAGGGTACCCCCCTTACATGTAAAGTGGGGGCTGATATTTTTTTTTTTCATTCCAACCCCAACATGTGATATATTGTTGGATAGGTATTTAAAAATGAATAAGGGTTTATTAAGATCGTTTTTTGATAATATTAATATTTTCGGAAATAATCGCTCCTAAAGGTAAAAAAGTGCGTCCCCTCCCTCTAACTTTTGAACCATATGTTTAAAAAATATGAAAAAAATCACAAAAGTAGAACTTCATAAAGACTTTCTAGGAAAATTGTTTTGAACTTGATAGGTTCAGTAATTTTTGAGAAATATACGAAAAACTACGGAACCCTACACTGAGCGTGGCCCGACACGCTCTTGGCCGGTTTTTATTATCCTAGTGAGCTCCTCGAAAGTTTTAGCCTCGCTTACGTTTGGCCTATGAAAGACAGGGACTTATTTTAGAACCCCCCCCCCCCCCTCCCCTCCCTCCATAAATAATAGGAGATCATTAAATTTGTTCTGCTCTGTACATCTTCTACTCTTTACCCGTACGTATACCCAAGGGGCTAGCCCAAGATCTTGGGCCAATGTCTTGTGTACCTGTACTGCGGCCTTTACCGATCAAGAGCCATAATATCATAAAACTTCTCCTATTCCATTGACCAATGACTAAAAGCATGATTGTCAATTTTAAAGTCATTTTGCAATTATGTACCTACTTAACGTATTTAGTATAATTTATGTGGGTATCTATATAAATTAATGAATAAACATTGTTCACGAAATAATTAAAGTAAGAGGCTAAGGAATCAGAAAATTTTAATGGTTGTATGGTTATTTGATCTAAGATTTCTAATTAACAGCAGAACAGAGCTTTGTTAACGCATAATTAGTTAATTACGTCGACATTTTCTTCCTGACTGCACCCGGTTAAACTTTGCCGCGTTGTACGCGTTGCATAATCCTAGAAATGAATGTTGTGTTGTAGCTCGCTTCATTACTTTGCAGTGCCGTTTGAGTTGTACGCCCTCGCGTCGACAGGTGTGGTGTCGCTACTATCGCATCTCCGTTCGCTCGCCCCACTCTGTCGTACGTCAGTTTGAGTTCGTACACCGCTGTGTAGTGCCGTTAGTTGTTTTATCTGTGAACGCGCGAAACTTTTTTTATCGAAACTGTTTGGAACGTTGTTGTAAATGAACAGCAAGTTTTTCGAGTGCGTTTGAAGTGCAGGAACGACTGTTGAACACAGTTTTGTGATCATTGTGTTGTACCGTGAGTGTGGTTGTAGTCACAGGTGTCACATTCCGAGGGGGACGCCGCAGCCTCCGCTCGAACCCGGTACCGCAGGTGGACCGCTACGCGAGGAAACCCATTAAACTGTTAAGGTAAAGTTTACATTTACTTTTATTTACGTAGCTGCTGTTCGTGGCAGGCACGACTTATTAGAATCCCATTATAGTTGCTCTGAATTGAGTAGGCTTTACTTAAGTTTACCTTTGTAGAACGGTGGTTCTTAATGCTACAAGCCCTGCACCGGAATCCAACGAGTGGGAGTAGGTTGTAGGACAAGATGTTTGTTCCCCGAAGAGAAGTGACCATTCAACGTGTAAACTTATGACCACCCATTTTCAATAATTACCTAGCGTCCGGAAACCAAGATTGCTACCTTACCACTACTTATCAATTACTAAAGTTAGACGGGGAGGGTCTTTCATACAATTTGCATCCAAATATTTCTTACCTACTTCAGTGTAGGTAGGTAGTTTAGTAGGTTTATATTACATGTATGTATTACACATATGTTTTGGACTTGTATTAATATAGCCCTTCCCACAGTGTTTGATGATAGTACAGAGCGGGAATGTGTTATAACAAATGTCTAATTTATTTTCCATAAAATGCTGACAACTTCCATACTCTGCTGTCAAATACGGGGCAGGGTTAAAGATTAGACCAACTCTAGAAGGCTACAATAGGGAACTTGACTGTAGTTAAAATAAAATAAACTTTTTAACAAAAAATAAAACCGCCTTCAAAAATAAGCGCGTTACAAAACACGGAGAAACTAAAAAGCCAAAAATAATAAACCTTTCAATTCAGATTTCTTATCGTATTGCAATAAGCTAAACATCCAAATTATAAACAAATCAATTATTTTTGTAGTCGGTACCAGACCTGTTCGTCGCCTTGCTATTGCCTGTTTGCCCCACCCAACCATACACAAGCTGGTACCGACACCAAAAATAATTGATTTGTTTATAATTTGGATGTTTAGCTTATTGCAATACGATAAGAAATCTGAATTGAAAGGTTTATTATTTTTGGCTTTTTAGTTTCTCCGTGTTTTGTAACGCGCTTATTTTTGAAGGCGGTTTTATTTTTTGTTAAAAAGTTTATTTATTTGTTGATTTTTAGTGGTTCCTAGTGATATTATATGTATCAGTCCGAATACATGTACAGTAGTGAAAGAATTATCCTTTAACTCCTAACCATTGAGGAGTTGACCTTCCATCATCAGCTCAGTTGATTTTTAGTGGTTCCTAGTGATATTATATGTATCAGTTCGAATACATGTACAGTAGTGAAAGAATTATCCTTAAACTCCTAACCATTGAGGAGTTGACCTTCCATCATCAGCTCAGCCACATAAAATTATTACCATCGGACGTAAATACTGGTGTACCTTTGAAAAATAGACTAATAAAAACATTACATAAGCCTATAACATTTGAAGAGTTCCCTCGATTTCTCCAGGATCCCATCATCAGACCCTGACTTGGTGCCAATGGGACCATCTCGGGGTTATACCGGTTCGATCAAAAAAAAAATTTTGAAAATCGGTCCACGATTCTCGGAGATATCGAGTAACATACATACAAAAAAAAAACAAAAAAAAAAAAACATTCAGTCGAATTGAGAACCTCCTCCTTTTTTGAAGTCGGTTAAAAATATTGTATACCATGCACGAAATAAAGCATCAGATAATTATAAGAAAACATGGACAGAATTTATTTTTAAATCCAATTTCTATTTAATAAGTCAGGTAGAAATATATAAAGTAACTGAGTTGACCGTGACGTCACTCAATTCGATTTCATATAAATTCCATATTAGCAAATCGTTCAAATTCGTTTTGACAGTTCTTAAAAAGAAGCTGATTTGACTAGAAGGCAAGTAGCCTACACCAATAAAGGTAGATCCTTACTAATATTATAAATGGGATTTGTTTGTCCGTCCTTCACGGCAAAACGGAGCGACGAATTGTCGTGATTTTTTAAGTGGAGATAGTTGAAGGGATGGAGAGTGACATAGGCTACTTTTTGTCTCTTTCTAACGCGAGCGAAGCCGCGGACAAAAGCTAGTTATGAATAGATGTTGCATTATTAACTGAAATTATGGTTCTCATAAGAAATATCTGCCTCCATACTAGTGCTACTTACTTATCCCATAGTTAATACTGTGTTTGTCTTAATCAATCTAATCAAACCTATCAGGATCAGGACAATTAGGACACGATATCACAATTCGGCAAAAAATCCCACTGTTGCTTGCTACATGAAGGTTTTGACAGGTTAATTGGTATAAAGTTTAGTATTATGTCTCACGAAAAGGTGGGACATTTGAATACACAATTATTTTAACACTACAGACACATATACATAATTATGTACATAGTACATATGTACGAAGGTAGGTACCTACCTAAAATTAACGCAACTTTTTACTCACTATAGGTCATTCTATTACAAACACGGACACACATTTGTGTTTAATAGTTATTTGTTATACAAGGGGGCAAAGTTGTATTTAAACGCCGAGTGTGGAGTTGAAAAACGAGCAAGTGAAAGGATTCTATAGTTGAACCACGAGCGAAACGAGTTGTTCGAGAATAAAATCCTGAACTTGCGAGTTTTTTAACACACGAGAAGTAAAATACATTTGCACCCGAGTGTAACACAAAACTTTTCCCCTCACTGTAGCGAGGAAACTACAGCGCAAAAAATGCGTTTATCATTGCTTCCAGTGCAGCAGTGGTTCCACAGGTGGTAAATCATCTTTATTACTAGATTCACCTACTTTTATCAATTTTAAAGCAGTTAATTTGACTTTATTCGAGGTCAAATTATTTTACCCACTAGTGGATAAAATGCGTTTTTACCCGCTGGTATTAAAGGACAAAACACGTGTTTCCGTAGTGAGGGGAAAAGAACTTTAATTCCCAAAAAAAAATTTACATTTTCAGTAAATGAGAATAACGTGTAGGTATACTAATACTTATTTTTTATTATTCCACCCAAGCCAACTTCCAACGTGACCATTTTTTATCTGCACAGTTAAATGTTTGTCGGTAGAAGATAGATAGATGTGTACGTGTAGAATAGCGTTATCCTTAAAGTACCTACTTTTCCGAACCTAGTGTACCTACCTACCTATTGTAGGTATCTGCCTACTGCCTAGTAAGTTGCAATAATAACTTGGTCATTCTTCGTGAGAATCGTTGTGTCGTTTACCTACTTACCTGATTATGTTAATAAGTACTGAACACGACTGTACCTACGTGTATACTTTTATAGACAAAGGATGGGCTAACTACTTGTATCACTCATAAATAACCTACTTTTGGTAGGTAGGTGTTTAGTACGAGTGAGTTAGTGCAATTGTCATCACTTCGTGAGAAACAGGTTAGTTTCTTGGCATAATGAGGCATTGAGCAGTAATTAGAAATTATAACACTTCTATCGCTGTTCATACCTTATTTATTATTACCTCACTTTGCAATATATATGTATGCAAAAAAGGTAACACATTTCTAATAAGCGGTTTCGTGTTTATCAAGGAGTTTATTTATTTTCCTAGTGAGGACTAGCTCGGAAACACGTGTTTTAGTCCTTTAATAACAGCAGGTAAAAACGCTACCTTAAAATTGATAAAAGTAGGTGAATCTAGTAATAAAGATGATTTACCACCTGTGGAACTACTAGAAGCAGTGATAAACGCATTTTTTGCGTTGTAGTTTCCTCGCTATAGTGAGGGGAAAAGTTTTGTGTTACACTCGGGTACAAATGTATTTTACTTCTCGTGTGTTAAAAACTCGCAAGTTCAGGATTCTATTCTCGAACCACTCGCTTCGCTCGTGGTTCAAGTATAGAATCCTTTCACTGGCTCGTTTTTCAATTCCACACTCGGCGTTAAAATACAACTTTGTCCCCTTGTATAACAAAACAAATAACTATTTCCTTAATCTAGCATCATTTATCTGCTACTAGTCACAGTCAGAAAGCATGTTAGCAAATAATTGCATGAGTATGTTGCATTTAAATAGTAAATGCTACGGTCACCAGCAGCAATAAACTCTGCAAAGACCGTAAAATATGTGACATGCCCTCGGAGCTACAAATACCTAAGATCGTGTCAGATTTTTTTCCAGCCTATGTTGTGTATCAGTAACATGCATCAGTAACATGTTATTGCTGGTAACTGTACCAGCAAATCATCTTTGTACGATTTTAATAAACAAATATACAGTACATATAGGTAGGGATTGGTTTACCTACCGCCCGCTCGCCTCCCCCGTTAAATATTAGTCTCCTTTGTTTAGACATTAATACCGAGTCTGCTACGTATATTAGTCTCAAACAGTTACAATGAAACACCTGTAAATACCAATACACATTAATTATTTTTAAATTTGACCTTTTTAACTGTCAGACACCTGCGTCGCTGAATAACGTGTAATTGTATTTATATGTTTATTTATAAACGACGTTAACTAAATTTGCTGAAATTTGTTTTGTGGGGGTTTTGTGAAAAATCGATCTAGCGTAGCCTTAGACATATCTTAGCTATGACGGTCTAATGTACAGATAGATCAAGTGTCAGGGTTTCGAATCCCGGCCAGAAATTAAGGTTTTTTGTCTTTTTTTTTTGTTTTTGTTTTATGTTTTTTTTTATCTAAAGACGTGATACATTAAATATCGAAGCTGTAAGATATTTATGTTTAAAACCGCTAACAATGTATGTACACATATCTACTATGACTCTATACTTAACAAGCAGGTATGAGGTGCTTTTTTTTTGTCGGTAAATATCCGTAAGTATTGAAAAGTGCGTAACACACATGCAAACCTGTCTTGGTAGACTAGCGTGCTTTCGCACCATGGTTTGTATTTTATTTCTGTATTATTAGGTGTTTATATACCTATTTTTATATAATATGTAACTTTCTAGTGTAATTCAGCTGATTCTATATGCACATTATGCACAACAACCAGGCCCCGTAGCCGAATGACATTTAACGTGAAACGCCGCGGAAATGCAGTCTGGCTCTGTCGCGCCAATCAAGAGCGACAGAGATAGAAATGCCTTTCGGGACGGGGCGTGATGGCGCTACTTAGCAAATTTAGCAGTATTCTCTTTCAGTAGAGTCTGTTCGGAAAGTGAAGACTGAAGAATCGTGGAATGTATTGGAACCCATACATTTCACGAACATTTCACTTTCCGAACAGGGGGCCGATTTTTGAGTCTCACGGCGTTCGAATTCAGAAAATTGTCACTGAAAATAATAGGCAATTCACCGTTTTCAACCGGTATTTTTAACCGACTTCAAAAAAGGAGGAGGTTCTCAATTCGACTGAATGTTTTTTTTTTATTTTTTTTTTTTTTTTTTTGTATGTATGTTCCTCGATATCTCCGAGAATTGTGGACCGATTTTCCAAATTTTTTTATTGATCGAACGGGTATAACCCCGAGATGGTCCCATTGGCACCAAGTCAGGGTCTGATGATGGGATCCTGGAGAAATCGAGGGAACTCTTCAAATGTTATAGGCACATGTAATGTTTTTAGTGTATTTTTCAAAGGTAAACCAGTATTTACGCCTGATGGTAATAATTTTATGTGGCTGAGCTGATGATGGAAGGTCAACTCCTCAATGGTTAGGAGTTAAAGGATAATTCTTTCACTAGTGTACATGTATTCGGACTGATACATATAATATCAATAGGAACCACTAAAAATCAACAAATAAATAAACTTTTTTAACAAAAAAAGCGTGTTACAAAACACGGAGAAACTAAAAAGCCAAAAATAATAAACCTTCGAATTCAGATTTCTTATCGGATTGCAATAATCTGAACATCCAAATTATAAACAAATCAATTATTTTTGTAGTCGGTTCCAGACCTGTTTGTCGCCTTGCTATTTCCTGTTTGCCCCACCCAACCATACGCAGGCTGGCCCCGACTCCAAAAATAATTGATTTGTTTATAATTTGGATGTTCAGATTATTGCAATCCGATAAGAAATCTGAATTCGAAGGTTTATTATTTTTGGCTTTTTAGTTTCTCCGTGTTTTAAAACACGCTTTTTTTGAAGGCGGTTTTATAGTGAAAGTGAGACTCAAAAATCGGCCCCCAAACTCTACTCAGATTTCACAAATAAAACGTTTATTTGACTTAGGTACATCGACACATCACATGATGCGACGCTGAATATTTTTACAGACTGACAATGACAACTGACTCAAAATTAAATTTATTGCTATCTATCTACTACTTGTTTGTTAAAGTTTAAGTAGGTACTAGGTAGTACATATTTACTAACAACCGCTACACTCGAGAGTTCCTGCATGAATATTTATATCAGATGGTTTTGGAAATAACGGGCGAGGGCGATTGGACTAATCGGGGTAAGTATGTTTCTTGTATTAATGCTTATTTGTTTAAAATATCTTGTCGATTAACACCACCAACTCTTCAAAATATTTACACAAACATTTATCGAAGGTATCCAAGACGCTAAAAATATTCGGTTGGTAAATTCTCTGTGTTTATTAACGATACAATTTGTATTGTATCGAGCTTAAGTAAATTCCGAGATACTCAAGTCTCAAATCACGACAAAAAGGGAAAATACTTAAATATGTAGCCATTGGAATATTTGGAATGCATTATTCGACCTGATGAACAATGTGCAGTCTCGTCTCGAGTTGAAAAGACGCCCTTGCACTATTTCTTTAACCTTACCATCTAATACGTTTCACAATGATGTGGTTGATTAGATACGATTCTAACACAGTCACATTTAGTCACGCATCTTTTTGATTAATTACCTATAGCCCCAATAGGGTAAGGTAACAACTGACTTATTCCAATTTTGTATAAAAAAAACTTAAACGTTATTTAAAGTTATAATGTAATCTTCTCAATACTAGTATTACTTAGCACATTGCTTAATATGGCCTACGTTCGCTGGTTTACTCTTTTGAAAAACTGTAAACACCACAGTTAATAACTATGTAATACCTTAAGCACGTATGGCATCTATTTTTGTTACAAAAAGAAAACACATTATGCAGTTACAAAGTAAAGTTCTAGCATAATATTTCATACGATTAATATCTGGGGCCAGCGAGCCCACAAATCTCCATTTATGTCGGTTACTGGGGTCTAGATAGCATCAAAATGCCGAGTCAAAGTAAAAGAACTAACCCTTTTCTTATATAAGGCGAGGAGCTTCGATAAAAATATATGTGTTATCTAAATTGTTCTAAGTAATACAAGGTTCAGTTCCTCTTGGCATTTAAAGCTCCACAATTTTTCTTTATATCTTCCTATGCTTGTGATAGTTAAGATATCGTTTATTGGCTCCTACGATTCAAACAAGAAACCTTGTAGCTAAAACGGTATTTTGTCGTAGTATTCAAATGGAATAGGTTTTACAATGTTGTCCTAAAAGCAAAAACATATAAAAAGAATAGATAACCGCTTATTGAAGTACCAAGAAGGTAAATATTTCGAAACATGATGATGAGTTAAAATGATGATGATGTGTGGTTTTAGGTGTCACAGACCTTATACTGGAATTTGGAAATAGACTCGTAAAATATAACGGGGGTTACAAATCGATCTCGTAACTTCTTGAGCACGAATTTCCTAAGTCTACTACTTGTCTTGCAACAAATACTAATTTGAGGTAAGTAATACAAGTAGGTTACTCCACCCTAAATTGTACTTAAACAGCAAGTAACATGTTATTTACGAGATAAGTCTAGTCAATTCACTACAGAACTAAAGGAAAGGGATTGACATTAAAAGGCCAACTCGGATTGACGGAATTTGAATTCTGAATTAGAGTGATCATGTGTTGTCGCAATCGCTTTGTTAGATCTGAGACCTAAACTGTTAAACTGCTCGAACCTGTTAAGGAATGCAGCTAAGGCCGAATGTAACAGCCTTTGTAAGTAGGACGAGGGACTTAATTTATCCAATGTGACAGCCCTGTGAATTTAGAGTGGCCTTGGTACAAATATCTTCTAAATGTACCCGGAATTGCAATTAGGCCCTTTTCAATATTTGCCAATTTAATTAAAGGGATAATCATATATATATATAAGGGGTAAGTTTACTAGAAAATAGCACGCTACCCTTCATTCCTTTATGGTCCTTTATGATTTCGTATTTTGTATATGTGTTAAATTAAACCTCTATTTATCGGTACATTAATACGATTCAATTCAATTTAAGATTCATTAATCAGTATTTCTTTCACCTTAACTTCATCTTCTCAAATACCAACTAACGCATTTAAGTAAGTATATTTCACGTTGACTATCAAATTAGGATCTTGAGGCCTCTTGTAAAGTATGCATTGCACAGCCGGATAAACCTGACTGAAATTCTTGTATAAAATATTCTGGACCGCATTTATCAGTACAGCACTTACCTGCTAATTCGTTTCTTACTTTAATGCAATAGCTGATTGTAACAGTTGTAACGGATCCGCATTCTTATCATCATTTCAGCTGGTCAGGTAGCTAAGTAGCTATTCGATTCGCTAAAGTATGTAAGGTTAGTTAGTCCCACTTTTACATTGGATTGCCTTAGAGAAATATTTTTCTAATATGAATAAAAGATTCACTTGAACTCGTATAATTCCAAAAGAGATTAAATTCTAGTTAGAACTTACAACACTCTCGGGCAAATGCTCCGACAAAAATAGACAGTTCATCAAAGTAATATTTTATTTGAAAAAAAATCTGAACTTAAGTAGGTATTAAGTTTAGTGCAACAGTGGATAAATTACCATAGAACTGTAATAAGTTTATGAACTGAGAATAATGGTAATGTAATGTCTCTTGAATTGCACAGCACGACCTAACTTCTGTGCTCTGTTGTGTTCGATAAATCTCTCGTTTAGTGAACATGCCACAGTTCCTAGGAGAGGCCGCACTGACGAGGTCGACAATGCTGTTAACAAATGTCAGTTGCGAATGTTGTGATATCATTTCAGTTTGTGACGCAATTCTAAGGAAATCTTTGGAATGTAAACAGGGCAAGGCAAAAATGTCTACAAATTTTCTACCTCCTACCCTAATCCCACGTTATGCGAGGTCCTTCTCCTCCATGCTCCTCTTTTGTTCGTAATCTCGGCACTCACTTCTTTTCACTCAACACAATTCATCAATATTTGTTAATTTTCTAATCTGAATCTAGGCTACTTTGATTAACATAAAATATGGTAAGCCGGTGGGTTTACATCGATTTGAACTAGTGTTGTTATAAGACTAGTCTTGAAGACTTTTAAACCTTAAAGACTTGCAAACCCTAAAGGTTCACGCTTTAAAGACTCAAGCGTTAAAGGTTTTAGCTCAAAAACGGTTCAGAACCTTAACGACTCAAGCTTTTTATGAGCTCTTAAGAGTGAGTATTTAAGACTCGGGCTACATAGAGAGCTCAAGCCCCCTAAACCTCGAAGGTCTGTGTCAAGCTTTAAGAGCTCAAACAACGAGCTTTATAGGCAGATAGTATTTATTTTTAACCCTTAATTTGACGTGTCGGTTTGGTAGATTTTAGGGTTCCGTACACAATGGGTAAAAACGTAAGTCTATTACTAAGACTCAGATATCCGTCCGCCCGGTCACGTCACCACGCTGTATCTCATGTATCTCAGGATACTAAAGAGTACAGAGCTCTCAGTGGGCGAGTCCGACTCGCACTTGGCTTGTTTTTTTTTACTTTTGTTGACCTTAGGATCTAGTTTATTAAAAGCTCTTAAGACTTAAATGCTACAAACCTTATAGACTTAAACCTTCAAAGCTTAGGAGTCTTTAAAACTTGAGGACTAAAGACTCGAGGATTCTGTGCTCGTAAGCAGCAACGCAAACTTATAAGGTTGAGGCTTATATGGTCGAGGCTTTAAGACTCAGAAGTCGCGACTCGAGTTTTGTAGTTTACGCCTCAAAGCTTAAATTCACAACACTAATTTGAACACTTTAGTTTAGGTTTAGCACACTTGCTAGTTCGTAGTTCGTACGCTTTTTGGTACCGAAAGTACAATGGATGGAGTTATTTTCTCATCAGGTCAAACTAAGTATTTCAAGAATTTGCAATCTTAGAACGGCGTAGTGACACAGATATTAACCACTTTGCGTGACTTAAAAGACCATGTAATGCGGTTGACGTAATCGTTTAGGACAACAAACAATGGCTAGAATTGTAGTTACCTAAATTATTTTCGACTTATAAGGTCATAATATAAATATTTCTCGTAGGTGGTACGGCCAACTTAACATCAAGTTATGAAATGCGGGTGGCGTGCCTTTTAGGTTAAGCTGCCTACTGGATCTTATTGGATATAATAGAAAAGTAAATTAAATGGAACCGGTTTCTGCTTGCCCATGGTTTGAATTACGATGACTTCTTGAAACGGAAATATGGAGAAAATTATACCATTCAAAACCAGCAACGGGTTCGTATATTTTCTTTGCATAGGCATCTAAATTAAATACTTATGAACTAGCCATTTTACTTGCAAGTGCAGTTATTGCCGTAATAGTAAATTACCTAGGAAGTTAATTTCATAGAATTAGAAGTAAAATTAGTTTTCTGCAGATGAGGGAAGCTTCACGACTAGCGTCGTGTCGCACCCAGAAAATTAATGTTCGGCGTGGCTATTATAGCCCCAAGCATTATCTCTTTTAAATTACCAACACAACGGATTCTTGCAAACTTTACCGAACCTCAAAAATGAAATATGTACCTACCAGTGGCGGAGCGTCGATACAACTCGATTCCCAACGGGTTCCCTAAAATTATCTAGTATCTGTAGAAGTCCATACAAAACAGATTCCAAAAACCCTTCCGGCTTTACCAACGAAAATTTTCACGCCCGCCACTGGTACCTACATTTATTATGTAATATAAAACTTCTGTTCTATTATGTGAAACAATCATCAATTAGACTCTACCTAGATTGAACCACCATTGAACCCTTGGAATTATAACATAAATCTCCGTCAATTTAGTTCGAAGGTGTTTCTTTAAGTGAGAATCGATCGTTTTTCAATAGTGACACGGCGCGGTATGCGCAGACAAAAGCGAGATAGGTGTTGATAGATAGTTGTCGACCTTTACGCGCAGCAAGGACAAAAAGCGGAGTGAGGACGTACTTTTACTTGTCTGAAATGTCTAGCCATAGCCACCTGCTTGGTTACCCTACCTATCATCAGAATTTTCCCTTATTTGACGATCTTGCCTATTCGATTTTTATATTTGTATCGTCGGTATAACACATCAAGCACATCATAATTTCTCATCGTATTAAAAAGGGGAGGGGTACCTAAGGGTCAATGATTGTGAAATTAACAAAAGACCTAAGTACCTACATAGGTAACCATTTTTGCTAATACCCTTGGTTGCATTATTGTGCAATTCCACGTAAATGTAATGTAAGTGACCACTTCATTGCATGTTTTTTTATTTATGATGCAAATTGAAGTCTTAATTTATCTCTAGATAAGCCTACTTTTAATCCTTAGATATATTGATATTTAAATTAGCACCATGAATAAAAAAACATGCAAATAATTGGTCACTTACATTACTCTGTTACATGGAATTACCCTAATAAGTATTTACAAAAGCAAAACTTACCACATCCGGGATAGAAAAAATTATGGATACAGAATAAAAGTTGCCAGCATAATGATGGATGCACATTTTAAAACGTCGTGTTTTTTTATTTAATCCATAAGAAGGAAGCATTTTGCCAAACTGTTTTGTATTTTGTAGGTATTTATTTATTATTAAATGGTTTGATAATGGTGATAGAATTCAGCATCCGCTTTGTTCCAGCAGTGATTGTATGCCCTTGTTGTCAATCATTGTCAATGGATATTGACGTCTTATTGAAGGCAACGAAGGTTGACGTGAGGACTCAGTAACGATTATTAGAAATATTGAGTTGAGCTCAATTAATTACTCTTAGATAAAAATATATCTGGTGTCAGTCTCCTCGTGTCTTAAACAAATTGTCTTGAAAAAAATAACATTTTATTTTAAAAAGTAATAAAATTTTCGAATGCACATATACTGCTCCCTGTAAATTAGATGGAGTAGCGTCAATCATACAATTATGCAACCAATTTTGTGGCAGTCTAACCGAAGGAACTTAGTTTGTTTATATAAGAAAGTAAATCAATATTTTATTATCGTCGTAAATAAATTAGCCTATTGGCACCTCACCCACACATGTCTTTGAATAAACTGGTGGGTACTGGGTACTGGGTAATGAAATTTAAACCCTAAACACATTGATAGTTTATATAAATTTAATTATGATATTTACATAAATGCGTTGCCATTTTTTGAATCTTACATTTATAAAAATATGTATCGCAATACTCTTTATTACAAAATCGTAGGAAGTACGTTTAAAATATTCATTTACTTTTTACTTATCCTTAATATAATAAATTACTGAAATCATATCAAACAGAGTCATTACCAATAGATACTGGAGTCAAAGTGTAAATACTTCTATAAATATTTTATAGTTTATCTATATACTATTACCATTCCTTGCCCAATAGGGTAAAGCCCAGATATAACTACAAGATTTAACCCAAGTTAAATACATTACCACGTATTATGACATTTTGTTTGTATTGTATTAGTCTAATATGGATATTCAAGTTACCGTTGATGCAGCAACTTGGCAACTACTTACATAACTGACAGAATGGCAAAGTAATAGATACTAGGGTTATGTAAGAATTCGTGAAAAGGGATATTAGAAGTTATTAACTACAATCGCTTACGTCCTGTCATTTGACCATTTGTTAAAACCAACAACACAGAATAATGATAAATTTTGTGGATTAAAAAGGGTTAGCAATTAGGTCGAGGTCTTGATAATGAATAACTTTTTAAATGCCTTTAATGGCTGACATTAAAAATATGTGGGTCACATTCTCACATTTCATTGCTTGAACTGTACGTAGGTATAAGGTAAATATTAAGGTAAACTAAGTATTGTAATATGTTTGTTACATTTTATCAGCTCTTGACTTAACTCGTATTTAATAATATAATGTTATTTTTACATTTACTTCTTCAATGTTTCTTTGTCGTGGAAAAAAATACACCATTTAATTATTTACCCATTTATTGCTAGAAACCCTTTTTTTTAACGACGTGCCATTGCTAGAAACCCTGCTTAATTAAATGACTAAACATTTATTTTACCGACGCGAAATGTGTTTCTTGTAAACCGAGATTCTCAAGATCTGGTTCGACGTTTAGTGTAAAAAAAAAACAAACAGCTGTCACTAAAAACGAATGGCATCATTGAACGTGAGTCAATGACGTTCATCTCCGTTTCGCCTTAATAGGGCCGTATCGAGCCATCCCTCTCTGATTCCATCTTAATGTCGCTCGTATCTCGATTGGTACATCAACCTGTCTTCTGTTTTTCTAAATGCATTTTAATTTGTTTTTATACGGTGAACGTAACTATATTATCTATAACAAGGTGCGGTTTTTTGTGTTAAAAAACTTCTAAATCTTTTCATGTTCAGTGAATTCAGTGATATTAACTTCTAGAGTTCGCTTAATTTTATGTTGGGATTGACACGCTCATTGTTTGATATCTACCTAACTGTAATTATTAACTGAATTGACAACTAGCCCAAAAACGACCCCACTTCGGCTCTCAGATTCGATTCGGCTCTTGACAAGAGCAACTGTCGGACGTGGTGAAAGGTTCTATTTATGAATAACCCAACCATAAAATTAAAATTTTGAAAAAACCCCGACATAGTGGACCGATTTTCATGAAACATGGCTAAGAACACTCCCGACTAATTCAGCTTTCAAAAAAAAGAAAAACGAAATCTAATCTGTCCATCCGTTCGGGAGCTAGGATGCCACAGACAGACACACACACAGACAGACAGACACGTCAAACTTATAACACCCCGTCGTTTTTGCGCCGGGGGTAAAAAGTACATTTATAATTGCAAAAAAAAAGCAAAAACTTAAGATTTCATTCAGTATTTATATTGCTATTTTCACAGAAGTACGTACGTTTTACGATTCGTCGTATTATCACGCTATGAAATAATTCGTTTCGACAACCAATACTAATTGTTATGAATACGATATTTACGATTCTTTAATTCTTCGTGCTCGTATGGTATGGCGTAGTGGGAACGGTCGAGGGCCTTCTTAGGGCCACTTGCACCAACGAAAATGGAGAGTTAACCCGAGGGTTAACCCACCATTTTATATGGAATTTGACAGATGACAGCTCGCTAACCCTAAGTTAAGTGGTTGGTGCAAGTGGGCCTTAGTGGCTTAATTAATGTGTGGCTATCAGTTACAGGCAAGTGAGGCAAGAGCTTTTCCTGTTCCCATCCCCAGTCGCATTATTGTTCGTGCTGGTTTCTGCCACTTCGTACTACATATTTGTATTATTACTTATTAGCTTATTCAGAATGACTCTCGAATGAACTTTGACTCTTTTATGACTAAAATAACGCTAAGGTCTAGGAACATTTAATCAGTATGACCAAAACGTATGTAACTCCGTATAGACAGATAAAGTCTATGAAAAAAACGTACCTCAAAACCATACAGAAAAAAGTACGGTGACCTAGATGGCGATACACCTTTGGGGGACGCTCTGCTAGATGGCGCTAATATTAATATTTGACATTTAAAAATAAATCGAGAAATTGATCCAAATTCAAGTTTTCTTTTATTAGGCAAAAACGTAAACAGCAATGAAAATAAATTTGTAGAAAAGATACTTCTACAGAATTTCTTTACAAATTAGTGAAACTAGTAAAGATACCAAGGGAAACCAACCTTCTAACTACATATGTCCATTGTACGCTGTTATTATCTGTAGAGATATAATTATGTCTTACAAAGCTTTGTATTTATTCAATGATTCTATATTGACCCGAGTCAATGGCAGTAGGTAAATGTGCAATATAAAGATGGAGTTCGAAATTGTTCAATTAGAAACCGTGGTTAGAAAATAGTAGGTACTTTTTACTTGTACTAAACGTTATTTAATTTAATTATTGTTTACATACTATTTATATTTTCCGTCCAAAGCAATGGGTACTTACAGATCGTGTTCGTTTACCTGTAAAAAATCTCGAAACTTTTCATAGATTAGACATTAGACATCAACGCGGGCAATTTAAGGACTAAGCAATAACCATCAACTTAGATTTTTTTATACGTATAGTAAGGACGGAAGTCACTGCATTCTCTTTTTATCATATTCACTATTTTATTTCACGTCTCTTTCCAGCGAACTAAAGAAAAGAACAAGCTCAACGCACAAAAAACTCTTTGTACGGCGGCGTGCGAAGTAAAAAAGTCATTGAAAGCTCTATGATTCAGACGTTCTTTAAAATGGCGTCATGTGCGTTGATGCAGTATGAAATCATCGGTGACTGAATAACCTGTTTAAAAGTTCATCATCAATTTAATCACGATTTCTGTTAGGAATTGAATAAAGATATTAGAGAACGCATGTCTAAATTAATATTGAATTAACACTAACCTTGCACATTGCCGATAAATATTAAATTATCCTTATACCAAATAAGGAAAAATACGAGTAAAAAAGGCAAGCTTTCGACGTAATCAAACTTCCTTCGCGCATCCTTTGACAAAAGATCTATCTTGCGGCCTCTTTGAATGCGTCCGCGCCGTGTCGTCCCCCTCCCGATTCCTCGGAACTATAACCAATCGTCTTTTGTGTGTAAAACTAACAAACCAGTCTAAAAACCTGAACCTTATTCCATCCGCAATATGGATGTAATTTCTACTCCTATTTTCTATAGGCCCAGCCGCGTGTTAGTCTTGATTCTGTTTTATTTCCAAAGAAATTAAGTGTAAAATTGATTGTGCTTCCATAGCACCTTTTTTGTAAGTACACACTAAAGGTAATGTCCCCGGGTATAGTAGATGTTATCACTATGATAATACAAATAAATATACTGCTTTATACATTATACATCGTGAGTAGACATTTAATTACATTGATTTAGTTGTTTAGAGAAATTGTGTTTCGTTGTAGCTTTCGTTTTCTTTTTGTGGCTATAATTGTATGATAGTAAAACTATTTAGGCAACAGAAAATATGGCCTTATTTTTTATACTCAAAATAAGCGCGTACTCCATACAGGGGGGCGATTTTTGAATCTCGCATACGGGATTTTGCCGATTTTGTCACTAAAATACCGGTTGAAAACGGTGACTTGCTTATTATTTTCAGTGACAATTTTCTGAATTCGAACGCGTGAGACTCAAAAATCGGCCCCCAGCTCGTGATTTGAGTCAGTGCAATTGTCCGTAGATAAGTATTCATCGCACGCGCTAGTGCGTGTGATCGATCTTTTGTCATCTTAATTTGCATGTTGCATCGCGGGACTAACAATTCGCTGTCTTTGTTTCAGTGGACATTTACTTTGTCTTTGTGTATTTTTATATGAAAAAACAAATAAAGACTCAAACGCTTTAGAAGAAAAAAAACCTAAAACAACATAAGACTAATCTAATGGCACGAAAAGCAATACAGGCCAATAGAGATAGCAGTCATTTCAATTAAAATGCAACAAGTCAACATTCAATTAGAAAGATGTAGCCGCCCATAAAAATTTCGAAACAAAACGATTACCACTCACTAATCGGTCGGAGCGTCGGAGCGAGTCATTGCTTTCAAATTAAATAGTTTTGCAGTTGAACGCTCTATGAGTTTCCAACTGTTTCCCCGTTAGCTGAAACAAATGCTTACAGCAAGTTACCAAAAATTTAGTGCTGATGAACTTCGAAACTGAGGATAGTTGTTATCTTCATGACATCTAGTAATGTTCGGATTCTGTGCCTGTTTTAAGAGTCAAAGTCAACCAATCACACCTTAAACCTTTTACTAGGTAGACAATATTCTGTAATATGTATATTGTATGTTATTTAAAACACATTTTTCACTTGTATGCGGAAATGTATATCGTAAGTTGTTGCAGGTGTACAGTACTAATGATACAGAAGTCACTAGATGTGCCGGGAACTTCTCCCACGGTACTGGGAATGAAGGTTTGTATGATAACGTTAAGTAGATTACTGTATGGTCAGTTAACTGTATTCTACACACACACACACACACACACACACACACAGACACGAAACCTCTAGTTTGAGAGTTAAAAAGTAAATGGTGAAACTTCACCCTTAGGTATTCGTTTTCGTCCCTAACCTTTTCAATCGATCCTGTGACAGATATATTTTGGCAATGTGTTTCTAGAGGTTTATTTGGATTGTAAGGCTAAGAATTTGATCCGAAATTGTTAAAAATTTACGTTCTGGTTTGGATATCTATAAGATTTATATAACTAGGTATGTTATATTAAGTCATTTTTACGCAGGGTTTCACCCTTAAATCTAAGTACATATGTAGTTACCAATATGCTACAAGATTTACGGACCATAATCGCATCCTCACAGCATCCATGTTACGCGTACGAGTAGGTACCTATGTATTATGATGCTGTAAACATTACGGTGCTGTAATTTACACCGCGATTATGAAACTGAACAGCTTATATCCATAAAATATTTAAATGGGATTCTTTAAGATGCTTTTGATTATTTTATTTGTTATCAGTTTACAGTTACCTAGTATTACGCAGGTTTTATACAATTAAGGATAATTGTTAATTACGTGTAATTATGTAGATATAGACCCAACGATGTCACCTCCAATACCATAATAAAAATAAATATTAGCTTTGCTCCGCTGTATTTTATATTGATATATTCATTACGTTTTAAAGTTGTAAAATTACAGTTGTACCATCTACGTTTCCGGCATCATTTAAATCTCGTAAAACGCGATACAACTTGTTGATCGTCTTTAATTAAATTGATTAGATTCGGGTTTTCGTTTACATTTTTTTAATTTGAGTTGTACATTTTGCATAACAAATTGAGGATAAAAATTGTGATTTGATCTGTTTGATTTATTGCAAATTACATAAATAAATGCCTTTAATGATACAGCTTGTATTTATATGTATGCGTCCAAATGCTGCTAATTTGCATACTATATTTTAATGATAACCAGCCATACTTACCAAATGAGTAATTGATATTATAATAAAATGAGAAAATACAAATCTATTTCTTATGAAACCTAGACTTCTCCAGAGTTAGGCAACTTATTTTAACTACATATTTAACTTATTCAAATTTCAAACCTGATTTTCTAAAAATGGAAATTTAAACATATAAAATAGACTGATCCGACTTACAAATAAATATGTTCGTCGTAAATCTGTACCCGCCAAACGTGTCATGCAAAACACTTGCCCATTGACCGTGTTTCTCTAATGAAAGAAGATGACATCATTTCGAATGCCTCGGCTTTCTCAACGAACCACGCCTGTTTTGTGGGCGCATTATTTAATACCAAAGTAATTGCTTAGATCCCTATTAGACCAGGAAAAATAGCTTGACCTGGACATAATTCGATAACCGTAATTTTCTTTTTCTGTCGTATAAAGTATCATTAGTGATAGTTAAAATACAAATTATTAATCAAATTAGGGTTCTGATTCAATTTAAAAAAAAATAAAAACGAACTTTGAATATTTTTTGATTTTATAACTAAAGTATTAAATGTAATCCGGAAAAAGTGCTTGTATTATGTTGTGACACCTGCATTTCATATAAAAACATCTAATTTTTATAAATAATTCATACAGAACTATCATTTATAAAGAAGGTTTAGTAAGTTACACATTTTCAGGCGTATTTCACTAGAAAATATTGTTAACCGTAATCCTGCAATTTATTATGAATATAATATTACGAGTGTTGATAAATTATTAAAACTTATACCAATACTTTTGGCGCTTGTTCAAAATCTTAAATATTGATAATTTTAGGAAAGGAAAAATACCTAACTAAATTGAAAGATGGTAAATTTTGCCGTTAATATATTCTTAGTACTATACGAAATCAATTAAACAACAAATATGTAAGATTCATTACTTAATTGATATTTTTCTTACTTGCGCTTTAATATGAACGTTATTACCTGCAGAATAAGGTCGTGCACAGAGTAGGTATAGCTAGTATAGTAGTAGCGGGAACGGGCGGCGAGTCGTCGACACGTGTTTCGCTCGGCCATATCAAGGGCGCCGCGTTTTCAAAACGCTTCGATAACAAATATTTCACCGTCCAGTATAAGAGAGCTCCCTTATTACAAGTGACAAAAGTCATACAAATCAATTAGTCCGATAGGTCACGTTAAACTGGTCAAGTCGTTAGCTCAATAATAGTACCTATCGAGCTTGACGAGATGCTTGGATCACAACAACGTAATATGTATGAAAGCTTGCGGCGGCGCTTAAGACTGTATTCTTTCGAGTCGTGTGTAACGTATTTTGGCGAGGCAAATTTGAAGCACAGTGCGTGTTTGTCTCACTCACTCTTACGGTAAACCTAATGAACTGTTTCACTTTCAGAGGATTTTTGAAGTAATTTGGGTAATGTGACATTGTCGCGGTGAGGTCTTTCCGGTACAAATTTATCGGTGGATCTTTTCGGAATTGTGGACGATGAGCCGATGCGATGTCGCTTCATTTTGAAGTGTCGACTCTCGCAAGGGAGTTCTTAGAGGACCGCGAGGAGCGCGTGTGACTGTTGAGTTTTTGAATGATTTGAAGTTTGTGAATGATTTTATTTTGTGTGTATTTGTGTGGGCATGAGGTGTTTGTGTTGCGAGAGTCAAATCAATAATATGAGTGGTACAAATTTTATTAGGGGACCTCATGTGTGAGAAACTCAACACTCGAATGCTGCGTCGTAACAATGCGAGCCGAAATCGCCTAATCGGAAGTGTCCGACTTGGTATCGACTAATCTATACACGTTGTAACATGAGAAACCAGAAATCAAAACCTGGTTTCTGGTATCTGGTACCCGGTAACCGGTAACCGGTAACCGGTATCCGGTATCCTGTATCCTGTATCCTGTATCCGGTATCCGGTATCCGGTATCCGGTAACCGGTATCCGGTATCCGGTAACCGGTTCCGGTAACCGGTATCCGGTAACCGGTATCCGGTAACCGGTATCGGGTAACCGGTATCCGGCATCCGGTAACCGGTATCCGTATCCGGTATCCGGTAACCGGTATCCGGTAACCGGTATCCGGTATCCGGTAACCGGTTTCCGGTAACCGGTTTCCGGTAACTGGTTTCCGGTAACCGGTTTCCGGTAACTGGTATCCGGTAACCGGTATCCGGTAACAAAAAACAAACCACAAAAGTTCATAGTTGATCGTTATTGGTACAGTCAGCAACTCAGCTGTGAATACAGATAAAGTGCCAAATATATGTATACACACACCTTAATGTACCAAGTACCAACACTTGTACAGGAAATAAAATACTCTATACATATTTTTGGCACTTTGTCTTGCCAGCTGTGTTGTTGACTGTACACGATCTAAAAAGGAGCCGAACGGTTATTATAATTACGCGGTGACTTGCGTAGTCGGCGGCCGCGCGATACATAGTGCTGTCTCTGTTCAGGCCCCGTAGCCGAATGCCATTTCTCAGACGCGAAACGAAAACGAAACGCAGTCTGGCTCTGTCGCGCCAATACGCAAGAGCGATAGAGATAGATATCTACTAGCGTTTCGTTTCATGAGCGTTTGTGCCATTCGGCTACGCACCCTGTTCTCACTACCACGAATTTGAAGAACAATATTGCTGTCTCTCTCAATCTTTAGGCGTCATTCATATATTACGTCATACTAAATGTGACAATCCATGTTAAAGGATTAAAAAAGCGTGACATTGGGGGTCCAAATAGTAGTCCATAAACCACGTCTTTGACCAACGTGAGTGATATCTCTGTCACTCTTTACGTCTTTACTAACAGAAATTTAAATAACAATAGTGCTATCTCTGTCACTCTTTACTAACAGAAATTTAAATAACAATAATCTAAACATCCAAATTATAAACAAATCAATTATTTTTGTAGTCGGTACCAGACCTGTTCGTCGCCTTGCTATTGCCTGTTTGCCCCACCCAACCATACACAGGCTGGTACCGACTCCAAAAATAATTGATTTGTTTATAATTTGGATGTTTAGATTATTGCAATACGATAAGAAATCTGAATTCAAAGGTTTATTATTTTTTGCTTTTTAGTTTCTCCGTGTTTTGTAACGCGCTTATTTTTGAAGGCGGTTTTATTTTTTGTTAAAAAGTTAATTTATTTGTTGATTTTTAGTGGTTCCTAGTGATATTATATGTATCAGTCCGAATATATGTACAGTAGTGAAAGAATTATCCTTTAACTCCTAACCATTGAGGAGTTGACCTTCCATCATCAGCTCAGCCACATAAAATTACTACCGTCAGGCGTAAATACTGGTGTACCTTTGAAAAATACACTAAAAACATTACATGTGCCTATAACATTTGAAGAGTTCCCTCGATTTCTCCAAGATCCCATCATCAGACCCTGACTTGGTGCCAATGGGACCATCTCGGGGTTATACCCGTTCGATCAAAAAAAAATTTTTGAAAATCGGTCCACGATTCTCGGAGATATCGAGTAACATACATACAAAAAAAAAAAAAAAAAAAAAAAAAAAAATTCAGTCGAATTGAGAACCTCCTCCTTTTTTGAAGTCGGTTAAAAATGCTATCTCTGTCACTCTTTACTACCAGGAACTTAAATTATTATAGTGCTATCTCTGTCACTCTTTACTATCAGGAACGTAAATTGTTATAGTGCTATCTCTGTCACTCTTTACTACCAGGACCTTAAATTATTATAGTGCTATCTCTGTCACTCTTTACTGTGTGCGGGAAGTGCACATACCACGAGTTTGACTAACATGAGTGCTATCTCTGTCACTCTTTACTTCTAGGAACTTAAATATTTTTTTCGGTTTCGGTTTTGGTCTTGGTTTCGGTGTCGGTTTTGGTGTAGGTTTCGGTGTCGGTTTCGGTTTCGATTTCGGTTTTCGTTTCCATTCCTGTTTCGGTTTCCGTTTTCGTTTTCAGTTTTGTTTTTGTTTAAACTAACAGAACTAAAACTAAAACCAAAACCAAAACCAAACCAGAAACGGGAAACCGAACACGGGAAACCGGATATGGGATACCGTATATCGGATACTGGTTACCGGTTACTGTCTACCGTTTACCGGATACCGGTTACCGTCTACCGGTTACCGGATACCGGTCACCGTTTACCGGATACCGGTTAACGGTCATTGGTTACTCTTTACCGGTTACCGGTATCCGGTAACCGGTATCCGGTATCCGGTAACCGGTATTCGGTAACCGGTATCCGGTAACCGGTATCCGGTAACCGGTATCCGGTAACCGTTAACCGGTAACCGGTGACAGGTCTCCGGTATTCGGTGACCGGTAACCGGTAAAGAGTAACCAATGACCGTTAACCGGTATCCGGTAAACGGTGACCGGTATCCGGTAACCGGTAGACGGTAACCGGTATCCGGTAAACGGTAGACAGTAACCGGTAACCAGTATCCGATATACGGTATCCGATATCCGGTTTCCCGTGTTCGGTTTCCCGTTTCTGGTTTGGTTTTGGTTTTGGTTTTAGTTTTAGTTCTGTTAGTTTAAACAAAAACAAAACTGAAAACGAAAACGGAAACCGAAACGGGAATGGAAACGAAAACCGAAATCGAAACCGAAACCGACACCGAAACCTACACAAAGACCAAAACCGAAACCGAAAAAAATATTTAAGTTCCTAGAAATAAAGAGTGACAGAGATAGCACTATAATCATTTAAGTTCCTGGTAGTAAAGGGTGACAGAGATAGCACTCATGTTAGTCAAACTCGTGGTATGTGCACTTCCCGCACACAGTAAAGAGTGACAGAGATAGCACTATAATCATTTAAGTTCCTGGTAGTAAAGAGTGACAGAGATAGCACTATCATAATTAAAGTTCCTGGTAGTAAAGAGTGATAGAGATAGCACTCATGTTAGTCAAACTCGTGGTATGTGCACTTCCCGCACACAGTAAAGAGTGACAGAGATAGCACTATAATAATTTAAGGTCCTGGTAGTAAAGAGTGACAGAGATAGCACTATAACAATTTACGTTCCTGATAGTAAAGAGTGACAGAGATAGCACTGTAATAATTTAAGTTCCTGGTAGTAAAGAGTGACAGAGATAGCATTTTTGTTATTTAAATTTCTGTTAGTAAAGAGTGACAGAGATAGCACTATTGTTATTTAAATTTCTGTTAGTAAAGACGTAAAGAGTGACAGAGATATCACTCACGTTGGTCAAAGACGTGGTTTATGGACTACTATTTGGACCCCCCAATGTCACGCTTTTTTAATCCTTTAACATGGATTGTCACATTTAGTATGACGTAATATATGAATGACGCCTAAAGATTGAGAGAGACAGCAATATTGTTCTTCAAATTCGTGGTAGTGAGAACAGGGTGCGTAGCCGAATGGCACAAACGCTCATGAAACGAAACGCTAGTAGATATCTATCTCTATCGCTCTTGCGTATTGGCGCGACAGAGCCAGACTGCGTTTCGTTTTCGTTTCGCGTCGGAAAAATGGCATTCGGCTACGGGGCCTGAACAGAGACAGCACTATGTATCGCGCGGCCGCCGACTACGCAAGTCACCGCGTAATTATAATAACCGTTCGGCTCCTTTTTAGATCGTGTACAGTCAACAACACAGCTGGCAAGACAAAGTGCCAAAAATATGTATAGAGTATTTTATTTCCTGTACAAGTGTTGGTACTTGGTACATTAAGGTGTGTGTATACATATATTTGGCACTTTATCTGTATTCACAGCTGAGTTGCTGACTGTACCAATAACGATCAACTATGAACTTTTGTGGTTTGTTTTAAATAGTTCTATGCAGATATAGATTAGAATACCTATTCTATCGGTACTTTTTGTATAGGTTATTATAATAACTGGACAAAATAATTATAATCAGTGCCGGCGCACTCAGCGATCACGATTCTTTCGCCGAGCTACAAGGCCTTGATATATAGGATGTATTATTTTATCAGCAACAAAAATATGTGATGATATTGAATTAAGGCAAAACAAGACATATAAACGCTCTCCATTATTTCCTCCCTGGTTTATGAAGCTAGAACAATGATTTTTAACACATACGAAATTCGTACACTGAAATAAAGTGATGATACTATAAATATACTCGACATTCAAAGTCGATAATCTAGTGACGTGAGAAGTTATTGATATAACAGAATTTTGCACAAAATAGGCTCACCCTTTGATGTTGAAAATGCCGCCACTCTATAAAACAAACAGACCGCACACGAGCAGCCGACATTAAATTCTATTGCACGGCGCGAAGGTCGAAAGCCGCGCCCGCACCTGGGCGTAGGTAGCGAGATCGGGTGCACGTGCGCTTACCTTTGAAATCGCCGACACGCAGGTGTCGCCGTTCGCCCTCTCTTTTCATTTATGTTTCTGTTTCAATCGGTTAGCCGTTTGCCGGCGGGCAATAAAGGTTGTTTTTTTAACCGACTTCAAAAAAAGTAGGAGGTTCTCAATTCGACTGAATGTTTTTTAGGGTTCCGTAGTCAACTAGGAATCCTTATAGTTTCCCCCTGTCTGTCTGTCTGTCCGTCCGTCCGCGGATAATCTCAGTAACCGTAAGCACTAGAAAGCTGAAATTTGGTACCAATGTATCAATCACGCCAACAAAGTGCAAAAATAAAAAAATGGAAAAAAATGTTTTATTAGGGTACCCCCCCTACATGTAAAGTGGGGGCTGATTTTTTTTTCATTCCAACCCCAACGTATGATATATTGTTGGATAGGTATTTAAAAATGAATAAGGGTTTACTTTTACTAAGATCGTTTTTTGATCATATTAATATTTTCGGAAATAATCGCTCCTAAAGGAAAAAAAAGTGCGTCCCCCCCCCCTCTATATTTTGAACCTTATGTTTAAAAAAATATGAAAAAAGATCAAAAAAGTAGAACTTTATAAAGACTTTCTAGGAAAATTGTTTTGAGAAAAATACGGAAAACTACGGAACCCTACACTGAGCGTGGACCGACACGCTCTTGGCCGGTTTTTTTGTATGTATGTTACTCGATATCTCCGAGAATCGTGGACCGATTTTCAAATTATTTTTTTTAATCGAACGGGTATAACCCCGAGATGGTCCTATTGGCACCAAGTCGGGGTCTGATGATGGGATCTTGGAGAAATCGAGGGAACTCTTCAAATGTTATAGGCACATGTAATGTTTTTAGTGTATTTTTAATAGGTACACCAATATTTACGATTGATGGTAAAAATTTTTATGTCGCTGAGCTGATGATGGAAGGTCAACTCCTCAATGGTTAGGAGTTAAAGGATAATTCTTTCACTACTGTACGTATATAATATCAATAGGAACCACTAAAATCAATAAATAAATAAATTTTTCTTTAATATAAAACCGCCTTCAAAAATAAGCGCGTTACAAAACACGGAGAAACTAAAACGCAAAAAATAATAAACCTTTGAATTCAGATTTCTTATCGTATTGCAATAATCTAAACATGCAAATTATAAACAAATCAATTATTTCCGGAGTCGGGGCCAGCCTGGGTATGGTTGGGTGGGGCAAACAGGCATGAGGGATAAGAAATCTGAATTCAAAGGTTTATTATTTGCATTTTTATTTGACATTTTATAAACTGTACGAAAAAGATCCGGATATTCATGCAACTTTTCCATGGTTTCGAAATATCTGTAATGTTCGGATAATTTTCGCATAGGGTGAACCCAATATCTCCTGTGCCTCTGCATATTGAGAATTTGCAGCAAGGCAAACGCATCTTCATCATCGGACGAGGAAGACGTTTCCGCAACGAAATCAGCCTGTATAATGACGCATCGAGCCGTGTTTTCACCTCTTGTGTGTAATTTAGATTGCGTCCGCGCCCCGTCCGCGCCTCGTCCTCGCCACGCCCGCGCCACGCCACGTCCGTTGTGTTTATTTTAGACGTAAGACGCGCCCCCAGGCGGCGCGGCGCGCGCCACGCCGCCGCCACGCCGCCTGGGGCGCGTCTTACGTCCTTCCTATACAAAATGTACTGAGGAGACGATTTTTGAATTACACTCAGGTGGCGTGGCGCGGACGTCCGTTGCGCGCCCCGAGACACGCGACGCTCTGGTGTGGCCGGTACCTTACGTCCCTAACCTATTAACCGATCCGCCGCGGTGACGCGGCCGGTGCGCGGCGCGCTCTCCCAGGCCCGCGCCCCGCGCGCTCCCCCGCCCCGCGCCAGCCGCTCTACGACAACTTTGCACCCTTTTAAATTACTGACATTTACAGTTTCTTAAGCGCGACCTTCACAGTATTAATTTTGATAAAATCATGATTATAGTACACAAAAACCTAGTCTTAAGCAAAAAAATCTCAGTTACAATTTATACCTACTGAGAAATTCATGTTTATTTAAGCGTTAAAAATATATGTTTAAGATCGGTGCTAAATGTATATATATACTCAATACAATGCAAATTGATATATATATCATGGTCACCATTTTTACCTACCTAGATATTCACATTAAATGAAAACGGTAAAAAAAAAGTACACAATCAGATTTATTTTCTGTGTAATATCACTAATAACTGATCGCATCTGAGTGCACCACAAAGTTAATCTAACAAAGTTTTCGGTTAACTATTTTGCTGTTAGCGAAAAGTGGGATAATGTACTTTATCTCATGATTTTTATAAGATATGAATACGATCGTATTTTTTTTTATCTATGTACATAATTACTATTTGATGCTTAATAATAATACCCAATAAAATATCAAAAAGGACGAGTTATTGAATTATGTCCAGGGTACCTTACTTTTACTCCACTATATCATTATTGCGCGGACGCGGTGGGATGGCTCCCGGCGGCGGCGATGGACCTCATCTGCGTGGATTTTTTTGTTTCTAAAAACCGGTTGTGTTTTAGACGCACCCAAGTGTTCCGTATCCTTCACAGTTTTTAATGTAGGTACTTTGATTTAAAATTGGATCAAATTAGGTCGCGCTGGAATCCACGGCTGTGGATCTCGCACGATATTTCATTTCTTATTATAAGGTTTAAGCTGTGAAGGAAGGTTTTTTGCTTGAATAGCGTGGGAACATTGGTCGATTTACTCGTAGTTTTTGGGGTACCTTGTTATCTAATATCTTCATCGAGTGTGGTGGGTTATAATACCGCCTTGAGCCTTCAGGGGGTTAGGACCAAGATCTAGTTATCTACGAAATGTTTTAAGTTGTATATTTTCTCGCATATATTACATCGATTGTATGACGCAAAAACCAAATTACTTAATCGAATTGTGGTCTAATTTTCATCTGTATGCTTTTTGATGTGTTAGAGAAAAAACCGGCCAAGAGCGTGTCGGGCCACGCTCAGTGTAGGGTTCCGTAGTATTCCGTATTTTTCTCAAAAACTACTGAACCTATCAAGTTCAAAACAATTTTCCTATAAAGTTCTACTTTTGTGATTTTTTTCATATTTTTAACCGCCTTCCAAATCTCAAAGGAAGGGGTTCTCAATTCGTCTGTATTTTTTTTTTTAATGTTTGTTCCTCGATATCTCCGTCGTTACTGGACCGATTTTGAAATTTTTTTTTGATTGAATGTATATGCATACAGATTGGTCCCATTTTTCTCAGAACCCAGTTCTGGTGGTGGGATCCTGGAGAAATCGAGGGAACTCCTCAAATCTGAAAGGCATACATATGGTGACTTTGGTGTTTTTAAAGGAACAGCATGCATTTACGTACGGAACAGTGACATTTGGTGCAGTGGAACTCCTGATGATGGTCAGAATGGAACTCCTCAAATCTGAACGGCACACTTATAGTGACTTTGGTATTTTTATAAGAACAGCATGCACTTACGTCCAGAACAGTGACATTTGGTGCAGTGGAACTGCTAATGATGGTCAGAACAGAACTCCTCAAATCTGAACGGCACACTTATAGTGACTTTGGTATTTTTATAAGAACAGCATGCACTTACGTCCAGAACAGTGACATTTGGTGCAGTGGAACTGCTGATGAAGAGTGAGCCGCCCCTGGTTAGAGTTCCGTTCTGATAATCATTCTCATCTGTAAGTACTTCAGAATCATCCAAATTTTAAAATTGGTTAAGAAATGACGGGGATATCGAATAACAAACATTAAAAAATATACAGACGAATTGATAACATAATCCAACATTTGAAAGTATTTATCACCAGAACCCCAAAGGAAGGCGGTTTTTTTTTCTTAAAAATGATTTAAACATATGGTTCAAAAGTTAGAGGGGGCACGGGGACGGGACGGGGCACACACCTTTTTTTTCTTTAGGAGCGATTATTTCCGAAAATATGAATAATATCAAAAAACAAATTTAGTAAACCCTTATTCATTTTTAAATGCCTATCCAACAATATATCACACGTTAGGGTTGCAAAGAAAAAAAAAACACTCCCCACTTTACGTGTAGGGGGGTACCCTAATAAAACATTTTTTTCCACTTTATATTTTTGCACTTTGTCGGCGTGATTGATATACATATTGGTACCAAATTTCAGCTTTCTAGTGCTAACGGTCACTGAGATTATCCGCGGACGGACGGACAGACAGACATGGCGAAACTATAAGGGTTCCTAGTTGACTACGGAACCCTAAAAAAGGAGCAAAAAAAAACAAAATATTATAGATAGATAATGTTCGGAGTTATACGGGAATGGAGTCTGCTAAGCTAGGCAAAACAGAGAAGAGTTTTATACTGTGGCAGCCGCAGCCGACATCCATAAAGGATATGGTGCACCTAAAGAAGAATGTGCTAATGGTTCTGCCATAGCCAGGCCTAGATCTTTAAGCTTGATTCTCCCGTTTATGTGCACACTAGTTTATATCTAGATATTTTTCTTTTAAAGTAGCTTGAGGTTTTATTTGTGTAATGGATCCTCATTACCGTCAATGTCCCGGCTGGGCCTGGATACCTGATACGCGCGTCAAACTGACTCCGGATGCGGATTGTATCTCCGTAACGCCATACCGCCTGTAACCAGTTCCACGACAGCGTTTTTTGTCTCGTTTTTATCTCTTCCCATTTTGTTTGCGATCTGGCCATTATGGCCGTTAGTGGCTTCTGGCTTGACTTTTTGGTATTATAGATTTCCTCAGTTTTTGTCCATCACTTGACGGATAATTGACTTTCTTGGAAATGGTATCTGATTATTATGGTCTTCTTATATATCTATCCCTAATCCAATATAGGCACTTGTGGGTTATGTAATAGCTGAGGTATATATATTTATGTTCCTATCACCGGTTTCTCAAGTCATTTTATGCACCTTTTTGTCTGTCAATTAACTCAGTCTATCAACCAAGTGTAAATCTTCCATCAGCGTGAGGAAATAGTTTGGAAACACATCAAAGTCGAAGTAACTTAAGATTAAACCAAAATTATGTTCCTTGTCTAAAATAAGACTTTAAAACCTTGTTTCTCATGTTCCATAAACTATTTCTCCCACGGCTTCTCACATTGTCCGCACGCGATGTATAGTCTGCAACTCAACTGCCTCACATATTGTCACTCTTATTCTTAACCTATTAAAGGCCTTTTAGTTGTGCTTTTTCTTTTTTGCTCATTGCACCAGTGCCATCAATCTAACGCCGGAACAATGAGTTTCGTTCTACGTTCAGTTTTACACTACATTATTGTACTATTCTGATGTTACGTGCCATATGGAGACGTAAAAGCAGTTTAGAGCGCTGATGTATGACTTTCGATTTTGCTTTCGGTTAGACTTTGTGAGCAAAATATTTCATCTTTCCAACCAACACGAATCTCATCGTATAAGTATCATGTGGTTGAGATTTTCGTTTTTTTTTCCTACCAATACACACCAATATTACCTACCAAAGAATACCCATCTACTTAGTAACTAGTTAAATAGTCGTTTTTGTCGTCAGATATTATTAGATATTTTACATATTTGTGACATAAACAGAGGAAGTAAAGTAATTTATTGAATCAGAGAACACTATGTATGTCAACTCAACAGTAAAAACTTTTTAAAACTAATAGTATGCTAATAAACTGATTCATTCATACGAGTATGTTTGAATAGAGGCAATGCTTTTGTTTAGTTCTCCCACGCGTGTAACGGAACGTAGCAGGTAAACGCTATTTAAATAGTTGCCGTCGCTAATTTATCGATGCGAACATCTGATTCGCTAAAATCGCTAATATTTATATTCTACTATACACTGAATTGTGAAAATCTTTAAATAGATGTTATTGAAAGACTAATGAATATTTCTAGCGACAAAAACTTTCATATATTCCAGTAATACTCACACTTGTCTTAATCTTGTTTACGGTTACTTTAAATATATAGGTTATTAATTGCTTGAAAGAACTCGGTGAGCGAATTGCTCGTAATTTTATTGTTGATCAGTTCACAACATTCAAATAAACAACTAATACAATAGGAGGCAGAAAAATGGGCGTGACAAAATAAATCACCGGTTTGATTGTATCAGACCTTTTAACAATTAATAGCTTGATGTTAAGCGATAAAAATGAAATCATCAAAAATAATGGTGAAAGTCCTTTCTTTTGTGTTTAGAAAGAGAAACGTGAAACTGTCACAGCGGTCATAAATAATATAGATTGACGAATTCTGGCCAATAAAGTTAATGATGGAGTGTCACACAGTCGACGTAAATATCGGTTGTGCAACGAAGTAGGCAGTTCGAAAGTTACAGCAACCTTTAAAGATTTTCGCAACTTTTGGATAAGTTGGTACGTAAATTTGCAAGTGTAATATATTATTACGATCAATGATTAAAGTTTGTTTTTGCTTTCTTACTCAACGTGTTACTGCTGTTACAATATTACATTATGATAGTATTAATTTTAATGATGCTTTTAACACACATCACACAACACACATTTTTACAAACATGTGATGATTTTGCATATGATATAGGTACTATCAGCATTTTGCAGCTGATAGTACATCAGGTAAATAATATTAAAATATTCGTATTATATGTTAGTGTCTAACATATTAATGTTACTGTCATCTTTTACGGCATTATGCCTTATTTACCTACAATATTTATACCTACAATACATTTTCTATTTCTTGTTTTGCCAATTTAGATGTATCATGGATACTGATGTTGTTAACTTTCTGAATTTATACCAAATGCATTTTATTGAAAAGTTCGTATTGCTATTGTAATTTGCATGATTTGCAGCACTACATATTTATTTCGCTGAAAACATACACTTTTTAAAGACACACTCAATTAATTAAATTGAAATTTGTTTGCCATGCTATGCTGCCTGCTTTTCTGCTTAC
The DNA here is from genome assembly GCF_023078275.1 of Leguminivora glycinivorella. Classification (NCBI taxonomy): domain Eukaryota; kingdom Metazoa; phylum Arthropoda; class Insecta; order Lepidoptera; family Tortricidae; genus Leguminivora; species Leguminivora glycinivorella. The sequence continues at coordinate 15,119,814 of NC_062972.1, forward strand.
CAAAGTACTTATGCTGAGAGATTTTACGAGTGCAGGATTACGATCATTTTTCCTAACACGATATAAAAATAATAAAGAGTATGTATGAGGTAACTATATGTGTATTATATTATATGCGTAGCCGCGGTTCAAATATGGCAAATTAGCATGGCACCTCGATTATTCACTGCTGCCACTGGCACCCCATTCTCTGCCAATATATCGTAGTGACGCCAATAATCTGATCGCCTCACGGCCGGTAAGTTTATCACTTCCGCCTGGCTGCTGTTGTGATACAGCGGGGTTATTGGACCGCGTTGCCGCTTTAACGCCTTTAGGGTAGACATCTAAAATCTCTTTTACTTTTATCATTAATCTAGTGTTTATTATTAATTGCCAAGATTGGTGTGGTTATAATTTATTTATTTTTCGTTTACCTACATAATACGTCTTTCTTTCTAGTTTTTGTTTAAAATATATATAACACAGCATTAGGTAAGTAAGTAGTATTCTTGTAAACTGTTAGTGTTGTATAATTTTGGCTTACCAGTATATTATTTCCATTTGTTTCTACATTCGTATTCAACTTTAACATACCCCCATTGTTTCGTTTACTTTATCTACCATTATTTATTGTTAGTTCCTTTGCATTGATCGTCCGTATCATCGGGCTCTTACTGCTTTTCAGCAACACTACCTCACCCGATAAGCTATGCCCCTAGCCGTACGCGACGGCGCAAAATGCTGGTAATAGCGTGGCTTTATCTTGAACAAAAGAGCCGACGTAGTCGTGGTGTGATGCATGTACCTTCCGCTGCGGCGTAAATACGGCCTGCATTTTACGCGTCAGATAAATATAACTGTACCCAACGTTTAGCAGGGGCTTAAATAGGAATTAGGAGTTATGATTGGCTTAGATCGTGTCCGTTGCAAATTTCTTTCATGTCAGTTTAATAACATGTTTACTTATAGGATGCAATACTTATCACATTTTTATTTTTGCAGGTCAGTCACTGTCGCTACAACCGTTCAAGTGAAGTGTTCACATCGTACCTATGTTGTGGTGAGAGTTCATGAGAAATATATCCTCAAACCTTTTCAAAGTACAGGTGAGTCGTAGAAAGATGTCTCGTTCGAGACAGTCGATCTAACATAAGCCTGCGTTAGTCTTGTCGGACCGACCTAGACATTGCACTAAACAGCTTCGTTGCATATTCGTCTAATGCCGCATAATCTTGTCAATCGCGCATGCGTCGCACGTGCCTTCGGCGCGTTGACATGCATGCCACGCTTGCTTTACTCTGATAATATCTTGGACATTTCGCTTGATGTATCTATTATGAGAGTACAAGTGATTTATTCTGGATCCTGGTTCTTCGATTTATTAATACATACGAGAAACCCGGCCAACCCGGGGGACAGTGAAATTTTGCAAGGTAGGTAAACATTTCGATCGATTCTCAGATTTATGGTTGGGTAATTATTCTTCAAAAATTAAATATAATACCATATTAATGTGCTGCTGTCACGTTTCCCAGTAAAGTCAGTTTAGCCGAAATTATTTACTTAAGCAGTATTTGATTCACACGACCACGAAGAGTTCTGAGTAAATATAAATTTGACACTCCACTCATTGATGTTTTGTAATACCTAATACCTTTTATAATGAGGGCGATATGTCCATTTTTTTAACGATGCCGTCTTTATAGTAGGTAAGGTAAATATGCGTTATGAAACATACCTTATAATTAGTTCATTTACAAATCTTACATGAGTACATATATCTAGTTTGAAACCTAAATAAAAGTTTTTTTCTACTCCCGTACTGTTATTCGTGAGTTACAAGGTCGTGAATAGAACTTTAAAACCCTACATAAAAGATGTCAGGACAAGTCTATCTAGTCTATACCCTGAAAACATTTAGTAGCAGTCGCACGATATAGCTGTTTTACAGTTCAGTAAATACATTGCTACCAACTTAACAAACCAATTCGCAGAGTCGAGACTCCTTCGTTTTCTGCTGCGTTCATTGGCGACGCGTCGAATCGCATTCAAATGTATAGAACTCGATTCAACTCGGCTCGATTCGTCTTAGTGGCCAGGCTTCAAAGAACCATACCATAGACAGTTTTATTTTCATGTTTGCACTCAAACTGCATATTCAAAATGGTAGGCGGTCCACCTAGATAACTAAGATGACTGAAAGTAGGTATTTGTTGAATTTATAATTTTCTTTCAAAATAAGTGCTTGGTCGTAGAAAAAGTATTGTATGCAACGGTGTTTAACTGAGTCAAAAAATGCTCGTGGCGTCTTTATTAACAATTTTCGGCTTCGCCTCAAATTGTTACCCACGCCACTCACCTTTTTTGACCTCTTTTAACCACCAGTTGCATAAAATACTATTACTGGAGTGGTTCATATTGACACCGGTGCTTAAACGTTCAAACAGATATTTAATGACTTAAATTTATATCTTATTCAAACGATGCTTGCATGGAACAACACTGTTTATGAGCTAGTGTCATATAAAATAAAATAATACGCGTTGAGAATGTCTAGCAATGTTTCCAAATCCCAATCCCACAAACATTGGCTGAATGATCTAGGCGACGATATACAGTAATATGAAAACATCCATGACTCAGGAACAAATATCTGTGCTCATCACACAAATAAATGCCCTTACCGGGATTCGAACCCAGGACCGCGGCTCAGCAGGCAGGGTCACTACCGACTGAGCCAGACCGGTCGTCACTGAGCCAGACCGGTCGTCGATCTTACACAGTAATATGTGGGAAATATGTTAATTGAGTAAAAACAATGCGTTGTATGTTTAGAAACGTGGACACAACTCCCTTACATTTGATTATCATTTTGATAATCGGGTGGCATTCCTTGGTCAGCCTTGAAGCATCCACGTTACCGGTGTGGATGAGAGGAATTGGGCCGCGTCACGGTGGCTGGGCAGGCTTGCCGGGTCAACGCCCGTGAACTCATGTGCATTTCCTCTTGGCTTACTGGTGTAGTATGACACGGCTTATTTGGGGCGTTAAGTCTTCAACTTTGTTATATTCAATGAAACAAAGGATATTTTTTTTACAAGGTAAAAACTAATTATATCAATAAAATTGTTGTATGTATGTACTCGTAAGTTTCTTAGTAGGTACCATTAGAATACTAGAATTCAGTTATAGCATCCGATATTAAATCGTAAAGTAATTAACGTACAATTGCTGATATTAGAAATGACCTTTAACTACCTACCAATTATGCGAAAGTCTGATGACTCGTTAGAAACCTTTAGCACGAAGATTTGAATAGAACATTCCAGCGATATGTATATATGACTATAGTAAACACCGACTAGGTAGGTGCATCATGTGCGGAATCACCCAGTGTTTGTTTGTGGAGAAACCTGCGCGTGACCTCTGCCACCAAATACAAGATGGCGGCGCTGTCAAACTAAATACTCTTACTTTCCTTATCCATTAACGAATCGTATTTACCGCTTCTTCGGATGAACCTTTGTGGGTGTTTTGATTCACAGTGTAATATTCTGACCCTATAAATACCTAACTAACATCAATTACCTATTTAGTTAACCTACATAACCATACAAAAATTGAAACTCTAAATTGTATTAAATAAAATTAATTACCATGAAACGAAATCAATCAATTAAGTTAATATCTTGAATTGGATCAGTATTTTGACCTAGTGATCGTTTAGTGTTTATGTAGAACCCATTGTTGTAGCCGCAAATAGTAACCAGTCCTTTTCGCATATTATGAAACAGTAATGCCCTATTACGCCTAATAATCCTAAATAGTCAATAGCCAAAATAGATGGATGTTGTGGATTCACAACAAAAATCAGAGTGAATAATAAATTGTAATTAAAAGATGGAGTTTAATCAAATATAATCAGATTGTTTTAGTTAAATAAAACACAAGTAAACAAATGAGCATAATTATGTCAGAATTAAAATAATTAATGTTTGTCAGTAAATAATCTAAAATGTCACCATATTATAATATAGAAAGTCAATAGTAAATATATTATATTTTTAAAATATTTTATTTTTGGGGTTATAGATGTCGCTCCGCCTCCGCGACAGTCCATGGCCATCATCCAGTTACGGGTCAGACCCCTGCCCCAGTTCTGAAGGAACTATTTTGTGGTCCTGAAGGGACATCTTTTCATAATGACAGGACTACTTTCATTTGCCCGAGCCATTATGTTGTGACACTTTCATCACCATAGAGAGGATTTTCAAAGGGACAATTTAAAATATCAAATACTGGTAGTAGAGCAGTGTATCTGACCACTCCAATTCTCCAGAATTGTGTAATTTTGTACATCATTGTTTTTTGTAGGTATTTATCAAAATAATATTATCCAAACTGTTAATGTAGTCATTTTGTATCACCTTTCGGACCAAAATAAACCACGATCTTGCAACTTTCTGCTTCGATCCAGTCTAGACAAATCATTTATGATAAGTATTTGGAATAATATGACTTTATATTTGAAAGCCATTATGTATGTAAAAATCACAGGTTCATAGATAACAGAATAGACAGACAAACTGCTGAGGGACAAGCTAATTAAAAATAAACATTTTTATTTTAAAACAAAATGAATTTACAATCTTACATTATATTGTGAGTTATTTATTTTAATTTTCTCACAATAAATTTATTTACTACCAGTAGGTATTCAAGGGATCAAAAATATATATAAAGTCATAAATGTATATGTCGAGTTTGTCAATTGTCATAAATAAACATAGTTAATATAAATTCCTATAAGCCCTACTAATCCCAATTCAATAATTGAACATCATTAAACGCAAGCCTTCCTGAGCCTACCGTAGGACTCATACAATCCGTGTAAGAACGTCCTATAATATTTATTTATTTATTTATTTTTAATTTAAAAATCACACACAGTTAAAGTCTAACATATTAAGTAGCCAAAACCCGTGTTAAAAATGTATAGTTGAACTTTCTAGAAAATGAATAAAGACTTGAAAAGGAGAAAACAATTTTAATAGTAATATTTCCTATACTAAACAAAATCCTAGCCCTAACAGCTAAACTAACCATCTACTCTACCGATATATTAGCAAACTAGCGATCCGAATCGCACATTTAATTTACTCGCGTGATTTTCCGAAAGTGCAATGGAAAATCTCTAGCTAAAGCTAACTAAGACGGGCGAAGAATAACCCTTAGACCTGACTCCCTATTTCTTCACGTGGGCTGGTTCTCACACTAGGGATTGGGACAGCAAGAAGTCAGCCAGACAGGTAATGTTAAATAGGAAAGTTGGACAAGAACCTGGCAAATTTAAGAAGTTTAGATAACAACTCAAATCGTCCAGATTCCAGGAGCAAAATCCTGTCTTAATAAACGCAGGAAACTGCCAAGAGCTCACTTGGACTCTACTAAAATAACCCAAGAAATGTCCCTTGGTTGACTAGGGCTATAGTTGAACACCGTTAGGTTACCCGCCCTATCCCTCCAAAGAACTGCAAAATATCAGACCAGTTCATCCTACTAAAATAATCTATCTCAATAATTATTTACAAAAGTTATTATTTAACTAACAGAACTAAGTAATATATGAAATCCCTCAACAAAGATTATTCTAGCGAAAAATAACACTAAAGCAATCCAAGCTAAAACATTTCACACATTAAAACACAATTAACTCTTTAACTAATAAGAAACACTCACAAATCTAACAAAACTTTAGCAATACTATTGTTCTACAACTCTAAACTCTACTAGTACACTTTATAATACTAGCAGTGATCGAGCTCCAAAACAATAACAATTAAGACACTTAAATTTACACCAATTAAACACTGAAATATACGCTTTTTAACACAAAACTCTATATTATCCTCCAACCCAAACTATACCAGTATCATGAAATACTAGCAAAATCTAGGCTAGGGCATAATATAGGTAATCTAGATTTACCCAAATAACCTAAATAGAACCAGTCTGACGGTCGAGCAGAAGGCTCTCTAATCCCCGAATGCCAATGAATGAATCCTCTGCAATGCCTTGCATCCCATTTCAAACATCCCTTCCAAGACTCTGAAATCCCCACTAGCTCCCACTTCCTCACTCCTGATTGGTATTTCTTAACCAACGCTGAAATTCATAATTTCATACAATATTTAAATAAAACATGTTTTATTTCCTGATCAGAATAAGGTCCAATTTGATCTACTCATAGGGCGTGGCCGAACTAAGTTTTTTTTCCACATGTTTGGACACAGGATTGGCTCACTAGACTTTTTTCCATTTGCACATGCTTTAAAAATTGTCTCAATCAACGCTCTTTGTAATATGGTTCAATATGGCTTAAATTTGTTTTTATTGGCTAGTATCATTTAATTGTACAGTTTGAAATTTGACACATCTTCCTGTTGATTTGAATTTGACCAGGCAGCATTTCTTAAAATCCCTACTGCAAAACCTTTATGACTTTGAAACAAGACTCAAATTGGGCTACAAATAAGCATCTAAATATTTTGGTTCACTATAAATCTCCAAGCTCTCCATCTCGTATTTCTAAAATATGATTTACTTGAGACTAAACAAAATTTTAATTATCGTGAGACCGAAACAGGAATTTAATCAACTAAACAAAAAATATAATTATTATGCTTGCATATGATGAAACATGGAAGCAAGTTTCTGACATGTTACAATCGCCTCCCAAAATTTACTGTAGCTTAAATATATTAAGGATATATATTTGCAGAAGTAAATTTTCGAACAAAAGTATACAAAATTCTGAACAAAAATGATAAATTACTGCAAGTAAAACTATTAATAAAAATCTCTTTTAACATTCTTCCCTTCGTGTAAGCCTTTTTTTTTTTTGTTGCGGCTGTGTGTGTGTAGTGTGTGTTTAAACCAAACTGAAGAATGAACATTTCTGAAGGAATAAGTTTACAGGGCCATTCATGTTAGAAATAAACAATTAAAAATGCAGCCAGTTAATTTTGCCTCAACAAAAGAATAGAAGTTGTGCTGTGTATGCCAATGGCCTACCCTTCTACCGATCCGACTGATACATACGAGAGTTTCCGACTTGAGTCTATATTTTAGCGACCAAGAAAGGAATCAAACGGTATCTCTTTTTAAGACAAAATTGAACCTTTTACCAAGGAGCATTCTATGCCACTCGAGGGGTTACTATCTTTAAAAGATTTAATTCCAACACCGTATCTGATGACTTATTTCCCCAAAAAGCCTTTCCTAGTCTGGAGCATGTTCATCAATAACGGGATGTCAATTATAAAAGTTTAAGCTATGCTATGCTTAAACTTTTGATTTCCAAATGAAATGACAAATAAACTGATAAATAAACTGTTTGTTATACAATCACTAAACAAATAGTACTAACCAATAAAAAAGCACAACTAGATTGCAAATCGAATCTTTCGAAACGAGCTAAATTACTGAATATTATAAGAAAATACTAAGCTCACTTCATGATTATGCTTTTCCATATGAGAGAGTACTAAACATCTCGTTACTGATGGGTGTGTAGTGTTTCCTGTTCTGATGTTGTGTGTAGTATAGAGATAACACGGCGGCAGCTTAAACCTGCTAATATGCTCTTTTTTTTTCAGCGAGCCTAACCTAACTCCAAACTACCGTATTACCTCTTTTGTGTATGTGTGTGTGTGTTCCGGTCAGAATATCAAAAGAAATATCGTTGTTTAGTTTTGTTAATTTTTTCAGGGCCCTGCATAAATAAAAACTTTTTTTTTTTTTTTGCAATTTAACATGAGTTCTGACAACCATCATATTTATTCATCTTCATTCTCACTTTCACACATCCCCGAAAATGTACCAAAACTTTTCCCTTTTAAAGAATTGAAACTAAAATAAAAATTACTAAAATTACTATAATATTGTTTCATTCTTAAGAAAATCTACCATTAGCAAACATATACCTAATATATTTATAATAGAGATATACTAAAAAAAAAACTATTCTTTTTTTCATATCTATTGGAAAATGTTCCCCAAAATGATCTATTTAAAATCATGAAGAAGAAGGAAAAATAAAAAGTATGGAGAGCCCAGTTCAATAGCAAGAAACCTTTGTAAAAAATAGCTAAATATAGTTTAAAAATTCAGGGAAATATATTTTTTTTTTATTTAGGAATGTGTTTTATCTAATTTGAATATTATTATTTTTAAAATACTGTTTTAAAATATAATATAAATTTTAAAAATCTACATGTTGAAGAAATAATGTGCTGCTATATAACCTACACAATAACGCTTCTTTACTAATTATGTATTAGCATTAAAACTCAAAAATGTGTATTTATTTTTATATATCTTAATAACTTAAAATATAATTGAATTTAAAGATGGAATGAAGCCGCCTCACAACCCCTCCAAAAACAGTTAATACACACTAATGAATATAGAGTTCTTGAATAACTTTCTCAAATAAAAATAAACGTTAATATATTATGTATAACCCACATAAGCAAAGGACCTTACACAAAACAGTAGCATTTTAACTACCTCAAATAGCAAAGGACGTTTACAAAAGTATATACGTATGTGATTTAAAGAAACATAATCTATTTACATAAAACGTAAATGTTTTATGGTCGCAATTATGAACCTCTAACCCGAAACAGTAGCTTTCCTTAATTCATAAAATTTAACAAATTTACTATACGAATACTGTATCACTAATACCAAATTGACCAGTAAGCAAAGATCCTTATAAATCTACTATTACCATATTTTCAATATATGAGTACCTAACCATAGATTGGCAAGATCCTACTTTTTTTTTTAAACCGACGTCGCTTTTTACTAACTGACAGTCATGAAACACAAGGATAACTCGTTTTACTAAAATGGTGTATTGCTTTTCTAATAGAACCAATCTCTAATATACTGAATAACTTTGTACATGCCTTGGTGACTCATTACTTTATGTATCTGCTCAATAAATCTATTCCTAAAACTTCTGAAAAATAGATGACATTTTCTTGTGAATTATCTGGCTTGAAATATAATATATAATTATCAAAACTGTCACTCAATGCTTAGCTATGAAAACCTTTCAAAAAAAAAAATATATATATATATATATTTCTTCCTTGGTCGTCTAATTGGTACAAAACCCCAGCTAAAACTATGGTAGTGCTTACGGTTTGCAAATAAAATTCTTTACTAAAGTCTGGGTTATGTAATTGTATTAATACAATACGTAATTACGTTATACAATATTATACGTAATTGCATTAATAAATTTAACTTTTACTTCGTAAATAGAATACTACCCTAATTCCAAAAATCATTTTTTTTTGTTAATAATTCAAATAATATAAGTATTGAATTATATATATTTCCTACTACAACTAATTATAAACCGTCGATAAAAGTTCATGAGCCTAAAATGTTTTCAATTGTTTTATATCTTTAGGTACTGTAAATTATGTAACCGAGCATATTTACTTCATTACATGAAACACAAAGTGTTACTAATTAACTAAATATAACCTTCCCTTTATCTTTACTTCAGAAACTGAAATAAAACATTCATTTAAACTAAACGCAACTACTATTATTACTATAACTGCAACTATTATTACAATTATTTTCTGATTTCAACATAAAACAGGCGGACCGTATGCTTGCTTGCCACAGACGTAGTATATAAAAAAAAACCGGCCACCTTGTCGGCGTGATTGATATACATATTGGCACCAAACTTCAGCCCTCCAGTGCCCACGGTTACCGAGATCATCCGCGGACGGACGGACGGACGGACGGACGGACGGACGGACGGACGGACGGACGGACGGACGGACGGACAGACGGACGGACGGACGGACAGACAGACAGACAGACAGACAGACGGACAGACAGACAGACAGACAGACAGACAGACATGGCGAAACCACAAGGGCTCCCAGTTGGCTACGGAACCCTAAAAAATACTATATTAAAAATTGGTATCCCGCTGTCCAAAATAACATACTGAATTTAGTTATATATTGAGTATCTACAAAGTAATCAATAGGTATAACGAAATTTAAACATGTAAGAACAACTATAAAACATAAAAAATAATATTCCCTACTCGAAAATAATCAAGCTAACTAACAAACGCTAACGTTTTTATGCAAAAACCATAAATAACACTTGTTCTATCGTCGACAAATGGTCAAGTGGTTGGCGCGACAACTTTTTGTTAGATTACAAAAACAAAGGGACTTAAGATTGTAACATGTCTAGTCGAACTATAAGTGTTCTCAAGAATTTAAGTGACGCCAACAAAGATGCCATAAATAACAATTCAGAATGGTAACTTTCATTTTAGACTACTTCAAAATGATAATTTCACACGCAAATATACTAACATGTACGTCGTGTAGTATCCTATTTAAACCGTTTCTATGTAACTACGTCCATAACGTAATAAACTATTTAAAACACTTTTATGTACGAACGAAATGTAATAAACTATTAAAACACTTCTATGTATGAACGTAACGTAATAAACTATTTAAATCAATTCTATGTACGCCTCCCCATGTAGGAAACTTTACTTAAACTTGAACAATATCTGATACAAATTAAAATATGAGTATGAATGAATTACAGTTGACTTGGTATACCTACTAAATAGACATATGAATAAAATTTAAAATATTAAAAAAGTACCTATTTCATAATATGCTATCCGTCTTCACAACAACAATTGTGTTGCTATAATCAATCGACTACACGAATCAACTATAACAACAGCTTTGATCCAATATAAGATATATAACTCAATACTATAAAACTAAAATGAAGAAATTAAAAATAATGAATACCACTGTAAATGAACTCTAAGATTTATAAAAGACTAACCACTTTAATCAAAATCTACTTATCCTAGTTACGCTGGCCTACCCCACCAAATAAAATATATGTACGAGTATATCGTGGTAACGCTAGAGCCAATTGTACTATTATGTACATTCCGAGTCACGACTGTAAATAATATATATATATATATATATACATCCTGGTCACGGCACCAATTGTAATATTCTGACCCTATAAATACCTAACTAACATCAATTACCTATTTAGTTAACCTACATAACCATACAAAAATTGAAACTCTAAATTGTATTAAATAAAATTAATTACCATGAAACGAAATCAATCAATTAAGTTAATATCTTGAATTGGATCAGTATTTTGACCTAGTGATCGTTTAGTGTTTATGTAGAACCCATTGTTGTAGCCGCAAATAGTAACCAGTCCTTTTCGCATATTATGAAACAGTAATGCCCTATTACGCCTAATAATCCTAAATAGTCAATAGCCAAAATAGATGGATGTTGTGGATTCACAACAAAAATCAGAGTGAATAATAAATTGTAATTAAAAGATGGAGTTTAATCAAATATAATCAGATTGTTTTAGTTAAATAAAACACAAGTAAACAAATGAGCATAATTATGTCAGAATTAAAATAATTAATGTTTGTCAGTAAATAATCTAAAATGTCACCATATTATAATATAGAAAGTCAATAGTAAATATATTATATTTTTAAAATATTTTATTTTTGGGGTTATAGATGTCGCTCCGCCTCCGCGACAGTCCATGGCCATCATCCAGTTACGGGTCAGACCCCTGCCCCAGTTCTGAAGGAACTATTTTGTGGTCCTGAAGGGACATCTTTTCATAATGACAGGACTACTTTCATTTGCCCGAGCCATTATGTTGTGACACTTTCATCACCATAGAGAGGATTTTCAAAGGGACAATTTAAAATATCAAATACTGGTAGTAGAGCAGTGTATCTGACCACTCCAATTCTCCAGAATTGTGTAATTTTGTACATCATTGTTTTTTGTAGGTATTTATCAAAATAATATTATCCAAACTGTTAATGTAGTCATTTTGTATCACCTTTCGGACCAAAATAAACCACGATCTTGCAACTTTCTGCTTCGATCCAGTCTAGACAAATCATTTATGATAAGTATTTGGAATAATATGACTTTATATTTGAAAGCCATTATGTATGTAAAAATCACAGGTTCATAGATAACAGAATAGACAGACAAACTGCTGAGGGACAAGCTAATTAAAAATAAACATTTTTATTTTAAAACAAAATGAATTTACAATCTTACATTATATTGTGAGTTATTTATTTTAATTTTCTCACAATAAATTTATTTACTACCAGTAGGTATTCAAGGGATCAAAAATATATATAAAGTCATAAATGTATATGTCGAGTTTGTCAATTGTCATAAATAAACATAGTTAATATAAATTCCTATAAGCCCTACTAATCCCAATTCAATAATTGAACATCATTAAACGCAAGCCTTCCTGAGCCTACCGTAGGACTCATACAATCCGTGTAAGAACGTCCTATAATATTTATTTATTTATTTATTTTTAATTTAAAAATCACACACAGTTAAAGTCTAACATATTAAGTAGCCAAAACCCGTGTTAAAAATGTATAGTTGAACTTTCTAGAAAATGAATAAAGACTTGAAAAGGAGAAAACAATTTTAATAGTAATATTTCCTATACTAAACAAAATCCTAGCCCTAACAGCTAAACTAACCATCTACTCTACCGATATATTAGCAAACTAGCGATCCGAATCGCACATTTAATTTACTCGCGTGATTTTCCGAAAGTGCAATGGAAAATCTCTAGCTAAAGCTAACTAAGACGGGCGAAGAATAACCCTTAGACCTGACTCCCTATTTCTTCACGTGGGCTGGTTCTCACACTAGGGATTGGGACAGCAAGAAGTCAGCCAGACAGGTAATGTTAAATAGGAAAGTTGGACAAGAACCTGGCAAATTTAAGAAGTTTAGATAACAACTCAAATCGTCCAGATTCCAGGAGCAAAATCCTGTCTTAATAAACGCAGGAAACTGCCAAGAGCTCACTTGGACTCTACTAAAATAACCCAAGAAATGTCCCTTGGTTGACTAGGGCTATAGTTGAACACCGTTAGGTTACCCGCCCTATCCCTCCAAAGAACTGCAAAATATCAGACCAGTTCATCCTACTAAAATAATCTATCTCAATAATTATTTACAAAAGTTATTATTTAACTAACAGAACTAAGTAATATATGAAATCCCTCAACAAAGATTATTCTAGCGAAAAATAACACTAAAGCAATCCAAGCTAAAACATTTCACACATTAAAACACAATTAACTCTTTAACTAATAAGAAACACTCACAAATCTAACAAAACTTTAGCAATACTATTGTTCTACAACTCTAAACTCTACTAGTACACTTTATAATACTAGCAGTGATCGAGCTCCAAAACAATAACAATTAAGACACTTAAATTTACACCAATTAAACACTGAAATATACGCTTTTTAACACAAAACTCTATATTATCCTCCAACCCAAACTATACCAGTATCATGAAATACTAGCAAAATCTAGGCTAGGGCATAATATAGGTAATCTAGATTTACCCAAATAACCTAAATAGAACCAGTCTGACGGTCGAGCAGAAGGCTCTCTAATCCCCGAATGCCAATGAATGAATCCTCTGCAATGCCTTGCATCCCATTTCAAACATCCCTTCCAAGACTCTGAAATCCCCACTAGCTCCCACTTCCTCACTCCTGATTGGTATTTCTTAACCAACGCTGAAATTCATAATTTCATACAATATTTAAATAAAACATGTTTTATTTCCTGATCAGAATAAGGTCCAATTTGATCTACTCATAGGGCGTGGCCGAACTAAGTTTTTTTTTCCACATGTTTGGACACAGGATTGGCTCACTAGACTTTTTTCCATTTGCACATGCTTTAAAAATTGTCTCAATCAACGCTCTTTGTAATATGGTTCAATATGGCTTAAATTTGTTTTTATTGGCTAGTATCATTTAATTGTACAGTTTGAAATTTGACACATCTTCCTGTTGATTTGAATTTGACCAGGCAGCATTTCTTAAAATCCCTACTGCAAAACCTTTATGACTTTGAAACAAGACTCAAATTGGGCTACAAATAAGCATCTAAATATTTTGGTTCACTATAAATCTCCAAGCTCTCCATCTCGTATTTCTAAAATATGATTTACTTGAGACTAAACAAAATTTTAATTATCGTGAGACCGAAACAGGAATTTAATCAACTAAACAAAAAATATAATTATTATGCTTGCATATGATGAAACATGGAAGACAGATACTGTTATGAAACCTTTTAAAAGAGAAAATTAGCTATCTTTGTGATGAAATAAAAACGACTGCTGATTTCGGTAACTTTGAGGTTGAATCACATCTGTTGTCGTGATGTCAGTTGGCAATGTAGTTTCGGCTGACTAATGATGTTTATGAATTATTTATTGTAGGTATAGAATTTTTGGTTTCGCAAGTTCTTTTAACCTCAATGACAAAGTGCTACGTTTTGAACATGCTTGTAGATTATAATATTCGTGTGATAGATAATCAACTGTGATGGGCTTATCACCATTTGTTGCATAAATGTGACATTATGCGGAAATCAGCCACAGGCGGTTACGTGACTTTATTGCCTGCATCTTCATTTATTAGCCTCTCCATCTAGGATTTTATGTTTCGTTTCTACAAGAGTAAGACCGCCAGGAGTAAGATATGCACGTTGTTTGCATATATTGTGTGTGCGTGTGTGATACCTACTGAGTTAAATAGTTTGTGGTTATTTGTTTACAAATATCAAGTCCGTCAATAATCTTTGATTTGTTAAATTTTTTAATGACTTGGAACTGTTTATGTACTTTAGGAGCAACAGGTAGATTTCATATAGCAAGCACTTAGATGTCTTGTTTGCGTTTAAATTTTATATCGAGTTGAAATCGTAGATTACACAAACCCATTCACTAAACTCGCAAACGCAATGAGGAAACAATACTCGGAAGATTAATGCTAATCTGTTTGAACGAGCGTGCGTACTCCATTTTGATATCGACTGGAACTGGGCTGTCCGTGCTCCTAAACAGCCATTACAAGGGCTAGTTTACATTGACCAAGGATAAGTAGTTGTAGGATTACGGAGCAGGGCTTTAAGTATGGGCGAGGAGGTGTAAAAGCTAGCACTTGGCTATAACTTGTAGGTATAGGTATCTATCTAGGCTATTGAAAATTGTAGTTTTCTCTTTGATATTTGTTATAGATACGTATGTACAAGGAAGAACTTTAATACGATTAAAATAAGGTTTCTAAATATTATGTATTGTAGTAATATCTGCCGGTTGTATCTGTGGTTTGTTGACATTTTTTAAACTACAAGTAAATTGGATAACAGACTGATTTATATTGACTTTACACAAATAAGATGCAATTACATTATGTAATAAAAGCATGTTCAAGCAGGCGGATAAAGCATCAGAAATATGTGTCAAATATGGTGTAGCCCAACGCATGTTGTATAGGCATTAGATCAGATATCCACACGAAAGTGGCTATGAACGGTCAAGAAGTAGGACTCACTTTCTACGTTGCGCTAACGATGGTTATAGAGCACGATGTTTCGGTGAAATATGGCCATTTTCGGTGAAATACGAGTATGGTGGTGTAATTTTGTTCTAGTGGTATTGGTGAAAGGATGGAAATTAGCATATGTCAGACACAAATTACAGTGGGCTTTATTTTGACTGCTTGGGACTATTATTAACATTGCACCGTTTAGTTACTGCATTTGTAAATGTTTATATACTTTGATTGTTTAATTTAAGACGAATTAATGATTGAACATGACATAATGTCAGCGTAAAAAGTTGTTTAAATTTCAGGTACGAATACATTAATTTGAATATTGTGCTTTGAGTATAAGCCTAAAATGTATGCTAATCCTGCTTATGCCAAAACAAATTAGCTGTGTCACAATTTATGACATTGTTGTTTATATAATATTGCACCGAGAAGATTGATTTGGTCGACCGGTTTAGTAGTCTAGTAGTTAATAATACTGATAAGCCTTCGGCATAGGTTTGCTAGACGCAATGCGTTAGAATATAATCTAGACCACATAAGTTGCTATCTCGAAGACTTATTGCTTTGCTATATTGATATTATTCTGCAGTATACACACATTATGTTGTAAATATTTACACACACAATACAAACAGTAAACTTTGCGCTGATATACTATAACTACACATTGTTAGGCAGGGTCCATGCCAGCAGTAAAATTAAGATGTGGTATAAGCAGAATGCCTTCACAGTAATGAGTATCTAAAGCTAACGAAACGAAAAACATTATTAGGTAGTTACTTATCAAGTTATCGCAACAAACTAGGAATCCGACATGCGTATACTTAATATGAATGAATGTGCATGACTCTGACACACCAAAAAGGATATTGGTTAGAAACTAAATCGTTTGGTTCACTATGTAACAAGTGTATTAGGGTTGCCAAATCACTATTCATTCACTAGGTACTTATCAAAAGTAAACATCCAAAATTAATTAATTCGCTGATCAAATGATGTCAAATGATAATGTTATTTGATATTCGCCGCAATTGAAATCTTTTCCTTGCTGCAATATTTCTGGTATTTTCTATATAATATGAAAAAATAATTGCTCGAACTCAGTGATTCAAAAAATGACAAACTTCTTGCCAGTGCAGAATTAATATGACTTCTTATCTACCACAAACAACTTCTACATTATATACTGTTTAGTCAGAAAACAGTCGCAAGACTTCTTTGAAGGGAACAATAAAATTAAATTACATTACGTTTGTAGGTACTTTGGACAGTTACATTTTAAAGCAAACTTCTATTGTCTTTGGCAAAGTGGCAAGGCAACCCTATACCTAATACACGAATTGTGTGATTTAGTAAAAGACACGCCGCCTCCAGCGACACAGTTTCCGAGACGATCGCCAGATTACGCGGCTCCACCATACGTTAACCTTATTGTATTTATTTACCTAATACAGCATGAGAACGGAGTAAATAAGATTTTGATAATGTAATTGGCAATTGTTAAGCGGTAATTGAATCGGGTATCACGATTATTTAGTTACGCACTAAATTAAATTACAATTTAGCTCTTTTGTGTTTCCGAATAGTTCAGATAGGTACAATAGTTTATTGTGCACGAATACCACCTTGCTTGCCTTACGTACCTACTTGACTTTATTGTACCTGCGTCTACCTTGAGGTAAGATGAGTCTTGAGCTTCGTGCTTGAGTTCACTTTAGTTTTCTCAACAGCTTTCGCTTCTGCATTCCACGAATGTGCAATAATCATGTCGCTTGCAGTATTTCTTGACCGATGCCAGCTTCAAACCTTCAAAACCCACTACCAGTTGGAAGTCTCCATGGGCGACGGTGACCGATGACTATCTGGTTAATTCAAGAATTTGCTTGTTAGTCTGCCTCCTATGTATATCATAAACAAATATAATTCGTCTCCAGAGTCTCGTCAGAGGGTCTACCGTGAACCTCGTTTGATGTGATGCCTCTCTGCCACTTCGTAGGTACACTCATTGACTTTAATTGTTGAGCCATTTAGAGGCCACAATAATTTTGCATGTTAATCTCAGTATAAAAAATGTCAAAAAGTCTGACTCTACATTGCTTCAAACTGTATTGGCGATTTTACTTGCTTAGTTCAACACATACGCGTCAGATTTGGACTACACAGCATTCACTAAACAGAACATTATCATTCTTAGATTCCTTATCACCTTCATTTCTAGCCGTGTGTAAAGTGTTTAACAAGTTAACATGGGCGCCGGACTTTACAAACCATTAGTACAGCCTTTTATGTCCTGATGTCTAACATACATCACAGTGAAGTAGAAAATGTAGATTCTTATCGCAGCAATTTTATTTGATGGACTTGCATAGCACCGTACTCGCATTGAAATCTGTCACATTTGCATTTGATTATTAGTAGTTGCTGATACGGTACAAACATTAGATTAGAATATTTGAAGACTAGACTGAGTTATTTGCAAAAATGCTCTATCTAACTAAACGTTTATGTAAATAGGGGTTTAGAACAAAGAACGGTTAGGACGAGCTCTTTAGAAGACCTATTTTCATTATTAAGAAAATTGTTGAGTATCTGTGCAGACCAAATTGTTTGCTCAGAACCAGTTTAAAGCCATTGTGTACAAATTAAATGGATGGAAGTTAGAGGAGAAATGTAAATACACTTAGGAATGTACATAGCAAAATCTCATACTTTTTGCTTGCCGACAGCTGCTAAACACCATTTTGTGCTCATCCTGAGACCTCTCCCATAAATTATCTCCCTGCTTCTACATTGTGTCGGGTGTGTTTGCGCCGATCGGTGTGGTACAAGGATTTGTGATTTCATGTGTAGCCGTATTTTTTTTTAAATCCCAATGATTTTTTCGTACTCAATTTTAAGTATTCAAAGTCATTGTAGTTATGTTGATTTCGGAATGTTTTAAGACTACTTTAATGTTACTTAGAATACTTCTATTTTGATATCCTAAAAGTCACTGTTCACTTTTTCCATACAATGAATCTTATGTTCCGTGATTTTACGCTATCGAATAAGTATTTTAAAACGTCAAAGACTCATTGTAGATGCTCAAAATGTGTCATGAAATGTTCGATGCCTAATACACAACTGTAAGTGGGACTAAATCTAGTGTAGCATGTCGCATACTTGTCATTGCTCAAGCCGATGCCGTCAAATTGAATTCAAAATGTTACATGATTCTATTGTCCACGCGCAGAACTTCTGACTTAAAATCTCAAACATACAACCTCTTCACGCCCATTGCTGTCAAGAGCTACATTGCAAAAGGTGTGCGAATCTCTGAACTGGTTACACTAACACTAAGGAAGAGTTGGGCATTAAGAAAAAAGTTAAAGTAAGCTGTAATCAGCAAGGAGGAAGTGTCTTGTTAATGTTGAACATTTTATAACTTGTGATGTTGCATTTAATCAAACTGATGTATGTGGTTTTTATTGATGTAATTATTCCTTGGTTAATTCATATATAATTATGATGTCACTCTCGAGTTTAAATTTATTGGTTTTTCTTGTATTGCAGTCATGATATCATCAAATCAAATGTAAATATATTCATAACTTGATAAGCAGGTTTATATTTCTATGGGATAATGTATTAATATTATTGCAGAAAAACGTATGTATTTGTGCAGATTTCACGCCATTTAATTTGTTTTACAATTCTGTTTTTTTTTCTCACATAATTGATTATGGTCGATGCTTTACCTTGACGCGGAAGTTAAGAAGTATTGCGAGTACTTAACTGCTGACTGCTCAATTTTTTACTTTAACTCTTACTCTAATTTTTTTAACGTATTTCCTACTCAAGCAGTATATTCGTTAGCACGTTGTAACATGATTTGCTTAATATCAGTCGCGTTTTCAGAATTACCGTTCGTGACATACAGGGCAGGATTGCGATGAGTACTTATTTGTTATCTGAGCATACACTTAAAAATTAGCTTAGCAGCTTTTATGTATCAATATATTTATGTGTCCTACCTGTCAAATAGGTATAATAGTTTTGATGGTGGTGCCTCTAACATTTTTAGAGAATCGTAACAACTTCCCAGACAAGTGCCTTGAACAGCCTAAGTGTGTTTCAAGTGTCAAATTCAAAATCGATGTTGCTAGGCATACTGCTGCAGTTATGCTGGAGCAGTCTGAATCCGATTGTAACTTTGAATGCAGCTGAAGTTGACATGATTTTAAGAGTACAGTTCTTATATTTTAGATATTTTTGAGTCCTTCACAGATGACATTTTATTGCAGTTGTACAAAAATGTGTCAAATTCAAAATCGATGTTGCTAGGCATACTGCTGCAGTTATGTTGGAGCAGTCTGAATCCGATTGTAACTTTTAATGCAGCTGAAGTTGACATGATTTTAAGAGTACAGTTCTTATATTTTAGATATTTTTGAGTCCTTCACAGAGGACAAAATGAAAATGAAATGAAAATGAAATATTTATTTTTCAAGTAGGCATATTACAATGCGCATATGAACGTCAAATAAAGCTACGCCGGCTCTAACCCTACGCCTCAGCCTCGAGAAGATTTCAGTCCCCCCTCAGTTGGGAGGGGGGTATCCACTATGGGACCGGCAAGAAACTCGGCGGGCAACTTCTTTTCAAAACATTACATCTTATAATTAACATGCATTAAATAACAACATACAATTTAACATGCAAAAGTATTCATCAAAGAATATGAACAGACTAGGTACTCTATGGAAATCAATTTCAATAAATTATATTATTGCTTAATAATACGTCGTTCTTCTTCAGAGAAAACATATCAAATTGTCGTAGAAGAAAAAGATAATATGAATCTCAATATCATTAAATATGTAATTTACCTACACAACATAAAATATAAAATATTTGATGTGCTTTCTTATCTGAACTGTGTCCTCTATACATAATACAATTATTTTAATTGCTATTCGTTTTTTGTAGTTTCTGGTTCGGGCCATGCATGTTTGTCTGTCAAATAGTCCTCGACTCTGTAATAAGCCTTTAACATCAATGATTTTTTTAAGTAGTTCTTAAGAGCTGGGAGGGGTAATCTCAAAGCAGTGTCAGGTAACTTATTATAAAAATGAATGCATTGCCCAACAAATGACTTCTGTACTTTACGGACACGAAACTTCTTTATGGCAAGCTTATTTTTGTTTCTAGTGTTATAATTATGGATATCAGAATTCTTAGTGAAACAGTCTAAATTCTTAACAACATAAATTATACTATCATAAATGTATTGGGAAGCTACAGTTAAGATATTAATTTCTTTGAAGAGTTCTCTTACTGATTCACGTGTTCCTAAGTTGTAAATAGAACGAATGGCTCTCTTTTGTAATACAAAGATAGTCTGTATGTCAGCTGCTTTGCCCCAAACCAGAATACCGTATGACATTACACTGTGAAAATAACTATGATACACTAGGCGAGCTGTCTCAACATTAGTCAGTTGCCTGATTCTCCTAACGGCGTATGCGGCTGAACTTAATTTGCTTGCTAGTTTCTTTATATGAGGACTCCATTGTAGATTTTTGTCCAATGTTAAACCAAGAAACAGTGTTGTATCTACCATCTCTAAGCATTCATCATTCAAAAGTATTTTTGTATGTTTAACATTCGGCAGAGAAAATCGAATACATTTGGTTTTCTTAGAATTAAGAAGTAAATTGTTGACAGTAAACCACTGCAGTACATCAGCTAACGTGCTATTAATTACATTGTAATCCGTAGATTTTCGGTCAACATTAAAAAGCAGTGATGTATCATCAGCAAAAAGTACTATTTCACAAAAGTTTTTCACTATACAATTATACATGGCAAATCATTTATATAAACCAAAAACAGGAATGGACCTAAAATTGAGCCTTGTGGCACTCCTAATTGGACTACAGTCCCGCTAGAGCGAGTTTTGTTAACAACTACTGTTTGTGTTCTATTGCTAAGGTAAGAAGACATAAAGTTTAGGGCATTTATAGACAAACCATAGTGTTCTAATTTCAAAATGAGCGTTCCATGATCCACACAATCAAAGGCTTTTGAAAGATCACAAAATATGCCAATTGCATCACAAGAATTTTCCCAAAAATTATATATATGTTTAATGAGTACCGAAGCAGCATCGGTCGTGGAACGGCCCCTTGTGAAACCGAACTGTTTGCTTGTAAGTAATCTATGTCTGTTGAAGTGTCCCAGTAGATCATTTAACATTAGCTTCTCAAAGACTTTACTTAGTACAGGAAGTATTGATATGGGACGGAAATTGGTTATATCACTCGAATCACCCGATTTAAAAAGCGGTATGACTTTGCTACATTTCATAAGATCTGGAAAGGTGCCTTGTGAAATTGAAATATTATATATTACGGCCAAGTAAGGTGCTATTATATCTATGACATGACTAATTACTTTAACTGATGTTCCCCATAAGTCTTCCGTTTTCTTTAAATTGAGTGACTTGAATGTTTTAACAATATTTACAGAGTCTACTTGACTAAATTCAAATGAATTATTACATTTCTTAACATTAGCACAAAGTAATGAATGGGCTTGAGCCGCAGAAGAATGTAAACATTTTGTGGTGTTAACGGCTATATTTGAGAAATAATCTTCGAATGCCGAGGCAACATCGCTGTTCGACACTATTTGTTGATTATCTGATACAATGTTGACTTGACAATCGCGTGATTTACATTTACCAGCTTCTTTATTTATAATACTCCAAGTTGTTTTCACTTTGTTGTCCGACACTTTCAATTTAGAACTAATAAAGTTTTTCTTGGCAGTTAAACACACTTTCTTGAAGATTCTTGAGTAGTTTCTTACATAGTCCAGGAATTCTGAATTCTTGTTCAGCTCTCTCTCTCACCAGTTCATAAAGTCTTTTTCTACTTTTGTGAATACCTACAGTAGCCCATTCACTAAACTTTGTTTTAACTTTTGACCCACTAATAGATTTCACTTTGAAATTGTTATTAAATTGATTAAGAATTACATTGAAAACATCTTGACATTTTATTGCAGTTGTACATATTTTTATATTTTAGAGTAGGTATTGTTGCGTATCTGCTACATTTCGAACACAATCCGACCCTGTTGATATCTGGGTCTCAGTTTGTACTTCATGGCATTATAGCAAAATCACGTTACGAGACTTGTGAACGTTGCAGATGCACTTCATGTTCGAAATAAACACAGCACAGTGTGACCTTTCGCTCGTAACGAACAGAATGTGCCTACACAACCGTGAGGAAGATCCGTGGAATTTTAGTGACATTTAAAGGAACTTCGAGGTTAGCTATCTCTGAACCACGATGTCTTCATAATTGTGACGAAAGAAATAATTAGTTTGTGTAAAAAAGTTATTTAGCTATCAACAATCGAGGAAAAGGTTGGTAGTTAATATTGGTTTTTGCGTTGCTTTTGGCCGATTCTTTTACTACAGCGATAAACGTCTGATTGTTGAGATTGAAACAATTGGTCTTCTTTTTACACATGGCATTTTTGAATTTTGCTGAAAAGTTAGTTTTTTTTATGAAACCTTTTAAACTTCTTGGGATCACTTGGGCGGCGAACAAGGCTCATCACGATGTCTCCTTTTGAAATCGTCGATATTCAGTAACGAACCTTAGGCGTTGACGAACTGGCGGAAAACCAGTTATCAGTAAATTCTGAATCTATTCATACGCGTTTAAACTATCTATTTAGCACATATTAATGATAGAACTGCATATCTCTTCTTACAATCACGTGACGTACATGGCATAACCATATATTACCGCCTCGACGCTCACTTTCGACATCACACGAGTTTTCCTTTCAGAACTGCACTTACATTCTGTTCCATAGTTACCCAGATATCTTAATGCTTTTGTTAACACTTACATGGCCAACTGGCGTGAAATTGCACATACTTTACATTAATAGTGTGCATCGCATCACGTGTCGGAAAAAACGTCTTGTGACAGTTGTGACGCGACGACTATAAAATTTGAGGGGAATAAACAGTGTAAGTAGTTTGCATCATTCATGAATTGATAGCCAATAAGATTGATTTCAAAAAACTTTTGGGAATTCGGACGTAATGTGTAATGGAGGCTCACTTGTTTTATCCTCGTGTTATCGCTCTAAAACCCGAAGGCCAATTGGCATGCAATGTACCTAGATCTACCTTTTACTTTACTTTAAAAAGATATTACAAAATAAATTATATTATTTATTCAGGGTTAAAAAAAATACAATAATAAAAAGTCAAAGTCATAACCAAACCCAAAAACCATACCAACAAAAATAGTTCGTGATCAGCAGCGCATCAGGCTTCGTCAAGTGGACATAAACTACAAAATTGCTTTATTATGATTAAGACATCTTATCACAAACTTAAACCCATGTGTCTTAAATGTAGCATGAGCTTTCGCAATATCCATAAAATAAAACAATTTATGTTCTCGCTAGAAGATCCGATGAAACTTTTTGTTATAAGAGATATCAGAACGCAATAAACAAACAATTTATAGTGATGCTTTAATCTGTTTGACACACAGCGGCGTGCTGTCTCAGCCACGCAAACCAAACTACGAATAAATTATTGCAACGACTTTAGCAAGTGTAAAGTTTAGCTAAATCGACTTCTATTGAGTAGCAGTTAAGTCGAGGTTTTAATGTCTGGTAGTTGAAGATGTGTCGACGATAGAGCGCATACGCGGTTCCGTTAACCGCTCACCTGCGCCCGCGCTTCTCTAGTTATGCTAATGGTTAAGCGCGGCCGGCTCGTGGATATTGAGGTTCACAGATAAACTCGTTGGCTGAATTAGTTGCCCGCTTTTCTTAATTATACCTATAAAATGTCGAAATGTGTATGTGTTAATTAATTACTTCTGCGCCGCTAATTAAGATCACTGGTTGTGTTGTAATTTCAAATTTATATCGTCACGACGGCGACGTCATCGTCATAATTCAAGTCGTCACGCAAACTATAAATTTATGCTATATCTCGTTTTTTTCCCTCATATTTTTCATTAGCTCTTGCAAGATATGATAGTATGTAGTCGAGTGGTTTAGCTGCGAGCGCAAATGTGGGTGGACTCGATACCTTTACGGAAATCGATTAGAACCCTTCCGTATAGAATCCTCGACACCGGGGTTAAGTGCCATTGGTCGTTGTCTCAAATAAGATGTTACCAACCACGAACGGAATATGCTTGATTTTACGGTTATCGTGCGGTCGTAAGACGGCGGTGACATGTATTACATGACTTACATGAGGTTCATATCTCAAGTTTTTTTTATTGCATAATGTTAACAATATCTAATAGTAGAGGAGATATAGCGTTGGGGGTCATAATAATTCCCACAGAACCGAAGTTTGGTTTTTTTAGTTCTTTGTGTGTGTCTTTATAACATACTAAAAATATAGTAAAATATATTTCTGAAAAATACTTTTTTTCGACCGCCAAAAGTTGTATGAAAAATTACTATGAAAAGAAACCCTAAAATTTAAACATCGTCTCTGGTATCAACTTATGGGGAATTAGTCTACAAAAAAGTTTTTAACGTTGATGTTTATCAAAAATATAACAATTTTCCACTATTTTGATAAAATAAAAACAAATAAAAATCATACATTTGATGAAGGGAAGTGCATGAAACATAAATTTCAGCAATATTATTTTTTTCATAGGTACCACACCATGGTAAATACGGGTACGATCCGCCTGGTGATAAGCAGTCACGGTAGCCTATGACGTCTGCCACACTAGAGCCTCCACATGCGCGCTGCTGGGCCTTTAGGATACCTTTCCACCAGAGATGCGCTACGTGGATGTGTTTGATATCCACCAATCATGTTCACTGTTCCACAAAGCACAGCGCTAGAGGGAACGGGTTCAACTAAGCTGATGGAGGATATCAGACGCATCCATAACCCATCTCTGGTGGAAAGACACCCTTAAGAGTCCTCAGCTAGCTCGCAGGATAATCAGCGTCCGCGGGAGAAAATTCCTCCTAAGCCTACATCGGAAACAGATGCCTTAATCTCACTGTTTAAGGCCCTAAGTCACGCGGCCCCGGTAGGCCAAAGAAGCGCTGGCTGGACGTCGTGGGAGCGGACATGCAAGAGAACAATCTCAAGCCTGAGGATGTCGAAGACCGGGCAAAGTGGAGAATACTGAGCAGGAAAGCGGACTCTGGCGCTAGGCGGGGAAAACGCTAGATTGAAGAAGCCGCAGTGTGCGACCATATGATTACGGGTCCATCAGGGTGTGAGGATGTGCAGATTTATGACTAGAAAAACCGATGATTATTAGGTTTTGGTTTTCTCTCGTGTTTGATATAATACTTTATCGAGAGTTTTTATTTGGGATGCGACAATTTATGTTCTTATATTAAACCTCACTAAAATACAAGTTTATGGTAAATACGGTTACCGCTAAAACTGCAAAAATCCGGAGCTTTCTCGGGAGAAAATTCCTCCTAAACCCCACAGTGTCTGGTCATTTACGGGTGAAGGGTGGTGTGAGGATGTTTAACATTTTCTCAGAGCACAAGCCACTGTACAAAGCGGTTGAACGTAGAACTCACCACAGGGAGGCAATTTCACTTTAAACTAAGTTCTCATTCACAGTCAAAGGAGCATTTTTTGCGGTAACCGTATTTATCATAAACTTGTATTTTAGTGAGGTTCAATGTAAGTACATAAATTGTCGCATCCCAAACAAAAACTCTCGATAAAGTATTATCAGGGGCGGCTCACTCCGCGATTTTATCGCTGCGCTACAAGTATTTCGGCGGCCGCTAACTCGCGGCCCATTCGACCTTCGCACGATGTTATAAAATTCAATGTCGGCTGCTCGCGTGCGGTCCGTTTGTTACTGTAGGTAATAAAATAAAATGGCGGCATTTTGTGAACATCAAAGGAGTGAGCCTTCTGTACTTGTACTATTATATATTCTGTGGTATTATATCGAACACGAGAACTAACCAAAATCTAATAATCATCGGTTTTTGTAGTCAGAAATCTGCCATCCGCACACCCTGGACCCGTATATGGTCGCACGCTGCGGCTTAGGAGGATTTTTCTCCCGCGGACGCTCCTTATCCTGCGAGCTAGCTGAAGACTGTTAAGGGTGTCTTTCCACCAGAGATGTGTTATGGATGCGTCTGATATCCACAATTAGCTTAGTTGAACCCGTTCCCACTAGCGCTATGCTTTGTGGAACAATGAACATGACTGGTGGATATCAAACACATCCACGTAGCGCATCTCTGGTGGAAAGGTACCCTAGAGGCCCAGCAGCGTGCATGTGGAGGTTCTAGTGTGGCAGACGTCATAGACTACCGTGACTGCTTATCACCAGGTGGATCGTACCCGTATTTACCATGGTGAGGTACCTATGAAAAAATTATATTGCTGAAATTTATGTTTCGATCACTTCCCTTCATCAAATTTATGATTTTTATCTGTTTTTACTGTATCAAAATAGTGGAAAATTATTAAATTTTTGATAAACATCAACGTTAAAAACTTTTTTGCCACCTAATTCCCCATAACTTGATACCAGAGACCATCCAGAGACGATGTTTAAATTATAGGATTTTTTTTTCATAGTAACTTTTCATACAACTTTTGGCGGTCGAAAAAACGCATTTTGCATAAATATATTTTACTATATTTTTAGTATGTCAAAAAGACACACACAAAGAACTAAAAAAACCAAACTTTGGTTCTGTGGGAATTATTATGACCCCTCCCATACAAATGCTCGTACGACTCCTCTACTATAATGGTTTTTTTAGAGTAAATAAGTAACTGTTTTTTTTAGTATTTATTTCAAACATAAAATAACATAAACACAAAAGAATATACGTTGATTTTACTATAAATTTAGTCATCTGTCATAGTTTTGATGATATGTTGAAGGATCATTTTACTGAATAATACTTAAATTATATATACATGACATTACGCTCTTCAAAACCCCTCTATGTGTTGGATCTACATCCTCATGGACGTCTTATAGATAGATGACCGCGTGCAGAAGATGGAGATACAAATTTACAAAAAAAAAAAACATTGATACATCATGCCTTACAGGAAGTTACGCCACCAAATTGGCTTTCGTTGCAGAGTTGCTCGATATAATGATCGGTTTCAGACACTCAAAGAAATTCATTAAAGTGCACAAAGCGCACTATTGTGAAGACCAGCTACCGATCAACCATGACATCTTAATAGATCGCTACAAATTATTGTGGTTCGTCAAGATCTCACATCGACGCATGAAATCGATCGTGGCCATACAATAACGCTCTTTCATGACGTAACATTGCATTTCGCGGTTTGATTGATTGTAGTCTCACAGATAGGACCTTATGGCGCTTGATTCACACTTATGTTAGATTTATCTCGTAATAGTGGCCTAGTTTTTTTTTTGCTTTTACGGTCTCAATTATCATTTTATTTAATTGTAGGTCAATGCCTTGTTCTGGGTTTATTTTTAGCGTGTTTGTTTATTTGTTTTTTTTTTTCTTCACCGGCGCTGGTTTCTTATCTTGTAATTCATTGCGAGTACTTTTAATTGCTTTGGCACATAGGTGTAAGTTTAGTAAAGATATCATTGATTTGACTGCTTTCAAGCGTGTTTCACTTTCATTCAATTCTTTTGTCCGTAATTCGATTAGCTCCAGTGTCACTTGACAATCCAACTACAAAACCCGCTATACGATTGTTGGACAAATTCAGATCGTGCTTACCTTTAAATAGTTCTGTATTGTGTTCGAAATAACCTTGCATTCTAACTCTTCTTGCAACTATTTTATTTTTGCTAGCGGATCTTTTCACAGTAATAGGCTGTGTTAAAATGCTTCGAGTTTCTTTTTAGGGTTCCGTAGTCAACTAGGAATCCTTATAGTTTCGCCATGTCTGTCTGTCCGTCCGTCCGTCCGTCCGTCCGTCCGTCCGTCCGTCCGTCCGTCCGTCCGTCCGTCCGTCCGTCCGTCCGCGGATAATCTCAGTAACCGTTAGCACTAGAAAGCTGAAATTTGGTACCAATATGTATATTAATCACGCCAACAAAGTGCAAAAATAAAAAATGGAAAAAATGTTTTATTAGGGTACTCCCCCTACATGTAAAGTGGGGGCTGATTTTTTTTTTCATTCCAACCCCAACGTGTGATATATTGTTGGATAGGTATTTAAAAATGAATAAGGGTTTACTAAGATCGATTTTTGATAATATTAATATTTTCGGAAATAATCGCTCCTAAAGGAAAAAAAAGTGCGTCCCCCCCCTCTAACTTTTGAACCATATGTTTAAAAAATATGAAAAAAATCACAAAAGTAGAACTTTATAAAGACTTTCTAGGAAAATTGTTTTGAACTTGATAGGTTCAGTAGTTTCTGAGAAAAATACGGAAAACTACGGAACCCTACACTGAGCGTGGCCCGACACGCTCTTGGCCGGTTTTTTCATCAGAATTGTGAATTGTGACATGACATGGCACATATTTTTGCATTACGCTTACGCTTACTAGGACCGAAGCTTTATGTATGAAAGCTCACAAACCCTTGGCAAAGCCCTTTTTTAACCCCGGACGCAAAAACGGAGTTATAAGTTTGACGTGTCTGTCTGTCTGTCCGTCTGTCTGTCTGTCTGTCTGTTTGTCTGTCTGTCTGTCTGTGTGTGTGTCTGTCTGTGGCATCGTAGCTCCCGAACGGATGAACCGATGTAGATTTAGTTTTTATTGTCTGAAAGTTGAGTTAGTCGGGAGTGTTCTTAGCCATGTTTCATGAAAATCGGTCTACTATGTCGCAGTCGGGGGTTTTTTCAAAATTTTTCATAA
The DNA here is from genome assembly GCF_023078275.1 of Leguminivora glycinivorella. Lineage (NCBI taxonomy): Eukaryota > Metazoa > Arthropoda > Insecta > Lepidoptera > Tortricidae > Leguminivora > Leguminivora glycinivorella. Next base: position 15,149,212 of record NC_062972.1, read on the forward strand.
TGTAAGGAAAGTTAAATACTTACAAAAAACCTTCTATTAAGTACGAATTCAATGAAACTTTATAAATGGATTATGGTATAATTATGATTTGCCGGAAATCCATAGTTATTAAACTATCTTATTAATATGTAATATATTTTTTCTTAGAACGATAAAATGTATAAAAACACAAGTTACGTTATATATTTAAAGCGTGGCAGCGTTAATAGAATAAAATAGTATAGAATTAATTACACACACACACACAAAAACACGTTGTCCCACATTAGAGAATTAGCAGATTAGGCCTCAGCCCTGTTAATTCAAATATTCATTGAACATTTCATGCCAAGTGCACGATAGAACAGGCCCCGTAGCTGAATGGCATTTCAATCTATCCATATCGCTCTTGCGCATTGGCGCGACAGAGCCAGACTGCATTTCTGCGGAGTTTCACATCGGAGAAATGCCATTCGGCTATGGAGCCTGGCCTGTCATGATTTTTTGTAAAGATCATATTAAAAGCAATAACAATCACTTCTTGTTACATAATTTTGAGCCCAATGATATTCCTTTTACTCTGGATACTGGTTTGTTACCTGCATAAATTTGCATTTAAAATTCAAGCAATTAAACCTTACAGAAAAAGCTGTTTATATTCATTTGTAGCACTACGGTTGAAGCATAGAATATGGATGGAAAGAGGACAGCAAAACCATAAACGGAGCGGTTAGCTGTCTCGTTCATTTCAATCGACTGAGAAATATTGTTTGCAAACGAGAAATTCTGCAATATTGACGTAAGAACTGCACGGTAAGTGGATTAGATTTAATGGTATTGAGAAAAATTATGTTGCTTTGCGGAGCTATCAGATATAACCTATATGTGTAAATATGGAATACGCAGATATACTTTCTCTTAGTGTTTACCTATTTCAACGTTTAAAACTATGGGTAATATTTTGGGGCTTCTAAAAACTAACATTGAATCAGACTATTTAGCAGTATTAGCTATATTCCTTGCTCCCTTTTTGTCTCCCGTTGTATGGGTCTCGAATTTTGCAGTTATTGTTAGGTGGATCGGTGCCCAGTTTGGGAACAAATGCTATATTGTATTGTAAACATCGACGGTGCAAGATCAAGTTGATTAGAGTGAATGACATCCCTGACTCAAGTTTTCCGTTAGAACTTGAGCCAACAGAACAATTATCATTAGACACTCCAACATCCCTCTTGAGTCTCTTGACGGAAATCCACGTCACACAGGCAGCCTGCAATGTCCGGCAGGTAGTCGTCAATCTCCGTGACTCGTTCGGATGACGTCGTGAGCCCACCCAACCGGCGGCGTTGGCGCATAACAGTATCACTGTGTTCAGTTGGTACAAGTAATTTACACTTGCATACTTATTTTCATTCCCCATATTGATTTCCGTATTTATTCTAAGTAATCAATCCAACTATGATGCTTCACTCATGTTGTAGGTTTTGTTGGAATAATAAGATATGTAAGTGAGCGAGTCAGTGACAAGACATACCAACTGTGCAGAAACCATATATTGTTTTATAACATAATGCATTCGATAATATCGGCACCCTACGAATGCAAGGCTTTCTTGCCTCAAACGCAATATCAGTAGGTAAGCAATTCGGTGGGGAATTGAAGATTCAAATATGGGGAATATTTAAACTCTAACGTCTAAGAGATTTAGAGTTAGGCCAAGCTTTGTTGGCAGCGATTTTGATAGCATAGACTATGCAACTGTTATTTTATAGGTCAAAATTTATGGTAGAGGTATAAAATAACACTTGTGCTATCATAATCGTTGCTAATTCCAACTCGACGCTAACCATGCAACGCTTCGCCCACGCCAGCATTTCATACACTAAAACCGATATATCCCTATGTTTCCAAGTAACCTTTATCAAGTAGACAGTTTCATACTTACACCAGCCAACTACAGTTGCGCGGAGCCCTAAGGACCGGTATAACCTGGCCCGGTTTCATTTCACAGAAAGCGTGAGCGGGAACAAAACACTGTGACGGATTTGTCGGGAACAAATTCTATATTTATTACCTTCATAGCCACTTTATGACTTTATTGCTTATTTGAACCTAATATGAATAATGTTATTGCAAATTTCATGACACTCGATATTTGATTTGTAAATGTTATGTCCTCATTGAGATTGTTCATTCTTACAATGGTTTTCTCAAGTTCCTTATTGAATTTCGATTTAATACAACTGCCTGGTAATACAACCTTGAATTAAAAAAATTACTATACCAAATCCAACGCACATAGAAGTAGTAGTTTATCCGGAGTGCGCGACCTAACTTTCAAACCCTTACCTCAGTTGAAGGTATCAACGGCAGCCACGGAAAATCCAGCGAAACTTAACACGTGAACGCGCATTTTCACGGAACCCTAAAAAGAAGAGGTAAGCTTTGTCCCAATAACCGGGGACACGTCTTGCGTCTTGTCTTGTGCCATTGACCCACTACAGGTTTTTGTACGGATAACGGACGGCACACTTGATGTTTTATTGATACCGTACCTAATGATTTTTAACTATTGGTTTCAGCTGGCTCACACTGTCGTCTATTGGTTTCAATAGATTAAGATAAGAAGCGTGCCGCCATAGTCGATGATCAAACTATAAGGTAGATACATACCTAGTTTGTGCGAAAACTGAAACTATAGTTGTACTCAAGAATATTATTTTCAAATTGTAAACTCATTAAATACTCATTTAGAAAAATTATCAGCGAGAACTATAGTAGTTATGGGAGACATCAACATAAATTTGATTCCTAGAGCACAAGGGCAATTGTATGAGTACAACAATAGACATGCCTACTTGAATATGCTTAGCTTACATGGTATTCTTCCTGGCCTTCTTAAACCAACAAGATTATCAAGTTGTCTGGATCATATTATGTTAAAGATACACAAAGCAACGACATTAGCTCATACGGCAGTCCTCAACACAACAATAACGGATCATAAAACTATCCTCTTGGATTTATCCCTTGACTTTAATAAAAATACAACCCCTAAATCTAAAGAAATAATAGATTACGAAAAAGCTGCAAAAATATTACTAGACAAAAACCTCAACTTACTACTTTCCTGTAATAATCCTGACACCATAGTACAAGAACTTACAACTAAAATGAATGAGTCACTTAACGAAAGCAAAACAGTGAAGCATATTCCTAGAAATCAAAGGATTATAAATCCCTGGATAACCCCGGGTATTCTGCGTTGCATAAATAATAGGAATAAAATGCAGAAGAACCTCCGATCGGACCCAGAAAACGAAGTCCTGAAAACCACATTTAAAAGGTACCGAAATTACATTAGCAATTTAATCAAAAAACTTAAACGTGACTATGATCGAAAACTGTTAGAAAATACGAAAAAGAACTCAAAAGCTCTCTGGACTTCGATAAAAACTATTACCAGTTACAAAACTGCTAAGTCAGACAATACTGAGTTGCTTAAATACAAACCTAATCCCGTTGAAGCAGTTAACCAGGTTAACTACTTCTTCACCAATATTGGACAAAAGTTAGCTTCAAATATAACTTCAAATTATTATTCTGCCCCATTGTGCAGGGACACTAGCGTTAGAGGTACCAACAACTCCAATTCGTTTGTATTACTGGAAACGGATCCCTTGGAAGTTGAAAATACCCTAATGACATTAAAATAAGAAAGTGCACCTGGTATCGACGGGATACCCGTCAAATTTCTAAAAACATGTAAATCTATAATATCTCCGGTGATTAGTCACATGGTGAACTTATGCTTTTCTCAAAGTGTCTTCCCTAAACTACTAAAAAAATCACTTGTCACGCCGGTTTACAAGAGTGGGGAGAAAACAGAGCCAAATAACTATAGGCCAATATCAGTACTTACATCAATATCGAAAATCATAGAAAAAATAACAAATAAACGACTAATTAATTACTTTAATAAATATAACATAATCTCAAACTTTCAATTTGGATTTCGTAAAGAAAAATCAACTGAAGATGCCATTCTAAATCTAATATCCACCATTTGCAATGAATCCGTAAATGGCAGAAAATGTCTTGCTGTGTTTCTAGATTTAAAAAAGGCATTTGACACAGTTTCTCTTCCCACTCTTGTAGACAAGCTAGAACGCTACGGTGTCAGGGGAAAGCCGCTCGATTTTCTGAGTGACTACCTTGGTGAGCGTACTCAAAGCGTCAGGATAGGAAATTACATTAGCACGGAAGCTGAAGTGACATGTGGCGTGCCCCAAGGCAGCGTCCTGGGACCAACCCTATTTCTTGTCTATATAAATGACTTGGCAGACATGGTAGCCCAAGATGGACATACTATCTTATACGCGGATGACACTGTTGTACTGTTTGCTGGACAGGACTGGGGTTCGGTCCATGACGCTGCTGAGAAGGGCCTCTACCGAATCAGCTTATGGCTAAAAAAAAACCTACTTACGTTAAACACAGATAAATGTAATTACATATGTTTTTCAAAAAATTGTAGAACTCAGCCACAAAAAAATCTTAAATTAAAAATACACGAATGTAACTACAACAATAACACCAATTGCCAATGTACACCTTTAAATAAAGTAGCATCTTCTAAATACCTAGGCATTATAATAGATCAACGTCTATCCTGGCATGAACACATTGAGTACATAACGTCCCGGATAAGAAAACTAGTATGGCTATTTAAAATATTAAGACACGTCGCAAATAAAACTCTTTTGCATCAAATATATACAGCGCTAGCACAATCAATAATGTCGTACTGTATACCTGTTTGGGGTGCCGCAGATAAAACTAAATACCTGGAAGTAGAGAGAGGGCAGAGGTACTTACTAAAAACAATGTATTTTAAACCACAAAGGTACCCCACTAAAGAACTGTATGCTCATAGTAAAGCTTTAAGTATGCGCAAATTGTACATTACCTCTGCAATATTAAAACTCCATAGGTCTACACCATTTAATCCTAATTTGCTAACACAAAGAAGGAATCACAGAGTTATATCCCTACCTAGATGCAATTCAGCATTTCAGAGAAGGCAATTTGAGGTACAGTCTGCAATTATATACAATAAGATAAATAAGGAAATTAATATATACCCCTAAATAGATACGATTGCAAAAAAACAATAACTAATTGGCTAGGTGAGCTTGACTACAAAGCTACTGAGGATTTGATTAGTAAATAACCAATAAAATTAAACACGCACACACACACACACACACACACACACACACACACACACACACACACACACACACACACACACACACACACACACACACACACACACACACACACACACACACACACACACACACACACACACACACACACTTGCATACGCGCGAACACACAACTGCATGCTACTTATTATAAGAAAATTGTATTGTATAAACAAATAAAGCACTTACCACTTACCTGTTCATCTCAATAGTATATTAGAAATAAAAAATGTACCATATAGTAAAAGATCATAAACTGTAATTCTGGAAGAGCGAGGTCTCCTGATACAGGTACTTCGTACCCACTAGGACTCGACAACTATGTATTTAGCAATGTTGATTTTTTTATAAAATAAATCATTTTCATTTTCATGTGATTAGTGATTAATACTCACATTCTTGTAGACATTATTATTGAAAACGTCGTAGACGAATAAATAGAAAGTCATTTCAGAAACCGTTTACTCGTGATTTATTGGCTTTCCTTGGCACCCAGAAGTAGATTTATTTTTAAGACACATACGGGTCGAACACGATAAAATAGCATTATTAATTTATTACCTTTTACCCAACGTTTCGATTTCGGTTTTGTATGTGTCTTAAAAAATGTGTACAAAACGCGAGAACTTGAAGTGTTAAAAGCTCGGCCACACATACGCGTTATGACAGCGTAGGCGGAGCGTTAGCGGAGCGTTAGCGGAGCGTCAGCGGAGCGCATTGATAGCGGTGCGCCGGACGAACGCTGGCGTTGCGTTCAGCGAGCGCCGGCGGGAACTAACGAGCGCGGATTGCGAGCGGAATGCGCGCACATGCGGCGCACCGCTGACGCTACGTTATCAAAACGCTTTATGTGCGGCGGAGGCTTTATAGTAGATTTATTGTTATTGCCAAAAAAATCAACAATTAATTAAAGGGGGAGAAGAGTAATTCAAAAACTCTCTTATTAATAATACGAATATCTTGTATACACAAGTTGGATAAAGGTACCTAATAAAAAATATAAATAATTGGTCAGTTCAGTACTGCAAACACCACTAAGCACATTGTCATCACGTTGTGGTCAGCGGTCACTGACTCGAGCTATATCACTATATCAGTTTTGGGAGATTGGCCATTTCCTCCTCTAATCTGTCGACTATCGTTTTCGGGTTTAATTATGCGTTGGACCGTTGGAACCAACAATTTGTAGTGATTTGAAGCCATAATGTAGGAGTTTTGTGGTACAGTTATGGTTATTACCCGTTCTAAAATTGGTTATTAAGACTCTCCGAGAAGATTGAGTGATTCTTGACTGACACATTTTCAATAATCTTATGGAAATTTGATATTACCATATTCTTTGACGATATTTAATACGAATCTTAACTTTGCCTCCGTATTTCACTAATTATGTGAAATGTAAGATCTATTGCGGAGGAAACCTGACCACGCCAGGCAATAGCGGCGGTATCTAAACAAAGCATCTTATTTACTATATTATAATCATTCAATAATTAACTTTATAGCCTTTTGTTACAGTTTATATTTAATTCAGCAGCATCCCTGCATTTAATCATTAAAAGCGGTCGTTCCAAAAGTAAGGTTAAGTAAACGGAATACGAGTTGTTTCTCATTCAAGTGTGACAACAAGTAGCGATAAAGAGCCCTGTGAGAACGAGACGCTCTGAAAACTGCGGTTTGCTGTCCACAATCGTACTGAGCAATATAATAAAAAGTTTAGTAATGCGAGCCTGCTTACCTAGGTCATTGTATGAAAATTAAAACTATTGTGAAATTGTTTTGTTACGATCGATTAGATTATAGATTCTCGTGTTAGCTATCCATGGTTATTTTTTTTGTCTTTTGCTGCTGTTAGTCAGAAAGAATCTTCGTAATTACCTGTGAAGATTCTTTGAATTTTTTGCTTGAAACATATATACCTTTACTTTGAACTAGCATTAATGCAGTCATGCGTAAAATGAAATAAATTACTAACGATACCAACATTCCAAATTCTTATACGCAATGATATTTTAAAGAATGATTTTTGTAATACATACATAATTAGCAGCCAAGTCGTGTACCTTTTATGCTGACCCCCATGCCACTATTGCCACTAATGTAAGCGAGAATACGAAGTCGACTCACGGTTCTTAAAGAATAATGACATCTCTGTATAAAAGGTTGATGATCAGCTGTCGAAATGTTTGTCTTGTGACTGTGATAATCATCGACATATAAAGCTTTTAACATATCTCTTTCTTTTGTTTTCTTTGGTGATAATCAAGTCTCATTACAATCGTTGTAATTGTCATCAGCAGATATCGTAAATTTTTTAGCAATTTCGGTGCAGGATTGTCGTTTTAAAATATGTATGTCCTTATCTTGTTGGGGTAACTAACAATATTTAAAATGAACCTCAGTTATATTGATCATCTACCTAAAAATGTTTAAATCCCTTTTTTGTACCATGTTGCATTGCACCGAAATTGCTAGAAAATTTACGATGTCAGGTCATCAGTCACTGGGTTTTTTTGCTCTACCGTTCACTTATATACATTCTGATATACGACCTCACCGCCGCCATTAGTATCTCTTAAGGTAGAATAATTACAAGTACTAGTTCCCACGAATTCCTAATTGTATATTTTACACACAGCACGGAATTGTCATTATTTAGCTATTATTATCTTGGCAGCGTTTACTTAGCAAAATAAAGGAAGCACGAAGCTTGTTCACGTCATGTATTATGATTAATATCTGGGCAACCGAGCTTCGCTCGGTTCTGTTTCGTATCCTTGACATGTGTCGCCATCTAGTTCAAAAATGAATAGTACCTACATCGAGCGAAAGAATTCTCAGCCTTAACAACACAACTACTCCACACGAGATGGCGCGCATTTCGCCACAAAAACTCAAATAGTGTATTTTCTATTCGTTTTAGCCTTGACCTGTGTCGCCATCTAGTGTTTGCAATAAATAGTACTTACATCGACCGAAAGAATTCTGTCTTAACAGTACAACTACTGCACACGAGATGGCGCGCGAAGAAAAACGCATGAAAACTCGAAAATTCGCGTTTTCCGTGACCTAAGGATAAGTTAGACCGATTTTTCACAAACCCCCACATAACAAATTTCTGCGAAATCGTTAGAGCGGTTTCCGAGATCGTCAGTGTAAATAAATAAATATATAAATAAATAAATAAATAAATATACAAGAATTGCTCGTTTAAAAGTATAAGATTATGAAAGCGTGCTTCATTTTGCTTGATCATTTGCCTATTGACATTTAGAGTAACAGTTGTTCCGATTATTACCACATTGCTAATACTATACATATTAGATAAGCTGTGTTTTTATTAAACCTAATCACAATTAAGTAAATAAATTTCTTTTAAAGTTTATTTTACATATTAACCTTAATAATTGGTTTGTTTACAGATTCCAAGATGGTGGTACGATTATGATACGGCGCAATATTTAGGTAAGTTTGTCCAAACGTATTTTGTAACAGAAGTCTTTGTCATAAGAACATAATGGGTCTACACTGGCATCTAATCCACTCCCTAAGTGGATGAATGCCCAGTTTCAAAAGCGCGGGTGCGGCACTGAACCGAAAGCTCAAGGAATTGGACTACCTACGCTTCGTCTGTGACAAAATAAAGTCATTAAATTATTTTGTCGCGGCCTGACAGTGCAATGACGATGATTTAAAATAAACCCGGCTACCACATAAGGGTCTGCAAAAGTTATTCAACGAGTTCCAGATTGCTTTATGGCCTAACGCAGTCGTGAATGTTGACGTACGACGATCGTAAGTTTACATCGATAGATAGGAATGCCAAATACAAGCGGTATATGTCGTGAATCCGAGTTTCCTGCTTGGCTAGGCATAAAACATGATACGCATTCGTTACTTAAAACAATATTTGCACAAATGAAATTATAGTAAAATGGCACCATTATCATAAACTTTAAAACTATATAAGGATGTAGGGGACATTGGTGGTCATTCGATTTATTTGTACCAACAACGAAATGATTTACGCCAACATGATAGCCGGCAGGAACAGAGCAAGTATAAAATTCAATTGAAAATGCACACAAACAAGTAGCTAATTCGAGTTATAAAGTCGCCGTTTCTTCCCAGTTACTGTAGGTGTTACAAATTGTGCCCCTAGGCTTTGTTAACGATACGTTTAGTTTCAAAGTCTACAGAGTGGACTGGATATAGTAGATCAATTGGTTACGGCAGCATATAGTTACGTCGGCGGAATTTCTAATACAAAGTGGCGTCAATGTGCAGTTGCGGAATTCTCAAATACCGCTGATCTGAATGTAACTGTAAACTACCAGTCATTGGTTCTGTTAGTTTGTTTACGTATATGGGTATACAAATGTATGCAGACACGGCAGTAAGATCTGTGCTGGCGTTTTGCTTAAATGCTAATGTTTACTAACTGACTTCTACTAGTTTGATGTCGTACCTACCTTAACTAGTTTAGTAACATGATACTCGAATAAAATTCACATGACATCGAACTATTATATTCTGAACATATCATTTACCACATGTCATTACATTGATGGCTTAACCTTTAAATTACAATGCACAGCGAAAAATATCTTTGAATTACCGATTATTATATTTCACATGCGTGCAATTTATCACGAGTAAAAGCAAGTCAAAGATCGCAGTTCGACTCTGAGACACCGACGTAAAAACTGGGCCGTGGTTGCATGCGCGTCTACGTTTACTCTTAAACCATTTGCTTAATATACGCTGTAAGTTTATATTGCGCAACGGCTTGATTGACCGACTGCTGCGCAAGTAAATGTGGTAGTTTACTAGCGTCGCTACTTACACGTAAAACAAAAAAAGAACGACGTGTTAAGCGCTCTGGAAGTATGAACGGTGTCTTTGATCATGAGCGTTTTTTTTTTCATATTAATTTATGACGGTCATTACATTAAACAACCTTACATATATCAGCGCAGAATCGGCAGACATACCTACTTTTTCTATCGATATCTCAGGACTCTGAGGTGAGGCTTGAGCTACATTAGGTACACCAGTAACATATTTAGCAAAAATCGGCTGTAGGTACATAACGTGTCATTCACGAAGACGAGCGCCACGACTCGTAAATCGTAATATCATGTTATTAAATGATGGATTTTTACGAATTTGTGTACAAAACTCCATCGACATGAACTACACATATGTCACAGTCGACTTCAATGTTACATCGACATATCTCATATTAACGCAAAGTGCTACGCAACTTGCAGTCGATACCTAACAGTGACTGAAATAGCCCATTGTCCTTACTTTTATTAATGCACTTAAAGAGACAATTTTAATAATGAACAGATAAAGTTTAATCCGCAGACAATTCGTGTGTTTGCATCTGCAGGCTCTGAGAGTAACGGTTGCCTGCCCTCATTGCGGGGTGATAACTCGCACCAGATAGGAGAACTGATTGCTGCCAATTGGAATAAATAATACAACGGGAAACCAATTATTTTAAAGCAACTTTTCTACTTCGGGCGTTAACATAGTTTTCTTTCATTTTTTTAACATTCGATACTAAAAACAAAATTTGACAAACTATGATATCCGCGATCACTCTCAGCTCTCTTTCAAGCCCAAAAAGAGTGAGTGAAGAAGCCTGTCAAGGTACACAATTTTGTTCTGTTCAATGTATTTGTATGCTTCCGCACAGAATGTGACAAACATCACAAACAGTAACGGTTTAGCTCTTAAGTAGACCCCGCGTACCACATTCTGATGTAACAAGCAGCATGTATTTGTTAGCACTAACGTCCTTCTATCTCTGTCAGTGTCGCGCGCTGTATCATCAATTGTACGCGGACTGCTCTATATCCTGCCTCCGTACCGATCTTACCGCAGATTGTCTCCCACGAGATTGATGAACTACACGCGCTCATCACTTCGTACCGCGCAGTCATAGGTCTCTGAAGAGAGAAAATATAGCTTTAGTAGCACTCTCAATCCTTGACTATGTTACACTGCAGTTTAGTACGGTCACGGACTTTAATTGTAGATCCACTTCTAACTCTTTTTATACTGGACATGTCATAGCTTAACTATGGCATAACAAAAGTATTGTAGCCTCTATTTGGCTCTACAGTCCTTGAGTGTACGCTTGAATTGGTATAATTTGTTAGTATATAAGCTTTTACTGAATGTATGTAGTTGTATGTCGGCTGGGAAGGTTGTACGTACATTTATTTATTTATTTAAACAGGGTGTCCACTTTCTGGAAAGTCAGGGAAAAGTCAGGGAAGCTCATAGTGGTCATGGAAAGTCAGGGAAAGTCAGGGAAATGATTTGGAGGTCAGGGAAAAATTTGGCACCAAGAAAAAAAACAAAAAGTATTGAAAAATTTATATGGTTTCTTGGGTTGGCCACATCCATGACAGCAAAGATGGATCGCGGTAGTGATTTTAAGGCAACTTAGAATTGTTTCTTTAGACTATTTATGACAAGTATAGTGCCTGGCCTCCATCCCAGTGATTACTAATGAGGGATATCTTCATGCTCTAGCTGACCTTAATTTATCTATACATAAATATTTGTACATCATTCATAATGGGCGACGTGAAAACGACAAAGTTACGTCGCTGTCCAAATTCTAAGTATCTATCCAACGTTTCAAAGCGGAGTTTCTGATAAAGCCAATGGCGCAAAACGTCACATAGAGGCGCAATTTTATATGAGTCAAAGGAGCATAGTAGGATAATAAGCCTGACGATAAGAATCACTTAGTAACCTAAAGGCATGTCGAGGCCAAACACCTAAATGGGCATCTCGATTCTGACAACAGACAAAAAATTTCGCGCTCGCTTCGCTCGCGTTTACTACTTTTACAGTGGTCATATTTTAGTTTTCGGTCACGCTCACTACGCTCAAAATCTCGTTTTCATTTCAAGCCTGCTTTGCTGCTCTCCTACTCGTTCTGGTACTCCATTTTGTTTGCTATGTTAATGTACTATCAGCTGCAAAAGTGCATGGCGAATTTATCAATGAGTTCATTTATACTTTCTCCATGCAATTTTTCAGCTCACTGTACGTAATAACTACTATCAGTCCCAGGGACGTATAAAAGGAGAAAATTTTTCGCGTTCGCTGCGCTCGCGATATTTTTTTCTACCATACCATATTCAAGGATGCCGAAACTCAAACTCGCTCTACTCTGATAGAGTGCACGGGCCGGCACTGCACTGGTATAACCAAAAGTAAATGGCGATAACTACCAACTACATATTTCGTTAATGTTAGTTTTATAAAAACAGAAATTAAAGTTTAATAGTTAACATAAAGGTAAAAAAAACCGTAGGCATAAAAGTATGAACTGCCTTGCAAATTTTAATATGCGTACTTTACGTACGTGAGAAAAAATTGCTGTGACAGACGGACAGACAGACGCACGAGTGATCATATAAGGCTTCCGTTTTTCTAAAAAAAAAAACTGCTTTTTTCAGGTTTTTTTTTTCATGACAGAAAAAAACCGTTTTTTCACAACCCTGAGCAAAAGTGGTAAAAATGTCATCATAGAATGAAAATTTGGTCAGGGAAATTTTCTTAAATGGTCATGGAAAGTCAGGGAAAAGTCAGGGATTTTTTTTTGGGTTTTGTCGTGGACACCCTGTTAAACTTTATTGCACAGTAAAAATATACAGTTACAAAAGGCGGACTTAATGCTACATGGCATTTTCTACCAGTCAACCTTTAGGCCAAACAGAGAAGACCAAAAAAAGGTGCGGGATATGTAAAGAACACTAAAGACTTGATTTTATTGGACTACGTTAAAGAAAAAAATAGGGACTTATATACATATAAATTACATATTATAGATTTACATAAATATAACATATATACATACATACATATACATTTAAATATATATATATATATATATATATATATATATATATACCTGCTCTAAATATACTTAGTCTTGATACTTACATTCAACATGCGGGATCTCTAGGGAGGTAATCCTATATTCCGTACCAACTAACGGTTCACATTTATCTGCTTTTGGTCCTGCTTTAAAAGTATCATGCGTTCGTGTTTTAAATACCTGATACAAAGATTCCTTATTTGTCGTTCTATCGTTCCGGTCATTAAAGTAATTGGCGTGTTTGAAATTCTAAGATTAAACAAAATTGTTGTTAGTTTAAACTTAAAATCTATGCCGCTTTAATCGATTTACGGTATCGTTCGACCTTATGACTCCCGTGGTTAAAAATTGGGACGTAACTATTGACTTAATATTATCGTCGCTCAGCGTAGGTAACTGTTTTCTTAATCCCTTATCGCTATAATAGATTTGTTTATGGGGAAAATTGGGGTCGATCTCACTTATTAGTTATTACGTTTCTGAATAAATTATTCAAAATTTACTCAATCTAAATCTGAAAGGTACGCGATGGACTGACATACCCGAAATGGACATTATTTTCAGTCCCAGGGTAGGAACGAACGAGTTCATCCTAAGTTGCGAATTTGAGATGTTAAAACGCAAACTTTTCAAACAAAGCAAAACCGTGACGACGTGTGCCGCGGGCACTGAAATCTCAAATTAAAATCATCGCCTAATGTTACAATGATCTATCGATACACATCAATAATTGCACGGCTCGTGTAATTGACGTGAAAATCCGATGTAATAGCCCTCAATGGAGTCGCGTTACACAACTTTCTTCGCGGATATCAATCTAAATTGTATTTGGAAGAATAATGAAATGGCGTACTGTGCATACTATTTAATTTGCTACTCAAAATTAGAGTGACGCAACGGTTAATATGAAACATGTACACTAATAAGATCTCTTGTAAGATCGGTTTCTTTTTAGTTAGAATGAAATTGGCTCATTGAAGCTTTTATAAGCTCAGACTCGGAGCGAATAAATTATATTTTTTATTTTTTCATTTGTGCACACCTGTGATATGACACAAGGATTCCGAAATTGTCTGTAGCTTAAACTAGTTTTGCCTGATACCTGATCTGACTACTTACTAAAATGATTAATGCGATTCTCTATATATGGGTAGGCTTAAACTTCTAACTATTCGCACTAGGAGAAAGCGAGTACGGCAAAATACTCGTAATCTTCATTCTTAACTACATCACCTTGGTGGCCCCGAATTTGGTCAGTGTTCTTGACAAGAGTCAACTGCCTCCTGTATTGTTATTTTTATACAACGTTCAATGCTCTCGGCTTGTTTGTCTTCATGGTAATTAACTTTTTCGTTGCATTTCATTATAGAAGTAACTGTTTTCTGAGCGTCGTTTTATTGAACCGTGATCATATTTGGGTGCAATTTAATTTCGTTTACTGCTAGGATCTTTCTGAAAGGTATCAACCGGCTTTTTAATTATAGCCGACGATGTCGCTAATTTGAAAGTTGCTTGTGGTGGAATGAGTTGACAGACTCTCAGAGAGAGAATCTGTAGACTTGAAGAGAGATAGACTTGCATAATTTTTTTTTAAATTCTTCTAATCAAATTCTGCAATTTATATAACCACCGTTAGAAATGCAAACTAACAAATAGGACCGTTAAGATGAGTTCTTTGCCAGCGGTACAGAGCATTGTTATTTGCCAAGCAAATATCTCTATCAGGCCCTTTGATGCGTTGCATAGATTGCGGCTGAGTCGCCGAAGATACGACCTTAAATTCCGACCGCGGCGATCCGCGATAAGCGATACATAAACGATCTTGATATTCGAGTACCGTTCTCGTTAAATTATCGCTCACGTTTCGCTACCGAGCTGGCGCCCTAGTATTACGGTATTGCTCGAAATTACGACGTTTTGAGCAAGACCCATCGTCACACTATCAGGGACGTGACTGGCGTTAAGTGAGAGCTTACGTGGTAGCACGTAGTCTAAAGATAAAACGTCAAAAGTATTCGTCCACGTTCAGTCTCTCTATTTTCAAAATCTCACGCGCCTTCACCTGCTGTGCTGCGTTTTCATGTCTCCAATTTTAACTGTTTTGCTTGCTTTGCTTTCCAATTACCTCTTATTTACAAATTTTGTTGTTGGGTTATTACGTGTACCACTGGTTTTGTTTACTGTCTAAATTACATACAAACGTATGCATACACATATATCAATCAATCAATCAATCAAACATTTATTTCAGAATTTTTACATTCTATAGCATGGTTAGTAACAACATAATTATAATATAATTTAACAGAATTAGAATTACAATACATGTTCGTATATATGATTTTTTTTTTTTTTATTATAAATGGGCTTACTCTTGACCACAGACTAGCCAAAGGCAAAGACGATACGAATTAATAAGTGATATAATGATTATTTTGTTTTTGTTGACTACAAGACACCAGTAATTAAATTCACTATCGTGTCTGTGTTAAATCGTAACGTCTATCGTAATCGTAACTGGCCGTCAACAAAAAATAAACTCGATTAAGAGCTGTCAAAAATGTCTTGGTGATTATCTAAGAATCTTTTGAAATTTATTAGAGACTTCATGTTTCTCTTAAAATGTCAGCTTTTTGTATTCGTCTCAAACCAGTGATTTATTATTTAGTTCCAATTGTAAGTAATGATTTATTGCACTTGCAATATTTAATTTTTTTTTTGTTGATAGAACTAAAAAGGTAAGCTACTTTGGTCTAATTGTTTTTGTAAGTCCGTTAATTGGTTACGACAGTTTCAAATAGACTTTTGATAACTGACCTAATTTTGGTAGTAGGAATCAGTGTTACAGAACAAGCTTCAGTAGTTAGCATGAGTGAGGCTTTACGTGTAAGACTCAGTGGGGAGTAGGGTATCTTCGCTTTCGGATTCGCTTACCCAGTAACTACTGATCGTGCGCGACTGCCTCCGACCAACACATGCTATGTGGACGTGTAAATGTAAATAACTGACTTATCCGCTCAAAGATACCGTGTCCCGTTTTGCATATCTCGGGGCTATATCTATGGGTTAATCAAATATCTAATGAATCAATTCAATCTTGATGTGAGCCCTTTTCTAAACTGTTGCGGATTATTCTACGAGCGGAATTTACTATTTAAATCAAGATCAAAATTAACGTGACCTCTGCAAGACGTTTGTGCATCGATTATACATGTTAATTATATGTTTATTCTGCACACTAATACTTACATTAAGTACATAATTATTTGTTTCCAAGTTTTTGTTATAGGTATAAGTAAATCACTGCCGCTGTCGTTGTCAAGAAATTACAACTATCGTAAACGTTGTTATACCTGTATTAAGTCAAATCTGAGCAAATGCCATTATAACCCGACTCCGTAAATAGGTCATATACCTTAAAAATTTAATCGTTAGTTCTAGTGTTATTTCATTAATTTTCCATTTATAAACATTGATGATTCATCGTGAATATATCATAAGAAATGCTATATTCTCAGCATAAGTAGCAGCTTGCCAGACATCTTGGATGGCTGTCGACGTCGCCGTATAAACACAGCTTTAAATACACAATCAACAACCACATTTCAAACTAGTTCTCATTTAAAATTTTCTCGCAATCCTCGACGGAGCTGACAGTGGACAGTTGCGTTGGTAGAGTCGAGTTGCTGATAAAGATTCTGTCACCAATAAAACCTTAAGGTTTGCTTACGAGTAAAACAACTGTATATCGCGTTGGAAAACAATTTTACCACTACCTGGGTGTCTCCTAAAAACGCCTAATTTTGCAAAGTCAGCATAATTTATCTGTTTATATGGCCATTAGGTTACATTTGCTGTATAACAGCTGAATAAAGGCATTTTTTAACGCTTTAGGCTGTACTAAAGGTACATAAAGAGCTATGTAAAAGCTCTATAATAGCGAAGGCAGCCCAATACTCTTAAATGGGCACAAATTAGACAGCCTTAAGGGTACATAGCTAAACGGTCACATTATATACGTGATTTCATACATTTAGGTGAAATGCAAACAAATTTTTACTTATATTCTAGCTAGGTTGGAACTTTAGTGAGTGAAACTTTAATGGTGAATGGTTTATCTGTTGGTATTGGTAACTACGTTTTGTTTTGTATATCTTACGCAAATATGTTTGGGAATGAAAGTTTACCGACATTATATATACATATTTACTAACAAAATTTTAATGCGCCACGTAAATATTCAGTTTTTAATTAGTTACGACATATAAATAAGATCTGATGAAATATTTTTTTTTGTGTTTTGGAGAGATTTATACAATACAAAGTCAGCATTATGGTATTAAAAAGCTATAACTGATACAATACATTCATAATTTATACCCAAAATATCATAAAAGTCGAAAATTAATCAGGATGAATTTATAGGTTAAACAATAAAAATGGTGGATTCATAATAAAGACGAGGAGGTTACAAGTTACCATAAAATAACATTTATTCAGCTTATTCCTAGTTAATAATCTACAAGTGTACCACTATAAAGCAATAGCCGTTATTACGGTACACAAGTGTCCCACAAAATAGCTACCAGGCGTCTAGTGGGTGTTTTAAACAGCCGCTATGCAGATAATAATAAAGGCGATATAAAGGCTGATTTGTGGTATAAATGTTCAACTCTAAGCAGTATTATACGCCACATTTTCTCCATTATACCTCTTTTGGCTTTTTAATGGTCCACATGTGCTATCTTAAAAAGTCAGCGTTTTAAAAGGTCACAAGTGGCCTCATACCGCTTTTGGCGTAGTGTGATCTACTACGCAGCTCTTATTACGTTCTAGGCTGTCAAAAATGCTAATAGCTGAATAAGGTCGTTGCAAATATACCATTACAGCACTATTGGCGAATTAGTGGTACTGTTCTCCACCGTAATGCAGCTCTTAAACTGCTTAAGCTGTTTAAATTTCACTGAATGCTACTATGCAGCCGAAGGTTCCTCTGAACGCTCTTATAACAGTGCTAAAACGCGTAGGGCTCCGAATAGACCCTAATGTGTACACTTATACAGCTATCTGTGCTACTTGGGTAGGTTATCTGATGTAATGTGTGTGTGGTAAACGCATCGCGTTTAATGCGGCGTTTATCGCATAAAACAAACATGTGCTTAAAGATTGCGTGTGTATGTCTATCTGTCTATGTATGTATGTATTTATTTTCTTTTATGCTCAATTCCGTTGTTTATGTTATTTGTCAAACGAATTAAGGTAAAGTACCTATATACATAGCAGGAGCAAGTTTAAGCAGAAATAAATACAGCATAATCTTTTCCAACGCTTTGTTGAAAGTTGACTTCACTCATAATAAGGTACCGCTGTGCCTTCACATTCTATCCAAAGGAGATAACATTGCGATGTCTGGACGACTGCGGTACGCCTACGTGGTACCGCTCTATAAATTGCGCTTCGTTATGCAAAGACTCGACAGAGTCGGCAGGTGGCCCTTCAACTTTGAGACGCTTTCCTGTTATGAAGCCTGTTTGTGTTCGGCATCTGCTGTTTTTGGAGTTTTTCCATCCATTTTACAAAATTATTTAAATAAGGTTAATGCACAAAAAGGGGTTGTGTTAGTCATTTTAAACTGTCCCTTTGCGGTTTAGCAGTTTGTGTTTAATTTTTGCGCGCTTGTCCATACAAGTGTAATTTGCGTATGACATACCGTTGTTCCATCTTTGTTATAGTTGACAGTATTTCCATTTATTTAGGATGGCTGGCAATCCTGAACTGTGCGTTTCTTCAGAAATTTCCTGCCTCGCACAGCTAAACTGGAATGAACTGTCGCCTGCGGTATTTCCGGACCGATACGAACTTCAAGAAAAGAGTGTACATTCATCTTAAATGCCGGAAACGAACCTCCAATCCTTCAGGTGTTTCTGTCTGGAAGTGTTATTTAATGATGCGATGCGGCACTGTGTGTGATATTTGCGCGTTTCTGTTTAATGGAAACGGCTGTAGATAAAATAAGGTTCAATTTTCAATACCAAATACTTATAGTTATGATAGGCTCCTGCTTTGCTCGGGTGTAACACAGGCAAACGCTGCTTTTTAGGGTTCCGTAGTCAACTAGGAACCCTTATAGTTTCGCCATGTCTGTCTGTCCGGCCGTCCGTCAGCGGATAATCTCAGTAACCGTTAGCACTAGAAAGCTGAAATTTGGACCCAGTATGTATATCAAATCAATCACGCCAACAAAGTTCAAAAAAAAAATGGCAAAAATGTTTTATTAGGGTACCCCCCCCCATGTAAAGTGGGGGCTGATTTTTTTTTCATTCCAACCACAACGTGTGATATATTGTTGGATAGGTATTTAAAAATGAATAAGGGTTTACTAAGATTGTTTTTTGATAATATTGATATTTTCGGAAATAATCGCTCCTAAAGGAAAAAAAGTGCGTCCCCCCCCCTCTAACTTTTGAACCATAAGTTTAAAAAATATGAAAAAAATCACAAAACTAGAACTTTATAACGACTTTCTAGGAAAATTGTTTTGAACTTGATAGGTTCTGACCGTAGCCCGACACGCTCTTGGCCGGTTTTTTTTATTGGACTTGTCTTGATGAGTACCCGAAGTCTAGCTGATGCTGAACCCTGGCTGCACCTAGGAGAACTCGGGTTTAGTGTAACACAGGCAAACGCTGTTTTCGTCATCGGACTTGTCTTGATGAGTACTCGAGTGAGCAGTACCCGAAGTGCAGTTGATGCTGAACCCTGGCTGCACCTAGGGGAACTCGGGTTTAGTGTCACACAGGCAAACGCTGTTTTCGTCATCGGACTTGTCTTGATGAGTACTCGAGTGAGCAGTACCCGAAGTCCAGCTGATGCTGAACCCTGGCTGCACCTAGAGGAACTCGGGTTTAGTGTAACCCAGGCAAACGCTGTTTTCGTCATCGGACTTGTCTTGATGAGTACTCGAGCGAGCAGTACCCAAAGTCCAGCTGATGCTGAACTCTGGCTGCACCTATGGGAACTCGGGTTTAGTGTAACACAGGCAAACGCTGTTTTCGTCATCGGACTTGTCTTGATGAGTACTCGAGTAAGCAGTACCCGAAGTCCAGCTGATGCTGAACCCTGGCTGCATCTAGGAGAACTCGGGTTTAGTGTAACACAGGCAAACGCTGTTTTCGTCATCGGACTTGTCTTGATGAGTACTCGAGTGAGCAGTACCCAAAGTCCAGCTGATGCGGAACCCTGGCTGCACCTTTGGGAACTCGGGTTTAGTGTAACACAGGCAAAAGCTGTTTTCGTCATCGGACTTGTCTTGATGAGTACTCGAGTGAGCGGTACCCGAAGTGCAGTTGATGCTGAACCCTGGCTGCACCTAGGGGAACTCGGGTTTAGTGTTACACAGGCAAACGCTGTTTTCGTCATCGGACTTGTCTTGATGAGTACTCGAGTGAGCAGTACCCGAAATCCAGCTGATGCTAAACCCTGGCTGCAGCTAGGGGAACTCGGGTTTAGTGTAACCCAGGCAAACGCTGTTTTCGTCATCGGACTTGTCTTGATGAGTACTCGAGCGAGCAGTACCCAAAGTCCAGCTGATGCTGAACTCTGGCTGCACCTATGGGAACTCGGGTTTAGTGTAACACAGGCAAACGCTGTTTTCGTCATCGGACTTGTCTTGATGAGTAGTTGAGTACTCGAGTGAGCAGTACCCGAAATCCAGCTGATGCTAAACCCTGGCTGCAGCTAGGGGAACTCGGGTTTAGTGTAACCCAGGCAAACGCTGTTTTCGTCATCGGACTTGTCTTGATGAGTACTCGAGCAAGCAGTACCCAAAGTCCAGCTGATGCTGAACTCTGGCTGCACCTAAGGGAACTCGGGTTTAGTGTAACACAGGCTAACGCTGTTTTCGTTATCGGACTTGTCTTGATGAGTACTCAAGTGAACAGTACCCGAAGTCCAGCTGATGCTGAACCCTGGCTGCATCTAGAGGAACTCGGGTTTCGTGTAACACAGGCAAACGCTGTTTTCGTCATCGGACTTGTCTTGATGAGTACTCGAGTGAGCAGTACCCAAAGTCCAGCTGATGCTGAACTCTGGCTGCACCTAGTTGAACTCGGGTTTAGTGTAACACAACACAGGCAAACGCTGTTTTCGTCATCGGACTTGTCTTGAGTACTCGAGTGAGCAGTACCCAGTACCCAAAGTCCAGCTGATGCTGAACTCTGTTTGCACCTAGGGGAACTCGGGTTTAGTGTAACACAGGCAAACGCTGTTTTCGTCATCGGACTTGTCTTAATGAGTATTTGGGTGAGCTGTACCCAAGATAGAGCTGATGCTGAAACCTAGCTGTACCTAGGGGAACTCGGGTTTGGTGTAACATAGGCAAACGCTGTTTGCGTCATCGGACATGTCTTGACGAGGACTTGGGTGCGCAGTAGCGCAAGACAGCGCTGTAGCTGAGCCCTGGCGGTATCTAGGGCAACTCTGGTTTCGGTACATTATAATATAGAAATATTTCATGCAATCTCAAGTTAGGCATAAAAACATAATATTAATTGAACAAAAATCTTACCAGAAGTGAATATTAACATCAAGTAGTTAGAACACATTTATTAATTTGCCATACATGAAACACTTTATTTGTGTCTAAAAAAATACGTATGTATATCCATTTGAATATCAAAATTAAGTACAGTCGATTTCACTAATAGTAACACAGGGAATAAAGAGAATACTGGAGTTCCAAGCGTCCATAGACTACGGTAACTACTTACTATCAGACGCGCTGTATGCTTGATTTCCACCAGAAAAGTATTTCTGTTTCAAACGATCTTCATAGAATTCACAACAATCAACAGAAATAGTTTGACAGATTCTATGGTACTACTCAACTCAACCAAGTACCAGTCATAAAGACGAGTCTCAGATATTTCACGATGACGAAAACAGCGTTTGCCTATGTTACACCAAACCCGCGTTCCCTTAGGAATAGCCAGGGTTCAGCATCAGCTCTACCTTGGTTACTGCTCACACAAGTACTCATCAAGACAAGTCCGATGACGAAAACAGCGCTTGCCTATGTTACTCCAAACCCGCGTTCCCCTGGGAAAAGCCAGGGTTCAGCATCAGCTCTCTACTTTGGTTACTGCTCACTCAAGTACTCATCAAGACAAGTCCGATGACGAAAACAGCGCTTGCCTATGTTACTCCAAACCCGCGTTCCCCTGGGAAAAGCCAGGGTTCAGCATCAGCTCTACCTTGGTTACTGCTCACTCAAGTACTCATCAAGACAAGTCCGATGACGAAAACAGCGTTTGCCTATGTTGCACGAAACCCGAGTTCCCTTAGGAATAGCCAGGGTTCAGCATCAGCTCTACCTTGGTTACTGCTCACTCAAGTACTCATCAATACAAATCCGATGACGAAAACAGCGTTTGCCTATGTTGCACGAAACCCGAGTTCCCCTAGGAATAGCCAGGGTTCAGCATCAGCTCTGCCCTGGTTACTCCTCACTCAAGTACTCACCAAAACAAGTCCGATGACGAAAACAGCGCTTGCCTATGTTACTCCAAACCCGCGTTCCCCTAGGAATAGCCAGGGTTCAGGATCAGCTCTACCTTGGTTACTGCTCACACAAGTACTCATCAAGACAAGTCCGATGACGAAAACAGCGCTTGCCTATGTTACTCCAAACCCGCGTTCCCCTGGGAAAAGCCAGGGTTCAGCATCAGCTCTACCTTGGTTACTGCTCACTCAAGTACTCATCAATACAAGTCCGATGAAGAAAACAGCGTTTGCCTATGTTGCACGAAACCCGAGTTCCCCTAGAAATAGCCAGGGTTCAGCATCAGCTCTACCTTGGTTACTGCTCACTCAAGTACTCATCAAAACAAGTCCGATGACGAAAACAGCGCTTGCCTATGTTAAACCAAACCCGCGTTCCCCTGGGAAAAGCCAGGGTTCAGCATCAGCTCTATCTTAGGAACTGCTCACCCAATTAACTCATCAAGGCGAGTTGGATGACGAAAACGGCTTATTTTTATGTTGGCAATTAACGTTTTCAATGTGTAATGATAATGGTTAATTGTATTGATTTTCGGCCAACACTGTATGCATGTAAATATACATGTATATTTACATGCATACATACATATTTACATATTTATATATTTATATATTTATATTCATACATACATACCTACATACATTCATACATACCTACATACATTCATACGTACGAACATATGTACATACTGATCTATGGGCGACGATGATCATTTACCATCAGGCGATCCATCAGTCCCTTGTCTCCCAGTTCATTAAAAATAATTTCTAGCCGTGTTCTACTTCTATCCAACGAAAACATGTTTCGTTGCAAAATTAAAAATGGGGCGCATAGTGCGGAGTGGCAACAGCGCATTTTCCTTCCGCCTCTTACACTAGCTTAGATTCATAATCCTGTCTCTTTCACGCAAGGCTCGACTACGCTTCAACAAAAGGGAAAGCCTTATAAATAGCGCTTAAAATAAGGGTAACCCTTATTAAAGGCTTGCAAGCCGTATCGGATAGCGGTAAGCCAATGCACAGGGCTAGCTTTATTGTTTTGCTAAGTTTTTTGTAAGGGCTAGTCAAATGAATGGGCTTGCAGTTCGAAAGGGAGAGTCTCTCGATTGGGTCGTCCTTACGTTAGGGATTCCCAATGAAAGGCTTGTAGCGCGGAAGGGGTTGTCCGGTCCCTGATGCGATCATCGCTTCGCTTACCTCAATTTGTTTAGTTATAGGTAAATTTATTTTTAACAAGCAGAAACGTCTGCTAACGATTCTAAACATTTTTTATATTAAAGGAAAAAATGGAAAAATTTACGCTTCCGGCGGGACTTGAACCCGCATCATTTGCAATCCGTGCAAGGCTCTTAACCAATTGAACTACGGAAGCCGCGCCGGACATCGCAAATCTTTCCATGCCTTTCCTTATGTACACACGTCTTAGGGTGACGTCTAGCGCCATCTACCGACAGACTATTACATCTTGTACGGCACTGGAGTCTCAAGTTATATTGAGAATTCACCAGTAACAATGTGCTAACCCATACTAAATTTATTTTTAACAAGCAGAAACGTCTGCTAACGATTCTAAACATTTTTTATATTAAAGGAAAAAATGGAAAAATTTACGCTTCCGGCGGGACTTGAACCCGCATCATTTGCAATCCGTGCAAGGCTCTTAACCAATTGAGCTACGGAAGCCGCGCCGGACATCGCAAATCTTTCCATGCCTTTCCTTATGTACACACGTCTTAGGGTGACGTTGACGTCTAGCGCCATCTACCGACAGACTATTACTTTTTTCCTTTAATATAAAAAATGTTTAGAATCGTTAGCAGACGTTTCTGCTTGTTAAAAATAAATTTAGTATGGGTTAGCACATTGTTACTGGTGAATTCTCAATATAACTTGAGACTCCAGTGCCGTACAAGATGTAATAGTCTGTCGGTAGATGGCGCTAGACGTCACCCTAAGACGTGTGTACATAAGGAAAGGCATGGAAAGATTTGCGATGCCCGGCGCGGCTTCCGTAGCTCAATTGGTTAAGAGCCTTGCACGGATTGCAAATGATGCGGGTTCAAGTCCCGCCGGAAGCGTAAATTTTTCCATTTTTTCCTTTAATATAAAAAATGTTTAGAATCGTTAGCAGACGTTTCTGCTTGTTAAAAATAAATTTAGTATGGGTTAGCACATTGTTACTGGTGAATTCTCAATATAACTTGAGACTCCAGTGCCGTACAAGATGTAATAGTCTGCCGGTAGATGGCGCTAGACGTCACCCTAAGACGTGTGTACATAAGGAAAGGCATGGAAAGATTTGCGATGTCCGGCGCGGCTTCCGTAGCTCAATTGGTTAAGAGCCTTGCACGGATTGCAAATGATGCGGGTTCAAGTCCCGCCGGAAGCGTAAATTTTTCCATTTTTTCCTTTAATATAAAAAATGTTTAGAATCGTTAGCAGACGTTTCTGCTTGTTAAAAATAAATTTAGTATGGGTTAGCACATTGTTACTGGTGAATTCTCAATATAACTTGAGACTCCAGTGCCGTACAAGATGTAATAGTCTGTCGGCAGATGGCGCTAGACGTCACCCTAAGACGTGTGTACATAAGGAAAGGCATGGAAAGATTTGCGATGTCCGGCGCGGCTTCCGTAGCTCAATTGGTTAAGAGTGCAAGGGCACGGATTGCAAATGATGCGGGTTCAAGTCCCGCCGGAAGCGTAAATTTTTCCATTTTTTCCTTTAATATAAAAAATGTTTAGTTATAGGTAGTATATGAACATGCGAGGACATACAATGGCTAACAAATTATTTGAAATTCCGTGTTAGACCTTTGCTTTATTTATTGATACAAATAAAATATAAGCCTCTGAAAGGTGAACCCGGTTGAATACCATTTCTGCAATAGGTATACGAAACGCGCGGAAAGGAAACCGCACAGTGCTGGCTTGGCTTGATATTTGATATTTTAAGGGTTACGTCAGGCGGTAACCTTATCTAACTTACTTCTGTCCTTTGTACAATTTATAATCTCTCTGCTAGAGATTATCTAGCTGTCGCGATATAAAACGACCGATCTCAAATTTCTTGAAAGGTTCTTTTAGAAGGTTCTTTTGTTCTTTTAGCTTATGTACGAATGGATATTTTCTACACGCGTTTACTGCATCATCATATAGAATTGCATTAACGCAACGTTCATCTCCTATGGCAGAATATGATTATTATATTAGGTAACGTTTGAGGCGTTGTCAACTTACACCGTCTTCTAGTCAAGTCAATATTTATTAATGTTTCTAAGGCAATCAGAGGAATTTACGACGTCGTTTGTCTTGACCAATGAGAGCGGGCCTGCGCTGCACTAACTGTACCATAGTCATCCATGGTTCTGGGCTAAATAATGTAGCTTATTTATTGCGTATTTATTCTTGTGTTTGTGATAGGCCGTGGGCGCATCCACTTCTCACGGCGATTGTGATGTGTAATATTGCATCCGGATTTGACATTCTAACATAAGTAATGATTTCATTTAAAACACTTTTTGCACGCAGCTTTCTGATGTTATAACTACTTATGTCAGTTTAGCTATTACCAATATTACCATATTATATCCATGCAAAGTGTATGTTTCAAATGACGTGTTATATAAGACCCCCCCATCTTGCATCTGTCCCATCTACTAGTAAATCACCGACACCACGTGTAAATTATTATGATTCACTATTCTGTTCATCGTTCTACACCATTATTCACCTGCAATTTAAAACACAGAATTCTCAATTTAAACTTTTCATAATTCAGAAGTGCCAAGTTTCATCAATATGCATTTATGCATGTCGCTTCCAAGCCAGTATTATGATTTATATTGTGTCCATGTTACCTTGTTTGGCGATCGTTCTTGATTCCAAATAGCATTTGATTTAGTGGTATTAACTTAACTGTTACTTCATTTCCATAGTCTCTTCTTAAACAATGCTTAACTAGTTTAGACACACCATAACCGTGTAATGTAACAGCTTAATAAGAATACAATGTACTCTTTAGTGCTCACTTCAATATCGGAAAAGAGTACACAAAAAGTGTAGATGGGAACGGTGTGTGTACGTTTATGTTTTCTCTTTTAATTGGAAAAATAATTGTTGTGTTTATTTGACCAAAGTTGATGTATTTAACCAAAGTCGACAATAACTAGCTATGATTTTGTTTCTGCGACACTCTTGCAGTGCTTGCCGCAATAGCTTTGATAAGAGTTCCTTGCCCTTTTCAGTAAGTCTTATCTTTCGCTTGTTGCACTACGCACAATTTAGTACATAAGAAAACGTTCTTAGTTCCTAGTAAACATGCAAGTTAATCGTGATTGATAAACGTTAGAGAACTGGCTCAACTCGAATTTGTACACTTTCATTTTGTGTAACATTGGCCTAGCAAGACATAGTAACAAATAAAAACCTATTTTTTTGCCTCACGATTGCTTTACTCGTAGTAGGATTTGAATCGCAACATTGATTTCTCTGCGATTAGGTTTGTAGAACTCAAAAAGTTTTTGCATCACCTATTTTGTAAAAGTCATTTAGCATTCTTATCTAGATTCATTTAAACTTTAAGTAATAGATTATTTCTTTTAGTCTATTTTATATTAAACAAAGTTGGGTTAGTTACGCCATTTATAACTCGAGAAAGGCGGCTGAAGACTGGACCGAGTTTCATTATTTTGAGTTTGTTTGATTCGTCTCCTCCGCCAAGAGCACCTTTTGACAACAGGAAAATCCACAAAAAATCTTAAAAAAATAATTAGCTAAGTATATGGATAGGATCTTGCATTTATTATGCTTTTTCGTTAAACATTTCGTAGTGGTCATGGATGTCATTTCCTGATTACAAAAAGAGATTATCTCCGGTCGTAGCTTCGAACACGTTACCGTAGCTTAGCCTTACTTGTATTTTATGAGTATTATATCATCATAGAAAACCGAAGTGTCGAATGCTTCACGGCTCGAATCAGGACTTTCTGGCGTGAGTCATCCTTAACGCCTCGATTAGCTTGAAAACGCAATGTTGCTAAACAAAATTACTAAGAACTTTTTTAACTAATAAAACCTTATTTAAATTAGTTATCATAATACAAATGCTGGTTTCTTTCACCGAAAGGCAACTGGATGCAGGTAGCTACGAATTGGAATTTCAAATGTCGATAATGTCGATAATAAATTTTCGCGCTGACTACATCACTTCACTTAGAAACGAATTATTTGCATTTGTCGCGTAACTGCAGATAGTAATTTCTTGACACCACTGTAAGCAAATAAATAAAGTTGGCACGGTAGTTACTATTACCACTATCATTCAGCTCTTTCTAATACTAACTTAATCCCTTGCACAATCACAGACCGATAGAAAATTACCAATATTAATCAAAATAATATGAATTCCACTGCTTCCCTTCGAGATCGCTATCAAAACCGTAAAGTATCCATTTAACTTTGTTCTACATTTTGATAAGTAGTAGGAAGCAGGCGTTGGTGGGTAATGGAGCGCAGGCGCGAGCAGCGCAGCGGGCGGCGAAAGGCAATCGCCACTAGAAGCTTCAGGGATTACATCTCACTTTATTTCATAAATATGGACTATGTTCGCAAGTCCTAACAAAAGTTCCTCAATTTAATAACTTTTTTTTGGTTGTTAGGGACAACTAAAATGCAAAATAAGTACATGAAATCCATCCACGTTTTAAATGCTTAAATAATTTAGGTATTAAATAAAAAGTTTTTGATCCCAAGCTGGTGTTTCCTATTTCAAGTTATCATCAGCCTTATTACATTAAGACCCACTTCACGCCTGTCAACTGTCAAATACCATACAAAATGGTGGGTTAACCCTCGGGTTAACCCTCCATTTTCATTGGTGCAAGTGGCCCTAAGTATTATTAGATTTTCCGCTGCTGCAGATTGTATGCACTCATTCGTCTTTTTAGGGTTCCGTAGTCAACTAGGAACCCTTATAGTTTCGCCATGTCTGTCTGTCCGTCCGTCCGTCCGTCCGTCCGTCCGTCCGTCCGTCCGTCCGTCCGTCCGTCCGTCCGTCCGTCCGTCCGTCCGTCCGTCCGTCCGTCCGCGGATAATCTCAGTAACCGTAAGCACTAGAAAGCTGAAATTTGGTACCAATATGTATATCAATCACGCCAACAAAGTGCAAAAATAAAAAATGGAAAAAAATGTTTTATTAGGGTACCCCCTACATGTAAAGTGGGGGCTGATATTTTTTTCATTCCAACCCCAACGTGTGATATATTGTTGGATAGGTATTTAAAAATAAATAAGGGTTTACTAAGATCGTTTTTTGATAATGTTAATATTTTCGGAAATAATCGCTCCTAAAGGAAAAAAAAGTGCGTCCCCCCCCCTCTAACTTTTGAACCATATGTTTAAAAAATATGAAAAAAATCACAAAAGTAGAACTTTATAAAGACTTTCTAGGAAAATTGTTTTGAACTTGATAGGTTCAGTAGTTTTTGAGAAAAATACGAAAAACTACGGAACCCTACACTGAGCGTGGCCCGACACGCTCTTGGCCGGTTTTTATATCATGCTCAGGCAGGCAATTATGGTCGCGCGATAAGTGATAAAATAGCAGGCCGTCCCTATCGCACTATTTGTAAGTGCGATAGGGACGGCCTGATATTTTATCGTCTATCGCGCGACCATGCTTCCCGTGCTGGCGTCTATGGTAAAGAAGTTTTTTTATAGTTGTAAAATTAACTGCATGTCTTTTAAATTAAGTGATTATACTGAAATAACTAAGAGCAAAACTTAAACCACGTCATGTCGATATTGATCATGAAAGCGTGAACTCGAAAGCGGGCGATGACGCTTTCATCAATCGGGTGATTACTTATAGTGACATCCAATTACTACTCACAATGATTAGTGGTAGGCTTTCTAAATGACGAGCTTCGCACACATTACCTGTTTCCTAACAGATATTGTAAAATTGCTGAGATACTCAAGTTGTTATTGTCATTAAAGCGGAATGTTCAAAGCAAAATAGTTGTAAAGGCGTTAAGCTTTTGTCAGTATTATTATCGCTAAGGTACCTATTCTAATAATTTGCCCTCTGACACGAAGGATCAAGGCCGTCCAACCTTTCACTTTTTCAATAATCGGTATTACCAAAGCGGTAAGCTATACGCACTCCGACCTCAAACTGACAACACGAACACGATAGCGAAATTGTAACAAAAAACAAAAGTAAAAAAACTCCTTGATTCTCTCTGCCGTTTCGTCACCTAGTGGATTGTGGCCGGCCAAATTATGCGGCAAATTTTCGACGTTTTTGCACTCAAATGTGATTTAGAACAAGGCGCGTGACTTTCGCAATCTGTGACATTATCGTTTCGTGTCTGGCCGAAACGAAAACTGTTTGACCTGACTTTGGATGTGGTTTAACTGTTGAATGAAATGGAAATCAAGCATGCTTTGTGACCCTGCCTGCTAAGCCGCGGTCCTGGGTTCGAATCCCGGTAAGGGTATTTGTTTGTGTGATGAGCCACGGATATTAAATTTGTTCCTGAGTTATGGCTGTTTTCTATGTTATGTAATTATGTATATGTTATAAGTATTTGTTTATTATATATACCTATAATTATCGTTGTCTCGAGACCCACAATACAAGCCCTCCTGAGCTTGCTGTGGGGCTCAGTCAATCTGTGTAAGAATGTCCTGTAATATTTATTATTATTTATAACCATTTAGGATACCTAATAAAATCTATTGCAAGACAGCTGACAACAGTCTAATCGTCAGTGCCCAGAATGGTTACAAGCAATCTTACCAGTACTTTGATTTCATTTGGAAATGATTTTAATCTTAAACCATTATCGTCTGTATTCGTTCACAGAAGGCTATCGAATCTAGACAGTCTTTATTTGGTCAGTAAAATCGAAACTGACGCTGCGCTAGGGCTTCCATGCGTTCTAAACTTTGAAAGTATTCATTTCAGAACATGAACATTTTTTTGCATGAGTTTAGAGTATACTCGTTTACCTAATAGATGCTATTTAAAAGCCGAACATTCATTTTAAAACGTAGGAACTTAATCCTTTGTTTAATATATATTACGAGTGTACACAAGATACATTAATCTCTTTAAGTAAAACTGCTGTTTCGCGTCATTCTGCTTGACCTTATCAAATTAAAGCCAATTGGCTTCGATAAGTTGTCCCAATTCATTAGCCTGTCTAGCTACCCTAGTCACGAGAATCATGAGACAGTTACGGACTCTTTGCCTCGCTTCGGGATAATAAGTAAAGTGTGGTTCGTGAGTCGCTGGCGTTCATTTCCATTTGTGCACGAGCCATTGTACCCTTGACAGCCTAGATAACGCAATTGCCAGACTATGAAAACTTTATTGCGAGAACCTCGTGGCTTTCCTTCATCTCCGTTTAATTGCATCAATCATCTTATTATTGCAATGAAATAAATCGTGCATGTTAAGATGTACTCGCTATTTGGTTAATACGTACAATATTTGTTTATCACGTTTGTTTTGAAATCGGTTACAGTGTATGTTGACTCGCATATGGTACGAGTAGATATAGTCAAAAGATGGAAACCGTTAACACTATGAATAACAGCTTTGTGTTGTGGAATGAAATACTAGTCATAAATACTTACTGTCTAATGAGCCATTATAATATCATCTTCAAATGGCTTACAATTATTTCACAACACAAGATGAAGTTAATATTACTCGTACACAATTCTACATTCTATGTTTGTACTTGACCTAAGGTTCTCCTTTTCTATTTCCCTTTAACCGACTTCAAAAAAAGGAGAAGGTTATTTGTGATATAAAAACCTTTTACGAGTATTTATTTAAAATATCAGTAAAATCTAAAATTAAAAAAAAAGTTAAACCAGCAATTTTTTATTGATAGTCCATTATTGTTAAAAAATACATATTCCATCTACTCTACACAATATGTAAAAACCTGATTTGTATTGTGAAAATTCAAATGATGCTCAAAATCATTTGTTAGGTGAACTTGTTCAAGCCGATACGCCTGATAAATGTTAGACACGAGCCATAAAATCAAACGAGGGTTAATTTAAATTCACAACATTTAATAGACGAGGTTATTCAAGCTACAGAACACAGTGGACTTCAATCGAACCTAACTTATATGAACAAGTTGACGTTACAATGGAAACCCGCCGGGCCGTGCTATAAAAGGCGAGTGCAGACAGAATGGCCGTCTCGTGACGTTGCTGCTCCGATAACGGAATCATCGAGACCTTGAATAGTGGTTTGAACTTTCGGTGGATGAATCATGCGCGTTGCGAGAAACCCTGCAAAGCTTAGTACAAGTATCTATTTAGTACGAGTATGTATCTACGATTATGTACGTAGGTACCTGTGTACAGACCGTGGCGTAACATGTCTCAATTTCGAAGCCCGATTGTTACAGTCGCCGAATTTTTTTTCAGAAAATTTTTACAACATCCTTGCCTTTGGTATGTTATGCCGTTAGAATAAGAGTATTTAAATTGGTAAACCGTTTAATCAATTGACGGTTTTCAGAAAAAATGCGCCCTTAATCTGTTAAATGAAAATTATGCAAATTAAACCTTGGGTTGGGTTAACATATTTCGAAGTTGAGATATGCCAGTATAATGATCGTGCTTGAAGGTCCGATATAACTTAACGTTCCTTCCAAGCAATCATGAAAACGTGTACCATTATTATGAGGGTACGAAATCTGTAGTACACGAGTTTCTCGTATCCAAATTGATTTTCCACATTATGTTTACCGGTATTTGTAGTACATTTACTTTACCCCTGTTTTATTAATTCAATTCAATTCAAAATATCTTTATTCATGTAGGCCTATAATATTGAGTCTATAATATACAATTTCATATAAAAATAATCGTTAAACAAAAAATATATAATTAGGTATATGTATATATAAAAATACATGTCTAGAATATTTCTAGGAAAAATCCAATGTCCAAAAAAATACAATATTAATTTCATCAACAATAATAATAATATTAAATAAATATTGACCCTGTATATAGTAAACTCATTAGATATGTATGTATATGTGTACTAGTATAACAGTATAATATTTTCCCATAGACACGTCTGCAGGAGCACGTCGCTCTCATCCATTATGGTGTCTGCTGCAGTGTGCGCGAAATAGCGCGAATGCCAAGACAATTGTCTTGGGCTTTCAAATGTCACACCCGCGGGTCGAGGCGACGTGGGAGATTCACATTTTACCTCCAATCACGTTTATTGCAAAGTTAATGCCTCGGTGAAACTAAATTATTGTAGTTTCCCTTGTCTCGACATTTAACCCAGCACGGGAAGCATGGTCGCGCGATAGACGATAAAATATCAGGCCGTCCCTATCGCACTATTAGTAAGTGCGATAGGGACGCCCAGATGTTTTATCATTTATCGCGCGACCATGCTTCCCGTGCAGGGCACGTTTTTTAGCAAATAATTCTGTATACTATATCTATGAAATACAATCTCATTTATTAACACGTTTTGTTTAGATCTTACGGTGCCGATATGACAAATGAATGATGCAATGACGACCATGAGTCCAGCGGGCGTACTAGCACACTAGTGTGATAAAATTTATCGCATCGGTGCGTCCTTATCGCACTTACAAATAGTGCCAAAAGGACGGCCTGACGTTATATCGTTTATCAGCTATTTGTAAGTGCGATAGGCACGGCCTGTCATTTTATCATTTATTGCGCGACCCATGCTTATACGCCAGGACAAAATCACTATAAGGCTTTCAAAAACAAAAGGGTGCCATTTTCTTTGTAAATACCTACATCTGGGACACGAAAGTATTTTTTTAAAGAGTTAAACCATGAATAAGTAGATAGCGACTCGTGACTCGATAGAACTGACGCGATATATGAGCCCATGAGGTGTGTGTAAATAGACGTAGGTTGATCAGGTTTCTTCCTAGTTCTATTATTCGTGTACATTTTTTGTTATTAGTGTCGTTTAACTTTACGCAATTTGAACCGGTTGCTGTGCTACTATGATTATTAATATTATTACTAGTTACTGCAATCACACATCTGAATGGGCACAAAATGATTTTTCATGTAATTCTTCAGAAATTGTAACTGTATGAATGCATTATAAATAAATAAATATTGGGGACACCTTACACAGATCAACTTAGCCCCAAACTAAGCAAAGCTTGTACTATGGGTGCTGAGCGACGATATACATATTTACTTAAATAGATAAATACATACTTATATACATTGAAAACATCCATGACTCAGGAACAAATATCTGTGCTCAATGCGTTTTCGTTCAGTCCATATTCCATTATTCGGTTTTATCAACCACTAGTGATGCCTTTTTTCCATGTTGTATATGTCGCAGTAAGATAGATAAAGCCGTTATATAGTTATAACCCTAGGGATATAATTATATGTCGTAACATAGTTAAAGGAAAGCGATTAATTGCTATCTTACTAGGAATATAACTATAATACTAAACTAGTTTAGTCATATAGTTATATGACTGGATTCAGTTTAGTGAAATGATTGTAGGCAGGAGTGCGGCGGTGCGGCGGAGGTATAGTTATAACCCTAGGGATATAATTATATGCCGTAACATAGCTAAACGAAAGCGATTCCTTACCATCTTACTAGGAATATAATTATAATACGTTACTAGTTCAGTTATATAATTATATCACTGGATTAAACTTAGTCTAGGGATATAATTATAATACGTCTCTAGTTAAGTAATATAGTTATATTACAGGATTAAGTTCAGTAGTATAATTGTAGCAGTGTAGTGCTGCAAATTGCACTATTTGCGATAGTAAATATGCAGATACAATTTAAAAAATGAATAAATCCGATATTATGAAAAGAACCGGGAGCACCGGTTCCTAAATTTTTGTCTCCGTTCTTTCGCCACCATAAAATTACCGGGATTTCCCGGGAAATCAAGAATCGGGAAATACCGGGAGCATGCCCTAACTGTTACGTTTTAACTAATATAGCTTGGATTCGTTTGTTTAATAGTAACCAAACCTTGTGTACTATGTTCGATACAAAATAAACTTTGTTCTAACGTCAGTGACATTGCAACCGAGACTTAATGCATAGTAATACGCGATTAAGTCCCGTTTGCAATTTTAAATACCGTATTATAATTATATTCCTAGTAAGATGGTAATCGCTTTTGTTTAGCTAGTTACGGCATATAATTATATCCCTAGGGTTATAACTATACCTCCGCCGCACCGCCGCACTCCTGCCTACAATCATTTCACTAAACTGAATCTAGTCATATAACTATATGACTAAACTAGTTTAGTATTATAGTTATATTCCTAGTAAGATAGCAATTAATCGCTTTCGTTTAACTATGTTACGACGTATAATTATATTCCTAGGGTTATAACTATATAACGGTTTTATCTATCTTACTGCGACATATACATTACATACTAGGTTAGATAGCGATAGCGTACTTCATAGATTTCCTTGAATTTCTTCACCATCTTGCGTGTCATATAATTTACAGTGCTTCGGTTGTGATGTAAATCAGTGCCTGTCTTAAAACTGGTAAATTTCTAAGAGGCAGCAATGATCGCGTCTTATATTAAAATATACGATTTCACCTGGCGCTATTTACACGTAAAGTACTCGGACAACTGATAATAAAATCACTGGGTAGCTCGACACGCGATCCTTGTGAACTACCTATATAAACCGAACTGCCAATAGTGCCAGTGGCCCGGTACCGGTAAAGCTAAAGAGTTACCTTTTGGTAACTTTCATTTTTTAGGGTTCCGTACCAAAAAGGTACAAAAGGAACCCTTATGGCGCCGCTCTGTCCGTCTGTCCGTCTGTCACATTTCAAAATATCTCGAGAACTACTTCTGCTATCGATTTGAAATTTGGAACAGTTATAAACATTTTGAACCTCTACAAGCTGATAGTATTATTTAAAAAAATATATTAATATTAATTATAGAAAATGGCCAAAATGGAAGGGGGGCAAACTGTAAATGTCAAGTTACTAGTTCAAGTGGGGTATCTTTAGAAAGAGCTCAAATTGTACATATCAAAACTATTTTTGTTGTGGAAAAAAAAAGAATTATGAAGGAAAATGTAAAAAAATACCGTTCCCCCTCCTTATCTCGGAAGTTTACCAACGAAAAATTATGAAATTTTTACGAAATATTGCTTTTATGCTAAAATGGAATGGAATTTATGGAAAAAGTAAAATCGTGTATGTACCTTGGAAACTTTTTTTTTTAATTCACAAAAAACTTTTCAGATTTTAATTTTCAATTTAACCACCTTTGCGGATTATATCGAACTTCAAATACAAACTTCAAAACGAGATTATACGTAAAAAAAATCTCTTTTAAATAAAGAAAAAACTGTCCAAATCGGTTGACATCATAAATAATTATCACTGAAAAACTAACATACTAAACAGGTCGCACAAATGAGTTAGCGAAATCACCGAGATTTGGCGCTGTTAGCTATAGGTAATTATAGTCAAATCTTTAAAGTTATACATAATTATGAGATACACGAGATTATTTTAACTTTTGTAAGTTTGTACGGATACGGAACCCTCGGTGGGCGAGTCCGACTCGCACTTGGCCGGTTTTTATATATTGATAAGTGTCAAGAAATGGAAATGGACTAATAAATCGTTTCTCGACTTTTTTTAAAGTCAATGCGTATTCTTGCTATAGCAACTGATTACGTAAGTATGTAATCAGACTTCAAACATAATATCTATCAGATAAGTAAATAATAGTTATTACAAGGGGGCAAAGTTGTTGTTTAACCGCACGTGCCAATATTGATACCCGAGCAAGCGAAAGATCCAGTATTGAACCGCGAGCGTAGCGAGTGGTTCAAAAAGTGGAATCTTGAGCGTTGCGAGGGTTTCAAGGCACGAAGGTTAAACAAACTTTGCCGCCGAGGAAACACAAAATTTTTCACCACACCAACACGAACAAAATATTGACTATAAAACATGAAACTAAATCAAATCTATCAATCTAATCAATATTTATGATTCAAAATCATCATCTACACGTAAATTATACCAGCCGGCTCAAGACATCAGGTTAAAATTTGTATGAAATTACTTTGCACTCTTGTGGATAAAATGCAGTTTTGCTATCTGTTTTCGAATAGCAAAGTAAGCCTTTACCAGTTGGTGTGGTGAAAATTCATTTTATGGTACTAAATAAGCTCCATAAGGTTCATATTTTGGGTCATATAAGTAACTGACTAGAAAATGTCTTTCCCATCATGGAAACCATAGGGTATTCTTTGGGAGGCGTGCGCGGAGCCGAAGCCAACACGTAGAGGCTCTATTGACACTTTAATGAAATATAAGGTTCATTAAAGTGCCCTTGCCCGTGTAAGTGACTAGAAAAATATTATTATGAAATATGTACCAACATTGTTCCCGAATTGGCTTTCATATTCATCGAGTTCTATCTGCTACGTACATAAACTTAATAGCTGCGAATTACTTGCTTACATTAAGACATTTAATGACAAGTTACGTGTATGGTGACCATAAGTCTTGAGTTAATGCCAAGCATGTCCAATTGTCTAGCCCATAACTAAGTTCTCTTGATTATAAGCGACATATGATTATATTTAGTAAGCTAGTTACCGCCTTAGTAATCTGCGATTGGATTATAGATTGTATTCAACGTTTATAATTGTAATAAATACCACCCTTATCTTGATGATACAGTAACATTGTATTTGTAACCTACTTTGCAGTCTAGCTTCTTTACTTTGCTTCCCACCTTTCACAAATCCATACGTATGCAAAGAACAAAAATGTGAAGTTACCTAGGTTTGTTGTTTCACGCGCTAAGTAGGCCATTTAGCAACGACGCGACAGCAATTTCACACAAAATGACACCGATAACTGGATTCATGTCACACTATGGTTTGCTCCTCGCGGTGTTGTCATACCTGTTTATCTTTTTGTCTATGTTGCAAAACCTTTCTAAATGCAGCTCACAATTAGGTAAATTTGCCATGAAAATATGACTAAGATTACAGTTATTTAAAAATATTCTTTGGATTCTAAGACTGCTCAATTTGCAAAACCGGCTATACGACTAGTTATTAAACTTATGTAGATCGGATGAAAGTAAATTTATAAAACATAAGTTGGACAAAAAATGCATGTGCCACCAAAACTTAACAATCGAATTGGGTGAATAATATGTCAGTCAAAGAATCCGGGGCGATTACTCATTCATTTCAACCTGTAGCATGTTTGTATGTCTGATTTGGCCCGGGTCACTCCCATCTGCCCACGTACTGACGGCGAAAGTAGAATTACGAAGTAGACTTTTATTTATGTTTATTATGTTCACTGTATATATTTGTTCACTGCTACAATACCTCACTCGATACGTAACAAGACATGATTCATATACATATCGTACTACGAGTTGTATAGGTATTGAAATTGCCAAACCACTAATATAGTTCCATCTTACTTACACATATCTTGTTTAATTCCCACGCACAAAATAATAAATTGAACTGTTTTTGCATTCACAGAACTAGAAAAAGTGGAGCTATGTGCAATACTAGCTTTTACCCGCGGCTTCGCCCGCGTAATAAAAGTATTCTTATTGAAACGTTTACAAAAAATAAGATTTTCATTTGGATCCGTAGGTTTCTTTGTAGGTACATCTGTCCGCGATTATTTCGATTAAGGTAAAGCGGGGCAATTCTCGACTGGAGGGCCATTGTAACTGATCTATTTGCTGTACGGTCCGGTTTTGGCTGACTGTACCTTACACATATTAATATTGTTTTAAAAGAAATTCTTGCAATGATTGTAGAATTGTTACACAGCGACCACAGCGTAGGTGCGAATATGTATGTATTTTACCTATATAAATATTCATACTGGGGAAACTTCATACAACCCACATAGCCAGTATCTCGACGCTATGGTCGGTAGGGTAAAAAGTACTTCCTTGCATTATCGCTTACAATTTTTTCCATTTTGCTTATACTTATTGCAAACGTAAACATATAAAAGGCAAGCAAACAACGATCTTCTTACAGCACATTGAATGTAATAGTTTACGGATGCAGGATACTCGCCGATGCCTACTTACTAATACCTTCCCACTGGGCCACCTGCATTTTACACTGCCTAAATATCGATTGCCGACCGATTATTCCGACCCCAATCCCTATTTTTATCCCCGTCCCTATCTCTATCTTTGTCCCCGTTCCGTCCCTGTCCCCGTCCCTCCCCTATCCCTATCCCCGTCCCCGTCCCCTATTTTTATCCCTATTTCTATCCCTATCCCTATCCCGATCCCGATCCCGATCCCTATCCCCACCCCTACCCCTACCCCTACCCCTACCCCTACCCCTATCCTTATCCCAATCCCAATCCCTATCCCTATCCCTATCCCTATCCCTATCCCTATCCATATCCCTATCCCTATCCATATCCCTATCCCTATCCCTATCCATATCCCTATCCCTATCGCAATCCCTATCCCTATCCCTATCCCAATCCCAATCCCAATGCCTATCCCTAACCCTATCCCTATCCCTATCCATATCCCTATCCCAATCCCAATTCCAATCCCTATCCCTATCCCTATCCCTATCCCTAACCCTATCCCAATCCCAATCCCAATCCCAATCCCAATGCCTATCCCTATCCATATCCATATCCCTATCCCTATCCCTATCCCAATCCCAATCCCTATCCCTATCCCTATCCCTAACCCTATCCCGTTCCTGTCCCTGTCCCTGTCCCTGACCCTGTCCCTGTCCCTGTCCCTGTCCCTGTCCCTGGCCCTGTCCCTGTCCCTGTCCTTGCCCCTGTCAAATTATCATGCTAGGAGGTGAACTTTGAAAAATCCTTTCTTAGTGCTCCTCTAAGGAACTTCCGTGTCAATTTGAAATCTCTTGAACCAGAAGTAAAGATAAAAACTAAAGCTATACTTATGGCTATTTTGGATATTTTAACCCCATTGCACAATAACAGGGGAGAAAATTTCTTTTCCACCTCATTAGATTTAAAAATCGTTGTATTTATCGTGATCAGCGACCCGATAAACCATAAAAACGATACCCATATTGTGTTTTTGACTTTACCCCCTTTGCACCCCTTTAGGGGTCAAATTTTCAAAAAACCTGAAACATGTATTTAGTCATATGTCTTTAGGAATCCTCCTGTGAAGTTTCGAATAAAATAGTCAAACTAATCTTGTTTCCCCATACAAACTTTGAACCCCCATTTCACCCTTTTAAGAGGAGAATTTTGAAAAATCCTTTCTTAGTGCTCCTCTACGCCATATAAGGAACCTATGTGCCAAATTTGAAATCTCTAGGACCAGCGGTTTCGGCTGTGTGTTGATATGTCAATCAGTCAGTCAATATCTTCTTTTATATATTTAAACCCCATTGCACCACAACAGGGGAGAAGGTATTTTACTTCCGCCTCGTTAGATTTTAAAAAACGGTGTATTTATCGTGATCAGCGACCCGATAAACCATAAAAACGATACCCATATTGATTTTTTGACTTTATCACCCCCTTTTCACCCTTTTAGGGGTTAAATTTTCAAAAAACCTGAAACACGTATTCAGTCATATGTCTTAAGGAATCTTCCTGTGAAGTTTCGAATAAAATAGTCAAACTAATCTTGTTTCCCCATACAAACTTTGAACCCCCATTTGACCTCCTTAGGAGGTGAATTTTGGAAAATCCTTTCTTAGTGCTCCTCTACACTATATAAGGAACCTACGTGCCAAATTTGAAATCTCTAGGACCAGCGGTTTCGGCTGTGTGTTGATATGTCAGTCAGTCAGTCAATATCTTCTTTTATATATTTTTTTGATATTTAAACCCCATTGCACCACAACAGGGGAGAAGGTATTTCACTTCCGCCTCGTTAGATTTTAAAAACGTTGTATTTATCGTGATCAGCGACCCGATAAACCATAAAAACGATACCCATATTGATTTTTTGACTTTATCACCCCCTTTTCACCCTTTTAGGGGTTAAATTTTCAAAAAACCTGAAACACGTGTTCAGTCATATGTCTTAAGGAATCTTCCTGTGAAGTTTCGAATAAAATAGTCAAACTAATCTTGTTTCCCCATACAAACTTTGAACCCCCATTTGACCCCCTTAGGAGATGAATTTTGGAAAATCCTTTCTTAGTGCTCCTCTACACTATATAAGGAACCTACGTGCCAAATTTGAAATCTCTAGGACCAGCGGTTTCGGCTGTGCGTTGATATGTCAGTCAGCTTCTTCTTTTATATATTTAGATAGATTAGTATTCGACACATAAAATAGTTTAGCACATTTTAGGGAATTTTTATAATATCTACGTTTTGTTGTAAATAGGGTGTAAAGCTCTTTCCTATTGGTTTTTTTTTATTGAAAAACAAACATAAAAAACTGAATTGATTCCTATGTTTAAAAGCGGTTGTTCGACTACCAAAATTATACCACCAATAAAGTGAGTCACGTAAGCGACCGGTTCCCACACCTACTTGCTCCCACGCGCTTTCAGATCGCTCTGGTCACTGTATATTGTACTTGTATCTGTGAAGGGTGCCAATTTTCTCTTTATTAATTAGGTCTGCAATAAGTTTGTTTCATCATTAAGAGGAACCCTGAAAACTAGTCTAAGCAATCTTCGCTTAAACTGGCATCATTCTATTGCAGGTTTTTGTAGCTTTAAAAATAACTTAAACATTTGGAAATGTTTGAGTTATAAGGTTATAACTAAAAGCATGAATTCTGTTTTTGAGAATACCTGACCAGAATGTCGCCTAGATAACCAATCGCGCCTTTAAACGAGATCTTTATTTTGCGAATCACATCTACTGAAGATGCTCGCGTAGAATGATTGCGCCATCTTCCTTCTTGCACGGCGCAGAACTTGGCAGAACCTTCCTTTCTCCGTTAATTTCTCAACTTCATGTACGAATTGCAAATAGTTACCTACTTACTTAGACCCTAATAATCCTCACAATTTCTGTTTATATTTTGAGTACCCGATAGTATGTAATAAATGGCTAGTTAACCTTTCTGTTACACTGTGATATTATGCTAATGGACGTTATCTACCTCGACAGTGCTTTCCTTGCCATTTTCAATATATTATATTTATCTTATATGTCCTGTCTTATGAGTCAAGCTTACGAGTAGTGTAACTAATCTTTACAACATATCTGCGCTGGATTAGATGTTGCTTTCTTCTGTAACCTCATGACACCTATAATTAGTAAAATGACATGTTCGTTTTATCTATTCCTATCTGTGAGAAATACCTAAATAAACATTTCGCCCGTGTGGTGACGAGTTAAGAATTTCACCACTCCCTTTCCTCTCGTGGTTGTCGTAGAAGTCGACTGTGGGATATGGGTTTAATTGAGGCGTATGCGAGAGGCTGGCACCTGTCACTGCAATTCCGTTTTCTTTTAACCCCTTAATTTTCTAAAAGTGGCACTGAAACTAAAGCAGTTTCATGTGCTCTGCCTAACCCTTATGAGATATTTTCTCTTCATTATAAAGATTAAGTAATGTCTATGGCAACAGGAGACTTGACTACTCAATTTGGATTATTCTCACATCAGCTATTATGCCGTAGATGTTTATACTAGATGTTTGTACAACGCACGTCCGATAGAATCAATAAGAATGGCCATTTTAACAAACAA
Source organism: Leguminivora glycinivorella (assembly GCF_023078275.1). NCBI lineage: Eukaryota > Metazoa > Arthropoda > Insecta > Lepidoptera > Tortricidae > Leguminivora > Leguminivora glycinivorella. The sequence continues at coordinate 15,191,684 of NC_062972.1, forward strand.
CCGATTTATTTATCGATCGCACACAAATATTTAATTGGTATTACTAATTGCTGAGTGTGGCCCATTGTTTTGTTTTGTTAGGTGCTTTCTCACAATTGCCATTGTGGTTGGACAATGTTGGGAGTTGACCTCACTGGTCCGTGATGAAACTCCTTTTTGCTCGTTCAGGAAATGATCTGATCTTATAAGGTTTTTTAATCAAATACGTTTCACAATTGCTAAGTGAATAATTTCGTTTTTAGTGTTGAAATGGACAATAGTAGAATTTCAAATTTAATGCCATTGTTCTCACGGTGATATTTAATTTCATGTTTATTGTTTCAGATGAAGCGGGAGTGAATAGTTTAAGGAATGCGATTACAACGGAGTAAAAACTGCTGGGTAAGTTTAAAACTGGAATTGAGAAAATGCATGAAAAATAATAATGTTTGTGTGTTATTTTCATTAAACGGCCCACGCGAAATTGAAGCAAAAACGTAAAATTCTAAATAACTTTGTAAAATTTTTGATCTGATAAGTAGTCAATAAGTTAAAACCGAAATAAATTACACATATGAAAGAAAAAGTGACCAAGTCCTCTGGTGCCTGAGGCTGGAATCGAACCAGCGTACTTTCCAATCGCGGGAAATGCCTCTTTATCCGCTCGGCCACCCAGGTCACAGCTGTCGAGGTCGAAATTATCTCTCATATGAGTAATCTATACAAGGACTCGTAGCGCCCTCTGTCCATCCCTAGGGCAGAACGGTATGGTTCTTGCCCCCCGTGTAAACCAAACTCAGGTTGGTTTCGACACAGCTCGAGAGATGGCGCTGCTAAATCAATTCTAATGAACACATGTTAAATTATAATCTATTGAAAATATTTTAACTTGTGCTGTCTTAAAGTAGTCACACTACTATGTATATAAATTAAAACCGAAATAAATTACACATATGAAAGAAAAAGTGACCAAGTCCTCTGGTGCCTGAGGCTGGAATCGAACCAGCGTACTTTCCAATCGCGGGAAATGCCTCTTTATCCGCTCGGCCACCCAGGTCACAGCTGTCGAGGTCGAAATTATCTCTCATATGAGTAATCTATACAAGGACTCGTAGCGCCCTCTGTCCATCCCTAGGGCAGAACGGTATGGTTCTTGCCCGTTCCGTTTCCTACAGCATCAGCATAATAAACCTCGAGTCCACGCGGCGCAAGTATTATCACTGGTTAAAAAACTGGAGTCATTTATAAACCGCACCTTGAAGACACATCGTAAGTTATTGCTTCGATGTCTTGCCGTTGACTTACGAAATATTTATCTCACGTCTAATACATTAACTTAAACGATATTAAACGAAGGTACGCACAACTCAATTAGATGATGTCAGACTAATAAAAAGGAGCGTATGTCCACCTGATTTATAGTATATACTTGACGTTCTGGTGTAGCAGGGCACGATATAGACCGGTCTACCTGGCTTTAAATGTATTGCTTATTTGTGATAAGTATTATAAAAAGTTTTCAAGTCAGGACGGTAGTTGTTGATAGTTTATGGCTGGCGAGAACGACTAATTTTTTATTTGGTTTGTTTTCTGCAAGTCGGACCGACGTCAAAGTTTCTGAGTTCGTTTAGGTTCACATTCACACATTTGCTTTGTTACGAGTATAATTCACTCTAAATCAGTGGGTCAAGAAAGTGCTCTACATATACTCGGTAGTATTAGGTATGCACTTTAGTCTCAAGCGCATTACCTTAGGTATTATTAGCATTAATTATGAACGCTTTATAAACTGGAATTACCTACTCTCGCTTGTCTTTATTTGTCACAGATATTTGTGAAAAAGGGTGTTTTATCCCTACCTATACAAGGTGCTCGCGAGGAACCCATATAACTTTAAACTTTAACGGCATATTCTTGGTCACATTTTAAGACTAAAATGTCATATAAACTTTTTTAGATTTCGTCTAGTTTCAGAGTTATTGCCAATTAAAAAAAAAAAACATTTCCGTATTGTTACTCAGAAAAGGTCTTCTTAACGGCGCTGATGCGCAGTTGTGGAGCATAGTCTCACAGTAGTCATTTATAGATGTCAAAATGTGACAAGAAAAACTTCCAAAAAATTTGGTTTTTAGAAAAATAAATTAAGGAACTCATTTTAATTGCCAACTTCATGGATAAAAATTACTTTATATGTGAAAATACGTCCAAAAAAGTAAAAAAAAAAACAAAAAAAAATTATTGCGAAAACTTTTAAAATTCATATAACATTTTTTCTTTCTTTTGGCCTCAGAAACGCGTGGTTCAAGTTATGCGGGTTCCTCGCGAGCACCTTGTATAAATAATTTAATTATTGGAGTATGCATTTCGTATATTTCCATATATGTATGTAGGTACACTATGTACTCATATTCATTTCTTAACTATAGAACGATGAAGCAAATTAAATGATGTATCAGGTGAATAGGTGTACGATTTACTATTATCAGAGGGCGAAGCACGGTAGAGCGATATACCTTGTCGCGTCAGTGCGTCCTTTACGCACGTTCAGTGAGTGTGAAAGGGGCGTACCGACGCGACAAGCTATATCACACTAGTGTGCTAGGCTCGCAGGTCTCATTAACCACTCTCAACTCACTGGAAATAAAAATGAGTAACACCCGTTTAATTTTACCCGTACGCCAATACTTAATGGAATTAAACTTAAGTTTAATCTCGAACCATAAAACTGCCATTGTTTTAATAGCCACTGCCCTGCGAGAGAGAAACCTTTATCATTGCCCTTAAGATACCTGTTTCCAAAGTTGAACCGATAATATAAAATGGAATGTGTCAGGCACAGCGGAGCGGTGAGCTTAAAAATAATCTGACATGACATGATATTCCGAAGTGGACACATCTTTATTGGAAGAAATCTAGCGTGGTTGATCGGGCTTATAAGCGAGCTAATGAGGTGTAAATAAAACCAAGAATATTAAAAATGTTATACAAGATAATGTTTTCGTTGGGTAAATTTATATTTTTTTTAGATGGTCACTTTATCAACCTGTGAAACTTATTTGTCTGTCCAAAAATGTTATACGACATTAAAGGTCAGACTCAAAGTGTATTTTTGACGTTTTGGTTGATCTAAACATCTAATGAGGAGGCACACTGACATTTTATCCCGCCAGGTGGCGCCTGTGCAAGTGCCTAGGCGGGTCACTGTCATTCATTTGTGTGAGAGAGAAAATAATATCATCTTCTTGCTCTCACGTATGATTCTTTATCTGTGCAATAGACTAATGAGATGGCGCCATCTGTCAAACCTTTGAATGTGCCACCTCATTAGGCACCTAGACATATACATATATACGTAGGTGTTATATGCATATTGTTCAAGCAAATATAAAATCTGTGTATATGTCGCAGTAAGATAGATAAAGCCGTTATATAGTTATAACCCTAGGAATATAATTATACGTCGTAACATAGTTAAACGAAAGCGATTAATTGCTATCTTACTAGGAATATAACTATAATACTAAACTAGTTTAGTCATATAGTTATATGACTGGATTCAGTTTAGTGAAATGATTGTAGACAGGAGTGCAGCGGTGCGGCGGAGGTATAGTTATAACCCTAGGGATATAAGGGAGCGATTCAGAACCATCTTACTAGGAATATAATTATAATACGGTATTTAAAATTGCAAACGGGACTTAATCGCGTATTACTATGTATTAAGTCCCGTTTGCAATTTTAAATATGTGTAAAAATCGTGAAAGTTTAAATCAGTGTTTTATAATACGTATAGCGGGACGATTTGGAATAACAACATCGTCACTGACGTTAGAACAAAGTTTATTTTGTATCGATCCGAACATAGTACACAAGGTTTGGTTACTAAACAAACGAATCCAAGCTATATTAGTTAAAACGTAACAGTTAGGGCATGCTCCCGGTATTTACCGGTTCTTGATTTCCCGGGAAATCCCGGTAATTTAATCGCGGTAAGCAAATTTAAACCCAACATTCAAAATGACAAGGTTGTAATTAGGTACGAGTTCAATTTGTTATGACTTATGATAAACATTAAGATTAAACTGACAAACAACGTCAAACTCGTATAACGGAAAAAGTATCGTCCAAGTAACCAGCCAGTATTAATACCCCTAAATACTGAAAAAGGTAAGCAACCTCTAGCAATGCGATATACACAATGTCGCATTACGAATACAATAGAATGGGCACGTAAAAAATAACTAATAATACAAATTAAACAAAAAATATTACCCCCATCAAGATATAGCTCAATCGATTCTACTCTCGATTCTGAACAAACTGATTTCAGGTTTTTAGTGTTAAGTGAAACACGGTGTATAACTATATTACTTAACTAGAGACGTATTATAATTATATCCCTAGACTAAGTTTAATCCAGTGATATAATTATATAACTAAACTAGTAACGTATTATAATTATATTCCTAGTAAGATGGTAAGGAATCGCTTTCGTTTAGCTATGTTACGGCATATAATTATATCCCTAGGGTTATAACTATACCTCCGCCGCACCGCCGCACTCCTGCCTACAATCATTTCACTAAACTGGATCCAGTCATATAACTATATGACTAAACTAGTTTAGTATTATAGTTATACTCCTAGTAAGATAGCAATTAATCGCTTTCGTTTAACTATGTTACGACGTATAATTATATTCCTAGGGTTATAACTATATAACGGCTTTATCTATCTTACTGCGACATATACATATTGACTGAAAAGTGAACCAGATGTGATCGAATAGGTAATGAAATCTATTGAACTCTGACGCCCACCACACTATCAAAATTACAAATCGTATCGCAATATTGCAATTAAGATAACTATGAGAACAAGTATCGATTTGTTAAACAAACTTTTGCTAAATATTCATAATGTCATGGAAACTTAAATCTGGAGCAAATTCGATATGGTTAAAGCCTGCGCCTTATTAATTACAGTTTTAGTTAAGATAATGTCAGCGGTAAGTAAATATTTCATCATTTGTTTTATAATTCTTAATTAAATACGTAGGTTAATTAGATTTTTATCTGTACTCAATCTACTTGGACGATATTATAATGCATACTTACATAGATCGTGAAATTACAAGTTATCAAATGATGGCAGTGAATTCATACTAAATTGTTTTTTTTTATTTTTATTACGTAACGCAACTTTTTATTATTCATAAAGAGTAATGCAATACTAAACATAATATCTGCTCTTCCTGTTAAACAAATAACAACACATCTCGAAGTACAACAATGTAAATGTTGCCTGACTTTTTTACGCTGCGGATTCTAGATTTAAAATATACGTAGGTTAATTATACCTAGCTAAGGCATAATTCATTGTTACCGGTTCACAAAAATATCATTCGAAGGACTTTCGGGCAACCTTTTCAATTCAAAACGGATTAGTAACGCACAAATAATTATTACGCTTATAATCTCATCGATTCGCAGATAAGATGCTTATCTAAATAAATAGTAATTATTTGAATGCCTCTACTGCACGGCAGGGCAGGCCTAACGGCCTTACGTTTCGTCACACCGAGTGGGGCCACATTCCTACGTTTGTATTCCGACGTCGGCGTCAACTTGTCTTACTTTACTATTATTATAGTATGCAGCTAAAAGCTTTTCAGATGACATATATGGAGAGAATAGTAGAATACTATTCTAACAACTCTCAATCGAAGGCAAGTTGAGCGCCACTACTTATATAATAACCTCGCTAAGTCTCCGCGTACTTATACAAGTACAAATTAAATTATAAATAAATATTATAGGACATTCTTACACATATTGACTGAGTCCCACGGTAAGCTCAAAAAGGCTTGTGTTGTGGGTACTCAGACAACGATATATTTAATATACAAATACATACATAGAAAACATCCATGACTCAGGAACAAATATCTAATCTGTGCTCATCACACAAATAAATGCCCTTAGCGGGATTCGAGTTTTGAACTCTTATAGAAATAAAAGAAAGTTCCAAATTCAAAATCGGTAAATTGGCCTGGGACTTACGAGTTACGAGTACGAAATTCAAATCTAATGACGAGCTTCAAAGAAATTGTCTTGGCAAAGGATCAATAAAATGTTCAAATTCTGGTCTGAGCAGAGGTTGTTAACATTTTGTAAAGATATTTCCGAGTTCAACTCACGTAAAAGGACATGTTTAAAATGAAATACATAAAGTTATCTTGGGATGTGAAATTTAAGAGAGCTTATACATACATGGTTATGGTACATAACATTCTACCACTCTTCTCATTGCACACAGACTGTAAACATTCGTAAAGTTGGTAACTATTTACTTACCAATTTTCATGTCGCTGAATTTCACGGTATCCAAGTCTCAATTTCCGCCGATCACATCAGTTTCACGGTCATATCTTTACAAGTCACATCGCACTCGCTTTGTTTAGCATCCGAATCCGCGTCGAAAGCCATTTGGACATGCGGTCAACCACGTTACGATAATGACCTTAAAACTGCACCAAGCTGTTTTTGCAACCGTTTTTTGTCTCTGCAGAAAAGGTCCAGTGGTTAGTGTTTACTTTAAAATCTTTTTATGAAATTGTCGGGCATTCAACCTGCTTTTTTTTAATGTGCAGTTTCACAAATATTGGCTTTACTTAAGTAAGCAGTTCTTACATGAATACCATTCCTTAAGTGCAATAAAAGTTTACTATTTCAACATGCTTTTACCACTCCGGTTTTACTGAACTGTAGCCTGGTACATTATTTAATACTATATTTAATATCTTGGCTTTTCTTGATAGTTGGAATCTTTTGTAGTCATGGCAACGAATAATTACATCCATACTAATATTATAAATGGGAAAGTGTGTGTGTCTGTTTGTTTGTCCGTCTTTCACGGCAACACGGAGCGAGGAATTGATGTGATTTTTTAAGTGGAGATAGTTGAAGGGATGGAGAGTGACATAGGCTACTTTTTGTTTCTTTCTAACGTGAGCGAAGCCTCGGGAAAAAGCTAGTATCAAATATTTGTTTAAGAAATATTTTACTACTGCGTAGTCGTAGTAATAACTTTTTAATTGCAAATTGAAAACTTTAGAATTTTATAGAGCCTTTAGAGTTTGCCCAAACAAAATAATAATTCATAAATAAGCTCATTCAAATATAAGAAGCTTGAAGTGTATGGAGATAAAAATGCTTGCTCGTTAGTTGGTTGCGTGCCGCGAGGTCGCACAATCTATCTGTTCTCACGGGCTTCTCTAGGTAAAAATAAAAATACAGGTGAATCTGTACAATTAAGGAAATTGGGCGTTTTAAAATATACGTAACATAAAATGTGTTCAGTAGATACAAATGATAGCGGACAGGGTTGGCTGTCCCCATTTGGCGCATTACGAGGGATTGCATTCCCCAATGAGTCGTGTTGGTTTAAATTTAAGAATGTATGCACTAACCCCTTAGTTTGTAAGTCCTACTAATAACATATGCGTCTATGGTTACACGAGAAATAAAAATATTAATTCATTCAATAAATAGTAGGTTAATTATGATACAAGAGAGCAAAATGATATCCATATTTACGGCGAGGTTGTACATTGTATCCTGCTCGTATATGGAGAGTTGGTAAATATCTTGCTACCATTTGATGTGATACAAACTGATTGTCACATTATCTATGAGGAAATTATGATCCAAAATATGTAATAATTAAAAGAGTAAAAATCGTGCCCTAGAACAAAAAAGTGTACTTTTGTTCTTTCTTACCTATACCTATTTGGGAAGAAAGGTCGACTTTCCTAATAGTTCGCTTGAAAACCAAGAATAAATGTTTACTATTTTGCTTTTCGCAGCGTGCAAAAACATTTGTGTCAATTTGCTATATAAACATAACGATAAAAGCATTGTCCAATTTCCACGAGTAGTGTTATCTAGGTCGAATGTGTTAGCACTTATTACTGCTACACCCATCGCTTCCTGTAGAAAGCTTCGATAAACATCGCTCATGTAAATAACAGACGCTAATGATCTTGTGAGTAATTAATTTTATTGATTTCGATCACGTTGATACTGTGTTTTTGCAGCGCTTAGTGACAATGATGTAATGAAATTACTCTTTTCTGCTTTTCACAAACATTAGTATGCATACTTACACCGATTGTGTTTCTCACACCTACCTGGAGGGTCCGTAATGTCCCTATGCTTTGATTGTACTAAGATTCTTTCTCTCCGAAATCCGACAGCAAATTCTAAGTAATACACTCCTCATTGCACATGAAATAATTTCACAATTATTTATGGACCGGTATCTCATTACCAAGTTATATATTATAACTAGATTTTGCCCGCGGCTTCGCTCGCGTTAGAAAGAGACAAAAAGTAGCCTATGTCACTCTCCATCCCTTCAACTATCTCCACTTAAAAAATCACGTCAATTTCTCGCTCCGTTTTGCCGTGAAAGACGGACAAACAAACAGACACACACACTTTCCCATTTATAATATTAGTATGGATGTTTATCAAAGTTTCTTTGAAGGATCTTCACAAAGACAATTCGACTTATTTCTCTTCTGAGTTATCATTCGATACAATAAACTTATCTTTATTAAATGGGACACCACGACTGGTCACTAAATATAAAACAAACATTTACCGCCTCTAAACTAATGGTACATTAACATAACAGATAACCATGTCCAGTTCAAACAACCGATACAGATCTCTCAATCAGCTGTCCGAATATTTTTTTTTAATAATTTAGTAAGCGTAGGCGCCATGTTGCTCTGATCGATATACGTTTACTCTTACGCAAGTTAACCATGAACTGGGTTCAAAGTGGTTCGAAGCTGTAATTTCAGTAATGGATCGTAACTCTGTAAAATGATTAATTGGTTTAAAATTAATGTACGAATTACAACTATTTCGTCGAGGTTGACCTACATTCAAATTATCTGTTTATCAAGGTCCATTCATTTGTTTAAGTATCTCCGACATAACATAATTTTTTTCCTTTAGTTGATAGAAATTTTATAATGACCAAAATGTTCAATTTCGCAGATAAATGTAGTGCGATCGATAAATGATAATGAACAACCGGTTTTGAATTAACTTACACATGAAATAAAACTATGGAAACGGATTAAATCGCGTATAATGAATTTAAAATACATCCCGACGTTTCGAACTCTTTACAGCGTTCGTGGTCAACGGGTGACTGAGGAAAAATTAAAATGTGCAAAAGCTACCCACTAACAAGAAATATTAACGAACCATGACCACAAATAATATAGATTTCTAAGGCAGGTTCACACACTATTAATAAAGCCAGTTATACAATATTCAAAAAATTTACCATTACTCTGTTAAAAAATAATTAACCAATTAATCTACACAAAATTGACAAAGAAACAAACTGCAAATGTCCAACACCATACAACACAAATGCCTCACAGCCTTCGTCGTGCTTGTTCCATTATCAGATGTACTACTGGATCCCAAGCCGGTGGTAAAGTAAAGCCATCCTCTCTATTAAAGTTTGGATATTTCTTGATCTCAATGGCCTCTCGCAACATTCTGGGTATATATCGCTTCTCCTTAGCGAGAACCAGAGGCTTGTCAAACTTTATAGCATGATTGACTTTATCCATGACATGTTCAGAGACTGCAGACCTTTGCCGACGGTGCTTGACATCCGCTATGTGTTCCTTCACCCGTGTGGAAATGCTTCGTTTCGTCTGTCCCACATATGACAGGCCGCACTCACAGTCTAGCCTGTACACTCCCGCGCTTTGTAGAGGAGTTTGACATTTCACAGGCCTCAGGAATTGGGACATCTTCTTCATAGGCTTGAAATAAGTTTTAATAGAATCAGCCACATAGAGTTTTAATAGATAGGATCAGCCACATCTTGAAACGGGCTTCTATTAAAACTTATTTCAAGCCTATGAAGAAGATGTCCCAATTCCTGAGGCCTGTGAAATGTCAAACTCCTCTACAAAGCGCGGGAGTGTACAGGCTAGACTGTGAGTGCGGCCTGTCATATGTGGGACAGACGAAACGAAGCATTTCCACACGGGTGAAGGAACACATAGCGGATGTCAAGCACCGTCGGCAAAGGTCTGCAGTCTCTGAACATGTCATGGATAAAGTCAATCATGCTATAAAGTTTGACAAGCCTCTGGTTCTCGCTAAGGAGAAGCGATATATACCCAGAATGTTGCGAGAGGCCATTGAGATCAAGAAATATCCAAACTTTAATAGAGAGGATGGCTTTTTACTTTACCACCGGCTTGGGATCCAGTAGTACATCTGATAATGGAACAAGCACGACGAAGGCTGTGAGGCATTTGTGTTGTATGGTGTTGGACATTTGCAGTTTGTTTCTTTGTCAATTTTGTGTAGATTAATTGGTTAATTATTTTTTAACAGAGTAATGGTAAATTTTTTGAATATTGTATAACTGGCTTTATTAATAGTGTGTGAACCTGCCTTAGAAATCTATATTATTTGTGGTCATGGTTCGTTAATATTTCTTGTAAGTGGGTAGCTTTTGCACATTTTAATTTTTCCTCAGTCACCCGTTGACCACGAACGCTGTAAAGAGTTCGAAACGTCGGGATGTATTTTAAATTCATTATACGCGATTTAATCCGTTTCCATAGTTTTATTTCATGAGTAACTATCGCGGTAACCGAAGACAATATTAACTTACACATTTTTAAGTTCTTAGGTATACAGTGTACAACTTAAGCCACCACTTGAACCTTTGGTACTGCAATAACTGGTGCTGTGCTGTCCTGATTCTGTGGGATTTTCTATGTTAAATCTTAGTGTGCATCAGAATGACTGACCAAAGTGGCAGATCGATGTTGGAGTACCATCAGCATTTACTACCTATTTGCTACTATTTACTACCTATATTGACATATTTGCTACCTAAGTTAGAAAAAAGATTTTCCAAAAATAATGTGGGCAGTCATTCTGACGTCAGGATAAAAATTTGAAATTTCGAAGCTTTGCCTCTGTAATTCTTGTCAATTTGGAGTGTTGGCGGTTTTAGTACAAGTGCAAATTCCGTTATTTATCTTATAATAGTCTTAAAATTTAAATTAAAAGAGCAAATCTTATTGTAAAAGTAATATAATAATTTTCAAGTAAGCACACTCACCAACCAATTTCAAACATTCCTTGACATACGCGTAATAGATAACGTCGGCAAGAACAATGTCAGATTCAGATTAAATTTAATTCGCATTCAATATTGAATGTTAGATAGCATCTTCCGCAATCGTATCTGCATTAACCGTAGTATATTAAACCGAAACGAACATAATCCATTCGTATGATAGTCCGGTATCGCGATCTAGAACTGGTTTTAGCAAATTATGCGTCGCGGGCGCAGGGTCTTCTTCTCAATAATTTATAACGTAATGCTTTCTAAACCCCGGGGTTAGTTCTGGATGGTTTAAGCGCGTTTCCACTCTCCTACACGAGTTCAATATAATCCAATTACATGATTTGTTACAGCATAAAAACTTGCAACGTTATGAAATATGGATGTATTCATATTGTCTCTGCTGTGCAAGATAGGTAACAGTTTATTTTAAAACTATACAATTTACAAAATTGAAGCTGTTAGCGCTAAGTACCTATATTTGTATTAGTAGTTTATCTTTTTAGAAGACCTCTATGAGGCATCCACGATTTGCCCGCCTTCCTCAAGCCTGACATTATCGAAAGTCAATGGAGCCACATTCTAAGTGCTGCACAAAATTGCACGACGCTCAAGTGGCAGGCAATAACGGCGTATCTGCACCGCGCTACCAGTTCCAGGGAAATAATGAGTACTAACTGGGGCTTTGTGCTTAGGAATGCATTTACACGGTGTTGCGAGAGGACACTGATCTCGAAGTGTCCAGTTGCCGGAGTAGAAGATAATTTTTAGTGTTCACGTACGTCTGGTGAAGAACTTGAAAGTAAAGTTTATTGTCTTAATAATTATTGAGATTCATGTTAACTGAATGAGTTCAATAAAATATTTCATAGGCTGCACAGATTTTATGTGAGGCAAGGTGTGCATGTGCAATTTACGATAAACAACTAAATCGTTAACTTCCTTTCACTCTTAAAACTAGTAACTAGGAAATGCTCCATAAGTACTGACCATACTCCATAAAATTAGATTCACTGCTCGAACTAAGAATGCTCCTGGTTTAATCGCATCTGTATTGCCTTAGTTTAGCCCGCCATTGCGTTGAATACGTACTAACAGGTAAAATGTTAATGGATTATTTCCATAAATGGCGCCCTGGCTTTCTTACAGCATGGGAAATCACCATATTCGTGTGCCTGGGGCAAAACTATTTTTAAGTGCCCTCAAAGTGTATATTATGTTCAGCATGTTTGTGTTTGTTTCTTAAGTCAAAGTACTGAATATTTCGCTGTAATACCATTACGGTTATGTCACAGTGATTTCTCTACGATAAATCTAAGATTATCCTGTTTGCCTGTAAGGGCCTATTATTACCTATTTACGATGGTAGTTCATTATTTAAATGCCTCTCTGACATTTGCCATCGCTTAACACGCTCGCGTAGCGTAATCTTTGTAAAAGTTGATTTTCGATTTAGATCCTTCAGGAAACTACTATTAAAGACTACCCTTTACATTATAATTTCAACTATATTATTATTTGGATAGTACAGCTACTACGAAGCTCATGACTACCAGTTATTCGACATCGATGAGAAGATTTATGTTTTTATTAAACTCAATTTAAATTCGAGAGCTTAGTTTTAAAAGTCTAGGTTTCACCGTAAAACCATTAACCGCGTAAAATCACTATTGTGCAAATTACTATTTTGATTGCATTGGTCTTTGTTTACTGAAACTCTGCCGTGTTTGGTACCTCGCGCTAGTCTATTTATACAAAGTGCAAATTAATTCACTTTCGCGACAAAGTCCTATGTCTAAAATCGATTTAAATAGTGCAATAAAAACAAATTATAAATTTATCCAAAAGGGTTTAGGTGGCGATGTTGCGAGATAGAATCTAGATCGCATCTGCGTCGCGTGCCGATCGCATCTGAGAGGAGTTGTAATGAGGCATTCTTGCTTCACTCCTTGTAGTGTGGGAGTTCTTCATCCTACGTCTATTAGTATTTATTAATATTATTTTAAAAAGTGGCGAAAAATTTATACCTCTAGATATCATCTTTGCGACCTCTGTACGTAAGTTAGTCGTATTAAATAAGCCTTATCTACAGGTACTGTGAGTGGGGTGTGGTCGGTGCGGCCAGTCATAAAATTTCTCCGTTTATAAATTTGACATCATTACAAAGCAGTATTTCAAATGATCCGATACTATTTAAGTCTATAATTAGTATTATGACACTTACGCTGCCCATGTTAATTTATCAACTCAATATTAAAATGAGTGTCCATTAGTTTGATTTAGACGTGAAAGCGGCTAGTCGCCGGCGCATCCCCATTTGCATAAGTTTGCGCAACAACTTCATCTTTAAAGTTCAATAGGTCGGCTGCACTTGCTTGCGAGCTAATGTATGGTGAAGTGCGCGTAAAAACTGTTATTTTATAGATACTTAGATACTCGTTCCACAGAACGTGTATTACAGAACGTTCGATTTTTAGCTGTAGGTATTTGCTTTTTAGACACAATATGAAGTCTTTACATATTATTATCGACAACTATTATAATTTATTTCGCTTCTAACAAGATTTACAGATATTGTAGCCAAAAAAAGGGATTACCGACAAATGCTTTAAATCTAGTTTTGCCTCATCCATCTCTAAAAAGCCATCGAAGTCATGTAATGAAGACACTATCACAGTTCAATACACGGTGCTTACTCTAAAAGGACTTATAGCATGCGCATGTCAAGTATCTATGCAGGTTGTCGCAGTGTCGATAGCATCAGGAGTTCGGAAACGACCCATGAGATCGCCGTCACAGCTTATACATAGACCGACAACCATATCACGTTGAGAAAATGCAGTTAATAAGACATTTTGACCCGCTGGACCGCCCTAGTGGATATCTAGTGACGCTGCTCGCTAACTCGACGATCTTGGGTTCGAATCCCAATAAAGGTTTTAAATATCCGCAGATGTATTATGTTCTTGGCAATAATTGAGGTGTATTATGGTCTTGGCAATGACATGGTCTTCTTTGTTGTGTGAGTTATAATGCCTTATAGATATACAATACAACATTACCTACAAAGGGGACGAATCCGAAGATTTTTTCCGCTTTTCCTCGTAATAGAAAAAAAAATGTGTGGTCTTTAAACGCGACACGAATATGTTTCCTACAGTAAAATAGCTGGACTTTCGGATCTGTAATATCAGCAAAGCCAACTGAGGAGATGGTTGGATAGAACGTTACAAGCATAGATAACCCGCGTCTAGGCTCTAGATATTTATTGGTATCCTCTCGTATTTTGTGGCCTGGTATCAAATAGTTTTATCAGGAATGTGAAGGCTTGTATTGCTTTCCTACAAAGCAATGCAGGAGAAATGCAAATTCTGTTTTGCTTCATATTTAAGTACCTACTTTGATATGCGAGTTTATTAGTTGTGACATGTTTTGATATTGTTACAATAGTGTACTTTTGTATCTTAGGTAAAAAATTTGTTACGATTAAAATAGAAGGATATCTTCTCATATGTCTTGTTACATATTAGGTATTAAAATGGGTATGAAAATCAGAGGAATGGATACAGTTATACGATGTGAACGTGGTTACTTTTCTTAAACGAATTAACTAAATAAATATAACACTATGTACCTACATTTGAATAACCTCTTTGGAATAAGTTGTAGAAAGAAGTAAACGTATGTATGTAGACGTAGTAACATACCTAAATACATATTGTTGCAGAGCGTATACAGTAAATTAGAAGTATTAGAACCCGTAAATGGACTTTTGACATAATTATGTGGTAGCCGAAAAATAATAAAGTACGATTCATGTCACGCCTTGCTAAAGTATGTGTCGAAATTATAGAGCGTTAGCTAATAAAAGGAACTTCGATCATGTCATATCTAAATCATATAAAATTGTACGTTGCTCCGCACAGTAAGGGTCTAGTTTTCTCAGCTGCGCTCGGCTGTCTTTTACACCTGTCTCACGCAAAGGATCAAGAAACTTTAATCTGGCTCAAGAAGTTCACGCTTACAACCAAAAGGACTTATGTTACGACAACGTTTGCTCTGCTTACACTCTTATTCTGATAATTTAATTAGATCGTTAAGATAAAACTAAATGCCGCGCTTGAGCTGAGACCTGTATTACCACATCCAAGAGATATACTGATTTTTTTAAATAAAAAACGTGTTTCCAGTTAAGTTAATATCAATCCGCTTTTTGTTAAGATTTCAATCGTGTTGAGTGTTAAATGCCGTTTGGAACATAAATTGTCACTTTACTTAACCTGCGCGAAACGATATAAGATGTGTAATCAAACTTTATTATCGCTATAAAAATAGGATGCTTATTCCGATAGTATCTTTTTTAATTCAACGCTAAGAAAGTACACCAGGATAAATCAATTCAACCGTTACCTGTTTAACATTATGCATGTAAATTAAATAAAAAAAAATACATAGGTATCTGGTTATAATTTGTTAGGTGGCGAATGGTACGTTTACAAATTAGCATTTTCACTTTAAAAATTATTTACTAAGCTGAACTAAGGTGCCAAAACTTCTTAATGCAGATGAACTAAATTGAGCTTCAGTGCTGGCATTCTATTAATTCAGACTCACAAACTGATTGTGCCCAATATACGCGTGTGGGCTATTGTAATAAAGCATCGATCATATTGGTGCGTGTGCGCTCATCGCCGTTAGCTAAGCAAATCGAGGGGTGGATACGGAAATGTGATAACATAGATCTAACGGACTAGAACTAATAAAGCTCAATAACAATTTGTAAGCAACCGCGAGTCGTATGGTTTTGCCTTGTGACTATATCCATTCTTTAGTTTTGTCATTGTTTACTCAAAAAAATATGAGAGGCCGATAATTCGTCGTTATACCTATGAAATTTATAAGTCAGTTAAAATTAAGTAAGTCTATTTGTTTTATTTAAACTCTGAAATTGAAATAAATATATTACCTAATAAATAGTTTCGTTAGCATACGCACACGTTAGCATCTTGAAATTATTAAACATTTCTTGGGCCGTATCTTAGGGAAGTGCGAGCATTCAAACATAGTGAGCGGGCTATAAAATGTTTGATAAATGGCCGATACTTGTTACAAGTTTGCTCAGACTTCAGTATCTTTGTAACAAACAATTTCATTAGGATACCACATTTATAACTCCTCAGCATTGTGTTGGAATGAATCGTGCAGAAGGCAAAGGCAAGCGCCATCGCGGATCCTCTAAACAATGGGTAATAGCGCACCAATGTAATACAATACAAATTCCTTACGAAAATCTATAGTTTTCCACACTAGTGTGTATTGCTGCTTTTTCATTGTGCTATGCAAATTGCAGACTGCATTTGTTCAAGATATTGGACTGTATGTTAATTTGTTAACGCGTTGTGAATTTCAACTTGCAGGTGAGGTTTAGTGGCGCTGTAAAAGGCAATCTTCTGAATAGCTGTGTTAATTGTTCTCGTAAAATTGTTGTTTACGATTTTGTATCATCGATAGTTGCATTCCATCTTGGGAGGAAAGGGCCGCTTCTCCATACAAACGTGATCCGAATTTTCTTTCCTGATAACGTCATTTTTCAATATATATGATAATTCATACAAAATAGTAGCAAAAAAACCCTTTTCATATTATTCATTACTTTTTCAGTTCTTGTATTAGCATTATTTAATAATTTTATTATTATACGAGGAGAAAAATCAAGACTATATTACCCTTGTCCAAAAAAGTGATTTCGCGCGGTCCGTCCCTATTCATTTTAAATAAGCTAAAATGATCTACGTAGGAATAACTTCAAACGTGGCAACCATCAGCAACGTCACCTTTTGTGGTAGCCAGGAACAACGAGCGCTTCATCGCTTCATTTGGCTCTCAGTATCGTAGATATAAAATTAATACGAGTATGTATATTTCCTTCGAGGAAATTACGTTCCGTATTAATTTCAAAGTTATCGCCGCCATTTTCCTTAGGAATTAAATAAATGCATAAACGTGTCTATAAATATTTAACAACGAAATAGGTAGGTACATAAACCAACAAATACGTTACATGTTTAAGTGTCATAAAGCGAAATATGATAACATGACGATGTAATTATGGATTGTAAAAACATTGCTGTAGCAGTATTTAACTTGTTCGCATAGATTGCTTCTTCAAGCATACTCCTGGGGGTATCTCATAAACAACTTTAGGCTTCCAATGGATGGTGTACGCTGCGCCGCTCGTTAAATATGTAAAAACGCGGCACGGCTCTGCCAATAAACTATTAAACGATGTATTAAAATATAGCCCTTAGTACTTCACTAAGCACTCACGGAAAAAAAATATTTTAACAATACTACCAGAACGTTTAGTAAAATAGATTTATCGTAACTGATACTACAATCTCGTAATAAAAACAACTGTATTGTTACGTTTACTATATTTTGAATTCAATAGAACTAAGCAAACATTAATATGCACTAAACAATTCTGTTTGAATTACATATACGAGAACTCTAGTTTTATTTACAACTAATAGAATAAAGGTTACGATAATTCTATTAACAAGAAGCTTCTTGTAATGCCAAAAGAATAAAAATTATCTTTACAATCTTAATCTTAGCGGTTACTATCACAGTATACTTCCTGTAACTTTTTTATACGTTGCCATTACTTTGTAGTTCTCGTAAAGAAATAAAAAGAATATTCTTGTAATGTAAACTCAACGAAGAGTTATATTTAAAAATATTAAGTTTGTATAAATATGTACGCATCGCTGTCAACTCTATTATTTGTATCGTAGCGAATGCCATCGCAGTATAGTTGATATGACTGTTTTATAAGTTGGTATTACTTTGCAGCTCTTGTAAATAATGACAATAATATTCTCGTAATGTATACTGGTGAACAAATAGTTCTGTTGAAAAAGTATTTAGTTAGTATAAATATGTGTTTCGTTTTTGTAACGAAACGCCATGTTTAAGTACCATTGTATATCTTAGTGAATGCTATAGCAGTATAGTTGATTTTACTTTGCGCCTCTTGTAAAAAATAACAATGATATTCTCGTAATATACACCGAAAAATAATTGTTATAACAAAAATATTGTCCGCATAAATAAATGTTTTGCTTGTGTAACGAAACGCAATGTTTTGCGGCGTGGTCGGCGGCCATTTACGTGTCATGAGAGATCACGCGTGGACGCGGATCGCAATAGGTTATATTATTTATCGTTAAACGTACTCACTACGTATTATCCATTCGTTTGGTAGTTTCCATTTTAGGAAATGGATGAAGAGGTGCAAAAACTCTTGCAAAAGGATGGGAGATGGCAGAGTTGGCAAAAGCAGGTGAGTCACATACCGTACATCATGTAGAACTTAGTAGATAATTAGAATGGTGAGTAAAAAGGCATTTAATGTTGTATTCATTTTAGATTGCATACAAATTCATACGACATTACGTGGGCAAAATCTAAATACTGAACTAATAAGGACTGTCCACGATAAAGAAGTGGTCATACATAACATGATAAATCTTTCTTCCTGAATGCACATTTTGAAGCAATATTATATTTTGATAAATCTGTATACATAAAACTATATAATAATTAAAGCTATTCCTTATAATGCTTTAGTGTGTCTGAGGTTTCGCCGAATGTATACCATCAAGCATTTCATTTCTTGTACAGTTTTTTAACAAACTTCACACGCTTCCTGGCACAATTTTATAAATACTTATATTTTTATAAGCTGTTTTACACACATTAGAATGACATCTTAACAGACAAAAAAATACTTTTTGAAACTCATTTCGACTTTTGGTAGTCAGGAAGACTTTCTACTCCAAGCACTGACAGTTGTTTTTGTATGGAGAGCCAAAAAGTGTCAAAAATTCGAATTCAGCAAAGTTAGAAAATCTCAGTACTTTCTTAATCTGATTACAATCAGAAAAATTTTTACTATCGTAAAATCAGTATGTAATAGGGTATATTTTGGCTATTATAATTAAACATTAAAAAAATATTTTTGTCATTAAAACTGTTGTACTTAAAGACTGCAAGAAGACACTGTACAAAAAAATATTGTTATCATGAGATACTGCTAAAATTCATAGGCCACCTAAAGTTTATAATTTGTTTGTATTTTTATAATGTAGTTTAATATCTACAAATTATTTGACAAACATGCTGCTTATAAATTCTCATTATTCTCAAGATTTACCATGTTATATATGACCACTTTTTATCGTGGACAGTCTTTATATATATCTGAAGTGAACGTAGAACATTACTTAATGTAAAATTTATTCATAGAAATTTTAATGTCTTTTTCAGATGATTTACAATGGTTGCAAGTTTCCTGTGACCCATGCCATACTGTGGAACAAAAGTGGAAAAATTCTGCAAAATATAAATTTTGGACGAAATGAAGGACGGTTCTATTAACACTGACGAATATATGAACAAAGTCTTGCATTAAGGATCGTTGAAATATATTTTTTAACAAATTATATAATTATTTTATTTACTTTCAGATTCACCAATTTTCACCGCTCATAGCATCCATTCCATATGCTGGGTGACCCAGGTTTCCGGATCCCAGTTTCAACTCTAGGCTTCTGTCTCTTGGAACTGGTCCTAGCAACCTGCATTTTTATCGGTAGGTACCTATGAATTTGTCTGTGCACTGTATAGACAACTAACATTTCTTGTAAATGTAAGAAAAGGTTTGTTGTCTATACAAGGTGGTACAGTAGGATTAAAGGCTGAGCCACGCCAGATACGTGTACGTAGACGTGCGCGTAGCGTACGCGGTGTAAATGACGAATCCTCATTAGAGATTACACCGCTTGTGTGACGTGTTTCCCGTGTGTGTCTAGCGGTGTATCATCTCTTTTGAAGATTCGTACTTTACAGCGCGCACGCCACGCCACACACGTCTACGTACACGTATCTGGCGTGGCTCGGCCTTTAATCCTACTGAACCACCTTGTATAGACAACAAACCTTTTTTTACATTTACAAGAAATGTTAGTTGTCTATACAGTGCACAGACAAATTCATAGGTACCGATAAAAATATAACACGTTAACGCAATTGTATATTTATTAGAGAGTACCATAAATGCAGTTGCTGTAACTAACTTTCTTGTTCTATCAACCATTTAATAAAGTTTACATAAATGAAGAGAATGTAATATATATCAGATGACTTGTATTCTTAACGATACCTATTATTGGCCTAACTAAAGTTTTATAACCTTTACAAGAATTTCTTGTGGAGTTTACATTATTTTGTTTATTTAGACACTCCATTTGTTATAAATACTGAATAATCTAGTAATACACACAATTTGACTGTGTGACCCTTACAATATTTTTATTTTATGATACGTAATGTATATATTACCTTTACAAGAATATATTGTCAAGGTCACATTTCATTTATTAAGCTCTGCAAGAAAATATTATTTATTTGTACGGTCCACGTGTTATGATTACTAAATATTCTAGTAATACACGCTATTTTAATGTGTAGCAATTACAAGATAACTAGTTCACTAAGCTCAACGCATTTAAACAGACTAGTTTAGTTATTTATACTATGTGAACAATTGTCCCAGAATTTACTAGATTTTCTCGTTCAGATTACACTATTCAGGTATCATGGACGAGACTTTTTTCTCCGTGCTCTCGCAAATATATATGGAAATGTAAGCTGAACTACCATAATTATAAGTCATGACTCCAAAGTTTGTCATATGAAGTATTGTGTTTTTGTTAACATACATATTTGAAGAATTGGGTTTCTATAGGGTCTGTCGCCGGAAAGAGGAAAATCGTATAACTAATGGTACTAATACCTATATCGAGATTTATTTTGTTTTATTTACTTTACTTTGATTTTTGTATAATACAATGATTACTTGTATTTAATTCTTGATAAACTATTTTAAAATGAATTCCGGCATAACGATGAAGGTTGTAGCAGCAAGCAATATACATTATAATAATAAATAGTTTTTGCAGTTTGTAGGGACGTGTACTGTATGGCGTGCAAGCAAATCGTTAACAATTTATATGTATATTCTCCTGGCAGTACTGTACAGTGCAGTATTTTATTTTATATTTCCTCACCAAGAAGCTAATAACCGCAGGTGACTTGTAAATTGCGAAACATGTGTCTATCTGTCTCGCGAAAAAAAAGTAGACAGAGATTGAGATATTTTACTTCAGGTCTAGGTTTCTTATCTATGTACATAAGAGGTACCAGCTTAATTAACTATGCTTTTTTGCACATAAAAAAGTACGGGTAAAGTAGGAAAGGCGCGGTCTCACTCGACCGGTACATTTGCATCTTACACACGTACATTGTATAATTGATGCTCACCCAAACCCGTTATGCATATTATTAGCATGTTTTTATACAACCCAACAGCTGGTATATGTTATTAAGGTCGGTATATGTCATAGCAATAAAATAATCTTAGAACCAACAATACCAACATACTAAGGTTTCCATTTAGTAGGATGTTACTTGTCTCTATCCAGGGGTGACAAAGTAGTGTCATGGGGAACCGCATCTTATCTATAAAATATGTACGTAAATACTAAATAGATATATCAAGTATCCGGAAATATGCTTTTCATGTGAAGGTATGAATATAACACTAGCCAAAGGTAATAAATTAATAATATAATAATAACTGTAAGAGGTCCGTGGATTTGACGTAGGTAAGAATAATGGTTAAAGGGCAAGCTTTTGTTATACCTCTATTATTCCTCAAATACAAAACTCCTAGTAGTAGAAGGCCTGAAAACTTTTGCTTATTACCTGTTAGTCAACTACTGGGCTAAATAAAAACTTGCCTAGGCGAGTGCAATGAGGAAATTTATTATGCGGAAATGTATCATGTAAACACCTACAAGCTAATATTTTTATTTTTATTAGAATGTTAGTATTGTTGACACATTCCGATTGACAACTAATATCTGTTGAGAAAACTTAGTAGCAACACAAAAACTAGTGTGTATATGTAAATAAATTATTAAAAATATTACTTTCCGCATATTACTGATATAAGTTACGAGTTCAGTTATTTGTGAAATAACAAATCGTAGGTGTAGGTAAGCCTGTAATAATGATCAACAAACCAAATGAATTCATATGTTAAGTAGTGTCTTTACTAGAAATGTTCGTACTCGCATTAATCAGGTCGCCAAACGCTGGTCGAATGTTAAAGTGTCCTACTTCGAATTTCTAACATTGTTAGCGGATTATTCCAATAATCAAGGCCCTGTACACTCTGTACAGTTAACTGACATTGATTTCTCTTTCAGGCTTGCATAATTATCTTGTTCAGGTTGTCTAGATGTAAGAGTAGCACAAAAACAAGCGGCTCCAAGATTTCTAAAGTCCATTTTTTATATAAAAGGTTTTAAAAGTTACTTGCAATGATTAATTCACGAACCTATTTAATTACTTTTTACCAACATAACTGAATTTAAAATGTTGCTATAAAATTCCAATTTAAAACTAGCTAGAACGCCTTTAACGTCCTAAGCATCCCCTAGGCGTAGAAAGACTTACCTTTATTCATAAAACGCGTTAACGTTTATGTCGTAGTATCGCTAGGGGGTCCACAAACTTGTCGGATTAGCAATATGGTGCAAGTGTTTGTGGGCAGCGGTGGCTGGGCCAAAAGCGGTGGCGATTATTCTGTATCCATTACGCTATTCCCTTATACGGAACGTTAATATATTTGTCGTAAACTGATACAGTCGACAATTTTGCTTCGAATGCTGTACTCCTACGACTGAATTCATAGTCGGTCTTCGAATGGAAACTATTTTACAAAAGACTGCATATGGAGGTCTAGCAGGAGCGACGCCACAGTAGACCGAGTACTTAAGATAGACCGACTTTTTCAAATTATTAATTAACTCGTTGTTTCTGTGATACTGGTCGGCTTGGTATAGGTACGACCTATCGATCCCACCCAGTTACTTGCTATCAAAGCTCTCATATTTTTCCATCGGGCAGCTTCTCTGCTCGTTTGCTTACAATCACAAAAAAAAAATGTTAAGTCCGCTAACGCCCAACACTCGTGTTCACCATACATACGCTAAACCCTTTCGAATGCTAATGCGAAGCGTGACATATTAATGCTACATGGTGCGCCGCCATTACTCAGCATAATTGTAGAGCCTAATCTCATGTTCGAGGGGCAGGTAAGAGCCAAGCATCATTATGGTATAACGCAAGTTGACCCTATAATAATGGTGACATGAGAGCTAAGAAGGCGCCAAAATACAATGTAAAAGATTTGCGTGAGTTTTGATTTTTTCCCGCAATAACCCTGACAGTATACTAATGATTAAAATTGTGCTGGCAAAAGCTTATTTTGAAAGAAATAATAATTAGACGTTTTGCGTGATTCTTATCTATCTAGCCAACTAATCATTTCCAGGATGCTTCAGAGTCTAGAGGCTTTTATTGTTTTTCCCTTACTGGAATTTAAAACGTGTAAAAATTTTACTAATACTACTAATTTGAGGGATTACTCACTTTTTCTTTTCTCTAGGTACTACTATTTAATTTCATAAAGGTACATTACATTACAGTAAGCTGGTACGTAACGTATATTCCAGCATACAAGCCTACAAGTTGCAAGGGGTTACCTTTTCTCTGTAGCTCACTGTACAAGGGGAACGAAACGATATAAAACCAACGAAGTAGTTTTTCTGTGGTTAAGCAACAAACTTACAGGCACTATTTCACGAAACTATTAGTATGGATTTATTGGAGACCCCTCCCACTCGGTGTTGACTTCGTATATATCTGCAGGCTAGACGGTGGCCGAGACACGATCCCTCATGATTTAATAGGACTAGCAACAAGTGACGTGATATACATGATACTTACAATAACTAACTGCTTCCATTTAGATACTATGCCGAGCAAACAGCGTGTGACTAAAGTTATCAAAAATGAAACTTCAGTACTTAACACGTTTTCAGTTTCAGCGAACGCATGAACATGCTTTAAATTTGATCGATGTAATGTATCTGATAAGTCCGCGTTTAGTTTGTAGAATTTTCGTACGTACAATCCATCAAAATATAACTTTACCCCAGCAGCGGCTGGTCTATACAAGCCGATTCCTACCGGCTTGCCTAAAATTGATTACTAGTAAAGTTCCTAATGTTAAGGTAGTTTTCTTTTTGCTTTGGTGTTGCCTAGCAGAAATTTTCACCAGCCGCCACTCTTATATAATTAATGTTATGGTCTTTGATATATATGGTCTTTCTTCCAAACCATATCAAAGTCAAAAGAATCAAAGAACTTATGTTTGTGAAATAGATATTTGATTTAGTTCCATTGCAACTAATATGTACACAACTTCAAGTTATTATCGATAGGTAGGTAATTCAACTAGGACTACTTTTTGCTGAGAACCACTTGAGCGACTTTAACCGGTCAGTGTGGTCAGACTTCTCTTGATTCCAAATACTTACGACAACCCAGATACAGGATAGTAAAAAGTTAATACTTAACGCTTATTCGAGCATTGCCGTGCTAAGTATTCTCCCATTTGCATCAACCTTAGTCTTCGTGACTTATATGGATTTTTGGGGCGCTACTGTGAATCACGTTATTTTCTATGTATTACTGTGAAGGCTTCCCTTATGTCTCATATATGTGACAGGCATTCTATACTGCGCAGGTCACTAACCTTCATTATCTTCAATCAAAATGTCAATCTAGGGAAGGAACCTAGAATCCTGGCCGGGACTCAAAAGTTTGTAAACCTCTCAGTCAAGAGGCCAAGAAGTAAAGTTAATAATCAAAAACCGCTTCGCTATAACTCGAGCATAATTTTTTTTTTCAATTGTAATTCTAACAGTCATGTCTGAAATCACTATAGGCGTATTGAACATGAAGAATACTAACTCGAAATGGTCGAAATACGACTGGATTTGCAAATCGTAATAAGTACCTACTGAATATTATCGACTTGTTCAAGCCTACTTATCCAAACTCTGCCGAAGTTGACCTATTCGTGTCGACATATAAAACGGATTTACGTTAAGCTACAATTGGATTGCGTCAAGGTTATTCCGACTGTAATAGGAATTAGTGGAAACGAATGTTGTCCCGCGTTTTCTGTAATCTGTCTGTAATCTTGTTATGAGAAATCCATACCTTTTGCATTGGTACGGATTGATTTACCGACCAGGCTAAAAGTAGTATTTCTCCGTTTGATTAAACAAATCAAACTTAAGAAAAAAAAATATATGAACACAAGTATCGTACATAATTGTTATAGCAGTCCTTTATAATGTTACATTACCTTACATTGTACCATCAAAGTGGATGGTAGCCCCTGTAATAGCCTTCCAAAGGCTATCAAACAACTACCAAAGTATTTATCATCATCTATTATGTATTTATATCATACACTGCCAGTTACTAATGTTCGGGTGGTCTAGTGATAGGACTTTAGCCACGCGTCGGTGAACATGGTCACTTTTTCTTTAGCATTTGAGGTTCAATCCATCATAGTTGTAAAGTTTGACCAGTAATTACTCAAAGAATGTTATACCTTTCGAGAAGCTTTAATTCAACTGAATTTTTCATTGTTACAGTGAGATGGCGCGGTGGACCGCGCTGCTCCGGCATGGGCGATCACCGATTTGGCTTCTCATCTTCTGCTTATTGCATTTGGCCAAGGCGACACCGGGTAAGCTTAGTCATAAATTCATAATCATAATTGTACAAATGAACATCATGTGCGAATAATTCGTACTTTATAATATGCCTATTATAAGATCTATAATATCTGGATACGAAATGGTATATCGATCTGATATACATGTTACAGTCAGCATTACCAAAAGTATCTGACATTCTGAATAACTTTTCTAAATACATATGTATTATATCACATATGTACAGTTCGCGGTCAGAAATGTCAAAGTTTTATTATGTTTATGTACAGACACACATATCCTTTTGTTTAGCAGTTACAGATAGTAGATACTTTTGAATCGTTATTTGAACCGCTGTTTTTGATGTTGATTGTACAGATAAGAGATAACTTACTGACCAGTTTTAAAGTCTGAGCAGGTACCACCTTACACCTATTACAAAGTAGCGGCTCAACAATTAATTAAGGAATGCCAACTAATGATTAAAACCCTGCTTACTATTTATAACATCCAATAAAGTCACCAAAACTAGAAAACAGCTTTGCTTTCTAATTGGAACAAATACTTATAAGGTTGGTTTAGCCACTTGTCACCGTTCATGGAGTTCGATAGACTTAAATCGATTTTTATTGAGTACATTTGTACTAATTAACTCAGGTTTTTATGGTAGCAACTCTTTATTTTGACGTAATTTCATAGAATGCCCGTGGAGTGAACACACAACCTTTTAATTAAAAGGTTCCCAGACACGCCTGTAGTTATTACTACGCCCGTAGTTATACTGTATTGGAATGTGTATTTTGTATTAAACACATATGTACCTATATATTTGTATGTAGGTATTAATAGTAATACAAAATTAGAGGCCTCTTTTATGAGTTGATTTATTTCTTTCTGTGATCTACTTTCTTGACCTAAAAGTAAGTCTAAACTTAAAACGGCATTAACGTAACAGTAAAATACCTATAGACCGTATATTTCCAAAGTTAGCGTATAATCAGTTTATGAATTTACGACGAAACCTGCCTACAAGATCCATTACTCATAATGTAAGTTATAGTAAATTACTCCGTAACAATTACTTTACGATGTCTTACTTCCCGTAAGCTCTTCTAGCACATATATTATTTTAACGTTTATTTGGATTTTATAGCGCACTGTGTTAGGAAATGTTTGTTGTTAAAGCTTTCTAGAAATCTGATTGAAGTTATATTATAGTGAAAATGCTATACATAAACGATACTAAAATTTTAACGAAGCCTAACCTCTAATTATAATTATTATAAAGAATATTTTAAGTACTTGTGTTCATTTGTGTTTTTTGAACCTTTTTTTGTCATTTGTATACAGGTGGCTATTAATTACGCAATACGCAGCTAAAACACTGTGAGATGGTATCAGAGCTTTTTTAATATTTCTTTAAGTATATACCTTGAAGTTCTGTTATCATTTCACGTCCAATTAACGATTAAAGTTAGTAGTAGGTAGTTTCCTTTCAGTACCCGGTCTCATTTCCGAAATAGTTTTTATTTACACATGAGAAAACTCAGGTGACACCGCCGGATAAAGCTAGGTTCTCTTAAAGGGCAATCGAGTCCAGACGCAGTAAAGCCTTAATTAGAGCTATGTTCTAATGAACGATACTACGAAATTCACACTAAGGGGCTTATTCTGTTTCTATCGTTATGAGAACCGTAATAATGTTTTATAGTAGAACACTATGATTAGGATGGGTAGTGTGATTGTTTCTACGTATTGTCATGTATGCTTGCGTACATTCGCTATCCGTTCGTCTTTTATTACAATAGGTAATTATTTTTCAAACTTTGAAAGGCAGCGAAGCTTCAAAATCGGCGGTATATCCTTCAGAATATTCCCACAGCTCTCCTGTCGATTGCATTATTTACGACCGTTTGTTATTTTAATGAAACTTGACCAATCTAACCATGCGTTCCTAGTTGTCTCACTTCCGTATTGCTTTAGTATTGTAAAGTAATTAGTGATCAATGAATTGTGTTCTTTTGTACTAGCGATGATTGCTCGCCGATATTGCATGAACCTTCATAAATTACAAACATTTGTCCTGATAGTCGATCGGATCGTGTGCGAGTTACCAACTAATGTTTTGCCATAAAATACATACATGCATGTTTGAATATTTGTTTTCACAGTTTTTGATCGTGTGAGACGTTTAGTCCAGTAATTCTGCAGGTTTTTTTTTTAGATATCATCAATTGTATTGTAACGGAGTGATATATGTAATGGCTTTATTCTACAGGACCATGTGATGTGGAAACCGGCCAAGCCAGCATCATCGTGGATATAGAGGAAAGCAGGGGAAATCGTGAGTGATGAATAATTTATATACCTACCAGACTAGCCTTTTAAGAAATGCTCCACTTTCTAGTTACTTCAAACTTCTTACAAAGTCTAGTAAATTATATTAGTTGGATAATATATGCCATAATAAAGTGTTTTTTAAATGATGTCTATATAAAAATGTCTGCGCAATGGGAGCAATCAACATTGGATCAAAGTGCATCTTGCCGTGCCGTGAGATTGTGTAAAATGTCAATGTTATTTCTATCGATTCTCGATTACATACCTCCTCGGTCGAATCTAAGTTTAAGGGCAGTGTTAGTACTCGTACCTAATCTACCAAATTCCATTCCAAAAATACATTCCAAAAAATATACATACATACATACATATAATCACGCTTGTATCCCATAAAGAGGTAGGCAGAGTTTATGAACTACTAAGTTTCAATGGCACTCAAGTATAAAGTGCCAACAAAAATATATTCACTGAAATACAGTATGCAAAGTCAGCTGGAATAACAGGGTAAGAGAGACACTTATAGAATAGTTATGTATTATGCTAATTTAAATAGAGAAAGTAATTCAGTTCAGATTCTCTTTTCCTTGCTGACCTCGCATATTCACTTAAGTTAGTAATATATCAAATTATCTATTGATGTAATTTTTTTTTTGAAACAACAGAAGTAAACCAAAGCACGGTACCAGCGGAGTTACCGATAGTGGGAGAGCCGGGCGTGGATGTAGTGCTGTCGACGGTGTTCCCCAAGGGCCCCACGCTGTTCCAGCTGGACGGCAAGCGCCTGCAATTGCTGCAGCCGCTCGACAGGGATGCTGATAACCTCTCGCATATGGTCTTCCAGGTATGTAGACTAACTGAACCTAAGCACGGTACCAGCGGAGTTGCCGATAGTGGGAGAGCCAGGCGTGGATGTAGTGCTGTCGACGGTGTTCCCCAAAAGGCCCCACACTGTTCCAGCTGGACGATAGCGTCTGCAGCTGCTGCAGCCGCTCGACAGGAATGCCGACAATCTCTATCATGGTATAAAACTATTAGTATCACAATGAGAGTCCAAGTACCATTGAAGTGGGAGACTTGACCCGCCCCTCTAGCACAACTTGCCTTGTCGGGCGCGAGTGCATACTTGATGCTTGATGCATGGACTCGCGCGCGACAAGGCAAGTTGTGCTAAAGGGTCAGATCGTATTTTAGTTGCGTCCACTATAATATTTCAGGGTCATCCCGAGTGTACCTAGGATGTTACCTATAGAGGTATAGTACACCTATACAACAGTGTGGAACAGGTAAAATTCATATGTAATCTGTGCTGCTTGTAGAATTTTACAAGTATATTTACTTATGGGTGACCTCCCGCTCTTTGTAAATGTTTCATAATGAAGTGTCTGCGTAGTACGTGTGTGCAACAATCTCTTACGTATATTGGTCTCCGAGGTACTTATTTTTACTTACATTGAATCTAAGTTACACTTTCAATGTGTACCTAAGATTGTGCGTGGAAGAGACTATTTTAGTATTCATTATTGTATGGTGACATATTACTCATCGTTATTAAAAATCGTGGGATAATAAATAAAAATAAAATATGAAGCAAAAACTGAGGTGTCCGTTTTTTCGGCCAGATACTTTTCTTTAGCTAGCATAGCAGCTTACTATGTACTATCAACCACAACCCGTTATGCGACTTAAGTAGACATTGTTTTCATTTTTGAAGTAACACAGTTACTTACTGTCTATTTTTAACACGTGTGAATGTAAAGTTAATTAACTTGAAGAAGATAGTCTTCGCAAATGAGGTCTATACAACCATAAATCGTACTATCACCTTTACAATAGCTTAATTGGGTTAAAAATATTCATTCCTCTAGAGAAACGTTGGTGAATCTGCATATTGATGTCAATATAACCCGTTTAGATGTTAATTAATGATCGTCGCCCACAGCTGCCGCAGCTTACAGAACGTAAAGAAAGGTCATTCTCGTAGTTAACCACATTTACTTATAGGTAGTTTAATATGTTTTTAATAAGCCGATATAATGTTATCGCAGCACATACAACTTTAGATACGAAATAGATTGAAGCTATCTAAAGGGCTCCTTAAAATGATAGTAAAACGCGACAATTTTACTGCTGAGCTGCAACATTGTATAGGATTTCAGGTTCAAATCAGGTTTTATAATATAATAACAGTCGGCGGCTTATCATAAGATCCGTAAAATCGAGACATTCAAACATATCGTAAAACGTAATAATGATTTTTCTCGCTCCTTAAGTTGACTAGCCGGGTTCTTATTCTAGACAGATTACCTTTCGGGCATCCCAGGCAACCTAATGAAGCTATTTTGATTATTAACTATTAATTTAACACGACTATCGTCAAAACATTACATAGGAACTTTACGATCGGCCGCTGACTTATCAATTATATCTGAATATCAATCCAATCCTATACAAATAGTTATTATGCGGCTTTGAACCGAGTCGCTGTGCTTAAATCTAACCGCCTAAATAATCTTCCAGCTGGTTTGCCAAGTGAAAGCAACGAACCGACGGCGAACAACCACGGTGATAGTCCGGGTGTCGGACATCAACGACAACGCGCCGGCCTTCCAGGGAGTGCCGTATGTGGCCAACGTGTCAGAGGTGAGCTCACAATAATACTACTTACTCGTACAGCAATTCAATGCGTACTTAGCACAGATACGCGTTCCCGACAGGGTATGAAATTTAAATGTCAATTAACGCAGGTGCCCGGTGGCTGGCATGCAATTTATGACTTCCATTGATGTGGGATAGAATATTAACTGTTATGGAAGTAATAACGTTTCATGATGCTGCTCTCACATATATTATAGATAACTGGCTAACAGTACTTTGATGTGTCAAATGAAATCACGCAAAGATATCGTTGGTATGCTCTTGGACACAAAATAGTTTCCGCTTAAAAGAATGTTTTCTTTATTCAGGAAATATACCCCGACACATATTTATACAAGTTTAGTACTCAAAATTCAAAGATAAAAATATATACATTGACATAAATCTTTTTCCAGTTGGTACCGATAGGAACCACGGTGTTCGACAAAATTAAAGCAGTCGACATAGACGCGGGTGTTAACGGACTAGCGGAATACTTCATAGTACCAGGAGATAATGAGACTCTGGAAGAAAGCGGGGCAGCTGACGGCTATGGCTACTTCTCCATACCGCTGCCGCACCAGGGGGTCGTCACCGTCAACAAGAGTTTGGATTACGAGCGCACGCAGCAGTATCTAGTCACTATTGTAGCTTCTGTGAGTATACTGTATTATTTGTAAAAAAAAACGATGCGGGCTAGTTGAATGAGTATGTTATTTTCACACAAATGAAAGGAACAAAAAGGTAGTTTTTTTCTACCTACATTACTTAGGTATTTAAAGTTCAATAATGCCCAATAAGGTTCTGTATTTACTTTTGCCATTACGCAGCTTAATAAGCCGATTAAGTAACCCATAGATGCCTTAATCTCATAGTCACAAAAATCCGAGATGACATTTCGCACGTTTGGTGATAAGGCCTGAACTTGAATACCTACAGCAACCACTTAGGGCCACTTGCACCAACGAAAATGGAGGGTTAACCCACCATTTTATATGGAATCTGACAGTTGACAGCCCACTAACCCTGAGTTAAGTTATTAGTGCAAGTGGGCCTTAGAGACACATTAACTTTGTCATGTCAGAAAATGCAGCACAAATGTAAACGCAAAGAGTTTACGTCGCGTATAATTATTATTTTAGAACCTTTTTCTACTGAACAGCTTGGTGTGTGTAAACAAAAATTTTCTCCTCAAATTAGTCAGTAAATAGAATTATTTGTATTTTTTTTGTAAAATCAAATTTGTTTTCAGGATCGTGCGCGCGACAATAAGAAACGGATGTCAAGTACGAGCATGCTGGTTGTGAACGTGCTGGACGATGATGACCAGGACCCGTCCTTTATCTACAAAGGTTGCACACTGCACACCGGTGCCTGCATTAACCCGGAGTATTCCAGCTATGTAAGTGTTGTTAGACTTTAAAGCCTCCGCCACACATAAAGCGTTTTGATAGCGTAGCGTCAGCGGAGCGCACTGCGCAATGATAGCGGTGCGCCGGATGAACGCTGGCGTTCCGCTCGCAATCCGCGCTTGTTTGTTTCCGCCGGCGTCCGCTGGGCGCAACGCCAGCGTTCGTCCGGCGCACCGCTATCATTGCGCTCCGCTGACGCTCCGCTGACGCTCCGCCTTCGCTCTCAAAACGCGCATGTGTGGCCGAGCTTTAACAATTTCAGTTATGTAGTCGTGAGTAAAACAATTTCAAATATGTAACCTATCGGGTGTAGGAAAAAACCGGCTCGTCAACTCGACAGTTGGTACAACTTTCAAGTAGACTGACAAGCACTCCAGTGACATTTTTAATATCCATTTATTTGTCATGACAGAAAAACAACAGAGGTGTAAATCTACCCTAATGGATGGAGAATAAGCATACCTAAATACATAGTTATGCCTGTTTCCCGGAGGGGTAGGCAGATACCCCGGGTTTCCACTTACTCCGATCCTGAGACACCTCTCGCTTCTTTCATTTTCATAACATTCCTCTTAAGTCGGTGTAAGATGTTCCTGACCTGGCCTTGGAGAATAAAAAGAATCACGACGAATTGAGCACATCCTCCTTTTTTTGAAGTCTGTTAAAAATAGGAGACTATACAGCCTTTGTACGCTATTGTATCTTTTTTAACTAATTTTCTTCTATAATTTGCAGGTGAACAGCGGCGTTTTAGCCGGTATACTAACAATCGAACCAGAGAAAATCCAAGCGGTCGACATGGACACCCTGGACGCTCGGATCCGGTACAGCATCAGCTCTGGCGAGCCCGATTTCTGGGCGGAGTACTTCACCATCGACCAATACACCGGAGCTGTCAGGCAGCTCAAACCGGTCGACACTAGCGTCGCTAAGAAGTTCCAACTAGTTATAACCGTGAGTATCAATTTGCGTCCTAACAGATATACCGGACATACCGGGCGATTTGTGTTCAATGAGGAGGCACACTGACATTATATCCCGCCAGGCGGCCCCTGTGCAAGTGTCTAGGCATGTCACTGTCATTCATAGGTGAGAGAGAGAGAAAAAATCAAAGACCTTTACAGGGGACAGCTCAATCACATTTTTTGCCATACGAAATTAAACCTTATTACTGAAACAGAAAGTCGATCGTATCAGACTAGCGAAAACGGTCCACATGAGAGGGCATTGTTTGGGCTGGTGTCCCTCTCGCACGTGTTGCCAGTGTTAATGAGGTTCCCATATTAGTAGTATTTTTATCTGTATATTACCTGACTTTATAACTTCTTATTTTATTTTAATGTTATATTCAAACTAGGGTTTCGATACATTTCAAAAAATTTGAAAATAATTATAATGTGATTATTTTGATGCCTGTAAATCAAAGATTTGTATAATTAAAAAATACTTTCAATTGGGTGTTAGTAGATTTAGTAGTAACTTTGAAAATTGACTGGTATCCCCAATTTATGACAGTGATGACGTCACTGAATAATGTTGACATTGCCAGCAAGTGCGAGAGGGACACCAGCCCAAACAATTACCTCTCATGTGGACACACTTTTTGACCTAATTAAACAATCTAGTTTAATAATTCTAAATCTATGGAAAAAATATATCATCTTCTCGCTCTCACGTATGGACTAATAGACTGGCGCCATCTGTCATAACCTTTGAGTGTGCCTCCTCATTGATACACCTGTTGCAAGTTCTTGAACCCACACACTTGTAAATGGATGTTCCTGCGCAATACACGCGCATCATTGCGAACGACCAGACAGTCGTGTCTTTTTTTTTGATACCTGACTTGGACTCTTTGGTTTTTTGGCCCGTAAGAGCAAACGGACCGTGTGTGGGGAAGGTAGCCGGGGGAAAATCAAGGACCCTTCCGCCGCGCACTTGATTTATTTGCTACGCTGGAATACTCCTAAAGAGTTATGCGCCCCAGCGCAGATCAGTTGAGCGGTCTCAACTAAATCTGAGTGTGTAACTCAACTAAATCTGAGTGTGTATCTCAACTAAATCTGAGTGTGTAGACAGTCGTGTCATCATGCAGGCACACAACGACAACTGTATGCTCGCTCAATGAGCTTATAGCTGCGACAAGTCCGCCGGCGGCTTGTAAGCTCTCTAGTATTATATATTATGCTCTGAGGTCTTAAGACGATACAAGAGGGTTCGTTTCCATACAAACGGTCTCGACTATTTCCTGGTTTCTTCACAGATTATTATATTCTTGGTTAACACAGATTATTATTATTTTTATCTGTGTCGGACAGTTTTTATTTTTTTGATATTTTGATTTTTGAAGGCGCTGGAGCCCATCAAAAATTTCCAAAAACGGCCTTGGCGCAAAAAAGGTGTGTTACCTATTCAAAATTGGTGACAATTAGCCAAAAAAATTAAACGGTCCGACACAGATTATTTCATTGTTATTCAGATTCTCAAATTTCGTTCCGATTGATTAAGTTTTGGTGGAGGAAACAGTCGAGAGCGGAACCTCGATTTTAAAGATTTTTTCGCAATATATTTTAACTGAGTTGTTCTTAATGGACTTTTTTTTCGATAAATCTAGTTAATAACACGAGAATATTTAACTAAAATTACCAAATTAAAAGCAGCCCCCCTTTTCGCATTTTCGCTCCTGTAGCGTCTTAACGTCGTGCCACTTCGACCACGAACTTTGCATACTTAGTAATAACAATTTATGACCGGACTTATACTTGATAAGTAAATCTTAACGTAATACTCGAGTAATTTGATAGCGCTGCGCTTGCGGCTTTGGTCTTAGCATAAAACGCAATGCGAGGCAGGCCCGCGCTTCGCGCATCTCGAGTGTCAGTCTCCGCGACTGTGTGGGTGGCGAGGGTTTTACTGTTCCAATGTTTCTTAATGACTACCATAAGTAATTCACAACCGTTTAGTCTCACTAAAAACTAGACCTTGACATGGATAGATCTAATTTAGTAAGTTGGAAACTTGCCTGTTAAAAATTAATCGGCCCTAGTGAAAAAAACCGGCCAAGAGCGTGTCGGGCCACGCTCAGTGTAGGGTTCCGTAGTTTTCCGTATTTTTCTCAAAAACTACTGAACCTATCAAGTTCAAAACAATTTTCCTAGAACGTATTCATAAAGTTCTACTTTTGTGATTTTTTTCATATTTTTTAAACATATGGTTCAAAAGTTAGAGGGGGGGGACGCACTTTTTTTCCTTTAAGAGCGATTATTTCCGAAACTATTAATATTATATGAAATGAAATGAAATGAAATGAAATTCTTTATTCTTCAATTTAGGCATTAACATAATGCTCTTATGAAAGTCAAGGGTACATTTGTACAAACATAAATAAATAAATTAACCAATTATCCTAACTGAAAATACAATTTAAATTAAATAATTATGCATATAAAGCAAAATACATTATTTTGGTTTGTCACTTAAGTACATTTTCCATATATCCCGGTCTGTGATATAGTCCTTAACTTTATAGTATGCCCTAGCAATGAGCGCCCCTTTTACAACGGCTTTAAACTTTGCGTCTGTAAGATTACAAATTTCTAGTGGAATTTTATTGTAGAACTTTGTACAGTTTCCCAAGAAGGACTTTTTCGTTTTTACTAGTCTACAGGAAGAAACTTTAAGCTTACCCGAATTTCTGGTAACCTTTGCTTTCTCAGAGTTTGTTGGAAAAGCGTACAAATTTCTCCTGACATACATAATGACTTCGAAAATATATAGGGACGGCAACGTTAAAATGTTAATATTTTTAAAGATTTCTCTTAGTGAATCTCGTGTCTTTAAATTATAAATTGCTCTTAATGCTCGTTTTTGTAGTATAAATATTGTTTCTATATCGGCTGCAGAGCCCCACAATACAAGACCGTACGACATCAAACTATTAAAGTAGGCGAAGTAAACCAGTCGTGCCGTTTCTACATTAGTTAACTGTTTCATTTTTTTGACTGCAAAAGCAGCTGAGCTCAATCTATTTGCTAGTGTAGTTACATGAGATCCCCATTGTAATTTTGGGTCCAGCGTTATTCCTAAAAACACCGTTGTTTGCGCAAAGCCAAGCAGCTGACCATTAAGCTTGATATTCGAGACTAAATTTAGATTAGAACCAGTACATAAGGAGAATTTCATACACTTGGTTTTCTTTGGGTTCAACATTAAATTATTTACAGAAAACCAATGGCCTACCTCAGAGAGAGTGTTGTTCACCTCAACTAATTCGGTATCTCTTCTATTCACCTTAAAAAGTAAAGAAGTGTCATCGGCATACATGACAATGCCAGATTTTTGGCTCACCATATATGGCAGGTCATTCACATATACCAGAAACAGAAAAGGGCCTAAAATCGAACCCTGTGGCACACCCATCTCTACCACTTTATCTGTTGAAAAAGCGCCATTTACAGTAACTCTTTGGCTTCTTTCTGATAGATACGAGTGTATGAGATTTAATGCTGGTCCTTGAATACCATAGAAACAGAGCTTGGAAATTAACGTTTTATGATCTACGCAATCAAAAGCTTTGGAAAGGTCGCAGAAAACTCCAATCACGTCCTGCGACTCTTCCCAAGCTTGCAAAATAAATTTGATTAGACTTATACCTGCGTCAGCAGTAGATTTATTTTTGGTAAAGCCAAATTGTTGTTCATGTAGAATTTTATTACGATTGAAATAGGAAATCAATTGATTAAGGATCATCTTTTCAAATATTTTACTGAATGCAGGCAATATAGACACTGGACGATAGTCAGTCGGATTATGGCTATCACCTGATTTGAAAATTGGTACTACTTTACTGAATTTCATTAAACTTGGGAATACACCGATATCTATACAATTGTTAAAAATTAATGCCAGAGTTGGTGCCACAATCTCCAAAATCGATTTCAGTACCTGGACCGAAACACCCCATAAATCTTCAGTTTTCTTTACTTGTAACATTTTAAACGTCTTCATTATGTCTAATGCGGAAACACACTGAAATTTAAAGTGACTTAAATTTTTAAGTTCTACATTTTGACGTAGCAAAGATTCAGCAACAGCTGTTGACGATGACAGTAATCTAGTGGTTTCTTTGGGTATTTCGGAAAAGAAAGCATTGAACTCATTTGCTACTTTAACGGGATCTGCTTCTAATTTACCATTGACTGTCAAGGTGATTGAAGGATTTCGTTTACTGTTTTGACCAGTTTCAGTGTTTATTATTTTCCAGACCGCTTTAGATTTACTTTTAGAGGTTTTTATTTTTTCTTTAAGATAAGCTGCTTTTGCTTTTTTGCATACTAGTTTAAAAACTTTTGAATAGTTTCTGACGTATTGGTGAAAATTTTCGTTGTTGGTGTAAGATCTTCTTTCATATAACTGATACAATCTGTCTCTACTTATGCGTATACCCTTCGTGGCCCACTCTCGAAATGACATTCTACTTTTTAATCTTATTTGCTTTTTTCCACAAGTTTTATTAAATTCCGTGCACACTGTGTTCTGGAGCATGTTAAACAGCTCATTCGGGTCATTCGACTCTACTTGTGTATTTGAGATTTTAGCAGCCAAGTTAAACTTAAGTTGTTCCAGTCTGTTTTTACCTAGTGGCC
This sequence comes from Leguminivora glycinivorella, assembly GCF_023078275.1. Classification (NCBI taxonomy): domain Eukaryota; kingdom Metazoa; phylum Arthropoda; class Insecta; order Lepidoptera; family Tortricidae; genus Leguminivora; species Leguminivora glycinivorella. The sequence goes on from NC_062972.1 coordinate 15,229,589, forward strand.
TAATTTCGATCACGCGGCCAGTATCTTTCTTTTCACTCGGTAGGCTAACAATAAGAGCTTTATGGTCCGAACGAACACCGTTCACCACACTTGACCCCAGATGAGAACAGTTTAACCAAACGTTATCAATGCATGTAGCGGTAGTAGGAGTAACCCGAGTAGGTTCCTCAAACACGTAATGTAGATTGAATGACCGAAACAAAGATACATACAGGTCTTTATCAATAGATTGAGTTAAAACATCTATATTGAAATCGCCACATACGACTATTGATTTTTTGGAATTGGACGCTTTATTCAAGACATCTTCAACAGTATTCATAAAATAAGCCATGTTGCTAGAAGGTGGCTTATAGATACAAATTATAAGATACTGGTCCAGCTCTGCAGAGGCGATCTCACATATTCGATCCACAGAAAGAGCCGACAGGTCCCTACGCTCTTTAAATGCTAGGCCATCTTTCACTAATACAATAGAGCCACCCCCTACCGTGGTCGTTCTGTTATAAGCGCTAGCTACTACAAAATTACTTACATTAAATTTCATTGTGTCGTCTTTCAACCAAGTTTCCGTCAAGCAAACCACATCGAGATCTTGTCTTTCTGTAAACAACTCTAAATCTAGGATTTTGCCAGAGAAGCGATTTATGTTTTGGTGTAGTAGTGAAATACTTTTTTGCTTATCTGTTGTCTTTACTGTAAGTTTAAATTATGCAAAGAAATTTCTTTCGGCACTTTAGTATTTGTATTGCTGGTGTCACCAAATACATTGGTAATAGACTGTTTTGCATTTAGTACATGTGGATCAGAAATGTTATATGCCAATAATTTCACTAAACACCGTTTCTCTACTTGCGACATGTACATTGTATATTTTGTTAATTTGAAATTATAGATAAATTTATTAACATCAAATAACTGGATTGCTTCACGAACCTGGCTCGTCGCATTATACATAAACAAATTCATTCGGTGAATACACAGGTTGTAATCTCGAGTCATATTAAAACAGTATGGAAACGTACATACAATTATCTTACATTTAGATTTAATTTGAATGTCAATCAGTGATTTAATGCCAGTATCCAGCGACCTCTTAGTTACATTAGTATGGTTTCCGGCCAATACAACTATGGTAGTGAATTTATCATACTCGCAGGATCGAATTTTTTCAATGAGATCATTAAACGATAACCCTGAATAGCACCTATTAACTACATTTTGTTGAAGACACTCAGCCATTATAGGCCCAATTCCCACACCTATTTTGTCAGAGAAAATAATAGTTTGTCTTTCAGACCGTGACGTAGAAAGGCAACGCAGTTTCGATGTTTCCTGTTGAGACTTGTCTTGTATTGACGCCTCACCGCTTCGAGACGCACTCCCAGCATCAGCCATGCAGCATAACCCAAGCGTGGTATTCTCCTCAGTAGGTGAGGATCGACGTACAGATGTCTCACAGACCGGAGAATCCTGAGATGAAGCGGCCGGTAAATCAATACACGCACTTGTATGCCTACGACGACCATTAGCGCGATTGCGTCGATTCCACAAGTGACGACGACGTTTGACCCTTTTAGAATTTGAGCGCCTTGGTACTTTTTTGTGCTTCGGTGAAAGGATAGATGACTCATTATCCTCTATGCAGTCATCGGCTTGTAGGAGTTGCTCAGCACCTTTAGTGAGATCTTGATCGATTTTGCCAGAGTCTTCGGACTCTTCATTCTCTAGTTGTGTTGTTAAAAACCACTCGGTTAGTTCGCGGTTTTGTTGGCTAAGTTGCGTGAGCTCCGCTGCTGCGTTTGATAATTCATTAATCTGTATATGTGCCGAGGTAAGTTCTCTGCTCAAAGTCTCAAGTTCAGCTTTTTGTATGACTAGTTTAGTTTTTAATTCTAAGGATTCCTTTTTTAAGCAAATATGTTTTCTGCATGCTCTTATTCTACTCCTAATAAGTGATTTATATCTCTTATTTTTCTTTGTTTTAAAACTTTTCTTAAGTTTTCTTATGTTTACGTTTTCTTTAGCACTAGTACCTATGCTAGTGGAGCGATATATTCCGGAAAATGTCGATAATTCCTGTGATAATGACAAAGTGTTGACCCAATCCTCTTCCTTACTTTGGGTTAAAGTAGCTATTTCATTTTGCGCCTCAGCCAGTTGCTGCTGCAGAAAAACAATTTTCTCAAGTGCGGCATCGTGTACTGATTGACACTCCTGCAACTCTTCAACGAGTTTCTGTAGTGATTTTTTCTCTGCTTCAGACTCAGCTAGATGATCAGACAGCTCATTTAACTGACGCTTTAGCGCAGAGTTTCGGGCTACTATAGATTTAATTTCATTTTCATTGTCGTCCCTTTCCGCCAAAAGTCTATCAGTTAAGGCTCGTTGTTTATTTAATTCGTCTTGGGTATTTACTAGGTTTTGTTGTAGAAACATCCTTCGTGTAGTCATTTTCGTAAATTTACAATGATGTCTAGTAATTATAATATGTTCAGAAGTAATCTGTTATTACGGCGTTTTATAATAAATAGGTGACTAAACTGAGTAAGATGCGATTTCTGAACGCACGTTATCTTCAAACGTCAGTGTGACATTCGTTTGTCATCTGTCACTGTCACTACATGTGAAAGTGTCAAACGCAGCTGGTAATCACCGCTGGTTTTTTAGGGTTCCGTAGCCAAAATGGCAAAAACGGAACCCTTATAGTTTCGTCATGTCCGTCTGTCCGTCTGTCCGTCTGTCCGTCTGTCCGTCTGTCACAGCCGATTTACTCGGAAACTATAAGTACTACAGTGATGAAATTTGATGGGAATATGTGTTGTATGAACCGCTACAAAATTATGACACTAAATAGTAAAAAAAGAATTGGGGGTGGGGCCCCCATACATGTAACTGAGGGATGAAATTTTTTTTTCGATGTACATACCCGTGTGGGGTATCAATGGAAAGGTCTTTTAAAATGATATAAAGTTTTCTAAAAAACATTTTTCTTAAAGTGAACGGTTTTTGAGATATCAGCTCTCAAAGTCGTAAAAAGTATGTCCCCCCCCCTCTATTTTTATAACTACGGGGTATAAAATTCAAAAAAAATAGAGGTGATGCATGCTAATTAACTCTTTCAACGATTTTTGGTTTGATCAAAGTATCTCTTATAGTTTTTGAGATAGGTTGATTTAACTGTAATTTTGGCAGGTGTATAAATTGACATAATAAGTTTATTATATTTGCTGCTACGGAACCCTTTGTGCGCGAGCCCGACTCGCACTTGGCCGGTTTTTGTTATAATTAGTGCACTAATTCTGTTATTTTCAGATTAGAGATGTGCCAAACCGAAAATATCGCAAACCGGGCTGAACGGTTTGAGTTTCTACGTAACCCGGTTTCAACCCGGTTTGACCAAACCGAGTTGCTACGACGGTCCTTAGCGTATAAATGTAGCGGTTAGGTTTGGCCCGTGTGAAGCGCTTCGTCAGAATTAAACACGAATCGAGTCGGCCGGGTTGAGTTGAGTCGAGTTATGAGCGAAACACATTAAATAACGTGAAGCGCGATAGATCGACTTAACAAGTGTCACAATAATAATGTCTATGTCTATAGAAATGTATCCACTTAGTTTTGGAGTGTTAAAACCATTGTCTTATCCCGTGCATCTACTATATTTTCTCCACCTTTAAAATAAAATTTGTAATATTTTTAGCTTATATAAAGTTAGGGCAATAAAATGTTAAGATTCATATAATTCATATTTGTTATTGAATCGCGCGAAAATAACTTTTATTATTAAAATCAAACCAAAGCGCGCACGGCCGGGACTGCAAGCGTGTTTGAAATTCTGGCTGTGGCGCTACTTTTCGGCGCAAAAAAACAGCTATCCTGCTTGCACTCGCCGGCTTGCAATGGCGGTTTCGTTTGCTCGGCCCGCTATCTCGAGACAATTTCGAGTCGAGACGAGTGGGAGTGGGACCGATCGACCCGATCGTACCTTCGTTCGGCTGCGTTCCTTCTGCTCGTTAGAACCGGGTTGGTGAACTGTTAAACCGAGTCGGGCCGAGTTGAGCCTAACTCGGTTTGGACCAGGTTGGCAAACCGGGTTGACACATCTCTATTTCAGATGTTTCTATGTGTGAGTGTGGTTTCCAAACGGGCCTTTGTTCTCCGCTTTGATATTAGAGTGATAATATACAAAATTCAGCTCACCAGAATGTCGCAGACCTAGTTGCGAGGTAGATTATAACCTCATGTAAGTTATGACACATATTCTTGACTGTTTTAATTAGTCGAAACATTATTAATTAATTCATTTGAGTAGAGTAATTACAAACGCGGCTGTCAACAATCACGCACACACGCACACCGAGCGCAAATGTGGCGAGTCTTCTATTCCTATTCGTGGCTGATATTGGCTAGTCACAGTATTCAATCACTCTATATATTCGTACTAACTAATACTTATCGTTACCTACTACTTTGAAAATATCTCGTTTCCCACACTGCTACTCAAAGTTGAAACGTAGTTACTTTATATGCATACCACACATACTTAGTTACATCCAATTTTTGTATTTTCACAGACAGAAGAGGAATACGAGTTTTTAAAATGTACCTAATGACGCTATGTTCCAATAAAATAAAACCAATCATAAACCCTTTTGATTGTAATATTACAGGCCACAGAAGTATCCGAGGCGCAACGCTACACCACAGCCAAGCTGACCATCACAGTTCGACCCGTGGACGCGAACCCGCCTGCTGTCCACGCGTCCTCGGACGAGGCCGAGTTGAGGAGAACTCGCCGCGCGGGACCAAGGTGTTGGACGCGCAGGGCAAGCCCATACAACTGACTGTCACTGATCCAGACTTGGTAAGGGAACTTTTTTGTGCAGTGCGTAATTGTTTTAATCTAACCGGGCGGGGTGGAATAATAACTACTTATTTTAGAGAAGGCCAATTTTAGTTTACTTAAAGACATAAATAAAGTGCTTAAACAGATAAAGCATTTAGCAATATACATAAAGTGCTTAAGACAGATAAAGATATATATAATTAGTATAATTACCAAATAATTACCTATGTTTCTGTGTTTTACAGGGCCCTGGAGACCAAATACCAAAATATACATTCGAACTAACGACCAACTTCTTCGATATCGCTAAGGATGGCTACCTTGTCGTCAACGATGACAGATTGGATAGAGATCCCCCTAATCCTGGGAAAATCAGATTCCAAGTAAGTATTGTTATTAGTCTACTCCTAAAAATACTACATGTCTATTTTCACTAGACTAGATTTTCTATTATCCAATCGGCCGGTCAAGTGTTATAATATTAAACGCCAAATTTCTACAGAATTATAATCAGAGCCCGTAACTTTCATGCCGATTACATAAATTTGACGTCACGTTGCATATAGGATGATTCAATAGTTTCGTTTAATAATTAATCATTATTCATTAATCAATTAAATCATGTACAAATGACTTCAAAAGAAAGCTATTCATGCGTGGAATAATGTTTACGTGGTATGACACTACGTCAAACTACCACTAATTTAAAAAAATGCTTCTAAATAACTGGATATGTAAATAATTTGCAAAGATTTAATTCTCATCTATGTGTTCCACAAATTGACTTGTAACAACTGTATGTATGTAGGTAGTCACTTTGGTTCGTTATAAATGATTTTATTCTGTTTAAACCTGATAGTAAATAATCCTAATTTTAATGTAGTAAAGTCTCACTGATTTAATTCTTATCTTTCAGGTTGTAGCTCGTGAAGCGAACGGTGGTGCTGCGTCGGCTCCCCTTTCGCTGGCCGTGCAACTAATCGACCAGAACGACAACGCTCCGGTTATACCTAAAACTCAGCCCGTGATTGTACCCGCTAGTCTGGAACCTACTGTCGTCTACAAGGTATATTATTTAAATAGTAACCCCCTTATTCATAAACGTTCGCTAAAGTTATCAAACCGATAAAGATCGTTTGTCCCTTTGTATCACACCAATACGTTGGAAAGAGACGAACGAACTTTATCAGCATGATAACTTTCTTCTTGTTCTTTACTCGTTCCCTCAATGCTGAGGATCGTGACATCATGTCATTCTGTTGAAGGCTAGGTCCCTCCATAGGCGTCTGTTCCTAACGATAACTTTAGTGAACGTTTATAAATAGGGGGGTAATAATTTTGATAAAACTCATTCCAACGTTCGATTGTGTGGCCTTCCAAACTTTGCCTCACACAACCAAAAACGGCCATCATCGTGTTCGGCTGAAATTCCTGGATAGCGGATTTTTACAGTTACAAAATAATGATGATTAAAATAAAAATATACTTTTTGTGTGTTTTCAGGTTCAGGCGACGGACATAGATGAAGGCGAAAATGCGCGTATCACCTACTCTATCTATCACATTTCGAATAACGGCGGCAATAAATTCAATATTGATCCTGATACGGGAGTCATTTGTAAGTTACTAATATAACATACCGCCGGCGTATTATGCTTCCAATTTTATCACTACTATACTACGTCGGCTGGTTTGACCATTCGATATTAACCTAATTTCAATTTAATTTCTTTGATTTGTTTGTGTACGTAATATGCCTTTTATATCATATAACTCCTAGTACATTACTCTCGCACTTAAAATGAGCGATCTTATCAAAAACAATAACACGATCATTGAATGATTGAATACCGCTCCGCCAGATGACAACAATAAACAAAATTCTTATCATATTTTACAGCAAGCACCGGGCACCTGCAAGCGGGCGAGCAATACAGCGTCACAATACGAGCAACCGACGCACTCGGTCTGAGTTCACAGGGCATCGTTGAGCTATCTGTAGCGCCCGGACCTAATAAACGACCTCCAGTATTTTCTGCGCGGGACTACCAGGCGCCCGTCTCTGAGGGCGCTGCTATCAACTCCACTGTGCTCACTGTCACTGTAAGTAACTACGAGTAAATAGGTTTAGCTACACAATGATGGTGGTGGTATAGACAGATAGATAGAAGATAGAATACTCTTTATTGGCACACCTCAGAAAAAGATACAGTGGAGACAAAACAAATGATTATAAATAGAGGCAGACAACAGGCGGTCTTATCGCTAAAGAGCGATCTCTCCAGACAACCTTGGTATCTGTGGCGCCCTGCCCTAATAAGCGGCGTCCAGTGTTCTCCGCGCGAGACTACCAGGTGCAGGTTTCTGAGGGCGCAGCTATCAATTCTACTGTGCTCACTGCTAGTTATTACTTAGCCTACACAATTCGAAGTCATAGGGCATTGTTAAGCTAGGTATCTATGGCGCCCGGACCTAATAAACGGCTTCTAGTATTTTGTACAGTACAATATGATCGTTTGTCTTATTAACGAAAATTTTTAGTTTCAAATTGTCTGTGAAAAATTACAAATTGCTTATCTGATTCTTGTTGAATTTAAATAAAAAAACTACCAAAGGTTAGTTCTACTTGCATTTTATTAAATGGTAACTTTAATACTTTCAGGCCAAAGATCCAGAAAACGAGGCCGTGACATACTCCATAGCGTCTGGCAACGACTTGCGGCAATTCGCTATCGGCTCCACGACTGGCATCATTACCGTCATTAGAAGGCTGGACAGAGAAGTCCTCACAAGATATCAACTGGTATGTAAATAGTACCGGATTCTTCGCTATACGTGCCTACTCCACAGCATATAAACAGCAAGCGATACTGATGCTTAGCCAACGCCATGACTAAAGCATTTCTCTATGCTTAAAAAACGCTATGGGACGGGTCTGTTTAAGCACACACTGCGATTATCATGCGGTTTCAGTCTTGCACTTGTATGGAATTGAAGATATTGTACTTGAGACTTTTTGCAGTTCTAAAACCATTTCATTGCAATGCGTACTAAGCCTCAACGCAGTGTCTTCTATTTTATACCATACCGGAGTAAATACGATACTACAACGCGAGACAATGCGCCAATTGGGCCTAAGTTATAAAATGGCGTCGTTTGTTTTTCCGCATAATGTATAAGCATAATATTCATAATTATTTGTATTCTGTGGATGTTTTGAATCATCCTATAGTTCGGTAAAGCCAACTAAAACAAGAATATAACGCCTTAAATTTGTTTACTTTCAGATGATTAAAGCAGAAGACCCCGGCAAGTTGTCCAGCACAGCCACAGTCAACATCAAGGTGACCGATATCAACGACAACAACCCAGAGTTTGACGAGGACTCCTATAATTTCCAGGTCAAAGAAGGTGAGTTAGTCACATCACCCAAATCAAATAAGTCCAAAACAGACATAGCTTCTACGCGTAGCAGCTATCAGTTGCTCCAGATAGTCGCTTTATGTCTTAGATGTGTAGGTAATTTACTATTCTACTTAACCTAACCTAGGTCCTCCTACAACTCCTACTTCTGATCAACACGGTAGACATATTGTCTGTTATTTGTGTAAAGTACTAAAAACGATGATTTTAACAAGCTGAAAAGTCTGTAATCGATGCTACTGACTTTGAAAATTACTGCCTTGCAATGAGAATTGAACTCACGGTTTCCGGTGGCCAGAGAAGTCCAGAGGCCGCGAGTTCAGCCAACGCAGTAGTGTTTTCACTTTTAAATTTACTCTGACCTTAAGGTTGGCGTGAAGTTGACCGATCGCATCAGAAACACTGTTCTACGCTCCAAAACACGGATAACGGACGTAGTTGAAACAGTTGCCAAGCTTAAGTAGAACTGGGCAGGGCACGTTTGTCGTATGCCGGATGACTTGTGGGCTAAAACGACAACCAATTGGGTCCCGCCAAATCGACCTCGGGGTCGCGGCAAACCTCGACGGCGTTGGCGAGATGACCTTGACGCTTGTGATGAGAACTGGTGGGAAACAGGTCAGGACCGGGGTACGTGGAAAGGGAAGAGGGAGGCCTTTGCCCAGCAGTGGGACACTAGGCTCATATAAATAAATAAATAAGGTTGATTTTGTCCTACAACTTTAACTCTTCTATCTTTTTACAGGATTGGCAGGCGAGTTCGTGGGTTACGTTCACGCGACTGATAAGGATGAGGGCGTCAACGCTTTGGTCAGCTACAGTCTGCCTCCACACTTGCCTTTCAGTATCGATAATGGCACCGGAATGATTAGCACTAAGACTGAATTGGACTATGAGAAAACTAAGGTAATGACAATGACAATGATAAAGCTGCCAAAAAGTTAAAATTTTAAGGCCCTTCTCGAGGGACAGTATCGATTCGAATCCTGAATTTTTGACTTTCACTCGATAAAAATAATCAGGCGAGTTCGTGGGTTACGTTCACGCGACTGACAAGGATGAGGGCATGAACGCCTTGGTCAGCTACTTTCTACCGCCACACTTGCCCTTCAGTGTCGATAGTGGTACCGGAATGATCAGCACTAAGACCGAATTGGACTATGAAAAAACTAAGGTAGGATTTCTTTCGAATGGTGAAACTGACATTAGGTACAGGGTAGATTTGTACGTGCCAGTAAAACGTTTTACTTTGTCGCTTGCCATAAAGAGACTTTGATAGGTTATTTGTATAAAGATACAAACAAATCTCGTCCATAAGTAACGTGACGGTGTGTTCGCCACTGTAAGCATCTTCTGTTCAATCACAGATGTTAAAGATTTTATTTATGGCTTGTCAACACATTCTCTATAGGCACTGGTCCTACGGCGAGCTAGTAAACTATGATCTATCGGCTATAAAAACGAACAAAAGACAATCACTCCTCGTCGTAAATAAAAGAGACACGGCGATGTTTATAGTTACTCGCCCAGCGGTGAGCTATCAATATCGCCGTGTCTCTTTTATTTGCACGTGAGTGCTTATCTTTTGTTCGTTTTTATAGCCGATAGCTCATAGCTTGTTGAGACCAGTGCCTTATCGACAGCGGTTGCAGTGGCTAGGCTAGGCCTCTGTAGTAATGTGCTTGTATGGCGCAGGAGTACTCGTTCGTGGTGACGGCGACGGACGGCGCGCTGGACCGGCGGCTGGGCACGGCATCCGTCTCGGTGGCCGTGCTCGACGTGCCGGACGAGGCGCCCGTGTTCCCGCAACCGCTATACTCTGTGCGAGTGCCTGAGAATGCTCCCAACTACGCTGTCGTTAAAGTGCAGGTGGGTTACTGTTTGATTTTAGTGATTGAGGCATGGATTTTTAGTAGAGGAGATATAGCGTTTGGGGTCATAATAATTCCCACAGAACCGAAGTTTGTTTTTTTTAGTTCTTTGTGTGTGTCTTTTTGACATACTAAAAATATAGTAAAATATATGCGTGAAAAATGCATTTTTTCTACCGCCAAAACTTGTATGAAAAAGTTACTATGAAAAAAAAAATTCAAAAAGTTTAAAAATCGTTTGTGGTATCAAACTTCGGTTCTGTGAAAATTATTATGACTCCTCCCATACAAATGCTCATATGATATCCTCTACTACTTGGTGTCGGTGACGTTTTTAGTGCGTTTTCACATTATCCGATCCGATATCGGATGTCGAAAGGATTTCAAAAGCAAAAATCAAAGATGGCGGCTTCAATGTATGGGATATCTGTCCTACATCCGATATCGGATTGGATAATGTGGAAACCACTTACGCTTACGAGTAGCAGCCAAAAGAAGTTAGCGACATGTTTCTCCCCACTAACTGGTATACTGCTACTGTTTGGTTCTAATGGCGTCCCTATCTGAATATCGCTCAGCAGAGCTCACGCACATAGAACATTTTCCGTCTTAGTTGGGGAGTTTATTGAAAAACCTTAAATTTTTTGACCAAAGCATGAAACTTGGCACAGTTGTTCCTTATATCAAAATAAGCCGATTAAGATCGGGAGCCTTCGGGAGCCTCCCCCCTGGGGCCCGGGAGGGGGGGTCAAAGTACCGCTTCACCCGGCTTGGTTTGAAAAATTCTAACTTACCCCGTTTAGTTAACAGGTCATGTTTGGTATCGTTTTCGAGTAAATCAATAACGTAGAATTCGTTTTCAGTACTAAAATTATCAATTAATGGTAAATAAAATAAAAAAAAATAAAAAATTTGAAATTTTCATCCATGATTTACAAATTCAAGTCATCATAAATGACAAACTGTTTGCTTTTTCTATAAATAAATATATGACATGATAGCCTATTTAATATAGATTATAAAAAATATAACTTTTATCCACCTTTACTAACGTTAAGTTCCACAAAAAAATTACTTTAAGACGCGCGGCGTCGGTACGCCGCGAGCGTAATTTTAAAATGCCCTTATTTTAGAAACTCTATTAGACCCCGTTTAGCTATTAGGTCATGTTTGATATCGTTTTCGAGTAAATCAATAACGTAGAATTTATTTTTGGTACTAAAATTATAATTTAATGGTAAGTAAAATTTAAAAAAATTAAAAAATTTGAAATTTTCATCCATGATTTACAAATTCAAGTCATCATAAATGACAAACTATTTGCTTTTTCTATAAATAAAAAATATGATATGAAAGCCTATTTAATATAGTATATAAAAAATATAACTTTTATTCACCTTCACAAACGTTAAGTTCCACAAAAAAATTACTTTAAGACGCGCGGCGTCGGGACGCCGCGAGCGTAATTTTAAAATACCTCTATTTTAAAAACTCTATTAGACCCGGTTTAGCTATTAGGTCATGTTTGATATAGTTTTCGAGTAAATTAATAACAAAGAATTTATTTTTGGTACTACAATTATAATTTAATGGTAAATAAATTAAAAAAAAAATCATCTATAATTTGCAAATTCAAGTCAACAAAAATGTCAACCGTTTGCTTTTTCTTTAAATAAAAAATATGATGTAAAAGCCTACGCGTATGTCACTAAACACCCAGACAAGTTTGGTGGAAACTTCCTTCACGAACTGCTTGGTGTCTGATGACCATGGTCCAAATGTTTCAAATGCAATTGCCGCAAATATGTAGTTGTTTTTTAAAAATGCATATTTGCGCGTTTAAACTGGGCGTTTTGCAGCAGCAGTCCCTGGTTTCTGGGCCGAGCGTTAGACATTGGACGGAGCCAAGGTATCCACACAGGTCACGCCCCACGCCAAGGGTCGTCCCAGAAACCAAGGCAAAAGCAAGCAACCATCAGGCCGCTTTCCATCTGCTGCTGACAAGCCGACAGGTTCGAGGGTTGTCGGTATGTTCGCTGTGACGAGAGCCTTGCGGATTAAATTGTTAAGTGCAGTGTGTCACAAAATTCGGCCAGCAATAGACTGGCAGTGGAGTCCGTGGTGTCCTAATGCGTCGGCAGCAAGGGTGTGGTTGGCATGTCTTTAGCCCCAGTCTTAGACAAATGGCAGTATATGATGAAGTAAGGCAGCCTCGGAAGGAGGTATGTTCTCCAAGTGTCGATCTTTTCTAGTAAAGAGGTTCTTCCGGCACTCATTCACTGTTGCGTAAGGACCCTTGATCTGAAACAATATGTGCATTGTCATTTTATTTAAACAGATTCTGCAACTATCAAATTACAACATTTTGGTGGATCATTCACTATTACACACTGACCTATCATACAAAATAATTACAAACTTTAGTAGAATCTGATTAGCCTATCTATGATATTGCTCCATCTCGTAATAGTTTGAAGCCTTGGGTGGCCATGTTTTTCCCTTGTTGATCGTTTCAAGCTGCGTTTATCGTACCTATCCCATACTATGTCTAATCTAGAAACGTTTTCTTTTGGCTTTGAAGCTTAACCAGGCCACTCAAGGTGTCAAACTATTACAAGATGGAGCAATATCAGAGGCAAATCAGATTCTACTAAAGTTTGTAATAATTTTCTATGATACGTAACGTAAGTGGGTAATACTGAAGGTTACGTGATCCACCAAAAAGTTGTAATTTGATAGTTGTAGACTCTAAAATGATAATGCACATATTGTTTCAGACCAAGTCGTTGCGCAACGGTGAATGAGTGGTCGAAATACCTACCTCTTTAGGTACCAGAAAAGATCGACAATTGGAGAACATACCTCCTTCAGAGGCTGCCTTGGATCAGCATATACTGCGCACAGTGTACCAGGGGCCCATTTTTCGAAGCTACAAGTTACGATTTTCAACTGGTTGTCAATGTCTAATATGACAAGTTTGAAAGAGACTTCCGCTTGTAACTTGTAACTTTCAGTTTTGAGAAATGGGACTCAGGGCGTTCTTGTTTGGAGTCAGGCGTTGGTGCCACACCAAAATTTGCCAAGTCCGTCTTCTTGGGGATGGAAGGAAGAAGGAGACGAATGGGTACCACACTGGTCAGACAACACTGAAGTGGCCAGTATATGCTTAGAAGTTACAAGATGTAAATGTAAATCAGGTTGCAAAAACCGATGCAACTGCATAAAGAGGGTAGAGCCTTTTTTATGCAGTTCCATAAGTACCCAGCTATGTTTCTGTGAAGGGAATGTATAGTATGAGTATGAGTATGAGTAATCTGTCAATTAGGACACCACAGACTAAACTATAAGTGCTAACTTTTCAGTGTTGGATACTCTGGCAGTTCCGACTCAATTATAATAAGTTCATTATAATTGACTTTAGTTAACTATAATAATTTCAAAAATAGAACTTCATACAATTTCTATACTAATTTGCGATACCTGGCAAATTTTCCTGCATCTGAAACACATTTTTTTTATCTGTCGCGTTATCGGCCAATCAGAGACGGTTATTACAAACAATTGGTTGCTAGGTAATTCGATGTTGATACAACGGTGAACGACTCTATTGACATTTATTTTAACTTGCATGAATGGTGATATTTCCGTCCATTGATGATGAAGATGATGACTCGTAGAAAGAGTATTGTACCTATACAATAGTGATATAATTAAGCATTTCACTCTCGTACCGTACTACACATGGTACTCGACTGAAAAGTTTTGTATTATATCACGATTGTATAAAATACTATTATATAAATTTCTTTCAGGATTCACTACAATGAATAAATAACAGGTACAGTCGGTCTTTAGATCGTGTGGTCCGACCCGAGTGTTGCCGTTGTCGACACCAGAGTCAATAATAATGAATCTTTTTCTATTTATGCATTAACACACCTCTGACACTGGCGATCAAATATATGAAAGAGGCGCGTTCCCCGCACACAGTCTAAGCTCGCGTAGGTGAACGCGTACTATCCTTTGTGAATAGGCTTTAATATCATATTTTTATATTTATAGAAAAAGCAAACCGTTTGACATTTATCGTGACTTGAATTTGCAACTCACAGAAAATTATTTATTTTTATTTCATTTAATATTAAATGGTCATTTTAGTACCAAAACTAAATTCTACGTTATTAATTTACTCGAAAACGATACTAAACATGACCTACTAGCTAAACGGGTTCTAATAGAGTTTTTTAAAATTAAGGTATTTTAAAATTACGCTCGCGGCGTCCGAACGCCGCGCGGCTTAAAGTTTTTTTTATGAAACTTAACGTTAGTAAAGGTGAGTAAAAGTTATATTATTCATAATCTATATTAAATAGGCTTTCATGTCATATTTTTTATTTGTAGAAAAAGCAAACAGTTTGACATTTATGATGACTTGAATTTGTAAATCGTAGATGAAAATTTCAAACTTTTAATTTTTTTTTATTTTATTTACCATTAAATTACAATTTTAGTACCAAAAATGAATTCTACGTTATTGATTTACTCCAAAACGATACCAAACATGACCTATGAACTAAACGGGCTATGTTAGAATTTTTCAAAGCAAGCCGGGTGAAGCGGTACTTTGACCCCCCCTCCCGAGCCCCAGGGGGGAGGCTCCCGAAGGCTCCCGATCTTAATCGGCTTATTTTGATATAAGGAACAACTGTGCCAAGTTTCATGCTTTGGTCAAGAAAAAAAAGGTTTGGTCTCTTTTTGTCGATAAACGTCCCCACTATCTTGCTGTAGTGTCACAAAAGTGCTGTACATGTCACTCGAGACTCGAGTCTATCTCCCACTTCACTATTTTTTAACAAAACTGTTCACATTACAGGCGGAGGACCCCGACACGATGCCAGAGATCACATACACGATAATACGCGGCGATACTGAGCTGTTCTCCATCGACCGCAAGAGTGGAGTCATCCGTACATTACGTCCGCTCGACCGCGAGGCGGCCGCGCGGCACGAGCTCATCGTTGGCACTGAAGAGAATGAAAGCATGCACCCAGGAGCTACTGCTACTGTCGAAGTCGCGGTCGAGGTTGGTTTATAAGTCACAAACATTCTACAGTGACTCATAGATAAAGATAGGTAAACCCTCTGATCGCAAGAGGAGTAGTACGCACTCTGTACGCTGGACTGCTAGGCGGCCACGCGGCATGAACTCATCGTCGACACTGAGGAGAATGATAGCATGCACCCGGGAGTTACCGCTACTGTCGAGGTCGCAGTTGAGGTTGGTTCATTCACCGACAATAGTATCGTACATAATTTTTAAGAAAAAAAAAACCGCCTTACTTTGGGGTTCTGGTGATAAATACTTTCAAATGTTGGATTATGTTATCAATTCGTCTGTATAATAATATTTTTTAATGTTTGTTATTCGATATCTCCGTCATTTCTGAACCAATTTTGAAATTTGGATGATTCTGAAGTACTTACAGATGAGAATGATTATCAGAACGGAACTCTAACCAGGGGCGGCTCACTCTTCATCAGCAGTTCCACTGCACCAAATGTCACTGTTCTGGACGTAAGTGTATGCTTTTTTTTATATTAAAGGAAAAAATGGAAAAATTTACGCTTCCGGCGGGACTTGAACCCGCACCATTTTTGCAATCCGTGCAATGCTCTAACCAATTGAGCTACGCTAAGTGTATGCTGTTCTTATAAAAATACCAAAGTCACTATAAGTGTGCCGTTCAGATTTGAGGAGTTCCATTCTGACCATCATCAGGAGTTCCACTGCACCAAATGTCACTGTTCCGTACGTAAATGCATGCTGTTCCTTTAAAAACACAAAAATCACCATATGTATGCCTTTTAGATTTGAGGAGTTCCCTCGATTTCTCCAGGATCCCACCACCAGAACTGGGTTCTGAGAAAAATGGGACCAATCTGTATGCATATACATTCAATCAAAAAAAAAATTTCAAAATCGGTCCAGTAACGACGGAGATATCGAGGAACAAACATTAAAAAAAAAAACAGACGAATTGAGAACCCCTTCCCTTGAGATTTGAAGGCGGTTAAAAAAGGAGGCTCCATAAATAACTGACTGACAGTGTCAGACTGACACACTCTTATGGCTCTAGAAATAAGATTGTGTCAGATCTTTTACGGGTATCTTTTTGTGCGATGTCATTACCGGTGACTGTTCAAGAACACTTACAGTAAAGCACCGCGAAGTAATAGTATGCGACGCGCGTATTCTATATCCATACTAATATTATAAATGGGAAAGTGTGTGTCTGTAACGGAGCGACGAATTGACGTGATTTTTTTAAGTGGAGACAGTTGAAGGGATGGAGAGTGACATAGTCTGCTTTTTGTCTGTTTCTAACGCGTGCGAAGCCGCGGGCAAAAACAGTACACTATAAATAAATCCTCGTAAAATTGGAACATTCATCACAATATTTCTTTCAGGACAAGAACGACAACTCTCCGATATTCACATCTGTGGTCCGCCCGGTGACTATAGAGGACTCGTCCGCCATCGGCACGCTGGTGGAAACGGTGACTGCTGTAGATGAAGACGCGACTGCTCCTAATAATAGGCAAGTTGTACAGCCAATCAAGAAAATTAGACTTACAATGGGTAACCTTTCTAAGCTAGCGTTGTATTAGGATACAGTAGCATGCATTGAGAAGGCACACTGACATTTTATCCCGCCAGGCGGCGCCTGTGAAAGTGAGAGAGAAAAAACATATCTTCTCGCTCTCACGTATGGACTAATAAGGTGGCGCCATCTATCATAACCTTTTGAGCGTGCCTCCTCGATGAGAAGGCACACTGACATTTTATCCCGCCAGGCGGCGCCTGTGCAAGTGTCTAGGCATGTCACTGTCATTTATATGTGTGAGATAGAAAAAACATATCATCTTCTCGCTCACGTATGGATTAATAGAGTGGCGCCACCTTTGAGTGAGCCTCCTCATTAAATAAACGGAAATATTTTTTGACAGGGTGCGATACAAGCTGGTGGGTAGAGGCAAGGCATCGAAGTACTTCCATGTGGAGCCTGACATGGGCGCCGTGAGGGTACGCGACGATCTCAGGAAGGAAACCGATAGTGAATACACAGTGAGTATTCCCTACAAGCGTTTATTTTACTTGTTGCCTTATTTTCTTTGTATGAACAAAGAGGATCGAGTATTATTGAGAGTTACTGTCAAAGTAAAACGTGTAATCGCAGTACTGCCATCTCTCGACACAAGCTTAAAACTTTTGAACCTCAGTTTTAACAATTTGGCCCATATTGTTAGCTTGATATGTGTTAAAATGTCAAATATTAATATTAGCGCCATCTAGCCGAGCGTCCCCCAAAGGTGTATCGCCACCTAGACCACCGTACTTTTTCTGTATGGTTTTGAGCTTACGTTTTTTTCTTAGACTTTATCTGTCTATACGGAGTTACATGTCTTTGGTATGGATTAAGCTAAACGAGGACTACGCCTAGATCGTTTGAAACGTTTTTATTGCGTTCGTTTTTTTTCCGAACCTCCAGTATAGCACATTTGAAACACAGTTCACAGAAAATAATTTTTATGACGGTAAATATTATCCAGCAATTGAGGATTTAATTAAAAATGCGTATCCATGTCATTTTGCCGCTATGACGATAGAATTAGACGACTATTGAAAAAGTTAAGTACAGTCGGTAATAAAAAAATGTACCATTTTTTTAGGTGGATGTCCAAGCGTACGATCAAGGGGAACCGATGCTGTCATCCGTGTCAAGCCTTACAGTTTACGTGAGCCATTCGGCTACGGTACCTCCAGATGTAAGTGAAAACAAATATATACTCGGTTGATAAAATATGCCTTGCAATTTTATGTAACTTTTCCATAGACATAGAAAAAGTATGGACGGAAATTTAAGCAGGATCTAAATAACCTTACGTGATCCTGTACACTCTCATGAAACATACCATATACTGACAGAGACAGATGTTCTATTCGATCTTCAATCGTTACCGTGGTGCTGTTTTTTCTGTCCAACTGTATGAAATTGATATTAATTTTTGTTCCAAAATCTGGTTTGCAATTGGCTATCAGTCGTATGTTGTCGTAATGGAAAGTGGTGCCATGATGACGCAACTTACCGGTCATCAGGGGTTTCTACAATCTATGAACTTTTTTATGAAACTAAATATAAATCGTTTTGTCACAGGTCGGCCTTGGATTCGCTGATACGGTGTACACAGAGCATGTTGCAGAGAACTCTCCCAACGGCACATTAGTTAGGATCTTGCCTCTGCTGAACAAGAGAGAGCATTCTCCTGACACCCCGCTCAAGTGTAAACTGACTGACACATCTCAAAAAGGTATAACATCTATTGAAGTTACTTTGAATAGTTTAATACTAGTTTTCATTCACATTATATTAGATAAGGACCCCCTTATTCAGAAACGTTGAATAAAGTTAATAAACCGCTAATAATCATTTGTCCCTTTCCGACGTATAGGTAATATAGTAAAAGATAAACTTCTCAAAACTTGTTAACTAGCAAACATTTATGAATAAGAGGTTAATCTATAAGGGGATAATCTACACCGTGTCCAATAAGTTTGAATACAGCACAAATAGCCAATAAAACAAAATGAACAAATAGTTACTACATTATTATTATATTTTATGAATGGCACTCTTATTTACTACATTCACAACAAATGTTTTGGAATAACTCCAGCATTAACTTGTTTACCAGCCTCAAACGCTTCTCAAATGGATCACACGCGGCACGCATCGTTTTCTTCACATTTCATCCCAAATACTCTCGATAACCTTTTTGAAATGATCTAGGTTTATGATTTTATAAAAATTTAGTCTTCAAAGCATGTATGACCATACAAAATAGTCTAAATACGCCTAAACCTGAAGGCCTGGGTGGCCACTCATGTTTCGCATAAAAAAACTGCCAAATTAGTCTGAAATTAGGCTAGAATACCATTTGCCGAATGTGCTGGAGGTGCGTCTTGTTGGGACACATGATACTCATTCCCAAGCATCCTTTTTAACTTTAAGGCATTTTTTTCCCCAAAACCCTGGTTTTAAAGAAAAAAACGTTGATTTTAACGCTTTTATCTGTAAGTACTGAAGGTAGTTTACCTCGCTTACATACTGCATCCCACACCTGGGCCGATGGTGAGCTCTGGAACCTAGGCACATTTTTCTAGTTGCCTGGAACGTTATCTATCCTCGGTACCCATAATAGTTTATTTTGGACACGTGGCGTCTGTTTTATCACATACAGATTCTCCTTATAAAAAATAACTCGTCACCTGCGTGCCGAGCAAGTATTTTGTTGGCACTTTACCTCTTTGTTTTTCTTAGACACTTCGGAAATTTCATGTACTTTGTGCTTGTATTTTATTAAGAGGAATATACTCTTTAGTTTAAATAAGAATTTGATGGCATGTGATCCCTATATCTTTAGAACTGAGGTAAAATGTGAGTATTCGGACTTATTGGACACGGTGTATATTTTTGGTATAAATCGAATCCAGTGATCAGTTTTAAACAATCACTTACAAGCAGAAATTAAACTCCTTTACTCACCATTCGTTTCGTACAATACAAAATGATCTTCAATGCACATATAATTCACTAAATAAATCAGGATCAAAACTAAAGTAACCGACAATGTCGCTTATCGCGAAATTCGCTAACAATCGGTTATTTGCAGATCACAATTTTAGCAGAATAGATTGCATTAAAATATGGATCCTAATTTTGTTTCCTTTCTTCAGGCGTATTTTACGTAAAACTAACCGAAGACCGCGACTGCGCTATCTACTTGAACACCAGCTCGCTCGACTACGAAACCCTCAACGAATACTCGCTAGAAATCCAGTTGGAATCCATACAGGGCCTCATCAACCCCGAGAGCAGTAAAGCCAACGTTAAAGTACACGTTACGGATGTGAACGACAATTCGCCGACGTTCGTGGGCACCGACCAGTCCACTATAGCCGCTGCTAAGGGGAAATATTACGCTATAGTCACTAAGGATATGCCTTTAGATACCGCCGTCGTGCAAGTTAAGGTTAGTTACAATCTTTTGTTGTGTTTTTTAGGTTTTTTCGGCGACTGTGATATCGACTCTTACGAAATAAATGCAGAATGTTCACTGGCAACTCAGCTACAGTCGATCTGATCAACCGTAATGTGAATTTTCTTATTTCGTTTTCCTATACACTGCCTGTGGTTATGTCAATTCAATACCAAAAAGTAACAAATCTTTGATCTATTCCTGTCGGTACAGTCGGTAAAGCTAGCTTAGACTCAAACGTAGTGTCTGGTCTGCAATAAATATTGTGTGTCTGTTGAGAATCGAAATCAAAGTCAGACTCTGTTGGGTTTGTTACATTTGCATCATTCAAAAATAGTCCAACGAAATTAAATTTACTTTTTTTTCTAGGCCAAAGACTCTGACAGCGGATCATTCGGGAAGCTAGAATACCAAAAAAATTCATGGACAAAGGCGGCCGAGGAGTACTTCAGTCTAGACTCAGATACAGGCGTTATCAGCAACATCAAAACCTTCGAGAATGTACCACAGGACTTGCTGCCGTTCAAGTTTAGTGTGACCGCGAGAGACAACCCTAAGTCTTCACAGGACTATAACATTGCCAGGGCTTCTGTTGTGGTAAGTTACCAATAAGAAATGTGATAAGAGAGAGATAAAAATGTGTTTTCCATGAAAAAATGGGAGTTAATAGATAGGGATTAGGGGTGATAGGGGATTTGACGACCGGTCTGGCTCAGTCGGTAGTGACCCTGCCTGCTGAGCCGCGGTCCTGGGTTCGAATCCCGGTAAGGGCATTTATTTGTGTGATGAGCACATATATTTATAGCCGTTTCCACACAGAGCGAGGCACGTCGTTAGGCACAGTATTCGCGCGACAATCGTGCTATGTAAACGTGCCTCTGCCGAGTTTAGTCACAAATCGGCGCAACATGTGCCTGCCTCTCACATGCACTATTTAAAAAGTTTAGTCATTTCATTCTGAACCTACCTAAATCTTTATGACAGGGACAGAGACTTATGCTTCTTTTACTGAAGAGCACACCTTTTAACACATTATCATTTTCAGGTCAACCTCCTCCAAAAAGAAAACCAGATAGTAGTAGAAGTATCGTCGCTAGACTCCGAAGCATTACGCCGACGTTCTCGCAGCGTACTCGACGCCGTCGAGAAGCGAAGCGGGCTAGTCGCCGGCCTCGAGAAACTGACCCCCAGGCACTATATCGGCGAGAATGGAACACTGGAGAGTGACAACCGGGGCACTGATATATGGATGTACCTGCTGGATCCTAATACGGGGAAAATATTGGCGAGAGAATCTAAGGCTGTGACGAAGTAAGTGAATGAGTTTAAATTTTAGTGTTACGAATCGATATTATTGTAGGCATTGTTGAAATATCTCTCCTTTTTGAATTATTTTCTCTTCTAAACTTATTAAGCCGACTTACATAACATAGACACAGTCTATGTTATGTAAGTCGGCTTTAGAATTTTACCACTGAACATTCTATCGAGTCGAGGACGATGAACGGATAGATATAGATTTATTTGACGAATCTATCGCATAGACATCAGCGTACACGCTACAGCACGCGCTAGGATCTCCCGAGCGTAGTTGACTAATCGCAAAGTTCTAGAACGGGCGCAGAAACGCTTTATATACCGGAGATCATAACCACTCAACAGCTTTTTATTTCTAGTCCGGCTCCCGGTCACCTGCCACTTAACGTGCGGCCGGCTTCCGGCTTTTGCCACCTGAAGGGTTACCTAGATACCGACACTACTGTAGGTTAGCTTCAAATGGAAAGGAAGATGTTCTTAACCGGTAAACATTTCCCCAGAGCTATCGACGGCGGTCTAAACGAAGCGGTGTCCCTCCGGCTGTCGGCGCCAGTGGAGCGCGTGCGGGCGCCGCTGGCCGCGCCGCCGCCGCCGCGCGGGCCGCAGCTGGCCGCCGCGCCGCTGTCCACGGCGCTGCCCGCCGCGCTGCTCGCGCTCGCCGCCATCGTGCTCGTCGCCGCCACCGCCGCCACCGTCTACATCTGCGCCTCGTGGAACAGGTGAGCGCCGCTCGTACTTCGACGCTTAGAGCGTGCGCAGACAGAGAGCGGTCTGCGTTCTGTCAGAGTTCCGCGTTCTGGTGACCGTTGACCGGTCAAGAGTTCCAACGCACACAGGCGGCGTTCAAATTCTCGCGTTCTAGTTTCGTTTGTGTCTTTGTACATGCAACATGTCACTGAAAAGTTCATTTTCCTATGAAGAGTTATTGCTCTAAAATTCCACCTATTAAAATCTCCTTACAGGTGAACAGCGATTCGATGTTTTTATTCACATGTCGATGAATAGTTTCATAAAAATAAAGGCTGGCTGTATTTTTAGGACATTGTAATTATTTATTAAGGATAAAATAAACATAACAGCATTTCGTCGTGTACTATCCGTAGATCCGACCTCAGAAATCCTTCCTTTTCCTAACAAATTCATTATTTTTTCTGTGTTTGCTACCTCAAACATCCCCGCGTTCCGGCGTTCTCTGTCTCGGCGGGAAAAGAACGCTAGAACGCGGCGTTCCGCTTTGACCGCCGCGGGCAGACTGCCCGCTGTGTGCGTTGCTGCTACAGACTCGGTACATTCTAAAGAACGCAGAACTCTGAACGCGGAAGGCAGAACTCCAGACCGCTCTCTGTCTGCGCACGCTTTTACGGCCCAGCCACGACATTGGTCTAAGCGCGACAGCGGTGAGCGGAGGCCATACATTGGAACGAGACACAGCGATGGGACTTTTCATTCGCACGTATGGCTGCCGCTCACCGCTGTCGCGCTTAGACCAATGTCGTGGCTGGGCCCTTATGTAAACATTGATTAATGGCTCCTATGGGCGAGACCTAGCGTAAGCTGAAGGTCAGTCGAAGAGATACGCGAAGCCCGCAAGACCCGCAAAGTTAGCCCACACAGTCAGGCCAAGTTACCCAAGTTACCAGTGGTAGGTTTAGTACGTTTGATTAGGTTTACCGAGACGTTGATTTCATTGTATACCTGCTTTCAGATATAAGAAGCACAAGGAACAAACGATGCAGCAATACGGCACGCTTAGCATGTCTATGCCGCCGCCGCGCCCGGCCTCGGGCTACGCGTCCAGCGAGGATGACCCTGCGCCCCGCTATGAGACACAGGTATCGTGCTTGTGTTGTCAGCATCACTGTCATTGCTTCTGCAACTAGCTTGTTTACGTGTTTTTTATGACTTTGCGACGTCAATTCTGGCGCTGCTTATGATTTACATCTGATTTTGATCCCAACCCGACGTCGTAAAATTAATAAATTATATTCATATTACATTCTTCTTGTGAATAAAGTTAACTTAATAAGGTTATTATCAAAACGTAAAGTCAGTCTAGCCATGTTTTTATTCTTGTCATGTTTTTTTAGTTTTTTAAATTTATGCTTTTTTTCCTTATTTTCTTCTTTTGTATGTTACCTTCCGTGATTTTTCTCACTTAATGGTCTCACCGGAAGACCAGCGCTGGAAGTCGCCAGCAATATGCTGAGGTGAGGCCATTTCGTGGCACTTTATTACTTTTCTATGTCAGTGTAAAATTGTTTATTATCTGTGTGCTTTCGAATAAAAAATATTCTATTCTATTTTCTAGGTTTTGAACATGGCGGTGGATGACGCGGACTTACAGCTCGACTTCAGTCCAAATAACCATGCATTTAACATACACAACGTGCAATACCTTTCCAAAGACAACGGTAAGATATTTATATACCTTACCACTAATAAATGAATTAGAAATTTCATATTATCTATGGTATTTAATGTCAAGGGAAAACACATTTCGCTAATAATAATCGAGAATATAATACAAAATGTTTTCACATTTGTATTTCTAATGACATTGTTAACTTAGGGTCCCCCCACATCTAGCGTCTCGCGAGCGTCGCGTCGCGCCAACTGTATGGGCAAAGCCTGACGCTGCGTCGACGTCGCGTCGACGCGACGTCTTTTTCCATACAGTTGGCCCGACGCGACGCTCGCGAGACGCTAGATGTGGGGGGACCCTTATTCTGTTCGCATACGCAGGGGAACGCAGCCCAACGCTATCAGAGACCGCGACCACAGCGCGAGCGTCAAGCGTGAACGAGAACGGCACGCTCAACAACCATCACCAGTTCGACACGCTAGTCAACAACACGTTCGCGCGCCCTCAACACAACACGCAGACACTCAACAGGCGCGCGCCCAACAACCACGCACTCAACAATGCGCTGGGCACGTTGCCCAGAGTCAACAACAACAATGTGGGAGGCGGACTCCTCGCCACCACGCTGGGTAGAAAGATCAACGGCAATAATCATAAGAAGAAGAGCTCGCCTATCATGGCTTATGATGATATACCCGGATTGCAGAGGTGAGTTTCTTTAGGTCCTTGATTAATTAAATGTGAATGTGTTTTCATACATCGTAGACATTAAAAAGTGGCAACATCGTAGTGTCATTTCGTTTTCTCAAATTCTTACACGCATTGATTTGAAAGGGATGACCACTACAATGTTGCCACTTTTTAATTTCTACTCTTTTTTGCCAGACTAAAAGGTATTGTCGGCTGACGACAGGGTCGATTTCAAATTGAAGCCTCATGGAGAATCTAATCCAATATTTTGCTTAATGTACTTACGTGAATCATAAATACTAACTGAATTAAGTACCCTTAACCCTTCTGTAATAGAAAGCCCCATATTGATAACTTTCTTGATGCTAGTATATTTAATAATTTTGAACTGGACTATGAATTACAAAAGTTCAGCTTTAGTTTGTTATTTTGGGCCGGTTTCTGTTTTTACGAAGTATTTTACTGCCTTTAGGTACCAACTTGACCTGAAAATTTCATTTCAGTAATGCCTATTACTAAGTTGACTACTCACAAAGTATCGTGTGTGAAAGAACACATTTTTGTTCGCAGAGCATCGGATAATGACAACGTGACGTTCGGAAAGAGGAACATCACTGGCTACGCTTACGATTCGCCAGTGGAAACTACAACGGAGCTATAGAAAGTATAGAATATTAAATCTGTGCTTTGAAACAAGTTCATGGTATTTCAAGTGACTTTTATAGTGAATCTCAAACTTGTGGAGAGACTGAGTGTTACGTCCGAATATGAAGAACAAGAAATTATACGTAGATTTATATTTTGTGTTCAACGAATATTAATTATTAGGCGAGGTGAGATACAGAATACGACTGAATATGCTTCAAGCTAGAAATTAATGTGAATAACGAATTTTTAGATATGTTTATACGTCATAAGTGTACTTACTTAGCAAAGGCTAGTCTTTTGTATTGGAGAATAATTTGTGCATAATAGGTATTTTATAATTGTAAATAGAGGCATTATTTTCATAATGTGTGTAATATTAGTGAGGGTACCTGATGGAGACAAGAGTAAGCGTTTAAACACCTTTGTCTAACAAGACTTGCCTCAAAATGTTGGCTTGTGCCATCTGGTGATATGATAACAGTCCGTCCATCTCTTATCATAATTATTTGAATACTTAATAACAAATTTCATGTTTTCTAAGGGAAAAATAATAATGTAATTTTTTGTGAAACTTACTGCCGAAAATAGTCCGTCCTTCTCTTATCATAATTATTTTAATAATAACGAATTTCATGTTTTCCAAGCGAAAAATAATATATTGTTATTTTTTGTGAAATTTACTGCCGAACTAAATGTTTATATTTTTTTAATGAATTTTGTGCCAGTTACTTATAAACATTGTAGATTTAATTTAATCTGAAAAAATACTTTTAGTGTTATTAATGGAATAAAGCTCAGTTTTTTACAGACGTTCTGTAACGTGGGATATTATATTGAACCTGAATTATCTGAACATTCGATTGCATTTTCATTAGCCTATAAGTATTTTTATGGCATTGTAAGAAGTAAACGTGCAGTGAGATTCTGTTTCAAAGTTTATACAGGTGTATAGAGGTTTGCCTTCGTATTGTTACGGAAATGTACGAACGTGTCATGTTATTTCAATTTGACGTCACGCTCCATATAGGGTGATCACAAATTGTTTTATTGTAAATTATTAAGTCATCAATATGCTGTGCCCTTGCAGGGTCCATGTGAGACATCATACTACATTCAATACCTGTACTGTAACCATGGTTTGCAATAAAGAATTATGAATTATGAATCATTTTAAGTTATGAATTTCTTTGCATGGTAATGAATGCAAGAAGGATGGTGTGCTTTACGTTAGAGAGAAATTCTCTTTTCTACGTATTTATTGTAATGTGTTGTTAATAAATACTATTTAATTAAATTTATGTATAAAAACAAATCAAATAATTTTATTCACGTTTCACATTTCAAGTAGGTATTATTTATGCCACATGTAAATGGACTACTGTATTTGAAGTAATTTGTACACGATTAAAATGATTGACGACTAATGATTAATAATTTACAATAAAACTATTTGGGATCATCCTATACGGAGCGTGACGTCAGATTAATGTCATCGGCATGAAATGTACCTTGAAATGTACGCTCCCTGTCAATCAGTCTCAGGACAAGATGTACTGACATTGACTGAACTAGCATGACAAATACGAACGTTTCCGGAAAAATACGAAAGAAACCCTTTTCGCACCACATCTGTATATGTTTACGCTACAAGGTTTAGTTTATCAACTCTGAAACTATAGTTTACTTTTAATGAAAAGGGCTCTAAAACGTGTTTTGTGCCAAATAGTTCACAACATTTGCTACAATTTTAACACCTATTTATTGTATTGGCTAGGATCGTAAAATGTTACCTATGAACTCCTTTGTATAAATTTGTAAATGTATTAAGGTTTAAGTTATCATGGAAATTAAAAGATTGTATGATATTATTATTGTGGAATAGATTGTTAATATAATTCTTTAAATAAATTAATTTTTATTTTTATTGTTTCGTGTTATTCATTTACTTACCCACTTTAAGAGCTTTTATCACAAGTAGTTTACTAAAGCTACTACTAATGCTAACTTTACTATAACCAAAATTTAGAAAACAGAAATTCGAAAACAGAAGAAAATAGGTACTACTCGTACTTATCTGTTCTCTACACCTTATAAAACAGAGTGCCCCGCTGCGTCTGTGTGTGTGTGTGTGTGTGTGTGCGTTTGCGAGAAACTCATAAAAAAGTGTTCACAATGAAGTGATTCTTGAGGAAGATTTAGGTATATAATTTGTTGAGATTTTGTTTGAAATGGTTGAAATATGACGATATTTTGTAATCGAGTCATATAACCGGTGGACACTCTATTTAATAGTGCAAACATTGTAAAACATGGAATAAAATGGACCAGTTATATTTGCCTCCCAGTCGAGATTTGCCCCGCTGTACCTTAACCATTTTTATGATAATCCCCGTGCGTAGCCGGGGCGGGCGGGCCGTTGTATCATATAATAACCTAAGCAAAAAATTAAAATTTTGAAAAAAACCCCGACTGCGACATAGACCGATTTCAATGAAACATGGCTAAGAACACTCCCGACTAACTCAGCTTTCAGACAAAAAAAACTAAATCTAAATCGTCAAACTTATAACACCCCGTCGTTTTTGCGTCGGTGGTTAAAAACGAGAAGTAAGAAACTCCCGACTAACTCAGCTTTCAGACAAAAAAAACTAAATCTAAATCGTCAAACTTATAACACCCCGTCGTTTTTGCGTCGGTGGTTAAAAACGAGAAGTAATAAAACAAAGGAATGCTTAACTCTGATTTAATTTTTTTTTGTTTGTAAAATACATCAAACTCAAATATCCAGACTTGCCTAGGAACTACACTCCTTGGAAGGAACGCAAACACCGTTCTTCCTGTAGTAGCCAGATCTGCAGCGGCACTGAGGATGGCAGCAGTCTATTGGCTCACACGGTATTTTAGACCAGAGCTCCTTGCATTCGTCGGTGCGTGGGCATGTCGGCGGGCACCTATTGAACACTTCGTTTGGGCCGCATTTGGGTCGAGCTAAAGAAATTAAAGGGTGACGTTTTAAAGGACTGATTTAGACCGTAGATCTAACATGAGAGTATTTTTTACAATGCGGTACAATCAAATGTATCTGGCTGAATTCGATTTAACCTCACGTACCTATACGTAGGTAACCGCAATTTACATATCATTGATTGTATGCGTGATTGTGTGCTGTCTAAATGAACCTTAAGTGAGCAGTTCTTTTTTTTGCCATTTTTTTATTTTGTTTTTTTTTGGGAATTTTAGGTCAATTGTGCTCAGAATCACGAGGATACTCAATCTCACTGGGAGACAAAAAGTGTCCCACAATTTCCATACATTTTTGTTACTTTCCTCTTGTTACCCCATGTAAGGAAAATAGTAACAAAATAAAAAAAAATCGTATGGGACAATTTTTTAACTACTAGGATGGAAAAAGCTAGTGATTCTGAGTAAATAGCATATTTTTTTCAAAAATTTCACATTTCATAAAAGTGGCGAAAAAAATGCTCATGTATGTTGGTAAAAGCAAAATATTGTTCTTCTTACCCGAGTATTTTGGTTGTTTGTTCAATTGTTCATACTTAAAGTGATTTGATTTTCGCAGTTGATGCTAGCGGTAACAGATAAGGTCCTTCAACTCAATAAAGACGCCCTTAAGTAGGTAAGGTACATTAGGGTAACTCCAAAAGTCGTCTAATTACGAAAGTCGTATAAAAACCACCATTATTTTCATCATATCAGCACTATCAAAAGCCTATCAGCACGGTAATTTGTTAACCTGCGACCGATCGATCCCGAAGGTCCAGTCTGAAAACCAGCGCTAGGCCCTCAGCTTGGCACATGCTGAGATTGGAACCTATTGCCAATATACTGTATTATCACTTGTCTAGTTAAGTAACATTTAGTATGTAAGATAATATGTACTGTACTTAGCATGTAAGGTTACTTGTAAGTTTTTTGAGGCAATAAATAAATTCTTATTCTTATTCTTATTCTTATTCTTATATCAAGATTCCCCTTTCGAAATTACCCGAGCATTTCTGTGATTCGGAATTACCCTAATGCAACTTATCTTGTTGGGATCCAGGGATCCTTTAGGAAGGCAAAAAATCGGCCTGAGTGGAGAGCACTGCAACGTTCAGCGACTTATGATGGTCACGACCCTCAGTTATGAGGTTTGGACGAAGAAGAATAATAGGGGAGACAACTAAAAAAAATGATTTAGTCCGTCAGGTAGATTTTCAATAAACTTTGGCCACATATTTTTTCTTTTTTCTCGTAAACGAAAAATGACGACTGTACAGTGCGTTGAAGTTTCGCCTGACTTCACGCCTAAGTAGGTACAATTTTTACTCAAATGTGACGTCACAAGCCCCCACTCCGGAACTTTGATGCTTTGTATCTTTGTATTTTTTCATTAGTGAGATAAAGCGAAAAATATGTGTTCAATATTTTTGGACGATCTAACGGGCTAAACAGAATGCCATTATTTTTGTCGTCATCCCTATGCCCTATGGTGACAGCTTGCCGACAAAATATGAAAGCATCAACGTTGAATGTCTGAAGACCCGCAGAATACTTACGGCAATTTTCTGGTTTGACGCAAGTGTTTTTAGGTCCTCTGATGGTCCCCTTTGCGCAGTAACAGCCGGGAACGCACTGTAGAGTGCACACCAGACACGTGTTGTCTTTATTCTCGCAGGACGTGGGACAAGAAGAACCACACTGGTTGTACACCTCTCCATTATTACAAACTGGAGGGGCTGAAAAACAAAAATAGTTGGAAATAAGTTGGTAGGTACTTATCTACTGCGAAATCGACTGATTATAATAGGTAATTAAGTATATCCTCTTTACGTTATTCTGGCGTTTGCCTCGGCTCCGGTTGGGGCCTCGGCTCCTGGGGTCCGCTTTGACAACTACTTCAACCCATGATTTAGCGTAGACATTACTTTTTACGAAAGCAACTCCATCTGACCAATAGTTACCAAAAGGTAACTCTAGACCTTATTCTGGTTTTCTCACGATGTTTTCCTTCACCGGAAAGTGACTGGAAAATGTCTAATGAAATTTTGCACATAAGTTTGACCCCGTGACCTCTGAATTGAAGGTCACACCTAGGACTCCAGGCAATAATGATTACATTAAGTAGGTACCTAAGAAGCTGGTAAATAATACTTTCAATTTGAGGACATTAACAATGTTCATAACTAGGTATTCCAAATTTCAAATCGATAGCTTAGGTAAGCACATTAGTTCTCGAGATATTTAGTAATGTGACATACGGACAGACAGACGGACAGAGTCGCACCGTAAGGGTTCCTTTTGTACATTTTTGGTACGGAACCCTAAAAAATAAAAATACTGTCCCTTGACGTGGCTAAAATAACTTGAACAAAAATGTCTGCCGAATTTTGCAGGGAAGCAAAGAAATTAAACATGCAAATATATGAGCCGATATCGCGAATTTAAATTACCTGATAGGTAGCATAAATAATAAGCTTAACTTACAGCATTGATACTCGGGTACACAAGTACCATTGTCGTGCCTCAGGTAGCCTTCTTGACAAACACATCCGGGTCCTCTACATACTTGGATACACGCTCTGTCGTTTTGGAATCTGTTCTTGCAAGTTTTTTGGCAGTCGTTGTAACAATTCGAGCAAACTTCGTTAATTCCACATCGTTTGCCTAAAAAGAAAACAAAAAATACTTAAATTATAGGCAAACACTGTTAATAAATGAAGTAAAATGTCTACTAAAATAGGAAATAGTTGTTTTATAAAGAGGCAATTCAGGCAATGTTGTTGTTTAACTTTTTGATAATACTCGAACAAGCAAAAAGTGACTTCAATGGCAGTGGTGGTTGCGAGTTTCAAGGCACGAAGATTATTATACACACATATTGTCACTGAGTGAAGCATACAATTTTTCATCACCCTCAAACATTAAATGTGCTATTGCAAGCAGGCGGAGCGTGAGTAATAGAAAAATCGTTTTCCCAAGGGAGTTATGGAATTTCTAGTACTGTACTTAACTTTTTTACATCTATTTACTTATTTTTTACATTGCGAGTGTGATGAAAAACATTGTGTGTAACTCGGGGAGTATGAATATTACAAACTCGAGTCTTTAAATCGCTCCGGCAAGCCATCGCGATTTAACTTACTCTCGTTAATAATATTCAACTTCCTCCCCTTGTTGCACAATGTACTATTTCACCACACCAGCACGAGGAAAAAAATTTAAAACATCAAACTAAATCAAATCCATCAATTTATTTCATTTAAAATTTAAGATCGTCACTTAGAGGTCGATACTAACAGCCATCTATAGGTATCAAGTTAGAATTGGTATGAAATACTGTAAACTCTAGTGAAGAAAAAGCAAATTCTTCGTACGATTGTAAATAATATAAATTTTAACAATGAAAAATAATAAAATTACTTAAAAGCATAGGTTAGATAGATGATTACTGTGTCCCTACATTCCTATGCTGTGTCTGAATGGCGAGTCGATATCTAATTTCTGTGTCCGGTATTTGCACTTATAATTGTGTAGCTTGTTGAATTTAAATGTAACTTACAGTATTGTGCTTCAGCAGCAGCGTCTTCCGAGTCTTCTGACTGTGCCCTGGCTCCTGCCAGAGCGACTACCAACAATACTACTATTCCCCAACGCATGGTTCTTCTTGTCGTCCGCTCTGATCCAGAAGTACTACTTCAGTGTAGAATGCTTGCAACGTCTCCTTTTATATAAAACATATCGTAAATATGCTTCCATTGTTTCAAGTAGATTTATCATTTAAATAAAAAAATAAAGCTATTAAAACTCCCGCAGTTGTTTATTTAAGAATTGGCACAATGTGTTTTTTTCCGCTACGCTTGAATAACAGCACTACGTTTGTTACTTTAACCGACTTTACAAAAGAAGTGGTTGTCTGAATCATTGTTTTATTTCTCACAATACGTAAACAACCAAGTTTTTTACAGGTTATTTTTTTTTTCATTGAACACATTGGTATACGACGACCGGTCTGGCCTAGCGTGTAGTGACCCTGCCTGCTAAGCCGCGGTCCTGGGTTCGAATCCCGGTAAGGGCATTTATTTGTGTGATGAGAACAGATATTTGTTCCTGAGTCATGGATGTTTTCTATGTATAATAAGTATTTGTATATTATACCTATATATATCGTTGTCTGAGTACCCGCAACACAAGCCTTCTTGAGCTTACCGTGGGACTCGGTCAATCTGTGTAAGAACGTCCTATAATATTTGTTTATTTATTTATTTATTTATATACAATTGATGATTAAACAGACTTGCAGTGAAGTGGTGAATTATTATTATGTATGGGGATGGGCATGCTTACTGTAAAATAGTAATAATAAGATAAACAATATCTGGGCGACCGAGCTTCGCTCGGTTGTATTTTAATATATCACGTCTTTAGATTAAAAAAAAAACTCTTATAAATACAAAAACAAAAAAAAAACAAAAAACAAAAACTTAATTTCTGGCCGGGATTCGAAACCCTGACACCTACGATCTATCTGCGTACATTAGACCGACCTCGTACGACTGAGCTAAGCGGAATCGATGCGCGCGCGGCGAAATTAAGGACCATATTTTACGTTTACAAACGCGAAAGAAAAACTCATGAAAACTCGAAAATTCGCGTTTTCCGGGATCTAAGGCTACGCTAGATCGATTTTTCACCCCCGAAAACCCTCACATAACAAATTTCAGCGAAATCGTTAGAGCGGTTTCCGAGATCGTCGGTATATATAAATAAATAAATAAATAAATAAATAAATAAATATACAAGAATTGCTCGTTTAATAGTATAAGATTTCACCCGTTGTAGTATTCATACCCGTCGGGTAAGCAGTCTCACAGTTCCTGTCAGCTTTTTGTCCCTTTTAGGGCCACTTGCACCAACGAAAATGGAGGGTTAAGCCACAATTTTATATGGAATTTGACAGATGACAGCCCACTAACCCTGACTATCCTGAGTTAAGTGGTTATGCAAGTGGGCCTTATATTCTTACTAAACAGTTTATTTACATTTATATGCCAAAAAAAAAACTACTTCCGGTCGATAGTGAACCGGCTGCCGCTCGCTATGATCATGCGTGATCATACAGTGGTAGGTATCTACTGTATCTAGTATAATCGTTAATGCTCCGGCGCAAAATATACGCAATTAGCTCTGTCGCGCCAATACGGGCTATACGGAAGAGTGATAGATATAGAAAACTACGAAACGATACGGAGCACTAACGATTGCACGCTTGGCTAGAAGACCTGGGTCTTGAATTCAATCCAATCTATCCAGCATTTTAGTGATTGCAAGAACCAAAGATTACTGAAATCGATGCGATGATATTGCTAACGACTCGACTCTGTACCAACTTTTATTTTGTAAAAAATTGGGTAATATGTATAAAACCGCTTTCAGCTTGTAACATAGGTATCTAATATATAATTTATTGCTGTAACTAATCGCAAAATCATGTATTTCAATAATAATTAATATTCCGGTGTATTGTTGACACTACACGCGGAACACTTAAACTATTACGTAATATTTGCCAACTTAAATTTGATAAGAAAAAAATATGTTTTTCTCGATTTGGTTGCCACCACAAAACTACCTATTTGCACGTGCACTGTATGATGTTATCGCATTCAGGAATCAATTCTTCTTTCAATTTTAATTATCCTCGTAAGGGCCAAGTTCCTACCTGAAGTACAGTACCCGGCGATAATTGCACATTGGTTTTTCGTCTTCGTAGAGCGTTGTCTCTCTGATTCTATTCTATTCTATTCTATTCTATTCTATTCTATTCTATTCTATTCTATTCTATTCTATTCTATTCTATTCTATTCTATTCTATTCTATTCTATTCTATTCTATTCTATTCTATTCTATTCTATTCTATTCTATTCTATTCTATTCTATTCTATTCTATTCTATTCTATTCTATTCTATTCTATTCTATTCTATTCTATTCTATTCTATTCTATTCTATTCTATTCTATTCTATTCTATTCTATTCTATTCTATTCTATTCTATTCTATTCTATTCTATTCTATTCTATTCTATTCTATTCTACTCTATTCTACTCTATTCTACTCTATTCTACTCTACTCTACTCTACTCTACTCTACTCTACTCTACTCTACTCTACTCTACTCTACTCTACTCTACTCTACTCTACTCTACTCTACTCTACTCTACTCTACTCTACTCTACTCTACTCTACTCTACTCTACTCTACTCTACTCTACTCTACTCTACTCTACTCTACTCTACTCTACTCTACTCTACTCTACTCTACTCTACTCTACTCTACTCTACTCTACTCTACTCTATTCTATTCTATTCTATTCTATTCTATTCTATTCTAATCTAATCTAATCTATTATATTCTATTCTATTCTATTATAATTCTATTCTATTCTAATTCTATTCTATTCTATTCTAATTCTATTCTATTCTATTCTATTCTATTTTTACGTGACGTTAATTGTCTCTTTCCAAAGACCGATGTGCATTATGCATTCTTTATCGCCGTTTACTGTACTTACCTATTCAGTTCAATTTATAATACCTAATTCAAATAATTAATTATTTCGCTCCTAAAGGAAAAAAAAACCGGCCAAGAGCGTGTCGGGCCACGCTCAGTGTAGGGTTCCGTAGTTTCCGTATTTTTCTCAAAAACTACTTAATCTATCAAGTTCAAAATAATTTTCCTAGAAAGTCTTTATAAAGTTCTACTTTTGTGATTTTTTTCATATTTTTTAAACATATGGTTCAAAAGTTAGAGGGGGGGGGGGGACGCACTTTTTTTTCCTTTAGGAGCGATTATTTCCGAAAATATTAATATTATTAAAAAACGATCTTAGTAAACCCTTATTCATTTTTAAATACCTATCCAACAATATATCACACGTTGGGGTTGGAATGAAAAAAAATATCAGCCCCCACTTTACATGTAAGGGGGGTACCCTAATAAAACATTTTTTTCTATTTTTTATTTTTGCACTTTGTTGGCGTGATTGATATACATATTGGTACCAAATTTCAGCTTTCTAGTGCTTACGGTTACTGAGATTATCCGCGGACGGACGGACGGACGGACGGACGGACAGACAGACAGACAGACATGGCGAAACTATAAGGGTTCCTAGTTGACTACGGAACCCTAAAAAAGTGTGTCCCCTCCCTCTAACTTTTGAACCATACGTTTAAAAAATATGAAAAAAAGTAGAACTTTTAAAGACTTTCTAGGAAAATTTTTTGAACTTGGTAGGTTCAGTAGTTTTTGAGAAAAATACGAAAAACTACGGAACACTACACTGAGCGTGGCCCGACACGCTCTTGGCCGGTTTTTATTTTATATAGTTGTCATCCCTATTCTATCTATGAAGTATCAAAAGAGCCTAATACAATGTCATACAGATCGAATTAAATTCAAATAATATTGGAATTGAGTTGATTTTCTTATGTTCCGTTGAATTTTGAACGAAATAAACTCTATTTTCACCGCACGATTGGTTCTTTTGATTTTTCAAAAACTAGCATAGTCGAATGGCAATCGTCAACGCCAGACATCGACAGAAATCCAGTGTAGCTCTGTCTCGCCAGTACGCAAGTGCGATAGAGATAGATAGCTACGATGATGATGATGATGTCCTCTCAGACGTGTCCGTAGATTCCGTAGATAGCTACGAAACAGATATATATTATTGTGAGCGTTTGTGCGTTCGGCTGCGCAAATTGATGAGAAAATTCCATTTCCACAAGATGGCAAAATAGCTGGATATAGCTTGGTCAACGAACGATTCTAGATGGAATGGCCGAAAGCAGAAAGTTTCACTACGGGATGTCGTTAGGGATAGTCAGGAGACATACATACTAAAAGTCCTCGGACTTTGGACGTGAGCTCGAAGAGGGGGGGGGGGATGAAATAGGTCCCATTTTTTGGTTTTTTGCTCATATTTCAAAAACTATGCGTCATACGAAATTTTGGTTTTCCCCTCACTAGCTCGGAAACACGTGTTTTGTCCTTTAATACCAGCGGGTAAAAACGCATTTTATCCACTAGTGAGTAAAGTAATTTCACCTTCAATAAAGTCAAATTAACTGCTTTAAAATTGATAAAAGTAGGTGAATCTAGTAATAAAGATGATTTACCACCTGTGGAACTACTGGAAGCAGTGATAAACGCAT
Source organism: Leguminivora glycinivorella (assembly GCF_023078275.1). Classification (NCBI taxonomy): domain Eukaryota; kingdom Metazoa; phylum Arthropoda; class Insecta; order Lepidoptera; family Tortricidae; genus Leguminivora; species Leguminivora glycinivorella. The sequence continues at coordinate 15,266,059 of NC_062972.1, forward strand.
TTTGTGCGTTGTAGTTTCCTCGCTACAGTGAGGGGAAAAGTTTTGTGTTACACTCGGGTGCAAATGTATTTTACTTCTCGTGTGTTAAAAAACTCGCAAGTTCAGGATTCTATTCTCGAACCACTCGCTTCGCTCGTGGTTCAACTATAGAATCCTTTCACTTCCTCGTTTTTCAATTCCACACTCGGCGTTAAAATACAACTTTGCCCCCTTGTATAACAAATAACTATTACTACACTTTGAAAGCTTATAAAATTCTCTAGAACTTTGATCTAGAAACTTTTTTTCTATTCTTAACCATTATCTAGGTATGAGCTCCTAAAAACTGTTAATTTTTTAAAAATCGTCCCCCCCCCACTTTTTACTTCATAAATTGCTCCATATCTTGAAAAATATTTATCTTAGACAAAAGTTTTCTTAAAAAATCTTGTAGATCATTCAAATACCTTTCATAATAATGTGTACATATGCTTCTGTGTCATGTACCGTTGAATACGACTATAAACAAAATGAAACAACAAATGTATGTGATAAACGTGTAAAATATGTATTTCATGAACATGATTGTATTAGGATTTTACGATGCTGTATAAATGCATTCACACAACAGGTAACAATACAATTTTATTAGCTGTACATAAAGGCCTTCTCACACCCACATCTACCACTACTACCATCTGTGGTGCACCGGCAAAATATTAACTTCAGTATTTCTTCCGGAGCAGCTGGTACTTTGGTTTGCACAGGATTCAGTAAATTGCTTTCGTTCCGTGCCATCGCTCATGGGAGCCTAGGGTTCACTTTGACAACTAATCCCAAGATTTGGCGTAGGCACTAGTTTTACGAAAGCGACTGCCATCTAACTTTCCAACCCGAAGGTTAACTAGGACTTATTGGAATTAGTCCGGTTTCCTCACGATGTTTTCCTTCACCGAAAAGCGACTGGCAAATATCAAATGACATTTCGCACATAAGTTCAGATAAAAGTCATTGGTACGAGCCGGGTTCGAACCCGCGACCTCCGGATCGAAAGTCAACGACACCCCCAGGATAGAGGAAGACACTGATATAAGATACGTACAGTTGTCACATCTGATCCAGACGACATGGAAGAAACAGTTTCAATTTGTTTAATTTATTTGGCACAACAAACACAGTAACACACAAGGTTATAATAGAGAATTGCAGTGTTGACAGTAGTAAGGTGTGAGACCAACAACATTTCAAACAAACAAAGATGGCCGATTAGTACCGTCCTGCCCAAAGAGGCAGCGAGTAAATAAAACACGTGCAAGTTATATCGATACCTCCTAAGGATACTAAGGCAAGTGCAAAGTCATGATTTTACAGGAGAGCCGTTCAAAGGTACAAAGTACTTAACATAACAAACATATTTGTTTACGTAATAACATAAAAATTTGGATTTGTTTTAACTAAATAAATGAGGTTATTCCTGCATTTCAAGTTTTTAAGAGTTTATGATATAAGAGTACTTGATCCAGTATACGAGTATTTTAGCGCACATTTTAGCCAGTATTCGTCAACTACGTATAAAAACCTTTCTTTTACGTTAAAATTTGATTTAAAGTAGAATAGTAGTAGAAAACTTTTAAGAGTTAGGACATAATTGTAACTTAAGCTGTTATTAACAATTTTTACCTCCGAAACTAAGTTAGTTAGTTGTATCAGTATTCCACACTTTTTTACCTCCCTCGCTAATATACCAATGACTTTTTATTATTTATTTATTATTTGGAGAACCAACAGCTTACAATTCAGAATAAACAATATAACCCTAGTAACAAACAGCCAATTATTATATATTATATTATATTTTTTCTGAACTTATGTGCAAAATGTCATTTGATATTTGCCAGTCGCTTTTCGGTGAAGGAAAACATCGTGAGGAAACCGGACTAATTCCAATAAGTCCTAGTTAACCTTCGGGTTGGAAAGTCAGATGGCAGTCGCTTTCGTAAAACTAGTGCCTACGCTAAATCTTGGGATTAGTTGTCAAAGTGGACCCCAGGCTCCCATGAGCGATGGCACGGAACGAAAGCAACTTACTGATTCCTGTGCAAACCAAAGTTTCAGCTGCTCCGGAAGAAATACTGAAGTTAATATTTTGCCGGTGCACCACAGATGGTAGTAGTGGTAGATGTAGGTGTGAGCAGGCCTTTATGTACAGCTAATTGTATTGTTACCTGTTGTGTGAATGCATTTATACAGCATCGTAAAATCGTAATACAATCATGTTCATGAAATACATATTTTTCACGTTTATCACATACATATAATTATTCAACGGTACATGACACAGAAGCATATGTACACATATTATGAAAGGTATTTGAATGATCTACAAGATTTTTTAAGAAAACTTTTGTTTAAGATAAATATTTTTCAAGATATGGAGCAATTTATGAAGTAAAAAGTGGGGGAGAGGGGGACGATTTTTAAAAAAATTAACAGTTTTTAGGAGCTCATACCTAGATAATGGTTAATAATAGAAAAAAGTTTCTAGATCAAAGTTATAGAGAATTTTATAAGCTTTCAAAGTGTAGTAAACCAAAATTTCGTATGACGCATAGTTTTTGAAATATGAGCAAAAAACCAAAAAATGGGACCTTTTTCATCCCCCCCTCTTCGAGCTCACGTCCAAAGTCCGAGGACTTTTAGTATGTATGTCTCCTGACTATCCCTAACAATGGTTGATGAAATTAATATTGTATTTTTTTGGACATTGGATTGTTCCTAGAAATATTCTAGACATGTATTTTTATATATACATATACCTAATTATATATTTTTTGTTTAACGATTATTTTTATATGAAATTGTATATTATAGACTCAATATTATTATGAACAATAATTTACAACAATAAATTGCTCTGATAATTAGGTTAGATTATATATGTAATGAACTATTCATAAGAGCTTGTAACTAGGCCTACATGAATAAAGATATTTTGAATTGAATTGAATTGGTACAAGCCTTGTATTACAAGTGTGTTTCCATGACAATCCATACGATTTGACAGTTCGCGCACTTGTAATACAAGGCTTGTACCTTTCGAGAAACGTGCCCCGTCTTTGGACACTTGTCGAAGTATTCATTGGGACCTTCGCATGTGCGTGGTGCTGCAAATAGTATTGTAGTTTTTTTTCAAATAAATTTCTAGAAGATGTTTCTCGCAAATCTGTATATTTTTGGGTTAATTCAGTTCAAAATCACGAGTACTTAGTACAAAAAAAATACAATTTTTAAATAGAAATTGTAGTTTCCAGTTCATCGCTTGTATATTATTGCAAAAAATCGAATTACTCATACTTGACGCAGCGGAATCGACATTTTGAGACATATCTTTATAGTGGTGGGTGGCTTTATAGTGGTGGGTGGGAGTTTTGTAAACAAGCTCAAAAATATCAGATTTGTGAAATTGAGGTTTTCAACATATTTTTCCTAAAAACTCCCATTTTAAAATCATTTACTTTAAAGGAGTTCACTAATCATCAAACATATATTTTATGTCAAAACACAGAGACTATACTTACGACATTCACGCTCGGGCACACAAGTACCATTACGAGCACGGAACGATCCTTTAGGACAGAAGCAGCCCTCAATGCAATGCAGCGGCTTAGTCTCACAGTCATTCCCCCTGTTCTCACAGGTCTCAAGACGAGACGTTCCACACGGGTTGTATACCTCACCCGTGTCGCAATGAGGAGGTGCTGGAACCATAAGCAGTTTAATGGCATAAACCGACCGGTTTGGCTCAGTTGGTGGTGACCCTGCCTGCTGAGCCGCGGTCCTGGGTTCGAATCCCGGTAAGGGCATTTATTTGTGTGATTGAGCACAGATATTTGTTCCTGAGTCATGGACGTTTGCTATGTATATGTCGGCGGCCGATCATAAAATCCGACATATCACGAGATTCCTAGGCATATCGTGAAACGGCGCCAAATCATGAAATGTCTAAAAGTGGCCCAGGCATATCACAATGTGCCTGATAAACAACACGGCAGATCGGTTAAAGAAACGCATTCGTCGATATTCCTAGCTGTATATCGGCCACTTCGTAGGATTAATAGTTTTCTTCTTGGCCGTTGGTGGTGCACTAATTTTTACGAAAGCGACTGCCATCTGACCTTCCAACCCGAAGGGTACGAGTAAACTAGACCTTATTGGAATTAGTCCGGTTTCCTCACGATGTTTTCCTTCACCGAAAAGCGACTGGCAATTAATTAATTAATTAATTTAATTGATGCTATTTACATTCAATGTACCTAATTAATAATATTATTTGATGGTACCAAAGTGGGTTTATGCACTATATAATCACGATGGCAGATAAATTGATACAAGAAGTAAAAAATCTAGAATGTAGTATTTAAACTGATAGACTAGATAGGTTACATAGTTGGAGAAATAGAACTGTGTGTCACACCACCCGAATCACCCGAATGTCTAACTTAGATGAGAAGTAAACTTGGACTTTACGGAAATGAGCCGTCGTGTTGTATACTCGATGTAGTAAGTGGCCTGTAGCCTTAAAATATTTTTCCCCTCACTAGCTCGGAAACACGTGTTTTGTCCTTTAATACCAGCGGGTAAAAACGCATTTTATCCACTAGTGGATAAAGTAATTTGACCTTGAATGTAGTCCTTTTTTCTGCTTCAAAATTGATAAAAGTGAGTGAATCAAGTGATGACGATGATTTACCACCTGTGGAACTACTGGAAGCAGTGATAAACGCGTTTTTTGCGTTGTACTTTCCTCGTTATAGTGGAAAAGTTTTGTATTACACTCGGGTGCAAATGTATTTTACTTCTCGTGTGTTAAAAAACTCGCAAGTTCAGGATTCTATTCTAGAACCAACTATACACTCCTTTTACTTGCTCGTTTTTCAATTCCACACTCGGCGTTAAAATACAACTTTGCACCCAAACAAATAACTATAAATATCCTGTATTGGTGTATCAATTTGTTTAAATAAGAAAATCAACATAATTATTTATTATTACAAACCAAACTAAACCTATTTACTAATAATTATTAAATAAGAATCAAGGATGCTGTCGGCATTGCCTCGCTGTACCTAAATATCACCAGTTAAGAGTACGTCAACCAGAAGCGTCGCGATTTCTAGAAATGTGATGATAATATAAGTAGTTAAGGTAGTCTAATCAATTTACTTCTTACAACATTCATGTTTTAGAACGCAGGATCCGCTGTCGTGTCGATAATGCGCTGGTAGCCAGATGCATCCTGTTTGGGAGCAGTTTTGTTCGCAATCGTTCTTGTATCCCCTTATTCGGTTCTTGCAAGTCAGTTGACATTTATTGTAACACTCCGTGAAGACTTCGTTTGGACCACATATTGCTTTAGCTGAAAATGGTGTAATATTTACATTTGACACTATATTATTGATTGTTTAGACTTTTGTCATTAAGAGACTAGAGCCAGTGCAGACCCTGTCACATTATGACTGTCCTTCATTTGCCATAGAAGTCACTTTGACGTTTACTATGAAATGGTTCTACACTGGCCTAAGGATTCAATTGGTTGTCAGTAGCTACATACCTACAGCTTAAAAGAACACGATATCACATTAAAATTATGGTAAGTGCTACTTACATGTTGGGGTTGATTGAATTGATGCCGCCTCGAAAAGTATAGTTGAAATAAAAAATTGCAATATTTTACACATTTTCATCTAACCTGCTCACGTATAGCTTCACACATACAGGGTGTAAACCTAATACGGGCGAACCTCTTAACGGCGGTGAGTATAGGACATAAAAAATGGAATTAGATAACTTTTACTTAAAACTGAAATATTTTTTTTATCCATACAAATTAATTCGGCCCGCAACGTAATGCAAACACACTCGCGTTTAACGCTCGTTGACAGTTGTCATTGATTGTCATCGCAACCACGTTTACAGTACATTGCTGCTGGGAAATTTTTCAAAAATTCATTATGGGGTGAAAATTAAGAGTAACTCAAAAACACCTCTTAATTAATGATAACACTATTGAATTATATGCCTGGTTTCATTTATCGCCCTTATTAGGTTTACGCGCTGTATAAGTAAACTGTCAAAATTTCTGCATACATTGAACTGTTTTAGGGTTCCGTACCATAAAAGCTAAAAAAATGGAACCTTACGAGATCATCATCGACCTGCCGCTTTAGCACAATTTGCCTTGTCGCGCGCGAGTCCATACATCATGCGCGACTTCAAGTATGGACGCCCGCGCGACAAGGCAAGTTGTGCTAAAGGGGCAAAGTTCATAACGACGTAGGAAAGGAAGAACCCCTTAAGTGAAATTTTGCAAATTGTTCAGGAGAGCGTTTTAAAGTTTTATTTTTGAGAAAAAAAATCGTATCTGTTTTTGTAGTCACGAGACTACAAAAAAAGATACGATTTTTTTGTATCAAATTAAAGTCACTTATTGTATCAAATTAAAATACCTATTTAATTATTATAATGTTATTAAAATCAATAGTTATTTGTTATACAAGAGTGCAAAACTGTATTTTCAACACACGAGAAGTAAAATACATTTGCACTCGTGTGTAACACACAATTTTTCCCCTCACTATAGCGAGGAAAGTACAACGCAAAAAACGCCTTTATCACAGCACTGCTTCCAGTAGTTCCACAGGTGGTAAAACATTTTGATCACTAGATTAACCCACTTTTATCAATATTAAAGCAGAAAATTTGCCTCTATTCAAGGTCAAATTACTTAATCCACTAGTGGATAAAATGCGTTTTTACCCGCGGGTATGAAAGGACAAAACACGTGTTTCCGAGCTAGTGAGGGGAAAAAGATTTAAAATGTAGAATGGGTATAGATGCGTAGTCAATTTTGAATTTTCTTCACCAGTAATAAGTATGTATACACATATTTATGTAGCTTTCCGTACATATATGTGTAAAGTACTTACTTATGTTTTGAAAAATGCAATAACTAGTTTATAAAAAATGGAATAAAAACAAAAATATGAAATTTAAACACGCACAAGTTAATGCTAAGTAGTTAAAAAGTATAGTTGTACTGTAAGTACACCCTTAATCCCCGTATATTTCCCGCTAATAGTTATCGTTAAGTATAACATTCCGGCGTATCGTGCTTCCAATTTTATCACTTATCTATGTGGATAAAATATCCGTCAGGCTTTGGCAAGTATGTCAGTGGTGACATATATGTATTCTTCTTCGTCGAAACCTCATGACTGAGGGTCGTGACCACCATAAGTCGCTGTACGTTGCAGTGCTCTCCACTCAGGCCGATCTTTTGCCTTCCTAAAGGATCCCTGGAGCCCAACGCGCGTGACCTTCTTTATTGTGTTGAACCAGCGCGTGGGTAATCCGGCTCTTTTACGATGGCCCTCCACTGGTCCGACGATCAACGCCTTCTCAAGGCTGTCAGGATCTCGTCTGGCCAAATGGCCAAAGAAGCCTATAATTCTCTCCCGGCAGATAGCAGAGAGGCGAGTCTTGATATTGAGCTCTTGTAGAATAGATACGTTAGTGCGACGTGCTGTCCAAGAAATTCCCAACATTTTACGCCAACACGCGAACGCATGCGTATGCGTATGCGTTTTTCGAACGCATCTATCCTGGCCACCGTTTGCTCTTTTAATGTCCAAGTTTCCGCTGCATAGAGAAAGATGGAGAAAACTAGTGTGCGCATGAGGCGTACTTTTGTACTGCGTTTGATATTGCGGTTCCTCCATATTTTCTCCAGACGCTTAACAGCTGATTTGGCCATTTGTCCTCGCCTTACAACTTCCCTGTCGCAGTCTCCATTGTTGCAGATTAGTGATCCAAGGTAGACAAATTCTTGCACAGTATCCAGGTCACGCAGCTCATTAGTTCTATCCATTTTACCACCTCGGTCCACAAACATCAATTTGGTCTTGCTACGGTTGATGAGAAGCCCGTACTCAGCGCTTATCAGTTCGATCCTGTGCAGTAGTTCGGAGAGTTCCGCTTCGCTAGCTCCAACAATCGTGGTATCGTCAGCAAATCGCAGATTGTTGATTAGATGGCCACCAATCTTTATCCCTCCGGTCCAACCATCCAGCACACGGCGCATGATGTGTTCACCAACCAGGTTGAAAAGCTGGGGAGATAGTATACAGCCTTGTCGGACTCCTCTCTCCGGTTTTAAAGGTGCCGATACTGCGTCTTCTATGCGAACTTTTGAGCTGCCGTCCAAATACAGGTTCTGCACAAGGAACACCAGGTGTTCGGGTATACCCATCTCCTTCATCACCTCGAACATTTTAGACCAGCTTATGCAGTCAAACGCCTTTGCGTAGTCGATAAAGCAGAAAGCTACCGGTACAAAAAATTCTCTGCATTTCTCTATGAGCTGCCGTATATTAAGTATTTGCTCTCGTGTACCTTTGCATTTTACAAACCCAGCTTGTTCCTTCGCAATTTGTCCTTTAATGAAATGCTCCAGTCTCCTGTTAATGATATGCAACAGAATTTTACCCGCATGCGAAACGAGAGAAATAGTCCGGTAATTTTCGCATTTCAAGGTGGATCCTTTCTTATGTAAGGGGATTATGGTCGACTCAACCCAATCATCTGGCCAGCTGCCTGTCCTCCAGACCTTTTGACAAATGCTGAGCACTATTCTGTTGCCGTCCGGACCTAGACGCTTGAGCAATTGTGCGGTAAGCCCATCACCACCACAAGCCTTCAGTTTGAGCTTAGCTATTGCGGTTTCTACTTCGCTAAGCAAAATATCAGGCTCTCTATCTCTGTAATCAAGCCTAATATACGCAGACTCTTCATCGCTCGCACTGTAGAGCTTCTGGCAGTAGTCCCTCCACCTTGCTAGTACTCGGTCCTGGTCTAGGATCGGGATTCCCTTGTCATCACTAATAGACCATGACCTGGGTTTATGCTCTTTGGCAAGTACTTTAACCCTCTGGAACATGTCCCTAGCATGAGCTCCCCTGGCAAACTTTTCTATGTCGTCACACATGGAGTCTATGAACTGGTTACTGTCATTTCTACATTGTCGTTGAACCAGAGTGTTAAGTTGTGAATACTCTTGCCGCTCTTCCTGCGTGGATAGACCCTTTGCCTTCAATGCTTTCCTTTCTTTGACCGCGTTCCAGGTAGTATCACTCATCCATTCCGCTTTAGATACTGCCACACCGGAAAGTTGTTTCGCCGTGTCCAAAACAGCAGTTTTCAGGGCTACCCAGGTATTATTTGCAGACTCAAAGGGATCAATGTCCAGAGTTTGGAGCCGAGGCTGTATGAGGTCTTCGAAAGACTGCTCTGCGCTTTTTGGTAACATGATATATGTATATATCCACGTGGATAAGTGATAAAATTGGAAGCATAATACGCCGGCTAGAATATTTTCTTATAGACCTTATATTACATGCACAGTAAAAACCATAAAGTAATCTAAATATATAAAAGAAGAAGCTGACTGACTGACTGACTGACTGACTGACATATCAACGCACAGCCGAAACCGCTGGTCCTAGAGATTTCAAATTTGGCACGTAGGTTCCTTATATAGTGTAGAGGAGCACTAAGAAAGGATTTTCCAAAATTCACCTCCTAAGGGGGTCAAATGTGGGTTCAAAGTTTGTATGGGGAAACAAGATTAGTTTGACTATTTTATTTGAAACTTCACAGAAAGATTCCTTAAGACCTATGACTGAATACGTGTTTCAGGTTTTTTGAAAATTTAACCCCTAAAAGGGTGAAAAGGGGATGATAAATTAAAAAAATCAATATGGGTATCGTTTTTATGGTTTATCGGGTCGCTGATCACGATAAATACAACGTTTTTAAAATTTAACGAGGCGGAAGTGAAATACCTTCTCCCCTGTTGTGGTGCAATGGGGTTTAAATATCAAAAAAATATATAAAAGAAGATATTGACTGACTGACTGACATATCAAAGCACTGCCGAAACCGCTGGTCCTAGAGATGTCAAATTTGGCACGTAGGTTCCTTATATAGTGTAGAGGAGCACTAAGAAAGGATTTTTCAAAATTCGCCTCCTAAGGGGGTCAAATGGGGGTTCAAAGTTTGTATGGGGAAACAATGTTAGTTTCACTGTTTTATTCGAAACTTCACAGGAGGGATCCTAAAAACATGTGACTAAAGACGTGTTTCAGGTTTTTTGAAATTTAACCCCTAAAAGGGTGTAAAGGGGGTGATACAGTCAAAAAACTATTATGGGTATCGTTTTTACGGTTTATTGGGTCGCTGATCACGATAAATACAACGTTTTTAAAATCTAACGAGGCGGAAGTGAAATACCTTCTCCCCTGTGGTAGTGCAATGGGGTTTAAATATCAAAAAATATTGTATATAAAAGAAGAAACTGACTAACTGACATATATAATATATCAACACACAGCCGAAACCGCTGGTCCTAGAGATTTCAAATTTGGCACATAGGTTCCTTATATGGCATAGAGGAGCACTAAGAAAGGATTTTTCAAAATTCTCCTCTTAAAAGGGTGAAATGGGGGTTCAAAGTTTGTATGGGGAAACAAGATTAAATTGACTATTTTATTCGAAATTTCACAGGAGGATTCCTAAAGACATATGACTAAATACATGTTTCAGGTTTTTTGAAAATTTGACCCCTAAAGGGGTCCAAAGGGGGTAAAGTCAAAAACACAATATGGGTATCGTTTTTATGGTTTATCGGGTCGCTGATCACGATAAATACAACGATTTTAAAATCTAATGAGGTGGAAATTAAATTTTCTTCCCTGTTGTTGTGCAATGGGGTTTAAATATTCAAAATAGCCATAAGTATAGGTTTAGTTTTTATCTTTACTTCTGGTTCAAGAGATTTCAATTTGACACGGAAGTTCCTTAGAGGAGCACTAAGAAAGTTCACCTCCTAGCATGATAATTTGACAGGGGCAAGGACAGGGACAGGGACAGGGACAGGGACAGGGACAGGGACAGGGACAGGGACGGAACGGGATAAGGTTAGGGATAGGGATAGGGACAGGGACAGGGACGGGGACGGGGACGGGGACGGGGACGGGGACGGGGACGGGGACGGGGACGGGGACGGGGACGGGGACGGGGAAGGGGACGGGGACGGGGACGGGGACGGGGACGGGGACGGGGACGGGGACGGGGACGGGGACGGGGACGGGGAAGGGACAGGGATAGGGAGAGAGAGAGGGATAGAGATAGGGACGGGGATAAGAATAGGGATTGGGGTCGGAATAATCGGTCGGCAATCGATATCTAGGCAATGTAAAATGCAGGTGGCTCAGTGGGAAGGGATTAGTAAGTAGGCATCGGCGAGTATCCTGCATCCGTAATAACTTTTACATTCAATGTGCTGTAAGAAGATCGTTGTTTGCTTGCCTTTTATATGTTTACGTTTGCAGTAAGTATAAGCAAAATGTAAAAAAATGTAAGCGATAATGCAAGGACGTACTTTTTACCCTACCGACTATAGCGTCGAGATACACTGGCTATGTGAGTTGTATGAAGTTTCCCCAGTATTTTAAATATTTATATAGGTAAAATACATACATATTCGTACCTACTACCTACGCTGTGGTCGCTGTGTAACAACTCTACAATCATTGCAAGAATTTCTTTTAAAACAATAGATATGTGTAAGGTACAGTCAGCCAAAAAAGTGGTTTACCACTTTTCGATCAATAGAGTCGAAAAGTGGTAAACCACTTTCTTGGCTGACCGTAGAGCAAATAGATCAGTTACAATGGCCCCCCAGTCGAGAATTGTCCCGCTTTACCTTCATCGAAATAATCGCGAACACATGTACCTACAAAGAAACCTACGGATCCAAATGAAAATCTTATTTTTTGTAAACGTTTCAATAAGAATACTTTTATTACGCGGGCGAAGCCGCGGGTAAAAGCTAGTAAGTAAATAAAAAATAAGTAACTTATTTGTTTACGGAACCCTCGGTGAGCGAGTCCGGCTCACACTTGGCTGGTTTTTTTAACCTTCTGCTAATTGTGACTTTAGAAACTTGAGTAAATATGCAGACAATTGAAGTGGCCTCATTTAATGCAGATTCTGACAAACGAGCGCCTTTTACGTTGAGGTTCAATGTATTGTAAAAAATACCTACGTACTTATAACATCGTGCTATTTAATAAAATCTTTGAAACTGAAACAAACAAAGAACGAACGAAGTTGAATTGATTTGTGCGATTTTAATAAATTTATAAAATTTCGATATAACAAGACTAAACCACAAAGACCAAGATTCAGTAAATATTGAACATAAGTTAGATATACCTACGTACTCTTTTACAGAGCTGAATAGTTACCAACCCAAAATCACTTTTGTATGCAAAAATCGGACGTCGTCAGGTCTTTGGGACGTCTCAATACTACTATAGCCACTTTTTATTAACTTCTACATTGCTTGTCTGACTGTACCTGATATTTTTAACTTTCTATGACTTTTCATCTTGCTCCCACTGCTTTAAGACTAGTTGCATCAAGTACAGTATACCTAGACACATAAACGTCACGCAGCAGCAGTCTGCAATGCAACAAACGGTTTGGTGCAACCTCAGGTGCAACCGACCCTTATTATTGCGATTTGCGAGTAATATGTAGGTACTAACTGTAGTATACTAAGTTATGCAGATGTTAGCCTAGGCGTGGTCGCGAACGTAGCTAACTGATATTATAATTCCAGCATAATTCGTAATATCAGTTTGATAGGCACTTCCTAATTGGCCCACATAGGATTCATATTATCTAAGTGGACGTTATATAGTTGGTGGTACCTAAGTGGGATTCTAAGAGGTGGGCACACAGGCGGCTAGTCCTGTTTCTTACTTCGTAGCATTATAGCAGTCATAGGTGGTGTAAGGTTGAGTCACAAGTTTGAGAGGGGCATATTATACGACATGTGTTGTATACCTCATTAGCTTTGCATTTAATTGGCGGAGCCAGAATTAAATTAACACTGTCAGCTCACAAAAATATATAACTGACCGAGAGTTTTGGCGTAGGAGAGAATTATCCATTTACCTGGGGTTTACCCGAAAGGACATAGACAAACATTTCCTTTCCGTTTTCGCGATCAAAAAATGTATATTAAAGCATAAAAACTCCATGGCAGAGGCCATGGCCGCATTTCTCAATGGAGTTTCGTAGATTTAGAAATTTATAAAAATGTTTTGTTGTCGCTAGTTGAAGTGTAGGTAACTGGCCACACTCATTAAAATGGCAGGAAACACAAGGTTCTAAAAATAGAAAAGAAAATAAAACCAAACTTTTTTTTTCCAACAGCTTTATGTGTCGTTAGGTATCTACCTACAACTCATCCAACTATAAATGTAATTACCTAAGATATCGTGTGATATGATGATGATCCATCTATACTTTATTATGCATCCTTAGCTGAAAAAAAAATGAAGCTTTAATACCGTGAAAACACCTTAGAGTGTGCGCGGAAAGAGAAAAAAAATCACGACTTTTGAGCAGACTTAGTGCGCTTTCACATTATCCAATCCGATATCGGATGTCGGACCCATATCCCATACATCTAAGCCGCCATCTTTGATTTTTGCCTTTGAAATCCTTCCGACATCCGATATCGGATCGGATAATGTGAAAACGCACTTAGGCTAATATTCACTTAATAAACTAAAATTTCTTAATGAAAACCACATCTCGAGACATTAAGGGTCACTCACTTGCACTACCGAAAATGGAGGGTTACCCACCATTTTATATGGAATTTGACAGTTGACAGCCCACTAACCTTGAGTTAAGCGGGTGGTGCAAGTGGCCCTAAGGATACTGTGCCTACAGGTATTTCTTTCAGTTAAATTACTCACTCTTCTTTCAGTCAATTATATCAACTACTATACAGCCGCGTCTCTTCGCCTAGTTTATCTGACTGCGCTTAGCTTTGCAAAAGCTGAAATTACCCCCTTATGGTGTTCTTTCTATTTCAGTAGATTTTGCGGAACCTGCACTAAAAACGAGGCGGTAATTTCAACTTGCATTAAACCAGTAGGCCTAGCACATGATTGCCGCGAGATAGATCACACGACTTCTTCGCCTTTCGATTAATGACATAATGACGGGTAGTCTATCTCGCGGCGACATAACTTTCTTCTGCAAGCGAAGAATCGGTACCTACCCTAGGAGAAAAGACGGGGCTTCACGGTACACCACCACTGAGTATAAGTAATAGTGATCGGGGATTTGGATGCCACACGGGGTGAATGACTTCAAACATTAGGCTAGTATGGATAAGCCGCGGGATTCCAAGTTTTATGTGGTTAGAAAAAGGACAGTTTTTTTTATCATGATATTAAGTACTACCTTTATATTATCAACTTATTGCTATTTCGGGTCGTTGTTTTAAATGCGACATCAAATCATCATTGTTATTACTACTGAATTTATTTTTCTTAACTAGTTTAGTATAGGCCTCACTTACAATAAAATATGAGTATAAAAATTTACTTTATTATAGATAAATAATTTAGTGCAAAATTAACACAATATTTTCTTAGTGACAAAGAAAGTTTGACTTTTTTATATTAAAATAATACCTACATTTTTGTACAATTTCATTATTTTTACACACCTAATCATTCCTATTTCCCTATATCATAACGAAGACATGCTAAACTTGCTTATTCAATATCGTTTATTTTATAAATATTATTACCTGCACGGGAATTTTTATTTTTAGTTACTTGTAACCTCATTGTTTATGAGCTACGGTAGTTGCTTACCATTAGACAATCCGTCTGATCATTTAACTACTAAGACATAAGAAAAATTATCACGGGTCGGACGGCATATCCATATCACTGTTTCTACTTGATATCCCGTGGTGTGGCATCCAAATCCCCGATCACTGGAATTATAGTAGCTTCAACTTACAGCAATCCTTAACGCATTTGCCTTTCTTGTTGCGGTAGGTACCCCTGTTACAGTAGCATGCATCGACACATTGCCTGGTGCATGTTTTTGGCGGATTTTCGATATTTTTACAGGTGATTGGGCAAGCGGTTCCACACGTGTCATGGTACTCGCCTTTCGGGCAGGCTAGAAGAACACAATTTTAATAAAAATATGTTTAGACGATCATTGTTTCGAAAGTTGGAAGTGCAGGTCAGGCGGCGTAGATAACTAGATATCTCATATTTACAATAAAGACGTGGCATCCTCTAAATAATTGTAGAGCAACAACTAGGTACTGCCTGATGAAATTGATAAAACAATTTATATGAAACGTACGTGTTGTGTAGGTACTTGTATAAAAAAAAACAAAAAAAATATTGGTAATTTTTCAGCAGTTTAGGCACCTAATAAAAGATACAAATAATTTTTAAGAAAAAAAAAACCGTCGCCTTTCGGGTTCTGGTGAAAGCTACTTGCGAATGTTGGATTATGTAGAAATGTGTAAGTATTTTTTAAAACTGCTTTTAATGCTTTAATTATTAGATGGCAACACAAATGAATATACGTATAACGTTAAGGTTTGAGGAGTTTCCTCAATTCCTCATGAATCCGATTATATTATAAGAAATCGAAGCTTGACAAACTTTGACTTGTAAACTCAATATTCTTAACAAACATAACTAAATAAATGTCACTGTTCTGTACTTAAATGCATGCTTTTCTTACAAAAATACTAAAGTCACTATGAGTGTGCCGTTCAGATTTGAGGAGTTTGGTTCTGACTATCATCAGCAGTTCCACTGCACCAAATGTCACTGTTCTGGACGTAAGTGCATGCTGTTCTTATAAAAATACCAAAGTCACTATAAGCGTGCCGTTCAGATTTGAGGAGTTCGGTTCTGACCATCATCAGCAGTTCCACTGTACCAAATGTCACTGTTTTAGACGTAAGCGCATGCTGTTCTTATAAAAATGGCAAAGTCACTATAAGCGTGCCGTTCAGATTTTAGGAGTTTGGTTCTGGCCATCATCAGCAGTTCCACTGTACCAAATGTCACTGTTCTGGACGAAAGTGCATGCTGTTCTTATAAAAATACCAAAGTCACTATAAGCGTGCCGTTCAGATTTGAGGAGTTCGGTTCTGACCATCATCAGCAATTCCACTGCACCAAATGTCACTGTTCTGGACGAAAGTGCATGCTGTTCTTATAAAAATACCAAAGTCACTATAAGCGTGCCGTTCAGATTTGAAGAGTTCCGTTCTGGCCATCATCAGCAGTTCCACTGCACCAAATGTCACTGTTCCGTATCTAAATGCATGCTGTTCCTTTAAAAACACAAAAATCACCATATGTATGCCTTTCAGATTCGAGGAGTTCCCTCGATTTCTCCAGGATCCCATCATCAGAACTGGGTTCTGAGAAAAATGGGACCAATCTGTATGTATACATACATACATTCAATAAAAATAAAAAAATTTCAAAATCGGTCCAGTAACGACGGAGATATCGAGGAACAAACATTAAAAAAAAAAAAAAAAAAAACATACAGACGACTTGATAACCGTCCTTCTTGAGATATGAGGCGACGGTTAAAAAAAAACATACAGACGACTTGATCACCGTCCTTCTTGAGAGATATGAGGCGACGGTTAAAAACAAACTAGATATCTCTTTTTATCGCCCTTCCGTATTGATGCGAAATATGCAGTTTCGCTTCGTACACCTCAGAGTGGTTAATGTGGCTAGGCTGGCAGTTGTCAAAACGGAGGCGCAACTGACCTGTTTACGATTTAGTCCAATTTTTGTGATTTGGCTTAAAGCTAATAATGGGTTTCATAAGATTGATTTTGACAAGAAGTAAAGCTTAATAGTTATTTGTTATACAAGGGGGCAAAGTTGTATTTTAACGCCGAGTGCGGAACTCGCAAGTTCAGGATTCTGTTCTCGAACCACTCGCTTCGCTCGTGGTTCAACTATAGAATCCTTTCACTTGCTCGTTTTTCAACACACGAGAAGTAAAATACATTTGCACCCGAGTGTAACACAAAACTTTTCCCCTCACTATAGCGAGGAAACTACAACGCAAAAAATGCGTTTATCACTGCTTCCAGTAGTTCCACAAGTGGTAAATCATCTTTATTACTAGATTCACCTATTTTTATCAATTTTAAAGCAGTTAATTTGACTTTATTCAAGGTTACTTTACCCACTAGTGGATAAAATGCGTTTTTACCCGCTGGTATTAAAGGACAAAACACGTGTTTCCGAGCTAGTGAGGGGAAAATATGTGACAATCCATCACAGAAAGGCCCTTATGGCAGGTATTGAGTTAGGCACAGATCCTAAATCTGCATTAAATAAGCTATCTAATACAAAAAAAATCATGGCCCTAGGCCACGTACTTTTTTTTTTAAAAATCATCAAGCATACACATGCTAAGTATTGCACTTTTGAGAAAACGTGAAAAGAAGTTTGAAACTCACTTTAAGGGTGTTCCCATTGGAAGTTACATAGATGACGATTGATTGTATATCTCAAGGTACATTTCTTTGAGAATCAGTTGTGATTGTGTTTCATCGACTTCCAGATCATGAAAAATCGAGCTTTGATTAGGGCAAGTCGCTTATAAGAAAAAATTAGGAAAACATATTTTTTTGGCTTTTCTTCTAATATGTTGCTATCTGAACTATAGTACATAGTTATATATGTTTCAACTTACATTTAAGGATAGAAATAAAATCCCATGGTTCATTAAATATGTATATTTTAATCAGAATATCACAATTAGAATATTTAACATCTGCTCCTATAATAATAATAATTTTCGTATAGAGACTTCTAAATTATATTTAATCAGTCTACACATTTATAACTAAAGTGTCAGAATTATTCTGCATGTCTTATTTTTTTATTTATAAATTTTTAAAGTTACATAAAAATCACAAATTATTGACTCCCATACATTTGGGAAAAGGGCCCTTATGACCATCACAGATAAAAATTACTCATTGCTAATGTATTTTATTATTTTAGTTACTTATCTTGTATTATAACAGAATACCAAAGAAAAAATGTTATATGAAGTAAACTTAAAATCTTGATCATTAATCAGTAATTCTCATAAAACGTTTATTATAATTATTAATTCACACAGTACCTACCAGATCGATTTGTAATTCTTAATATTTGTTTTTTAATTATTTAAGACACAGTATATCGGAAGAAAACACATCTTACCACCGATAATGTCACCAATAAGGGACCATTCATCCGCGTGAAGAGCGCGGCGTGCGAAGTGTCGCGAGTAAGAGAGAGACAGTGGTAACGGCGGCATTAGTCAAAGGAAGAACATCTTCGCTTTGACACGCCGCCGAGTGAGGTTTGAAGTCAGATTGCACTTAGTAGCTACTCACGAGTAAGATTTTTATTTTAAAGTGACGACTAGGTACCTAAATCGGGTAATTTTTAAATTAGGTATCAAAGTACTTCATTGAATCGTACCTATATAACATAAACTAACTTATAAACAAAAGTTGTAAGTAATTACAACATTTTTTAACAACAGTTTTCATATTTTCGAACGCGCTCTGGCATAAGGGCCCTTTTCTACTAAACTTTGAGCTGAATTTTAATATAGAAATACTTAACGTACACTACTGAAACCAAGCTACAATTGCACGTCTATTCGTATATTTTACTATTTTGCATAAATTCAAAAATCGATAATTTCGAACGATTTTACAAAAACGTCGATATCTCCGTAACTAGAAACCGCCATAAGGGCCCTTTTCTTATGGATTGTCACATATAATGTTTATCAATACGTCTCATTGTAGAATCTAATTATTTATGAAGTATATTAATAAATAATCATCCTCCTCCTTGCGTTATCCCGGCATTTGCCATGGCTCATGGGAGGGTCCGCTTTGACAACTAATCCCAAGATTTGGAGTAGGCACTAGTTTTTACGAAAGCGACTGCCATCTGACCTTCCAACCCAAAGGGTAAACTAGACCTTATTGGAATTAGTCCGGTTTCTTCACGATTAGTATAATATATTAATAAATATAAGCTAATAATAGACATACACTGAGGTACAATACACATAAATAAATAAGTCAAAAAGACAAATTCTTACATTTCGAGGCGTTGCAGGCCCATACAGCCACTGCTACGATTGTTATAAAAAATATCAACTTCATTATTTTTCCTTTTTTCAAGAGACTTCCACTTGTTTCTCTTCTTGTGTGAAATTTAAATATTTATACTAATTACCTGTAAATGTATACTGCGATAAGAGTTAAAAATGTATAAAAGTTGATTTGATATCACATTAAATTTGTAATGGTAATTAATACTACTTACTTGTTAGGTTCAATGAATTAATGCCGCCTCAAAAAGTACCTATTGTTAAAATAAACAATTGCAATATTTTCCACATTTTCGTGTAACCTGCTCACGTATAGCTTCACACACATAAGTATTTAAACTGTCAAATTTTTACATAGATTGAACACAGGTTTTCGTACCTCAAAAGGAAAAAAGCGGAACTCTTATCTAGGATCACTTGTAGTACCTACTTCTGTCTCCCATTCAAAGAATCAAACTTCTGAGTCAGAGACAAAGTTATAAGTAGTTAAAATGTATATTGCACCCTCTCAACTGTTTCAAGGGTAGGTATTACAAAATTAAAATTTTGAAAAAACCCCCGACCGCGACATAGTAGACCGATTTTCATGAAACGTGGCTAAGAACACTCCCGACTTACTCAGCTTTCAGACAAAAAAACTAAATCCAAATCGGTTCATTCGTTCGGGAGCTACGATACGATGCCACAGACAGACACACACACAGACCGACCGACAAACAGACAGACAGACAGACAGACAGACAGACACACAGACTGACACGTCAAACTTATAACACCCCGTCGTTTTTGCGTCGGGGGTTAAAAATGAATAAGGTATTTCCCGTTTATCTATTAGAATTATGATATTTTGCACATTATATAGGTAAAACTAACAGTAAAAAATCCATAAAGTAAGAAATAAATAAAACAGAATTAATTAACTTATTTATTCACAGAACCCTCGGTGGGTAAGTCCACTTGGAAATATCCGTGGACACAGTAAATAAAATACTAGATAGTTTTCCAATGTATATTTGTGCCCACCGCACAGGCAAACGAACTGAACCAAAACTGACATGTTTGCATAATGTGACATTGTCTAGAAGACGATTCTATTCAACCAGTAGAGTTTATAATGGTGCACATACGAACTTCATAGTTAATAAACTTACGTAGGTTCTAACATTGGCCCTTGAACCAATATAAACTCATGTACATCACATACATTAAACACATAGTAATCTAAGCAAATACATTAGACATATCCGCTGTCTAAAAACAAAACATTACCTACAACACAAAAATAGGCATAGCAAAGGTATCAGTAAATTTCTTAAAGTATCCGTAACATATAAAACTACAAATAGTCAAAACATACATGAAACGGATCTAAAACAAACTATACCTTCACAAGTATATAGTATAATATACTATATAGTATATAGTATATAGTATAATATACTATAGTATATAGTATAGTATAATATACTATATACTTGCTTAGAGCCAAGTCACTTATTTAATGATACAAATAAATGACTAACAAACTTATCATGTTTTTCTTTTGCTAACGGTTTCGTTAAAACATCGGCCATCATTTCATCAGTTGATAGGTATTTTAAAACGACAGTACCTTCCTCAACGATTTCCCTGATGAAGTGATGCCGTACATCGATGTGCTTCGTTCTGGCGTGGTACATAGAATTAGCACACAATTTCAGTGCAGACTGATTGTCATTAAACAAAGTAATCCTATACTGTACCCCGTAAATTTCGAACAGAAACTTGCGTAGAAAGAGAGCCTCTTTACAAGCATCTGACAGACACATGTACTCACTCTCCGTGCTTGAAAGAGCGACTGTCTTTTGTCTCCTACTCTCCCATGAGATAGTAGAATTTCCGATTTTGAACACAAAACCGGTATAAGATCGGCGATCGACCTCATTTGACGCAAAATCAGCATCAGCATATGCGACGATGTCTAAACCTGACTTCTGAAAAGTTAAACAATGATTAAGCGTACCTTTCAGATAGCGAAGAACGTGTTTCGCCGCCTTCCAGTGAGTCTCGTCGTACGTGTCGTTGAACTGGCTGAGTGAGCTGACAGCATGCGCAATATCTGGTCGCGTACATACCGCTATGTAAATTAGACATCCTATCAGGCCTCTGTAGTCGTGCGTACAATCTTTCTTTGTAGATTTCACGAGCTTCAGACCTGTTTCCATAGGTGTTCGCGCAGGTTTGCAATCCGACATATGATACCTTCTTAATATAGCTTGACTGGTCTAGAGTAATCTCGTCATTCTGTCTGCAAAGCCTCATTCCAAGAATGTGATGAGCCGGCCCTAAATCTTTGATTTCAAAGGCTTTCTTTAATTCTTCTTTGATTTCAGCCGTATCTCGGCAATCAGCTGAAGAAAACAACATTATGTCATCAACATAGAGCGCAATTATAATAATGGATTTCCCGCTCGACTTGACATAAACACAAGGTTCGGAAGATAAACGTTTGAACTTCATTTTGTTTGTCAAAACGCCATTTATTTTCTCATACCAAGACTTCGAAGCTTGCTTCAGTCCGTATATGGCCTTATTCAACTTGTAAACTTTATCTTCTTGGCCTTTAATCTTATAGCCTTCCGGCTGCTCCATAAAAACAGTTTCTTTTAAATCTCCATTCAAAAACGCCGTTTTTACATCAAGATGCTCGATTTTCATGTTATGTTCCGTTGCTAAAGCTAGTAACGTACGTATAGTGGAATATCTTACTACAGGAGAAAAAGTTTCCTCGTATCTTTGTTCTCCGGATCTATCAATCTGTAACCTTTTGTGTCGTCACAGTATCCGGCAAAAATATACTTCTTACTTTTGGGATCCAGTTTGTCCCGTTTGTGCTGAAGGGCATACGCTTGACAGCCAAAAATGCGCAGGTAGCTAAGATTCTCCTTTTTACCTGTCCACTTTTCTTCTGGTGTACTGCCCATCACAGCCTTAGTCGGAGAGCGATTCTTAAGATAGACGGCGGTGTTAACCGCTTCTGCCCAGAATTCCTTTTTCAAGCCTGCTTCCTGAAGCATGCACCTGGCTTTCTCCGTAACGCTTCTTATCGCGCGCTCCGCAACCACGCTCTGCTACCAACTTGGAAATATCCGTGGACACAGTAAATAAAATACTAGATAGTTTTCTAATGTATATTTGTGCCGACCGCACAGGCAAACGAACTGAACCAAAACTGACATGTTTACATAATGTGACATTGTCTAGAAGACGATTCTATTCAACCAGTAGAGTTTATAATGGTGCACATACGAACTTCATAGTTAATAAACTTACGTAGGTTCTAACAAGTCCAACTCCCACTTGGCTGGTTTTTTATCTTCTGCTAATTTGTGACTTTAGATAATTAATTCATTAAATATGCAGACAATTGAAGTGGCCCTTTACGCATGCCATCCAGTCCGAGGGACCAGGGACGATGACGGACTAACCAGTGTAGGACTACCGTCTAAAACCACCAACGAATTCCGTCTCCGCCTTGGGTGGAATGTCCCAGGACAATAAGCATTCCACCACGTACAAAAGTTAAGCCAATCTTGGGGTTCGAATAGGCACCTCGTGTTTGAGAGTCAGACGGTGTAACCGCTACACTAACTGTCCTATCATTTATTGCAAATTCTGATTTGAAACGACCAGAGAACTAACAAAGTTCAAAAACATTCGGAAAGCAAATAAAAAACGCACACAGAAATAACAAGATCAAACTACAAACACCAATATTTATAGTAGATTTACATAATTATATTGAAGCTAAGCTACATAAGTGCGTATGTAACTAGTACAGAGCTGAATACTAAACCAAATCACTTGTTTAGGTAGGTACTCAAATATCAGATTACGTCGTCAGATCTTTAGAAGGAACGCCTCTATGTATTGCAACTTTTTAATTTCTATTTGTTTTTGTCTGACTATATACCACAAGTCACTATTGTCACATACTTAGACTCCTACTTACTTAGAGCCAGTTGCATCAACCACAGTTAACAGAAACATTCAACGCCACGCAGCAACGTAGCAACAGACGGTTTGGTGCAACCGACCCTTATTATTGCGAGTGATACTAATTATGTACTAACTGTAGAAAGTAAGTTACGTAGTCGTAACTTACTTTCGTGAGAAAGATCGTGGTAAGCTATATCCATACTAATATTATAAATGGGAAAGTGTGTGTGTCTGTTTGTTTGTCCGTCTTTCACGGCTGAACGGAGCGACGAATTGACGTGATTTTTTAAGTGGAGATAGTTGATGGGATGGAGAGTGAAATAGGCTACTTTTTGTCTCTTTCTAACGCGAGCGAAGCCGCGGGCAAAAGCTAGTTAAGTATAAATTAGAGGGCAGGTAGGTGTATACATATTCCATTCTGGAATGTGGAGATCCCAGGTTGGTGCCTAGTGATAAAATCGATGTATAATATGTATTACGTGGCCAAAAACGGTGTCTCTCCGGTATCCACATAAGTTGGTAATGCTGCTAATGGGTGATGGACTGACGAATAAAGCACGGTGGTTTACAACTGTTAGGTATTTAGTTGTCAACTTGTCAGCATTTAGCTCACTTGAAACGATCTAAAAGTTAGAGCAGTCTGAAAAAAAAAGCTATTAAGCACTGGCCAACCGAGCCGACTCATTAAGGCTGCCTAGAAAGTTTTTAAAGTGCCTCATTATCTTAAGGCTTTGTTATAGTTTCTTTTTTCTACGTTCAGAACAACTGGCCAACTAGAAATATGTCACAGAAGAATAATTCCAATTAAATTTATTTTTAACAAGCAGAAACGTCTGCTAACGATTTTAAACATTTTTATATTAAAGGAAAAAAAATGGAAATTTTTCCATTTTTTTCCTTTAATATAAAAATAATTCCAATTATTTAGTAAAATAGTTGGTTAAAGGCGCCTAACCTTTCAAAGATATCCATACACCAGAGCATTAGCGACTGGTACCGCAGTGGCTGGACGATTTAGTGGAAAGGACCCTAGCCGCGTAAGCTAAAGACCCGGGTTAGATTCCCCACTCAGCCGCCGATGTGGACTTGGTTACTTTTATTTTAGTGTGTGATATCCTGATATATGTATGAATTTATAGAATAACGAAAATACATACACTATTTTACAAAGCTGTATTATGATAATTCAAATTCAAGTCTAATTAAATACTTATGTAAAATTGTGTCGATGATCTTGCAGATCTTGCTACATTTTACTATGCAGGTTTAGCTGAAATAAAAATAGAACTTAAAAATAACCACCAGAGATACGTGGAAAGAAAAGACTCGTGAAATTTATGGGATCCGGAGTTACATTCAACGACTCGTCTCTTTCATTGTATGTGCGTCGTTAATTACAATATTACTAAAATATTTAGTTGGGTATTTTATTCAGGTACTACTGAAACAAGCGCTAATATCAAACCAATATTAAAATAAAGCTGCATGGAGTCGTGTCAGTTACTCACAGCTAACATTCCTGCGTTTCTTTCTCTTCCGCCAGGGCCACTTCCGCCACCCGCTTAACTCGAGATTAGTGGGCTGTCAACCGTCAAATTCCATATAAAATGGTGGATTAACCTCGGGTTAACCCTCCATTTTTGGTGGTGCAAGTGAAGTTTGAGAGACGCTCGTGAACGCAACTAACTGATATGATTCTAGCATCATTTGTGACATCAGTTTAATAAGCATTTTCTAATTGGCCTGTATCGGATTCATAATGTCAGTGGACGTTATTTAGTTGGAAATAAGTGGGATTCTTACGAGGCGGGCACAGGCGGCTAGGTATACAAAGGTCTTTGGCAGTCCCGTTCCTCAAGTATTCGGAGATGCAGTCACACCCAGGCTCGCACTTCGTAGCATTACGGCAGTCATAGGTGGTGTAGGTTGAGTCACACGTTTGAGGGGGGCATGTTATACGACACGGGTTGTATACCTCGTTAGCTTTGCATTTGATTGGTGGAGCTAGAATGAAATTGACACAGTCAGATATACTTCATTGACAGAGAGGTCTAGGTTAGGAGAAAGTCATCGATTTACCCGGGGTTTACTCGAAAGGTGGAGGGACATTACAAACATTTCCTTTACGTTGTCGCAATCTAAAAACGTGAAAACTCATGGCAGAGGCGCTGGGTCGCAATACTCTGTGGATTTTCGTAGATTCCGAAATTTATAAAAATGTTTTGTTGTCGCTAATTGAAGTGTAACTGGCCACACTCATTGAAATGGCAGGGACAATACAAGGTTCTAAAACAGTGAAGAAAAAAAAAGAAAAACTTTCTTCCCAACAGCTTTATGTGTCATCACCCTCGTCCAACTATAAATGTAATATATCGTATGATAAGAAGATGATAACGATGATGATCCTCTATACTTTACTATGCATCCTTAGCTGAAAAAAAATTAAGACTTCATACCATGGACATTCATGCACGTTTTTTGAGCAGACTCTTATGTATACTCACTTATTTAATAAATCTTACTTAACTTAATACTATAATAATAATACTACCCTCCACCAGAGTACTGAAATACATTGGCACCACATTTAGAGACGTTAACGACACCTAAGGTATTTCTTTCACTTAAATTACTAGGGACTATACAACCCAGTCTCTTCGCCTAGCTTTGCAAAAGCTGGAATTGCCGCCTTATAGTCATCATCATTTTCGTTGCGTTATCCCGGCATTTGCCACGGCTCATGGGAGCCTGGGGTCCGCTTTGACAACTAATCCCAAGATTTAGCGTAGGCACTAGTTTTTACGAAAGCGACTGCCATCTGACCTTCCAACCCGAAGGGTAACTAGGCCTTATTGGAATTAGTCCGGTTTCCTCACGATGTTTTTCCTTCACCGAAAAGCGACTGGCAAATATCAAATGACATTTCGCACATAAGTTCAGAAAAACTCATTGGTACGAGCCGGGGTTCGAACCCGCGACCTCCGGATCGAAAGTCGCACGCTCTTACCGCTAGGCCACCAGCGCTTTTTAATTGCCGCCTTATAGTGTTCTTTCTATTTCAGTAGATTTTGCTTAACCTGCACTAAAAACGAGGCGGTAATTTCAACTTTCACTAAAGCAGGCGAAGAATCGGTATCCTAGGAGAAAAGACGGGGTGTTACGGTACTTAAAACACTGAATAATACACGGTGTATTATAAGAAAACCGAAAGATTTTAACTACGCATTTCTGAGGCCAAAATAAAGATAAAATGTTATATGACGTCAAGCAAATTTTTTTTGTGTAATTTTCTTTTGACTTTTTTGCATAAAATATTAATAGAGGTATATGTAGAACTGGCACTTAAAATATTTTTTTTTTCTAAATACTTTTTTGCAATGAGTTACTAGTTACTTTTTGATATTATCAAAGAGGATAGTTAAGTAGATCATGTAATGTCCGATAATGGCATCATCGCAATCAAAACAGCGTTTTGTTCTGAGAAATAATAAGTAATTGTTATTTTTTAATTGCTTATAACTCTGAAAGTAGGCGATATCCAGAAAAGTTTATATGACATTTTACCCTTCTAATATCATGAGGAATACGCTGTTAAAATTATACGGTTTCCTCATGTTACACCGTGTACAATAGTTTTAACTTTACTTATATATAATAGTTATAATAGTAAGCAGTTATAGTTTTTACTTTACTTTCGTGTTTATTAGCGTTAACTTACAACAATCCGCAGTGCATTTGCCTTTCTTGTTGCGGTAGGTACCCTTGGCACAGAAGCATCCGTCGACACATTGTGAAGTGCATATTGGCGGTTCGTCTTTATTTTCACAGGTGGGTGGGCAAGCCGAACCGCACGTGTTACGAACCTCGCCTTTCGGGCAAGGTGATGCTAAAAGAACACAATTAAAAAAAAACAGATATTTATTTAGACAGTCATTTTTCAAGATTTTCAACTTGCAGTTGGCTGCGTAGATATTTAACTAGATGTCTCTCTCTTCCGTATTGATACGAAATAGGTATCCAGTTTCTCTTCGTATTCGTATAGACTAAGAGCCCGGAGCCGCCAGACCTTCATCATTTTCTCAAGGATGAAACATTGGGATAATGTAGATTTCGGATCGACGTTTAATGTCTGTATATGACCTAAATAGTTCGGCCCGTCGGCCATTTTTTTGCTATAAGGTTTTTTTTAAACACTAACTTTCCTTAAATTGTCAAGGCTGATATTTATATATGTATACGAGCTCTAGATTATCCCAAAGTTTCATGCTTGCTTATCCCAAAATGAGGAAGGTCTGGCGGCTTGTGTGCGTAGCCGAATGCACAAACGCTCACGAAACGCTCACGATAATATCTCTTTCGTAGCTATCTATCTCTATCTACTACCTTTGCGGCATTTCGATTTCGTTTCGCGTCGCAGAAAGGTAGTCTGGCTCTGTCGCGCCAATACGTAAGAGCGATAGAGATAGATATCTACGAGCGTTTCGTTTCGTGAGCGTTTATAGTGCCATTCGGCTACGCACGCCTGAAAGCGCTGGCTCTGTAGCCAGTACGATAGAGATAGTTAATGTTTCGTTATTTTTCGTGAGCGTTTGTGCCATTCGGCGTACCCTGAGCTCTTACGCCGTGTCTTGCGTCCGACGGTTTGAGTCGCACGGCGTTCGAATCGATAAATTGTCATCGCCGTCGCGAAAATAATCGCGCGACCGTCGCCCACGCAAGCCACCGTTTTCAACCAGAGTAGTTAATGTGGTTATTTTTCAAAACGGAGGCGTGAAAGTGATTAGATTTTACATTTTTGTAATTTGACTTAACGCTAAAAATCGGTTTCATAAGATTACGATTAAAATAATAAAAACATAAAAATTTTGTACACAATTTGCCCACGGTAAGCTTAACGCAACGATATAATAATATATAAATTCATAAGATTGCATTTGATAAGAAGTAAGGCGTTTTTAGAATGTTTATCAATACGTCTCATTGTAAAATCTAATTATTTATGAAGTAACTATATTAATAAATAGAAACTAAATAATATACAGTGAAGTGAAATACTTTCTTACGTGGCACTTTCTTCTTGTAGCATGAAGCGTTGCAGGCCCATACAGCCACTGCTACGATTGTTATAAAAAATATCAACTTCATTATTTTTCCTTTTTTCAACCGACTCCCACTTGTTTCCGTTCTTCTATGTAAATATTTAAACTAATTACTTGTAAATTTATACTATTACGAGAGTTTAAAATATATTCGTGGTATATAAAATGAGAATAATGTTTTTTTTTGTCACGTTTATTGATTACAAGTGTAATTTTTCGTTTATGTATGTTTCGAGGTAACCATTACTAAATACTCGTGTTCGAGGCGTAAATACTTTCGTGTTCGACCGCTCGTAGGTAGCCGATTACATGGGTTTCCCCGTATTAGCGAAAATATAGCCCGGTTTTGTTAAATAATTTAAAAATTCAAAATTATTGTACCTATGTGGGTGTAGTGTAGGTACATTTATTAACTGATATTGATTTGCTTATCTTATCTTATACTTTTAAACGAGCAATTCTTGTATATTTATTTATTTATTTATATATACCGACGATCTCGGAAACCGCTCTAACGATTTCGCTGAAATTTGTTATGTGGGGGTTTTCGGGGGTGAAAATCGATCTAGCGTAGCCTTAGATCCCGGAAAACGCGAATTTTCGAGTTTTCAGTTTTTCTTTCGCGTTGAGTAAAATATTTTCTTTCGCGTTAGTAAACGCTACATAAAATAATCGGTCGTTAAGTGTTTCGCCGCGCGCGCATCGATTCCGCTTAGCTCAGTCGTACGAGGTCGGTCTAATGTAGTACGCAGATAGATCGTAGGTGTCAGGGTTTCGAATCCCGGCCAGAAATTAAGTTTTTGTTTTTTGTCTTTTTTTTGTTTTTGTATTTATAAGAGTTTTTTTTTATCTAAAGACGTGATATATTAAAATAGAACTGAGGGAAGCTCGGTCGCCCAGATATTATTAACAAATAAGCACTGGAATAAACTACACAATTTTTATAAAGCTACCTAAATAAGAATTTTATAAAGAATGCCTATGACGCTCGCATTTTTGTAGGTATATTGGGTATATTGATTAAATTCTTAGAAAAATAAACACTTGCTAGTAGACTGTTTAAGTATGAAAGGGAAATATGTAATAAGAAAGAAAATAAGCAAAGCAGGGATAAAATGATGATTTAAGTAATTTATTAATTTGGTGAACTTTATATGAACAAAATACTTTTATAGCACAGCTCTCCTGATAGGTTCAATATTTATTGCTTCTTGAATGACATTAAAATCTTAACAAATAGATCACAAGAAAATATTAGTCAAATGTATATGAAAATAGTTAAAACGCCTGGTATCATCAATTTCTTATTACTTCAAACATTCTTCAGTAGGGACGCAGACTTTATTCTTCCTCAGGTATCCAGATTTGCATCGACACTGAGGCTTGCAACAATTGGTGGCATTGCGGCAGTCAAACTTGGACCACATATTCTCGCAGCCATCAGTTGGAGGACACGTTGGTGGACACCAGTCGAATTTTTCGTTGGGGCCACAGGCGCGAGGTGCTGTAATCAAAAAATAAGGGATGGTTGTTGAAACTCATAACCATATTTAAAATCAGAGGAATTTTTAGTTATAATATCTACTTATACACACAGCAGTGTAGAGCTGGAATTTACTTTTCTCGGATTTGAATCATAATTCTACAACTTTCTGACACTGTCTTTATTAACTGCCTACCGTTGGGTCAAAGGGCGTTAGGGACAAGATGGTGCAATAATCCAAAGGCATAATGGACTATATGTCTCTCGTCACTTACCATCTGTAAGTCTTGGGCTATCATCGTGTTTCTTACGCTCATTGAGCCTATAGTAATCATTAAATTACTTTCATCCCGTGGAGTTAGTAAGCCTCACCAATAGGTATCATAGTTCTTTAGGGATGAAACTTAGTGGTACTGAAACTTGAGCATGAGCAGTTTGCTTACCCTGTCATGTTGACTTATGTATTTGTGAGAAAGGTACAAAACACTTTTGAACTATTCCGTTCAGTAACATTCTTAAGAATAAGGGGGCTAGTACTTACGGCAGTCTTTAGGCTTGATGCAGCTGATGCCGTCATCAGCGCGCACGAGGCAGTCGTTGCAGAAGCAACCCTCGACGCATTGATCAGTGCAGGCAGTGCAGTTGTCGCCTCGGTTCTGACAAGTCGGCGGGCAGGCTGAGCCGCATTTCGTGTAGCATTCATCGTCGTTGCAGCGAGGTGGTGCTGTACAAAATAGAATCGTAAATTATAGGTACATTTTATCGGAATGTAGTTCTAAAAATGGTGGTGAGAAGCGCTGGTAGCCTAGCGGTAAGTACGTGCGACTTTCGTTCCGGAGGTCGCGGGTTCGAACCCCGGATCGCACCAATGAGTTTTTTCGGAATTTATGTGCGAAATGTCTTTGATATTTGCCAGTCGCTTTTCGGTGAAGGAAAACATCGTGAGGAAACCGGACTAATTCCAATAAGGTCTAGTTTACCCTTCGGGTTTGAAGGTCAGGTGGCAGTCACTTTCGTAAAAACTAATGCCTACGACAAATCTTGGGATTAGTTGTCAAAGTGGAACCCAAGCTCCAAAGAGCCGTGGCAAATGCCGGGATAACGCAAGGAGGATGATGTAGTTCTAAAAATGGTCTGGCACATTCTTTCGCCACAACGGAGTGTGGTTCTGAAGTATTAATGAATGAAAGGGCTAATTATACAAAAGTCTTACAGCACTCGTCGATGGGAACACAAGTGCCATTGTCGTGCCTCAGGTAGCCTTCCTTGCAGACACAGCCTGTCGCTAAACATCCTGTGTGGCACACTTTGCCGTCACCGCGGAATCTAGTTTTGCAGGTCATGAGGCAGGCGTTGTAGCATTCGGACACCACTTCATTCGGCGGGCATTCTAATTTTTTAGCTGAAAGAGGACATCATTTTCAAATTTTAAAATAGTGCGTTCTTGGCTGACTAAGGCAGGTGGAAAATGGGAAACTATCATATTTAGATTTTTTTTTAGGTCTCAGGTACTTACGGCATTTCTTCTTAGGAATACACACTCCTTTAGCATCTCTAACGTAGCCGTCATCGCAGAAGCATGCATTGGTTAACTGACAGGGGCCCATGACTGGTTCTAAGTGGTAGTTCTTGCAGGTCAAGTCGCATTTGTTGCTGTTCGTCTCATAATGTTCATGGTCACCGCAAACTGGTTTCGCTGGAAGGAATTCAAATTATTATTATATATCTAAACAGCCCGTGTGGCACACTTTGCCGTCACCGCGGAATCTAGTTTTGCAGATCATGAGGCAGGTGTTGTAGCATTCGGACACCACTTCATTCGGCGGGCATTCTAATTTTTTAGCTGAAAGAGGACATCATTTTCAAATTTTAAAATAGTGCGTTCTTGGCTGACTAAGGCAGGTGGAAAATGGGAAACTACCATATTTAGATTTTTTTTAGGTCTTAGGTACTTACGGCATTTCTTCTTAGGAATACACACTCCTTTAGCATCTCTGACGTAGCCGTCATCGCAGAAGCATGCATTGGTTAACTGACAGGGGCCCATGACTGGTTCTAAGTGGTAGTTCTTGCAGGTCAAGTCGCATTTGGTGCTGTTCGTCTCATAATGTTCATGGTCACCGCAAACTGGTTTCGCTGGAAGGAATTCAAATTATTATTATATATCTAAACAGCCCGTGTGGCACACTTTTCCGTCACCGCGGAATCTAGTTTTGCAGGTCATGAGGCAGGTGTTGTGGCATTCGGACACCACTTCATTCGGCAGGCATTCTAATTTTTTAGCTGAAAGAGGACATCCTTTTCAAATTTTAAAATAGTTCTTGGCTGACTAAGGCAGGTGGAAAATGGGAAACTATCATATTTAGATTTTTTTTTAGGTCTTAGGTACTTACGGCATTTCTTCTTAGGAATACACACTCCTTTAGCATCTCTGACGTAGCCGTCATCGCAGAAGCATGCATTGGTTAACTGACAGGGGCCCATGACTGGTTCTAAGTGGTAGTTCTTGCAGGTCAAGTCGCATTTGGTGCTGTTCGTCTCATAATGTTCATGGTCACCGCAAACTGGTTTCGCTGGAAGGAATTCAAATTATTATTATGTTATGTATCTACAATAGTAAAAGCAAATTAGTAAAGACTTTTTTAAATCATAATACAAACGGCGCGATTTAATTCATCGTCATCGTCACTAGATTAAAAAAAAAATATATTGGGTACACCTTACGCAGATCAACTAAGCCCCAAACTAAGCAAACCTTGTACTATGGGTGCTAAGCGACGATATACATACATACTTAAATAGATGGATGGTGATAAGCAATAATGTGTCAACCCACAAAAACTAAAAAAATGAGATTTTAATGCCATGTTATAGCTGGATTTTTAAACTTCTATTTGCAAAAATGACCTTTTCATTTTGAAAATTTTCACTATCCCAAAAGTAAAAAAATAGGTTAACACAAATCCTTTATCGTGTGTTGCCTGTTTTGCATTAATGTGTCAAGAACCTTAACTTATTATAGTAATTGGCAGAAGACATATTTAAATTACAATAATGTGTTATGAGGGTTGACTCAACGATTTTTTTACACTTGACTCATTCTTGCAAAACGCAAAAAATTACATAGTTACCCACTATGAGACTTGAATGATTATTGCAAAATGATATTTTATTCGTTGTTTTATGCTACGACCCGTGTTATAAAACATAAGTCATTATTGTTAAATTATATTCGGGTCATAA
The DNA here is from genome assembly GCF_023078275.1 of Leguminivora glycinivorella. Classification (NCBI taxonomy): domain Eukaryota; kingdom Metazoa; phylum Arthropoda; class Insecta; order Lepidoptera; family Tortricidae; genus Leguminivora; species Leguminivora glycinivorella. The sequence goes on from NC_062972.1 coordinate 15,298,969, forward strand.
ATTGTTCGTTTTTGGTGTAAGTACCATGACACTATATTGTAAAATATAACTGTTCATATTAATTTATGTTTGAATAAGTTATGACTTAGTCCATTAGTATATTTTTGCACATGAATGGTAAATTCAGTACGAAATTGAACATTTTAAGTCATGAATATACATATTCGTTATTATAATTTGCAAACATTTTTTACAAGTACGTGTTTATATAAAAATCTAATATAAGCTACTATTTTTTTATAATTACTAATTACATTAAGACGTGTTAATGTATGCATAAAAATATTGTTTGATTTTTGAATACTTACTGAATGGTAGTTTATTATTTTGTTAAAGATATTTTATGTTTTGTTCTTGTACAAGTCATGAGTTATTCATAATTTAAATGACTTAGTCTATTTCTTAGCGTAAAAAAATATTTTGTTGTATATTTTAGATAAGTAGTTTATTTTTTTTAAAGATGATTATTTGGTTTTTGTAACGATTTTTTGTTGAAAAAGCACAGATAATTTAGATATGTGTCTAGAAATGATCATTACTCTAATAGTTAATTTATAGTATTTTATTCAACGGGCGTTTAAAAGAGGTCAAGAAATATGAGTGGCGTACTTTCCACGAGTATTTTGGAGTCAGTTAAACACCATTGCATACAATACTTTTACAACGACCATGCACTTAGTTTTTGATAGTTTTTTTTTAATAATTCTCGCGAAATTCACACTGTTTCCTGTATTGCAAAAGTTTGCACTGTCAGCTCAGCTGCCCAAAGCCTTCCCGCGCACGCACGCAGTATCGTTAATGCAATGCGTTGCCATGATTACAGAACCAAACAATGCGTTTTCAGATTTTTCGATACGCACAATCCTGTAAATGACGAATAACAGTTCGGGAGTAGAAAAATCATTAAAAGGTTTGATTAATAAATAATGTATTGATTCCTACATACCTAATAACATAAGTGACAATGACTGATATGTTACTTAACACTTATAAAGTTAAAAATATGCATAGGTAGAGTATTTTACAACAACAATTTATGTGCTTTAACATGTTTATTTAAGACTCATAGATATTTTTAAACAATTAGCAAAAGTGGGTTAAGTATCATAACACAGTCTTGAAAAAGTTTGACGTCGTCGAACAATTCGCAATAAACGAAAAGGGCATTATTTCGTCAAATTGAAGTTTGTTTTGAAATTAAGCTACAATAATCACAACTACTGAACGTATTATAGCTGAAAAACACAACAATCTATATAAAAACAATTTTTTTTAAGAGAAACACAAAAAAATGAGAAAAAATCTTTAGACGCCATTTTCTCAAAATGGTTGGCGTGTGGGTTGACACATTGTTGCTTATCAGCATCCAGATAAATACATACTTATATACATAGAAAACATCCATGACTCAGGAACAAATATCTGTGCTCATCACACAAATTAAATGCCCTTATCGGGATTGGAACCCAGGACCGCGGCTCAGCAGGCAGGGTCACTACCGACTGAGCCAGACAGGTCGTCAATATAAGAGGCGGTATAAAATTATTGGACTTGCGACTACTCGACTACAATTTATTTGATATCCTGCTGACTGTACGCCAATAGGGATGACGACTACATAAAAAAAATGCCATTCTCTTTAGTCCGTCAGTTAGATCGTCCAAAAATACTGAACACATATTTTTCGCATTTCTAATATGAAAAAATACAAAGATATAGAGCATCAAAGTTCCGGAGTGGGGGCTTGTGACGTCACGTCTAAGTAAAAATTGTACCTAGGCGTGACGTCACTCGAAACTTCAACGCACTGTACCGTCGTTTTCGTTTACGAGAAAAAATAAAAAATACGTGTCTAAAATTCTTTGAAAATCTAACTGAAGGACTAATTCATTTTTTTTAGTCGTTTCGCCTATTGCAGTTTCCATATAAATTGAAGTCGTTGCACAAAAATACTGCTAATTATATTTTACTTAAATTGAAAAATTTAATGATTAGGTATTTCAAGGAAATATACGAAATCTATTAATTTCTTACGAGGCGGGCATAGGTTGCTAGGTATACACGGGTCATTTTCTGTTCCATTCCTCAAATATTCAGAGATGCAGTCACACCCAGGCTCGCACTTCGTGTTAACGTTTCGGCAGTCATAGCTGGTGTAGATGGAGGCACATGTTTGTGGAGGACATTTTATACGACATGGGCTGTATACCTCGTTTGCTTTGCATTTTATTGGTTTAGCTGCACAAATAAATGAGGAAAAAATACACATATTACATTAGATGATCGCAAAACATGCACATTTTACATTTAATCTTCCAATATTTGGCTTGAATTTAATTCAAAATCAATAAAAAAACATTACGGATAAAATGGTCCATGCCTTGCATAGGTAGCTAAAAGACACATGTCTGACTATCACGCGTTATAACTAATGTTTAAACTTAGAAACGTCTATTAAAATATTCGAAAGTAGTATGATTATAGTAGGTAAACGGTTAGCTAACCGCAGAGTTTAAGGATAACTCTGTAAAAAAACTCCAAAACGACAATATAATATGTGCCATTGTACATAGACATCTGTATAACTTACTCTATAATTAGGTACTAAGAAATATTTCTACACCTCTCCTGATTTGCTGTAGGTACCTACCCACCTAAATAATTTCAGACCAAAGTGTAAACATGTTCTCCCAGAAAAATGCAAAAGTAAACATAGCCAGGGAAAATATTTCTCTGTCAACAATCCCCTGGCAGAAATGTCAGGGCTTGGAGGCTACGATAAGTGGCTAAAGCTGTGTGTTTAGGACCACGGTGACCTATTGTCATAAAGTGCTTATGAGGCTAGAAAAATGTGGGTCGGAATAAATTTCATTTCAAATGGCTTTTTCTGCGTTCGATGCGACTTATTTGCTCGATAAATTACCGCGCTAGATTTACTATCTTGATTTATTTATGGGCGATATTTAAAAAGTCCTTGGTTAGATTTGGAATACTTTTTTCCGAGTAGCATAATTTATGAAGGTGGCGTGTAAAATTGAAGTAATTTTACTAAGGGTGCCACATCTAGCGTCTCGCGAGCGTAGCGTCGGGCCAACAGTATGGGCAAAGCCTGACGCCGCGTCGACGCGGCGTCTTTTTCCATACAGTAGGCCCGACGCTACGCTCGCGAGACCCTAGATGTGGGGGGACCCTAAAAGTGCTGGACGAAGGAATGGACAAGTTTTTAGACTGCCTGATCGATATCTTAATAATTACAGGTAGAATTTTTCCGGTTTTGTGGCACTTGTCTGACCAAACAGAATAAAAAAATTAACACACATTAAAATATCAATAGTGTTTTTTCAAAACCGTCTTAGAATTTAGGAAAGGTTGGTTCATTACCGATGTAAGAAACCCTATATAAGTAATAATAATAAAATTTACATAGGACCTATATGCCACCTATAGCATATGGTATACTCAAAATGATTTAGTACCAGGGGGCAAATTTTTGAATGTCGCCTATTCGATATTGTGAATTTCGTTCAATAATATCTCCACTACTAGCGATGTAAATGCCACTAATAGGATCAAAAACGAATGGTTAACATTACTATTGTCCCAGATTTGTAAGTTCACATTTTTCACACATTTGTTTTGAAGTACGAGTATGTTGCGATGTGGCTAAATCGATTAGGCCCTATGTACAAGGACAAATATACGATTTCTATCAACTTACTGAAATGTCATTTGAATCGAAATGACAGACTCTGCCACAGCACTAGTTTAAAAATAAAAATGAATGATAAATGACATAATAAGTAAATCCGGAGTGATAAAATAATATCGTAAAATACTCACTGACGAAGATCCGCAAAAATGTAACATGTGTTAGACTATATTTAAAGTAAGCGAAATATTGTTTTTAAGTACTTGATTTTTTTAAATATTATTACAGGATTTTATTTAAAATTTCATTAGGTTGCGCGAGTTTACGTTTTGTGGACGCTGTCATGTGTCAAAAAGAGGTTCTTCCAAATCTGGGACAATAGCCGTCCTTTTTCAAAAATAGCATTACGTCGTTTTCCACAGACATTCGAACGGCGAATTCATGCGTTCGAGATTCAAAAATCGGTCGCCTGTTCGAACGTTTACTCTATTTCAGAGACATTCTTTTTAGAAACGTGCAAAAAAAAAAACATTCTACTTACGACAATCCGAAGGCAAAATACAGGTGTAATCAGTACTGCTCCTCTTTGTATAGCCCTTCTTGCACTTGCAGCCGCTTGGACACGGATCCGGCCGCAAGCATTTAAGGCTGACTGATGATCTGCTGCTGACTCCTGGGCAATTGTTGCTCGGGCAGATGAAGGAGCACGGTTCAAAAGTTGCGTTTTTACCACAAGGGTTACCACCTGAATTAAAATATTTACTTTGAATATACTGATTAAATATAAAAGAATAAATTAAAACTATATCCACTTCAAATAGTGCTTCTGAGTAAAAATTGTTTTGCATGCAGGCATGTATACACCGTGTTTCACTTAACACTAAAAACCTGAAAATAGTTTGTTCAGAATCGAGAGTAGAATCGATTGAGCTATATCTTGATGGGGGTAATATTTTTATTTAAATTAGTATTATTAGTTATTTTTTACGTGCCCATTCTATTGTATTCGTAATACAACAATGTGTATATCGCATTGCTAGAGGTTGTTTACCTTTTTTCAGTACTTAGGGGTATTAATACTGGCCGGTTACTTGGACGATTATTTTTTCCGCTACTAGTTTGACGTTGTTTGTCAGTTTAATCTTAATGTTTATCATAAGTCATAACAAATTGAACTCGTACCTAATTACAACCTTGTCATTTTGAATATTGAGTTTATTTGCTTACTGCGATTACCTGTCCAATTTGAAGTTTACTTTAGCTTTAAAGTGTTTTACAGTGACATCTTAGCTGTCTATTGGTAAACCTTATGTCGTTGCAGTAACGTACACAAATGAATAGTCTTATGGTTTATGATGGTAGTTAGCAATTATTTTATTGAGTGTAGAGCTAAAAGTCAAGTAGAGCTGTACAGAAAATTAAAAATTCAATTAAAAAAAAGTAACGATCAGATTAAAAGATGAATACTCTAGATGTGTTTAAAAAAATAAAAATCAGTTGGGGTGTTTGAGGTTTTGAGTGATACCGGAAACACGTTGTATACTTTCAAGTATGCTTCGCGAACATTTAATATTAAAATTGACGTATTAAAACAAACATTAAACTTTTCATTGTAACGTAAATCCCCTTAATGTAGACAAATTATCTATTTTACACTATTTTTAAGTACCACTCACACATGCAAACAGTGTTTTTGTATTCCTTGTAGTCGATAATTTCAAGAGGCGACAGCTTGTTTAAATAGCATTGCGGTAAATACGTGGCATCGCATGATTTGCATGGAAGTGGGTTCGAATCCAGGACTTTTTCTCGTTTTTTTTTGTTTTATTATTATACATAAATGTAGATGTACAGTAGTTACTGAGCGTTTTCCACAAAAAAGATTTAAACCTATTCTCTTAAATTGTAATAATTTTTGGGTTCTTCCAACTCAGAATTTCTAACATAATTATCCTACTCTGATATTTTAAAAATTTCGAAAAAGTATAGATACATTTTAGTTTCCTAAATGCGTGTTTTTTTTCTCATTGTTTATTTTCGATTGGACAAGGGTATTCAAATCGCTTTTGAAATCTTAAATTAGTAAATGAAAATGCAATAGTTAACTGAGTAACGTAATGCTTTAAAAACTCATTTAAAACTCAAGTGGACTTCTGTCTTTTTTATCTAACGAGTAATTTCGAAAAAATATTATGTTGAGCGAGGGTATTGAAAGTTGTGTTTTATATCTTAACTTAATAAATGCAAAATCAAAATGACAATAAAAAATCAATATGTTATGTAAGATAAAATTGATACCTTTGGCTCTCCCTTCGCACTTGCTCGGTCAATAAAAAAATACGAAATTTATATCCAAAAAACTACAATAAGTTGATACAAACCCGGGATTCGAACGCAGCTTCACGGCGTGACAGACGACTGTTCACCAACGACGCCATTACAAAACACGCAGTTACCGACGAAATTAGTCTATACATATTAATTTAAATATAAATAATAATGTCAAATTACTCTATAATCTGAAGTGGAAGAATTCGTTGTTTCACCAAAGATAATCAATCTAGTATAGGTTATATACCTTTCCTGGACCAGTTTATATTGATAATAATTATTATTTGTAACCATTTAGTTGTTGAAGAAAAACATTAGCACAACAATAACATAGGTCAACCAGCTCAGTAAATGCAAAGAGTACAGCACATTACTAATAATATACCCACACTATGACCTATATGTACCTGACATGTAATATTCTATTTTATCAACAAAGGCATAATAAAGGATTGTATTGTATTGTTGTATGAAAATAAAAATAGGAAAGCAATATAGTAATAGTTAAATATTCCATTAAAAAATATAAAAAACTTAATAAATCCAAAAAAAGTTCAAATTATTAAAAAAAAAACTTGGGAATGGAACCTGGGATCTCCTGCTTCATAGTCAGTCAATTGACCGAGACGCCATTTCGATTTATACTAGCAGTGTCGAAATACACGATATGTATATTTATTGACAAAATGCGTCATTAATTCTGAGTCTGTATCTTGAGTTAACTAAACCAATATCTTTAAATAATTACTTGTCAAGAGCCAAGTGTCACTGATGACAATGTCAACTAAAAATGCGCGAAATATGACGGCTCTGTGTTTGTACACAAAATTTGGCACGCACATTTACGTAAAATTAATAAAAAAATCACATGGATTTGTCCATGATTTCTGTATGACAATGGATAATGTAAAGTAGATGTATGCGCATATTTTTATTTAGTTGTAGTGTGCGTTGACTAGTAGTAGTACTAGGAAGTTGTTTTTTGTATGGAAAGCGAACCACCTTAAGCCCATCACAGAAGAGTCCTTATCTTATACCTACTTGATCCTACAAAGTATAATAAATCTCTTTTACATTGCCTAGGAAAAAAAAGGCACAACACATATGAGCACGAAATTTAATTTAATTGTTTTCTTCAGATTAGTAGAAACCAAGGATGATTTATATAGGATTTACAATCTTCATACTATGAATGGTACCTTAATTTTTTAGCGCCACCTATTAAATACTATCATAACTACACTGATGATGCCTACAAATTTATTTTTTTCAAAATGTGACAACGTGATATCATGATATTAAAATAAAGAAATAATATGTCATTTGCTCTTATAAAAAATAAAAACACGCCAAACATTTCAGGGGCACACTTTTTTGTATGGGCTTTGTCAGTCCCGGTATATATCGCCCTTGGTAGAGCCAAAAATCAATCTAAACTATGAATAGCAAACTAAGTTTCAATTTATATATAACGAAGCATCGTCTTAACTTAAAGATTTACCTGGACATTGATCAGGTAGAATACACTTGTTGTCATCATCGAGCAGGTATCCTGGCTTGCATTCACAGCCCACGGGCGGGGCGTACCTCTTGCACCAAGGGTCAGCGTCGGGAGCGCTGCAGGTCGACGGACAAGGTATCGGGTCGAGCTTTATAACCGCGTTGCTGTCTCCGTTGCACGGCGCATCTTCTACATAACGAAACAAAAGTTTAATATATGTTTGTCGCTTGTCATAAGGGCGATTTGACAGGTTATTCGTCTTTACAAGATTACCTTGTCAAGGACACATTATTGAGGGGAATGAGAAGTGGAAGAATTTTATTTCTAGTATTATTTAATTTTAGTGATACATAGGGGCTAGTTTAAAATAATAGTGTACTTAGTAAAGATAGAGTAATAAAACAACTCATGAACAACTCACAACAACGTGATGAAATTAGTACCTAATGGCAATGCGGACTGTCCTTTTTGCAAGTGAAGCCGTTGGGACATGGATCCGGCTGCAAACGAGCGACGCTGGTTGCATCAAGTGCTGTGTTGTCGACCCCTGGGTATTCGTTGATCGGGCAGATCGAGGAGCACGATACAAAAGTAGCGTATTTACCACAGATACCTTATAAAAGTTACCTATGTAAACTACAATAAAAATCTACTTACGACAATCCGAAGGCAAAATACAGGTGTAATCAGAGCGGCTCCTTCTCGTATAGCCCTTCTTGCACTTGCAGCCGCTTGGACAAGGATCCGGCCGCAAGCAAGCGGCGCTGGTTTCTTCAAGTGCCGTGTTGTCCACTCCCGGGCATTCATTGCTCGGGCAGATGAAGGAACACGGTACGAATGTTGCGTTTTTGCCACAAGGGTTACCACCTGAATTAAAATATTTACTTTGACTATACTGATTAAATATAAAAAAACCGGCCAAGTGCGAGTCGGACTCGCCCACCGACGCTCCGTACAAACTTTCTGTCAAACTACCTAGTTAAAATAATCTTATCTTTTCATATAACTCTAATGACTTGACTAGAAGACAAAAGTATAGGTACTAATGAGCATTATTGTGTAAAGCGCCATCTCTCGGTGAATTCGCTAACTAATTTGCGCGACCTGTATACTTAGTATGTTGAGTTTTTCAGGGATATTTCTTTATAATGTTAACCGATTTAAACAATTTTTACTTTATTGGAAAGAAGATGGTTTACGTAACATCTTGTATTAATTTGAAGTACGATATACATCCGCAAGGGTGGGTAAATTGAAAGTAAAAATTTTAAAAGTTTTTTGTGAATTAAAAAAAAGTTTCCAAAATACAAACACGACTATATTTTTCCTGTAATATTTGGCATAAAACCAATGTTTCCTAAAATTTTAATAATTTTTCGTTGGTAAACTTCGGAGATAAGGGGGGGGGTATTTTTTTAACATTTTCCTTCAAAATTTTTTCCACAACAAAAAAATTATAAAAAATAGTTTATTTACGTTCAATTTGCGCTCTTTCTAACGATACCCCACTTGACCTAGTAACTTGAAATTTACAGTTTGCCCCCCTTTCATTTTGGCCATTTTCTACAATTAAAATTAATAAATAAAAAAAAAATCTACGTTCTATTTGTAGAGGTTTACAATGTTCACAACTATTCCAAATTTCAAGTTGATAGCGTTAGTAATTCTCTAGATATTTAGGAATGTGACAGACGGACAGACAGACGGACAGAGTCGCGCCATAAGGGTTCCTGTTGTACCTTTTTGGTACGGAACCCTAAAAATTAAAACTATATCCACTTCAAATAGTGCTTCTGAGTAGAGCTTGAGTTATGAGAAAAATATATTGCTTACCTATTGCTTCGAAATTTGACAAATGATCAACGAGCGGTTATAATGCGTAAGCCGGTGAGCCCATCACAGAATAGTTCATATGCTTAATGTACAAAGTAAAGCCTGACCAGGACGGGAAGCATGGTCGCGCGATAGACGATAAAATAGCAGGCCGTCCCTATCGCACTATTTGTAAGTGCGATAGGGACGGCCTGATATTTTATCGTCTATCGTGCGACCATGCTTCCCGTGCAGGAATATATGACTATTGTCAGGAGGGTGCTGTTATTCTCATGTATGCGATGACAGTTCAGTTTAGTATGAAGAAAATAGTTCCAATGAAATTCCGCAACAGGGCGCGTAGTCATATATTTTTGGGCAGGCTTTAATAAAGACCTGTCACAGTTAAATCACGAACATATTTTTGACGATTCGATTATGGGTTGGCATCAAAAGCTCTAAACTGCACCTACAGAAGTTGCATTTGCGAATTATATCCTAACCTTCATTGTGACTCTGTCAGATCTGATTAAATCAACAAGGATAAAACGATATGACAAGCAAGTAAGTAACTGAACTTAAAATACCTGGACATTCATCTGGCTTGATGCACTTCCCATCGTAAGTGGCTTTAATCAAGCCATCTTTACACTGTTTATATTTTATAAGACTAATTCGTGGATCAATCGCCAATCCGTGGTTGTTGCAATATGTCTCTTTTAAAGTACCAACGCATTTTGTGCGAACTACTCTTAGACCTCGCGCCACACCTCTGTTTGTTATCCCCAGCACCAACACATTAGCTTTAGATTCCAGCCCTTTGTATGTAGCACTGAATCACATTAATAATATTCTTTTGTTTGACCCCCAGACTGACATATTCTCGCAAGGGGAACCGAAACTTCTAGCCATTGCTATTCGGTATTTGGAGTCGATCTCCTACAACTATAACGTCATAGCGTCATTGTTATTATCAGTGATCGGGACTATGGGAGCAAAACTTTAACAAAACCTGACATAAATATAAAATAAAACCAAGATTATTATTTTCAGATCAGTGTTAAGATTCTATACCTGAATCCAAGATTTTTAATACATTTAGGTACTACAAGGATTTTAATATTTTAGTAAGGTCAGTGCGGGCAAGACCGGCATAGTTTATTTGAAATAAAGTTTGAGTGGATAAAACTCTATAATTAATGTAGTCTGGCGTAATGCGCATGGTCCTATGGGATAGCATATATGATATTTTACAAAGCTTTTATAATATTTTGGTGAAATAAGGTACTTTTAAGTGATAAAAATCTCATTTTTTGAGGCTCGGCGGGTTGACCGTCCTCCGCGATGAGTACGGAAAGACCATCTAGTGCTTGTTGTCGCGTAATTTCATATGAGACTAAGTTCCAAAATCATGATCATTGTTATTTTACGTAATAACAGGGCATGATGTGCTAGATAATTAATAAAATAACATTGAAATTTTGAACATATAAGCATTTTTCTATTTATAAGGCAAGACCGGCATATGCCCCGTAGATGGGGTTCATAACCTTTTCTTTTCAGGTCCAGATATTGCATAATACTGTTTTTCCAACGAACAACTGCGAATTCAATTTAGTCACGATATTTCAGGCTCATATAAATCCAACTACTTATCTGTCTTTGAAACTTTGTTATTAAGAAAAGGTATCCTATATGATATTGAGATACGTGAATTAGTTTGGTAACATTTCTTAGCAATGCTTGGTTTTGCTATAGTTACTACCAGAGTTGGACAAAAAGTAATCGACTAACGAGTAACGATTAAAATAAGACTATTAATTAGTTTTAATCGATTGAAAAGGACGATTAATTAGTTGTAATCGAAGATCTTCGATTAACGTTTATCGAGAATAAATTAATCGTCGACTAATTTTGACGATTAATTTTTTTAAATGATAAATTAGTCGGATAAAAAGTTAATCGATTAATACCTATCTCTGATCCAGGCATGGCCTTTAATATTTCATATACGTTGTGTGAATCTAACACCCATGACAACTTTTATGTCTAAGTGACAGTCAGCAATGTCAGATTTCCTTTTGGTCATTAATTTTGAAATCAGCACCCCCGAGAACCTATTTAACCACACCCATGACCACTTTTGTGTCAAAGTGACAGTCAGCAATGTCAGGTTCCAAAGTAGTGTTTAATTTTTAAATCAGCACCTTCGAAAACCTATTGATGACACCCATGGCGAATTTTGTGTCAAAGTGACAGTCAGCAAAGTCAAATTCTAAATTGGTCATTAATTTTGGTATCAGCACCCCCGAGAATCTATTCGACGACACCTGTGATGACTTTTGTGTCAAAGTGACAGTCAACAACGTCAGATTCCAAATTGGGTCATTTGGGTCATTAATTTTGAAATCAGAACCCCTGAAAACATATTTGACGACACCCATGACGACTTTTGTGTCAAAGTGACAGTCAGCAATGTCAATTAATGGTCGGGTAGCCGTAAAATAGTCGGTCAAAACCGTTTTAAAGGGTAGCCATACGGTCCCTGTTGGGTAATGCTGATCATAACAATTATGACCAACTTGAAACCCTACTCTCTTTTGAAATATTTGTCGCCGCATGTTGCACAATCTACATATACTTAAACAAAAATAATAAAAAACGGGTAGAACTTACGATAATTCTACCAACTTCAATATGATGATGAATAATGTAGTGTAGGCTTACTTCTGTTCACCTCTTATCATTCTTCACAACCATGTCACATATATTTTATTTTTACTTAATACTTTTGAATGATTTTAGTAACACCATACGAATCATTATCAGAACTGTATTTCGAAGTTAAAATCAAAAACGGTACAACTATCATAAGCCAAAAACGTACCTATATATTGATATTGTTTACACTCTACTTATTTCCAATAAAGCTCTAAAAAAGGTTGACAACTCCTTGTTTATTATATACCGGACTTGCCTTTCTTTTATTTGAGTCATTATTGCCGGACTTTCTGAGTAGGCATAATTTCTACGTTACATATTTCAGAACAT